>NC_139016.1:1488112-2088112 GCF_964374135.1 Grampus griseus
AGGAAGAAATGAATCGATAATGAATGAATGAAGGGCCGTGGTTAATATTTTAGAAAGACTGAAGTGAAAGCAATCCCTAACACCTAAAACCAGACCTGCAGTACGATTTTCGTAAAAACGGACACCATAAAAGGGATTGACTGAATTCAGATGATGTCGGGAGAAGCATGATAAATATTACGGCCTCTTTTCAAAGCTCATCTCCCCATATCCTTTCGTCCAGCTGATTTAAACGTCTACCTCCAGCTGAATGGGAAGGTTCACAAATGTAAAATTAGCTCACTTGAACCGTCTTCACTTTCCTAGCAGAAGAAAGTCCCTTCATTTTCAAAGAGGATTTAGGGACCAAAATAAGCCATTAGAAAGTTTCAGAAAGAAGAAGGGAAACACAGAGTTTCGGTTCAGAATCTGACATGCAGAAGCTGTTCAGGTTGTTGGGAGCTGAATCGTGACATCGCAACGTCGTATGTTGAAGCCCTGACCCCCAGGACCTCAGAGCGTGGCTGTATTTGGACGTGGGGTCTTTAAAGAGGGGATGAAGCTAAAATGAGGTCCACCCACTAGGGTGGGCCCTGACCCCATAGGACTGGTGTCCTTATAAGAAGAGGAGATCAGGACACAGACACACACAGAGGGACGACCCTGGGAGGACACAGGGAGGAGACGGCCGTCTACACGGCAAGGAGAGAGGCCTCAGCAGGAACCAACCCTGCCCACACCTGGATCTCAGATTCCAGCCTCCAGGACTGGGACAGGAAAAACGTTTGCTGTTTAATCCACCCAGTTTGTCCTACGATTTGTTAGGAGAGGGCTGGCAAACTAATTCACAGTTATTGTTGTTTACTGCAGTGAATCACACAGGGAAAAAAATATATGATCCCCATCACAGCAGAACCTCGACTCCCGTCCAAAAAAAAAGCGCAACACAACTTCCTGTCTCTTTCAGTTTTTGAGTGTTCACCCTTACGCCTTCTGCCCTTGTTGGATCTGGAAGCCCATCAATATTTCCATACACGTAGGAGCAAGCAGCTGCGTATCTCCTGCTCGCTCTAAGATACGAGGAGTTGTGGAAGTGAATCATCACCTATGATGACGTGCATGCCCAGTCTGGCCAGATGCTTTGCTGTCGCATATCCAATGCCATCAGTCCCGCCGGTCACTATAGCAACACGCTCGAGTTGTCGGGGGAAAACTGCAGGAGAAAAGAAAAAGAAACCGAGGTAAAGGTTTAGCGGCAGAGCACACACTGATGAGAATGAAGTCGCAGAAGAGGGCGTGAGGCCAACGGGACCTGCGGTTGGATATTTGTGGGTTTGCTCTTCTGAATATTCCTACAGGCTCGGGACGCACGAGTGTCATACAGTGCAGTTGCCCTGAATAAGGACAGCCTGGTAAAGCCACCTGATAAATCCTTGCTCGGTCCCCGACGATACCTTTGCGGGAATTAACGCCGCCAAAATGATCTGCAGAGAGCTCCAGAGAGCGTCTATCGTTGACGGTTGTGGGCGAGAGTCCTGGGTTAATCCTCTCGGACCATGTTGGTTGTGCTGTAAAGTGTAGGTTTTACACTCGTATGCATTTTCTCAAATGTAGTTAGGAAACTGCTTGTTATGGAGGGACGGCCCACTGTTTTCTACAAAGTCTGAAGACCACGTGAGAATACAGAGTATCTTATAAAAACGGAGAACATGATGACTCCTTTAACCATGTACCTTTGCATGAACCTACACATATGCAAAACATATGAGAATATACGTTTACGTGATGGTGTAAGATTGACTGTTCCTACTCACACACAGAGAGAACAGACTCGTGGTGGCCAACGGGGCAGGGATTGGGGGAGGGATGGATTGGGAGTTTGGGGTTAGCAGATACAAACTATTATATATAGAATGCATAAACAACAAGTCCTACTGTGGAGCACAGGGAACTATATTCAATATCCTGGGCTAAACCATCATGGAAAAGAATGTGGAAAAGAATGTATATGTATGTATAACGGAATCACTTTGTTGTAGAGTGGAAATAAACACGTTGTAAATCAACTATACGTCAATAAAATAAATAAACTTTACTGTGTCTAAATAAAATCTTAAACTACCCAAAGTGTCAATAACATGTTATTATACAAGATGAAATAATGCTTTACTAAAGGTCAGACTTCTCTTTTTGACTCCATTTTAAAATTGTACTGTGCAATGTGTGACCAAAATAAAAAGGGTGTATTGTGATGTAAAACTAAAAAAGAAGAAAGAAAGAAAGAGAGAGGGAGGGAGGAAGGAAGGATAAAGTGTAGGTTTTATTATTATTCAAGAATGGGGTGAGGCCAACAGGTCAGGAGATGACCAATATTGAAAAGACAGATGACCACTCACAGTTCCCAAGAGGAGAGGGCACAGCACACCATGCAGGGTTACACGGGGAAGCACCAGGGTCGGTCAGGAGGCAAAGGGAAAGGGGGAAACCAGACGAGAGCCCTGCAGGAAGGAACAGGTGAGCAGGGTTAGGATGGGCTGGTGTGAATAATTTCATCAGGTCCTGGCTGCAGGGACTGTCCTTGTTGTCTGGTACCTGCCCTGGGGGGGCATGAGGGCAGGTGGATGGTGGCTCCGAGTGTGGGAGCCCCTTAGAGCAGGGGGTGGGGTGTGCATCTGGGTGGGTAGCTTTGTATTTGAGAAGCACGTTTACAGCTCAGTTATTTGCTATCCGTAGGAATTGGCTAGTCCTAGGAGCTAAAGCTCCTACAGGACCAAGGTGGCAAAGATGAATTCTGTATTTTCCCTGTCTCCTTTATTTCACTTCTTTTACACGTGTTTTATTGAAGTAGAGTTGCTATACAATATTTTATAAGTTTCAGGTGTACAACATAGTGATTCACAATATCTTAAGGTTATACCCCATTTATAGTTATTATTAAATATTGGCTGTATTCCCTGTGCTATACAATATATCCTTGTAGCTCTTTTTTTTTTTTTTTTTTTTTGACCGTGCCACACAGCATGCGGGATCTTAGTTCCCCGACCAGGGATGGAACCCATGCACCCTGCAGTGGAAGTGTGGAGTCTTATCCACTGGATGGCCAGGGAAGTCCCAGTAGCTTACTTATTTCATACACAGCAGTTTGTATCTCTTAATCCCCTACCCCTATCTCTCCCTTCCCCCCTTCCCTCCCCCACTGGTAACCACTAGTTTGTTGTCTAGAAAAGATAAACTTTTTTTTTTGCTCCGCGGCACGTGGGATCTTCCCCGACCAGGGCACGAACCTGTGTCCCCTGCATCGGCAGGCAGACTCTCCACCACTGCGCCACCAGGGAAGCCCGAGAAGATAAACTTTTTAATAAATGGTGTGGGGACATCTCAAAAGACCTCTGAAAACAGATGAAATGAGATCCATACCTCCCAGGACACATCAAAATGAACTCCAAGAGGAAAAAAGCTAAACAATGAAAATATTCAAAGAAAGCAGGGACAAATTTATTCTCAACCTCAGAGTAGGAAATGCCTTCCTAATTCTAATTCGAGATTGAGAAGAATAAATAGACCAATTTCACTCCTAAAAAAAGTGTACACAGTTTAAAAAAAAAAACCCAAAAACACCATAAGGACTTGCCTGGCGGTCCAGTGGTTAAGAGTCCACGCTCCCAATGCAGGGGGCGCGGGTTCCATCCCTGTCTGGGAACTAAGACCCCACAAGCCACGAGGCGTGGCCAAAAAAAAAGAAAGAGAAAAAAAATCCTACCAAAAAATTAAAATTAAAACAATACCATAAGCAAAGTCACATTCAAAGGGCTATTTTCCGAGTATGTAAAGAGTTCTTAAAAATCAAGAAGAAGAAAAAAAAAACTCTACAGAGAAGAAGGGCAAAAGCATTTGTTGATATAAAAACATACTGAGGGCTTCCCTGGTGGCGCAGTGGTTGAGAGTCCGCCTGCCGATGCAGGGGACACGGGTTCGTGCCCCGGTCCGGGAAGATCCCACATGCCGCGGAGCGGCTGGGCCCGTGAGCCATGGCCGCTGAGCCTGCGCGTCCGGAGCCTGTGCTCCGCAATGGGAGGGGCCACAGCAGTGAGAGGCCCGCGCACCACAAAAAAAAAAACATACTGAAATGGCCCTTAAAAACACATGCCCAAGTTTACACGTAATAAGAGAAATGTTAATAGTTAACGAAAACTGCTAGATGCCATGACACCCATCAGGCTGGCGGAAGTTCAAAGACTTCAACAGCCTCGTTTCTCTCACCTACAGCGTGGGCAGGAGTGCAAAACAGCACAGTCCCCATTGGGGGAAATTGGGTAATATCTAGTGCAATTACATGTGCTTCTATCGTTTGATCTCGAAAAATCACGTCTAGGAATCTGCCATGGAGAGACAAGGCCGGTTGCCAACGTAAAGCCAAGGTTCCTCAGGGCAGCACCTGTCTCTCCGTAAAGAAGGATGGATAAACCCCCTGCCATACCTGCATACAGTGGGGCATCCTCCATCCCTACAACGGGGTATCCTAGCCCATCCTGGGTCTCCACCATCACACAGGGGACACTGAGCAGCCCCGAGCGGGCCAAGCTCAAGTGGTAATTCCACCTGTTGGCCAGGAGTCAGGTTTGATCCACTTGTTAGACAATCCTTCCAATAAGTGGGGACAACCTGTTGTCCAGCGCTGCAGTAAGGCGTTGCTGCCGGTAACATGAAGCAACAACCCTACAAAGAAAAGCCCCGAGAGGGATGCAGGGGCAGCGGTATCTTCCGGGAAGCGCGGAGGACCGCCACTCCTCCGCCACGCCCGGGGAATACTCCCCATCGCCACGTCCATCAGAAAGAGCACGTCCTTCGCAGAAACCCCAAATGAGTCCTTCGGGCGCCCCACAAAGTTCCCAGACACCCAGGCTTGATTCTACTAAAGGGATTCCAACCGCGTGCGGGTTTAGTTCCTGGGCAGGTGAGCTGGATTAATAAAAGTGCTCTTTTCCTAGGCTCCCGGCGTTTACAGAGAAGGGTTCCAGCACCGCGCTGCGGGGCGGGGAGCCTTAGGGAGGACCCAACTCAGCTTTTCTTGTCCCCCTGGCATCCACCTGTCCCTCCTGAAAATGCAGACCAACAGCTGCTGAATGCGTGTGGGGCACTGTGCTGCGCCGACCGTGCGCCGTGAGCACAGGTGCACGCTGGGGTCTTGGGCTGGAGGGGACACCTTACAGCTCCCGGTGTTCCACAGAAGAGGCAACGGACGGGGAAGTCCCCAGCGGTCCAGTGGTCAGGACTTGGGGCTCTCGCTGCCAGGGGCCTGGGTTCAGTCCCTGGTCAGGGAACTAAGATCCCGCAAGCCACGCGGCAGGGCCAAAAAGAAGACAAAGACCAAAGGACGACCACAGAAGCCTCGTCGGCAGCCTGAACTTTCATCTCAAAGCGAGGTTACGGGGGACACTGAACAGTTAAGACCAAGTAGAATACAACACTGGTCCCCAAACTTTCACAACCTGCAACACACTTGCTGCCCAGGAGTTTTTTCACACCACTGCTAAGGAAAAGAAAAAGAAATAAAAATCTATGTGTAAAATATATTCTTATATAAATATAATGTTTGTTCCTATTTAGATATTTATAAATAGTATCTATGCTATAGTCTTATCCTAGGTAAAATTATGTTTCTATATCTCAAATGTTACATATTTTACATATTTATTTTAATATATTTAAATATGTTTAACATATTTAATACATAAAAAATATTTAATAATGTAAAACAAGTAAAAAAGATAATAGCAAATAGGATGTATTATTTAATGATAAGAGACAATATGAAAATAAATGATACTTTTAACATATTTGTCAATATAAGTAATATTTATGATATTAAATATTTTATATTTATAATGTTTACATATTATACTATGCAAATATTTATGTTATACATGTTTATATTTATATTTATTTATAATGTTCACATTACTTGTAAGATTTATAAATTATATATTTATATATTACGTAAATATTTATAATATTTATAAATATATTTATTTTATATTTATATTCACATATTTTATTTTCTATTTTATTTATGTAAAAATGATAGTCACATATATATGCAACTAGAGATCATCATACTAAGTGAAGTAAGTCAGAAAAGGAAAGACAAATACCATATGATACCACTTATATGTGGAATCTAAAATATGGCAAAAATGAACCTATCTACAAAGCAGAAACAGGGCTTCCCTGGTGGCGCACTGGTTGAGAATCCGCCTGCCGATGCAGGGGACACGGGTTCGTGCCCCGGTCCGGCAAGATTCCACATGCCGCGGAGCGGCTGCGCCCGTGAGCCATGGCCACTGAGCCTGCGCGTCCGGAGCCTGTGCTCTGCCACAGGAGAGGCCACAGCAGTGAGAGGACCGCGTACCGCAAAACAAACAAACAAACAAAAAAGCAGAAACAGACTCACAGACATAGAAAACAAACTTATGGTTACCAAAGGGGAAAGGGAGGGATAAATTAGGAGTTTGGGATTAACATACACACTACTATATATAAAATAGATAAACAACAAGGACCTACTGGATAGCACAAGAAACTCTACTCAATATTCTGTAATAACCTATATGGGAAAAGAATCTGAAAAGGAATATATATATAAATAACAAGTATCAATATTATATATGTTATATAATATATATAAAATAACTTTGCTGTACACCTGAGACTAACACAACATAGTAAATCAACTACACTTTGAAAAAATAATAAAAAATTAAATTAAATTTTAAAATAAAGAACAAAGGTCCTTAATTCTCTTGGTCCCTCCCACCAGAATTGAAAAGAACAGAGAGAGAGTTTCTGTTTCCCTGTCAAGGAGAGTTCCAAACAAACCCCTCGGTCCACACCCAGAAAGGAATGGAATACGTCATTAAAAAGAAAGGTCAGGACTTCCCTGGTGGCGCAGTGGTTAAGAATCCGCCTGCCAATGCAGGGGACACGGGTTCGAGCCCTGGTCCAGGAAGATCCCACATGCCATGGAGCAACTAAGCCCGTGCGCCACAACTACTAAGACTGCGCTCTAGAGCCCACGCGCCACAGCTACTGAAGCCCGCGTGCCTAGAGCCCGTTTTCCGCAACAAGAGAAGCCACCGCAATGAGAAGCCCGCACACCGCAATGAAGAGTAGCCGCCGCTCGCCACAACTAGAGAAAGCCCGCGTGCAGCAATGAAGACCTGACGCAGCCAAAAATAAATAACAAATAAATTTATTTTTTTAAAAAAGACATGTCAAGTGAAAAGATCCGATGTAGACACGCTTCCGTCAGCACCTGCAACATCTGAAAATCTCGCCTCTACCCCCACGTCTATTGCTGAGAAGTGGCCACGGGAAAACCCAGCGAAGGCATTAATACCCCCTCCGACATGAGTAAGGTCTAGTTTCCTCCTTGCAGGTGGACAGCACTCAGAGGACTCTGAATCAGGCGTAGGGCATTGGCCACAAGAAGCGAGAGACACCCAGGAGAGAGGCTGCCCCTCCCGGATCCCGGAGGCTAGTCTTTGCATCTGCGTCACCTGCATCCTGGGATTGCAGAGGGGTCCACGTGATTCAACCAGCCGTGGGAGGCCAGGCAGCAAAGGAGGAAATTGGCAGGAGCACGCCAGGGAGGCTGGACGGAGGAATGGCCGGGCGGAAGGCACCGGATGTGAGGTCAAGGGAATCATTCCTCTAACGTGTGCTGAGAACGAGACCACCGCCCTGATGCTGGTCACCCAGGCCGGACGTGGGCCAGTCCCCACCTGTCCCGGAGAGCTGACTTCCAAAGCAAGAAGCTGACTCGCCCACCCAGAAACAGTCCAAGTGTCAGGCTGTCGAATCCCAGTGGCCTGCCTGGTATGGGAGCTGCGTCTCCCTCTGGCTTCAGCTGAGAGAAGAATCCTATCACACGTGCTCCCTGGTTGCATGGCCGTCACAGCTCCTGGGATAATCTTACATGTCGAACTGGCTGGGCCACGGGGTCTAGATATGTGGTCAGACATTATTCTGGGTGTTTCCGTGACAGTGTTTTATTGGATGAGATGAACATTTAAATCAAGGGGCTTTGAGGAAAGCAGGCTGCCCTCTCTGGTGTGGGTGGGCCTCGTCTAATCCGTTGACGGCCTCCATAGAACAAAGGCTGAGATTCTCCAAGGAGGAGGGAATTCTGCTTCCTGACGGCCTTTAGACTCAAACTGCAAGTCTTCCACGGGTTTCCAGCCTGCCGGCCCACTCTGAAGATCTAGGACCTGCTAGACCCCATAATTACATGAGCCAATTCCTTAAAATGAATCTCTCCATAGATAGATACATAGATAGATAGATATCAATAGACAGATACAGGATAACTTGAAAGATGATATAGATGATAGCTTGAAAGATGACAGAAAGATATGTAGATCGATACATAGATAAAGATGGTTGGACACATACATACATAGATGATAGATTGATAGACGATAGATAAATGACAGATAACAGATGGATATAAACAGACGGGGAATACATAAATGGATAGTTCAGGTAGGTAGATGATAGATACACAGATACATATAGAGTTAAAAAGATAGAGACAGAGATATAATTTACGACAAGCAATGAGCAGTTTTTGGTTTAAGTATAGCCCATGCAATATCCTGGACATGCTTATACTACAAGCACGTGCGTTATTTATCTTCCATCCAAGCTGACGGCGTTTCTGCTGAGATGGGGGACGTTTCAGCCAACAACTGTCCAGGCACATCCTGGGTGGTCTCTGCAGAGCACACGTCCTCATTTTGTCAGCCTATAGGGAACGTCTGCCCCAGGCCCCTCTCCTTGGCGTGTCGATGGCCGTCTTCTCTGTGTCCTCCCAGGGTCCTGCTTCTCAGCATCTCTGTGTCCACACTTCCCCTTTTTTCTAGGCCCCCAGTCCTGCTGGCTGCGCCCTCACCCAAGTGACCTTACCGTAAGTTGCTCATCTGCAGAGACCCTATTTCCAAATAAGGTTACAGTACGGGGTGGGGGTGGGGGAGGAGGCGTGATTCAAACCCTAACCAGGGGCGTACACCTGCACACACACACGTACCTCCACGCGAGGACACACCAGCCTGGCTGGAGGGCGCTCCCTAGGAGGGCAGGTGACCCGGGCCCTCTCTGCCCCCCTTATCTCCCCGACACGGGTCAGCTGCAATGCACATTCCTTCCACACTTCCCCCGGAAATCTAGCTGCAAACAGCTCCACGGGATCCCCGTACATCACCTCCACCGCCACCCCCTCCTCCCCACACCGTGCACGGCTTTGATCCTGGGTTCAACACCAACTCCGACCTGTCAGCTCCTGTCCGACAGACGTCAGAGAAAGCGCTCTGCCAACTCCAATGTAAGCTGATCCCAAGCGCACCGGCCGGGCCTGGGACCCGTGTGGTGACTGGGACCCGTGTCGTCAGCTGCCCCGTCCCAGATGGGTACCTACAAGCCGCACCACGACAAGGCTCTCGCCTGCTCCTTTCCTCCCAAAGCCACTCAGCTCCGCAGCCTCGGGGTCCAACGCTGCAGCACGAAGCTACTCGCCCCTGGATTTGTTTCTGGGTCACCACGCACCGCAAGAAGAAAGGCAACTGAGATCTTGGCACCACGCACCGCAAGAAGAAAGGCAACTGAGATCCTGGCAAACGGCACGATGTTTGCAGGGTGCCGGGAGAGAGGTCCCTTCCAGGCTATGTTTAGAACGCTCTCCGCTCTCGGTTCTGTTTGAAGCGTCTAACTTGGAGTGCTGACCTCATGCCTCGGTGATGGCCAGCGCTTGGGAAAAATGGCAGAACGACAGCTCTCTGTATACCGAGCTCACTGCACATTAGAGCCAGCTCCAAGGGTAACAGAGAAGAACACATCTGACTCCACATTAGGTCTGTTTCTTTTACTGTAACTTTTGTATTCTTTTGCTTTGAGTTCAGAATGTTGCCCATCGCCTGAAATATACAGGATAGCCCTTTCTCAAGGCTCTGACCTTTAAGGGTGGAACGCCTTTCCATTCATAGAGCGAGAAAAAGTTGCACAACAGAGAATAACATTGGTTTTCTTGAGGGTTAACAGGAACACTGTGACCTGACTTTCGTGGACAAAGGATTCCCACACCACGAAGTCTGCAATAACCACCCACACCCTTCCTTCACCTTTGCATTAAAAATGCTTTGCTGAAACCCTTCGGGGAGTTCGGGGGTTTGGGGGCACATGCCACAGTCTCCTTGCAGGACCCTGCCATAAACCTTTCTCTGCTCGAAACTCCGACGACTCGGCTTGTTTGGCCTCACGGGTGCCTCACCCGAACTTGTACCCTCAAAAAAGAGAAAAAGGAAATGAACAAGGATTTAACCGATACTGAATAAAATACAGGTATGTAACAGGATGTTGGAACTCACTCCTCCTTAAAGAAAATAAAAGCAAAGGAAGTTAGTAGGTTTCATCAATAAGAACAGCTCGGTCCCATCCAGGATGGCAACGCCCCGTTTGCACATTCAGTCAATTTTCCACTGAGACTGTATCTTTTAGGAGGTGAGTTGGAGGGGGTCTAGAGCGGACGTGCATGTCCCCTACGTAGCAATTCTACTTCTAAGAATTTCATGCCACAGACATACTCCCACAGGTCTGCAGAGACACAGGAACAAAAATATTCACTGCAGCCTTGTTCGTAAAAGAAAGATCTTTAGTGTGACTGTCATTTCACAGGTGTTATTCAAAAGAAAGGCATAGTGTTCTAGCAACAAGGTGGGTGGATCTCCGGGGAATTACGCCGAGTTGGGAGAAAAAGAGCCGTTTCAAAAGGGTTCCATTGTGTATGCCTCCATTTCTATGACAGTCTTGAAGTGACAGCATTATAGAGCACAGATTAGTGGCTGCCGGGGTGAAGGACGGGGTGGGGCGTTGGTGTGGTAAGGAGATGGGCCACGCCAGAGATCCTTGGGGTCCCAGAACTGCCCTGTGTCTTGACCGTGATGGTGGATTCTCAAAGCCACCCATGCAACAGGATTGTACACACACGAGCGAATACAAGTTAGAACAGGGAAATCTGAAAGCATTGCCTTGCACCCAAGTCTACATCTAGGCTGGGATGGGGTACGGCCGTGCTGCAAGCGGGTAGCCCTGGGAGAAAAACAGGTAAAGTGTCGCTCCGTTTCATTCCTCACAACTGCACGTGAACCTACAATTATCTCAAAGCAGGAACTGGCTTTCTCGGCCAGGCCACACGTCTTGCGGGATCCTAGCTCCCCGACCGGGACTGAACCCAGGCCCTCAGCAGTGAGAGTGCCGAGTCCTAACCACTGGACCGCCAGGGAATTCCCAGGAACTTTTTTTAAAAAGTCTACACTAATGCCATGTAATATAGCCTCTTCTTAAAAGAGAAAAGAACTAAAGTAAAGAGCAAAACAAAGAACTCCGCCTCCTTGGCCCCTGTGCAGTTGTTGTGAACTGACCCGAGGCTTCCGGCTCCCTTTTGAATTGGGGATGACCCCGTGCCTGGTCCTTTTATCAAATACTGAGAGCTGGACCCCCTGCCAGGACTGCCCGCTGTCACGAGACAAAGTGGACACCAGGTACAGGGGCTTGCTAAGCCCAGGCTATAGCAGCAACACTACCTCGTCCCTCAGCTACCAGGTTTCTGGACTTTGGTCTCTGTTCCGTGTTTCCTGTCTTCCACAGACACGCCTAAGCCCCCTTGAATTCTTTCCAAGAGCACGTGGGTGGTCAATTCATTTCTTCACTCCTTAAATCTGTGCTCCTGTGCTCCACTGGGAAATAACCACATACCTCTTTGAAGAGAGCATTAGCGAAACGTAAATCAAAGCCACACAGTACGTTTTATATCATGTGATGTGACTTTCACCACAATAAAAAAAAACACACCATTTAAAAGAAGAAGAAAGAAACAGAAAATAACGAAGTTGGTAAGGATATAGAGGAATCGGAACCCTCCTCCACTGCTGGTGGGGATGTAAATTGCAGGAACCACTTTGGAAAAGAGCCTGGCGATTCTTCAAACCGGTAAACATGGAGATACAATAGCCCAGCTACGCCACTCCTAGGTATCCATCTCTCCAGGAGAAATGAAAACACGTATCCACTCAGATACGTGCGATGAACGCTCAGAGCACCGTGATTCACAGTAACCAGAAAAGTGAGAACAGAAGTGTCCATGGACCTTGAACACATGATGCTCAGCGGGAGAAGCCAGACCCAGAAAGAGCACATATGCCATGACTCAGTTTCTATGAAATACTCAAATAGGCAAACGCATGGAGACAGAGGACCTGGGGGGGGAAACAGGAGTGGGGAGTGACAGGTAACAGGTACAGGGATTCCCTTGGGAAGTGGTTTTTAAAATGTTCTAAAATAACATAGCAACGGCATTTGTGCAACTCTGCAAATATACTAAAAACCACTGAATTGCGCCATTTACTGGGTGTACTGTATGGTGAATTATTTCTCAGCTTAAAATGGGGGAAACACCTTGCTTAATCGTGAATAATGGGGGATGGGCGGGGACTTGGAAAGTCTGGTATTCTTCTCACAAATGAAGAAGGACATCTATAAGCCACCCTTTCATGGACCTCCTACCATCTTAGGCATGTGTGTGTGCACTTGTCTCAAGAGTCCTCAAAATTGACAGAATAATTTAAAATGACGTGTAGCTGAACCTCCAAGTCAGCTGGCCCCAGGAATACGTTTTCCTGACACGCAGCATCACGGAGGTCCTTAAGAATGGCTGTGTCGATAATTAAGAAGCATAAAAGTCTCACTAGTGAGACCTGCCTGACAGACAGATGATGGGAAGCAACCTTTCCAGACAAAGCCGCCATCGGGCCCTTTGGACACCATACCAGCCTGTGCCCCGTTTGGTGACCAAGGAATAGGAACAGGATGGCCATTCATCCCAGGGATAGAATGATCTAGAAGCATTAAGACTGGAGAGGCGAGGGGGGGGCACAGATGGGAAAGCTTACTATATGAATACATCATATCATCTATGTATCAATCCTAAAGCGAGATTGGCAGAAAAGGAAACAATCTAGAAAGACATCCAGACCCTACATTAAAAAGCTACTTAGGGGACTTCCCTGGTGGCACAGTGGTTAAGAATCCACCTGCCAGTGCAGGGGGCACGGGTTCGAGCCCTGGTCCGGGAAGATCCCACATGCCACGGAGCCACTAAGTCTGTGAGCCACAACGACTGAGCCCACGTGCCACAACTACTGAAGCCTGCGCCCTAGAGCCCGTGCTCCGCAACAAGAGAAGCCACCGCAATGAGAAGCCCGGGCACCACTATGAAGAGTAGCCCCCACTCGCCGCAACTAGAGAAAGCCCACGCGCAGCAACGAAGACCCAACGCAGCCAAAAATAAGTAAATAAAATAAATTTATAAAAGAAAAAAGTGACTCAGTCCTACGAGCAATGGCGTGAGGAATGATACTGTGTCACAATAAGTGATGCTGGGTCCAGGGAGGCCATGCGCATGTCATGTTGTCCAGATCCCTCTAGAGAGCACAAGTTCATGCTTTCGGGGATGGGTGGCATAAGCCATAAGCCAAGCACCAGGAGGCAGGTCCATTGAACACTGTACTGAATTGTATGATTTAATGGTGGATGAAACCTCAGTACAGCCGCTCAACATGGGTGAAGACCGTGCTGAATCACGGACCGCGGGGGAGGCGTGGGTGTGCAGAGGTCCCGGGAGTTCCTCCGTGAGAAGGGGGCTCATGTGGGCTGAAGGTGGGAGACCTAAAACCCAGGACGTAACTCCAAGAAGCCAGGCCCAGGCATCAGCCTCGACAGAAGTGCTGGGGGCGGCGGGGGGGGGGTGTCAAAATTAGTGATGCGTTCAGACTTCCCCGGCGGTCCCGTGGGTAAGACTCCGCGCTTCCAAGGCAGGGGGCACGGGTTCCATCCCTGGTCGGGGAACTAGAACCCCGCGTGCTGCAACGTGTGGCCAAAAACAAACAAAAAATTGGTGATGGGGTGGCCTCAGCAGCCACCACCCAGGACTCCGAGGCCGTCCAGGGCTGGTAGGAAAACAGGCGCTCCCCAGAAATTACCCCAACCCATCGGAGTCTGGGGACACCCACGGCTCCCGGTAAAGATGCATGAAAAAGTGCCTGGATTCTTCACGGGAGAATTAAACCACCAGCACCTTCGGGGCATGCCCTGAGCTTTGCACAAGTCTATTTAAGCACGTCCATCACGAAGCATCCAGAGTTACAGGTCAATCTGCCTCAGTAAAGTTAGGGAAGAAAAGAAATGTGGTATTAAGGGGGTATGAATAACTAAGAGGGAATCACCTGTAAAGCGATCACGCGTTACATGATAAACACTGTTTAGAACCTTATGCAAGTGACCAAAAACACAGAGGCAAGTATTCTGCAGTCACTTATACTTGGTTTTCAATAGACCACAGAGAAATGATGCAGTGAAAAGAAAAACAAAACACCAAAACAGGATACAAAGTTGTATGTGATGTAGGATGATGGTTAAAGAGTACTAACATTATAGGGAAATAAATCAAATGTTCACAGCAAAAAAAAGAAGCATGTCCACTAATAATGGCCTCTACTGTTCATCTGTTTTGTGTATAGCAACGTGTATATGTTAATCCCAGTCTAATTTATCCCTCCCCCCTTCCCCTTTGGCAACCGTAAATTGTTCTATCTGTGACTATTTCTGTTTAAGTTCATTTGTGTCATTGTTTTAGATTCCACATGTAAGTGATATCACATGATATTTGTCTAACTTCACTCAGTATGGTCATCTCTAGGTCCACCCATGTTGCTGCAAATGGCATGATTTCATTCTTTTTATGGCTGAGTAATAGTCCATTGTATATATGCACCACATCTTCTTTATCCAACAAGGATTTACGGTATAGTACGGGGAACTATACTCAATATTTCATAATTACCCACATGGGAAAAGAATATATATATATATATATGTAACTGAATATAAAACTGAGTCACTTTGCTGTACACCTGAAACACAGCATTGTAAATCAACTATACTTCAATTAAAAAATGTAATTTTTTTTTAAATAAATGAAAAATTCAAGAAAGTTCTCAAAGAACGAAAAAAGGAAGAGTAATGACAGCAGATAGCAGGCATCAGTATCATGTTGGCTTAGGGTTTACTTCCATACCTTGATCATTGTTTATGTATCTATTACTTGTATTATTAAATTAATGTGACATTTTTAATTTTTATCTTTAAAGAATGAGAAAATTGCAATACTTACCTGAATTTCTTATCCTATTTCATTTTTCCTGACAGCTTTGGTTAGTAATGTCATTTTCATATTGATAGCTTTAGAATATGACCATTTTATTTTGTAACAATAATTGCCAATATCGTTTAATCTAAACTACACAGTTAAATATTTTCTCTGTTCAACGATCGATTACGCAGAACTAAGACTTACAGTTTCTTTAAGAAGGGTTTATGAAAACTACATTTGCTGAATTGTGAAAAAAACAATTCGCATCTGAGAAGCAGAATTCAATGACAAGGAAATGTTTAAAATTGACAGCGAGTGGGGTGACCACAGCTTGGGTGTTTTACACGAGGGGAAGACGCTTGGCAGTTAAGTCCGTCAGCATGAGGAAATGAAATTTTTTTTGACATGTCCTCTCATGACTGGGAGGGGCTTGGCTCCTGTATTCCTTGCACCCCCAACTCTAACTGACTTTCTTGTAGTGCCACCCATGGACATAAAGTATGTTTAGTTATGGGTCCCTCCAGAGAAATGGACCAACAGGAAGCACAGACAGAAAGAGAAAGGGAGACAGAAAGAGACAGAGAGATTATTTGAAGGAATTGGTTCATTCAACCACAGATGTGTAGAGGGGGCACCCCAAAATCTGAAGGGTAGACCAGCAGGCTGGAGACCCAGGGAGAGCTGAGGTTACAGGTTGAGTCCCACGACCATGTGGAAGCAGAATTCCCTCTTCCTTGAGGAACCTCAGTCTTTTTTTCTCCTAAGATCTTCAACTGATTGGACAAGGCCCACCCACATTGTGAAGGACAATCTGGTTATGTCAAAGTCTCCTGGTGTCAATGTTTTTTTAATTGTAGTTGATTTACAATGTGGTGCTGGTTTCCGGTGGACAGCAGAGTGATTCAGTGATATATTTTTTCAGATTCTATTCCATTGTAGGTTTTGACAAGACATTGAATACAGTTCCCCGTGCTCTACAGTAAATCCTTGTTGTTTATTTTATATAGAGTAGTGTACATCTGTTAATCCCAAACTCCTTAGTTATCCTTTTCCCCTTTGGTAGCCATAAGTTTGTTTTCTGTGTCTGAGTCTGTTTCTGTTTTGTACAGAAGTTCATCTGTATCATATTTTAGATTCCACATATAAGTGATACATTTGCCTTTCTCTGACTTACTTCACTCAGTACGATCATCTCTAGGTCCATCCATGTTGCTGCATGATTTCAATGTTTATCTCATCTTTTTTTTTTTTTTTTTGGCCATGCCACGGGGCATACGGGATCTTAGTTGCCCAACCAGGGATCGAACCCGTGCCACCTGAAGTGGAAGCATAGAGTCCTAACCCCTACACCACCAGGGAAGTCCCAACGTTCTTCTCATCTTAAAAAATATCTTGCCAGCAACCTCTAGACCAGCGTTTGACCGCAAAGCTGGGTCCACTGCCCAGCCACAGTGAGATAAAATTAGCCAGCATAAAGTATGAGTTTTCAGGCAACCAAGAGCCCTAACTAGCTTCCGCTGGGCATCGTCTGGAAGCAGGGACCCGGCCAGCTGGACCAGAGGAGCGTGCAAAAGGCATCAGCTCAGGCCAGCATGGTATCATCACCTGGATGACGGCTCATCCTTGTGGCAGGAGGACCTGACGGCCGCCTCTCATGCTGGCGTGTTTCCACAGCTTGAGAAACCAGTGCAGGTGTCAGCCACGAAGCACGGCTGCTTCCACCAACAGCAGGGGGACAGGAAGAGCTGGGGCAGCTGACGGGCCCCACGGCTCTTCAGCCCCGTGATGTCAGCCGCGTGGATCCTAAACCCCTCCTGCAGCGGCCACTAAACCCTGTGGCAACTCCCTCCAAACCGAGAAATACAAGAGGTCCATGGGACTTCCCTAGCGGTCCAGCGGTTAGGGCTCCACGCTTCCACTGCAGGGGGTACGGGTTCCACCCCTGGTCGGGGAACTAAGATCCCGCAAGCCGCGGAGCATGGCCAAAATTTTAAAAATAAATAATAAAATAATTTTTTTAAAAAAATAAAAATGGTTATGCTAGAAGGGCCAACACCGGAGGAAAGAGCCATGTAGGGAGAAGCCCCAGGGATGATAGGAGTAAATGCGGAAAGGGGGAGAGAAAACAGCCTCCACGTGGACCCGACGGAGGCCTTTCTAAGCAGGAGTCTTTTATGTGTGAGGATAAGCCCCACCCCCTCTGCGGGCTGGGTGAGGTAACAGGCAGTTTGAAGAGGCCCCCAGCCGCCCCTGAGCACGTGGGCGAGAGAGTCAGCTGGACCCAGGAGCTGTGCCCGCTGAGGCCTGCAGCCCTGGTCATGTCCTGCGGCACTCAGCTGCTCTATGTGCCAGGGCGGGCTGCACGATGAGTGAAGGTACGCATCAAGTTGGCTGGGCCACCAGGAGCCCAGAGAGCTGGGGCACCGTGATCTCTGCATGTGTCTGGGAGGGTGTTTCTGGACGAGATGAGCATTTGAACAGGTGGATGGAGGAAAGCAGGTGGCTCTCCCCAGGGAGGGTGGGCCCCGTCTAATCAGTTGACACTTGAATAGAACAGAAAGGCGGAGGGAGAATTCTCTGTCTCTCTGTCCTTGAGCTGGGATGTCCATCTCCTCCTGCCCTTGGACACCTGTGTGCCTGGTTCTCAGGCCTTTGGACTCGGACTGAACACGCCACTGGCTTTCCTGGGGCTCCAGATGGCAGACTGTGGCACTGCTTGGTCTCCCGAATTGTGTAGGTCAATTCCAATCAATCAATATACACATACCAATATAAAGATACAGATATATGTATTACACAGGGCTCTGCAGAGATACAGAACCAATACCTACATTTATCTATATCATCTACCTATCATATGTCTATCATCTACATATCTATCATCTAGCTAGCTAACTATTATCTACCTACCTATCATCTATCTATTATCTATCATCTATCCATCTACATAGATATTAGATATACCCCGTTGGTTCCGTTTCCCTGGAGAGCCCTGACTAACACTGGCTGCTATAACGAAGTAACCCAGATAAGGTGGTTTCAACAACAGACACGTGCCTCTCACAGGCCTGGAGGCAGACCACGGCCAGGGCAGATGAGTTCCCAGCGAGGCTCTCCTCCTGGTTTGTACAGCTGCATACTTCTCACGTGGTGGAGAGAGAGCTCTGGTCTCTTCCTCTTCTATAAGGACACTAATCCCATCACGGGAACCCCACCCTCATGGCCTTATCTAACCCTAATCACCTCCCAAAGACCCCACTGCCTACCACCATCCCCTCGGGGGTCAGGGCTTCCACATACGAATTCCGGGGGGACACAAAGGCTGAGTCTGCAACACGCTCCCGCCACCTCGCCCGGAGGTGTCCACACGAGAGGGTCAGAGGCAGAGGAGGAAAGGCGGGGCTGGGGGCTCCCTGCGTGGTCTCCCCCTGCGCTGCCAGCGGTACGGACCTGCCTTCCTGCACGTGCATCCTGCACCCACCATCCCCCCCCCGACTGCGCATCTGCTCTTCCCTTCATCCACCTCCCCGTTCCCAGTCCATCCCAACGCCTCGCCGGGGGGGTCAGGACAAGACCTGGGAGGGCCACTGCCAGCCCCTCCCAGGGGGTGTCCCTGCTGCCGCCAGACACCCCCCAAGGCAGGCTCACCGCGGGCTCGGGCACCGCGCGTGCGCCACCTCCGCTGTCCCGGGCCGCGCTCCTTCGCGAGGCCGTACACGGCGGGACAGCCCTGAACCAAGCTGACCACAGACCCAGGACTGGCCCCCGTGGCCTGGCGCGCGAGACCCCGGATGCCAGCGGGAAGGGAGGGGAGCCGGTCACTGCATCCCAGCGGCTGCACCTCCCCCGTGTCCTTCTGCCACCTGGAGACCCGCCACGTGGGCTTCACCGCCCACAGCCCAGGAACGGGCTCCTCCTTGGGGAGACCCCCCCACCCCAGGCAGGCCTGCAGCCACGGGGCCAGCTGCCCGGGCCCGAGAGGCATGGTATAGCTCTCCGGCCAAGTGCGTGTGAAGGGGGGAGGGCCACACCAGCCGCGGAGCCAGGGCACCACGCACTGAGGGCAGGGTGATGCTCCCCCAGCTCTCCTGGGTGAGGAGCTGGACATGCTGAGTCCTCAGAGGTTCCGGGAGGAGAGTGGACTGCAGGAATCCCACGGTTCCTGCCAGAGTGTCTTACGGAGCCGGGAAACGTGTTAAGCCATGACGGGCTGACCAACGACAGCTGTCCTTTAAGGAGAAGTGCGTCAACTCATTACATTTCCTGCAGGGAGAATGCAAGCTGCTCAACGCACCTTCAGTTTACCCATAAAAGTACAGGACGGACGGATGGATAAACAGAGACAGACGTTTACCCATAAAAGTACAGGATGGATGGATGGATGGATGAACAGAGACAGATAGATAGATATGACAAACTGACAGGTAATAGAAAATACACAGATACGCAGATGATAAATAAAGAATAAGAGTATAGATGATAAATAAGATACACAGACAGACGATAGATACAGAGATGTATGACAAACTGATCATAGATACATAGATAAACACACAGATGATATAGACAACAGATACAGATAACAGGTCGATAGATAATAGACGGAAAATGGACAAGGGCACAGATGATAGATTATAAATGCAGAGATAATAAATAATACATACATAGATGATAAAGATGTAGACAGATGATAGATATGTAATAAATACACAGATGAATGATGACAGATGACAGATAACTGACAGAATATAAAAGAGAAGATATACATAGATAGGATATAAAAGTATATATATTGATATATGTAAATATATATACTTATGTTCACACACATATTTACATTATGTATTATACATATATATATATATATATATATATATATATAAAAATAGAATCAACTCCATCCAGGCATGGAATCACAAAGGTTAGTATGTATGTAACAAACTGGCCATCGACACAATTATCAGCTCCTACGCTGGACCATAAACTCCAATCCTGGCGTCCCCGGTGCTGTGCACGAGACGTGATCTTCCCAATGTCACCTACTCTCCAATCACTGCCTCATTTCCACGAAGACCCAGCCAGGATCCTCCTGGAAGCAAAAGCCCCTAGAGGACTCATCAAGTATCATCTCCCAGGACACCTGCCGTCCGAGGGGAAAGGCATTTGCTGTGGACCCCACGTGACAAAATCTCTCAGGAAAAGTCCTCTTTCAAGGACAGCTGCGGAGACCACCGGGTTCCATCCTTCTAACAGAGGAAGCGATGCCCGTCTCCCTAAGGAAACACTTCCTGAGGAATCCGCCCCTGCCTTGTGCCATCTGCCGTCTGCTAAAAGCCTATCCCATCTGGTCTCTCATCACCCAAAAAATTGAGGGAGTTTGGGTCAGTCGAGAAGGTGAACAAATTGGGCTGAAAACGAGAGGTGGGCAAAGCATCCCGACCTCGCTTCAGGCCAAAGGTCAAACCGCTGAGCAGATATCATAAGGGTGCTCCCAGAAAACCAGCACAAACCACCCCAGCAAAGAGGCCACGCGGAGCACCCAGCCTCGGAGTCACAGCCTGGGAAGCCGGGATGGGCCCAGGCAGCCGGGGGGACCCAGAGACCACGCAGGTTCCGGGAGGGCCCTGCGTCTGCAGGCCAGGAACCCAGGTCTGCAGAGAGGAAGGGGGAGCCTGAACGGTCGGGATCTTGCCTTGAGCACGACAGGATATGGGGCTGCAGGGCCGGAGCAGAGGCCAGTGGGGCTGCAGGCTGAAGCCACCCAAGGCAAGCAGCCGCTGTATCCCACCCGCGTGGGGCTGCAGAGGACGAAGCCAGTGAAGTTCAGAGGAGAGTGGCCACGGGCCCCCAGCACGTAGGAGGAGGACCCCGAAGGCCTAGCCCTGGGCCTGCTAGCCGTGAGAGGCACAGAAGGGCTTGTGTTTCCAGGCAGAGCTGCAAACCCAGCCCCCCGGTGGCCAGAACAGCTGCAAAACATCCCCCGCTGGGTCTCAATGCAGTACAATTTATAGGACGGGGACACACGGGGCTGCAGGTTCCCAAGGAGAAGAATTCTAGCAATGTGCCCGGGATTGGTCCAGACTGCACCCGGAAACCAGAAAGACGAACTGTCCGAGGGCCGCGGTGCTTTCAGAAGCCAGTGAAGGGCCCCAGGCCTTCGCTCAGAGGGCGGCCGAGACCCCGGGGTCACTCCAAACACACACTGAGGCGCCCGCCTCCCTGAGCCGGGATGAGAGCCGGACTCTGAAAGGAAACTGACTTTAGAGCAAGACCTGAGCGTGAAACACACACCATCTTGGGGAAGCAGAGTCCTGGGCCGACCCAGATAAGACACATCCTTAACGGTTAGGGGCTGTGTTTTTACGAGACATTCTAGATGCCAGCAACGATACTTTATCTAAGACACTGAAGGCCACGTTCCACTTAATGTTCGACGGAGAACGCTCTGCAAGTGTCAGGTTATCATGACTGAAAACTGGCCTGTTGAAACTCAAAATGTTCGTGCAGAAAAATTCTACGTTTGAATCCCCCTCCCCATGCCCCCAGGAACAGAGGCAACCCATAACGTGCAGAAGGAGAAAAATAACGACGGACGCCGACCTCCCAGTCTGTCTGTTTCTGGGGTACCTCGTTTTCTTAAAAGGAAGGAGAGAAAGGAAGGGAACGGGGAGAGAAAGGAGTCGATGGGAGAGAACCCAGATGCCCTAGCGATACACATGGCCTGAGGTCAGCACCCCAAAAGGCTCGGCTTTTTAAAATCATCCTCCCCACACCCAGTGCAAAGACAGCCCAGGGAACGAACGTGTAGAATCCCTACTCCCGCAGCAGGCTTCCCCGGCTGGCAGCTTTATTCACATAAACACACTGTGATACCAAAAGATCCAGAAACGCATCACACCCTTGATGTGATTCCCAAAGACCCCAGAACACAGCACAGGGGCCTTCCTTCTTCCTCGTGGCTTGGAAAACTCTCTTTGAACAAACAGAAATAAAGCCCTCTCTCGAGGTCGGAGGCTTTCCTGCAAGTGTGAAGCGTTACTCACGCACGTCAGACCGATCAATTAGGAGTCCGTTTATCGCTGGGGTTTCTTGAACAAGCGTCCAATTCCACAGCGTTAAATAAGGAAAAGTACAAGCCAGGAAGAGGGCCGGCAACCCCAGGGCTTAGGAAAAAACGTGAGAAACGCAGAGAGGCGGCTAGCTGGAGGGACACAAGTTTTCACGAGTGACAGAAAGCCAGGATTTTAAGAAATGTGGCAGGGAGGGGTCAGATGCAAAGCAGCCAACTACAGCCCGGGAGGTGGGATGTACGTCTCTGCGGCTCTTTTCCCAGCCGGAGAGCAGAGCAGAGGGTCTGGAGACAGCGACGCTATCGCTTTCCTTCAAGGAGACGGCGCGGGTGACGCTGCTTTCTGACGCCTGATTTCCTAAACACGTTCACGGCTGGTGACATCAAGATAAAAGACTGCCTTGGCCGGAGCCACAGGAAGTCCCCAGCCACGAACCTGGAGAGATGCCCTCCTTAAGCCCCCGGGATGCGGCTCGATGTTGGGGTCCTGGGAAAAGATTGCCGAGGGCTGAGATGGGGCATTTGTAAATCGCGTACCTCCCAACAAAACCTCCACCCGGACTCGGGTTGTTTTAAGGTGGGAATCAGAGATAAGACTGGTGTCGTTTTCTTTTTTGGGCCACATCGCGCAGCAGGTGGCATCTTAGGGCTCCGACCAGGGATCGAACCCATGCCGCCTACATTGAGAGCACGGAGTCTTAACCGCTGGACCAGCCAGGGAAGTCCAGGGGCTTTGCCTCTTAAAAGCAATTCGTTTAAAATAAGTAAATAAATAAAAGTAGTTCTAAGTGTTAGAAACGGCCTTCCCGTTTCCCCAGTGGCGTAAGCGACCCACAAGGACCCCCCAAAGATAAAATGATCCCTGGTACTATTTTTAACTCAATGCCCCCCGCCCCCCATTGGTGTTTAAAAGAGAATTCAAGAGCCCTTTCCAGGAATCAAATCTGAATCAGCCCTCTAGAGCCGGCCGTGGGCACGAGAGGGTCCTCCGTATTCAAAAGCAGCGTTTCCAAGGAGTGGGGACCGCCTTCTCTAGGTTCATCCCAAGGAAAGTGATTCTGGGGAAACCGGACCTCTGAAGCATCAGACTCACAGAAAACCCACCTCAAGACCCACGAGCTCCAGGGCTCACAAGGACTGTGAATTCAGGCAAGGGGAGAAAAAAGACTGACTCACGGCAGAAAACACACCACAACCAACACCTCTTTTCTGCTCTTTTTTTTTATAAGCGGTTGCACTGCAGGCTCACTGGTAACATTTTCCACCAAACACAAAACTGGTGTCTCTTGAAAACAGGGCGTCTGGCGAGAGTGTCTCTCCCCGGCTACCCAGAGGCAAGGTTCCCACGTAAATGACAGTGTAAATAGGTTCCTTCACCAACCAACGGGTAACATCCACGGATGGTGTCGGTGGAGGACACACAGGGGTTTCATCCTCAGCTGCCCGTCGGTTTCAATCTTTCTCCGATTTACCCCAAACCGTCCCTCGCAGAGAACACGAATGCTGCAGGTATGGAATTATCTAGAGGGCAAGACATCCCTGCCGGCCGTGCTTCTGTCGCGGAGTTCAGCATTTGCAATCCTATCAGCGGACATCTAGGGCTTTGATAAGTCATTTCTTTCCCCAAGGGGCCCCTCCAGAGAAAACGCTCATTTTCACCAGCTCTGGGCCACCCAAAGCCCGTCTCTGTCCTCTAAGACTCCCAAAGCCCCCCACCTGTCCTTTGGGCCACCCAACGCCCACCTCTCTCCTTTGCGGCAACCAAAGCCCATCTCTCTCCTTTGGGGCAACCAAAGGCCGTCTCTGTCCTCTGGGCCGCCCGAAGCCCCACCAAAGGTCCATCTCTCTGTTTTGTGCATTTCCTCTGTCCCGGGCAGCGCGCCCACCGGCGGAGTCAGTACTGACAGCCAAGCATCCGACGAGAGGCGCCCACGCGCGGTCCCCTCCCCCCACCCTCCCCCGCCGCGCTACACGAAGCTGCCGTCCCTGAGGCCGAAGTAGCCGGCGTGGCCGGCGTCGCCCAGAGGGAACGCCTGCTCGTGGCCCAGGCCCCACTCGCCCTCGTCCTCATCCTCCAGCTCGGCCGCGGCGCCGCGCGCATTCTCGTACAGGAAGATCTGCTCGTGCACGTGCGCGGGGGCCAGGCGGTTCCGCTTGGCGCTGACGACGTTGGCCGAGGAGCCGAAGAGGCGCTCGGGGCAGACGCGCGTGGCCGCCACGGACCAGTACTTCTGCAGCACCCTGGGCAGCAGCGGGAAGAGCGCCAAGCGGTCGGACCACCACCTGAGGGGGTCCTCGTTGAGCCCCAGCACCTTCTGCGACTTGAAGTTGCTGAGCTCCTCCACCACCTGCGCGCGCCAGCCGTCCTGGTCCTCGACGCCCGCCGCGGGGCAGAAGATCTCGGCCAGCATGTCGTGGATGACGCTGGCGGGCGGCGGCGTGGCCGAGGGCGCCGGCTTCTTCACGGGGGGCTCCTCGGGCGGGGCGTACAGCTGGTCCCCGGGCGCGCGGTAGGCGCCGTCCTTGGCCTTGTCCAGGAGCACCTTGGCCTCCTCCACCACCCTGTTCTCCACCTGCTGCCTCTCGAAGGTGGACAGGAAGGGCAGCCTCTTGTAGCGCGGGTCCAGGAAGGTGGCCACGTTGAGGAACATGTCGATCTCGGGCGTCTCCTGGTAGGTCTTGGCGAGCTCCTTGGCGATCACCTCCTTGGCCATGCTGATCTCCTTGGAGTCCGTCTCCTTGCTGTTGAGCGTGCTGTTGAGCAGCATGTGCAGCAGGGGCTTCACCATGCTGATGGTGGGGTACTTGGACCCGGACAGCATGTCGGCCACCTGCTTGAAGGGCTGCAGCAGGTCCACCAGGCCCTCAATGGTGGCCCACTCGGCGGCCTCCAGCAGGAGGTGGTGGTTGTTGCTGTCCTCCAGGAGGACCCCGGCGATGGCGAACTGCTGCTCCTTGAGGCGCTGCAGCATGGCCAGCGTGCTGCCCCACCAGGACACGCGGTTGCTGACCAGCATGCAGTGGGCGGCGTTCTGCTGCTTCTGCTTCTCGTACAGCATGTACATGGCCACGGTGGACTGCTGGAAGTACTCCACCAGCCTGCGGCAGCGGCCGAGCAGCGCGCCCAGCTTGGGCAGCCGGAAGGCCTGCTGGATGCCGGCGTCGAACGTGTGGCCCAGGCAGGGCATCTGCACCGCGATGTCCAGCAGCGAGCAGGCCTTGGCGATGTCCTTGCCACGGTCCGTGGTGGCGCTGAAGACCTTGGAGCTGACGCCCCACTCGATGAAGGCTTCGTACAGGACGCGCGTGATGGTCTCGGCCGCGTTGTCCTCCGGCACCTCGAAGGTCTTGAGGCAGCGGGAGCCCAGGAAGAGGCCGTGGGGGGCGGCGCGGCCCAGGAAGTGCGCGGCCAGCGTCACGTAGGTCCGATTCTGGCTCTCGCTGCGCCACAGGTCGGTGGAGATGCCGCACCACGCGGCCTCCGCCAGCTCCTTGAGGACCGCGTCGCGCACGGCGCCGTAGCGCTCGGGGATGGCCTTGCCGCAGAAGAACTTGCGGCTGGGCAGCTCGTAGCGCGGCTCGGCCGTCTTCAGCAGCACCTTGAACGTGGGCTCGTCCACGATGGACGCGGGATAGAGCCCCTCGCAGATGAGGCCCATGACGGCGGCCGTCAGTTCCTGCTGCCTGCGACCCTCGTGGCCGTGCACCGCCGCCGCCGCCGCCGCCGCCGCCTTGGCGGCCGGCGGCTCCTGCGCGCTCTGCTGCGCGGCCTCGGGCTTGAGCTTGGAGAAGGCGCTGGCGAAGGCCTCGCGCATCTGCTCCGTGTTGCTCTTGACAAACTCGCAGAACTCATCGGGGTGGTTCTTCTCCAGGTGGTAGGACAGATTGGAGGTGTTGCCCGAGTAGGCGATCTGGGCCATGCAGATGCGGCAGTAGATCTTCTTCCACTGCAGGATGCAGCCCTCGGCGTTCGTGTCGAAGCCGAAGTAGCGCCACACTTTGCTCTTGGCGCGCGGATGCGCCACCAGCTTGAGGTCGGTCTGCGCGCCCTCCAGGCTCTTGCCCTCCATTGCGCCACCCAGGCCGGGCCTCGCTCATTCGGGACGACCTGCCGAGAAGCAGCGAGACAAACACAGCGTGAGAAGAGACCCGGCTCCGGCCGGCGGGGAGCGGGCCTGCTCCGGAACCAAGGGCGCACGCAGAGGGTCCCCGGGGGCTGCCGCTCCGGCTCCTGGCTTTGGCACAGCAGAGGGGCCAGTCTGACAAGCCAGCGACTCTTCCGTCCAGGTGCGTCCGAAGACACGCGTTTTTTTATTGTTAGTTTGGGGATCGTCTTTGGACTCCCGATGACAGCTCTTTCCTCACCTGAGCTGCTTTACTCTGTCCTGTTCTAGGAAATCCAGGAGCCCCGACGCCAAGCAGGGGGGCTTGTTCTCCAGACGGAGGCCACGTTCCCAAGCGCCCCGCCAGCCCAAGACGACCCACCTCCCCAACCGAAAACCTGGTCGGCAAGCACGCGTGCCACACGCCACCATCAGATGGAAGAAGACGAAAACAGAGGGTCTCAAGTGGATATTAAGTTGTCAGAGTGGCATTAAATACGAGCTTTTTCTAATTTTATGTTTTGAAATGATGCCTTTTTGACCACAATGAGATCTCACCTCACACACACACACACACCCCCAGCGGAATGGGTTTCATCAAAAAGAACACAAATAACAAATGCTGGTGAGGGTGTGGAGAAAAGGGAACCCTCCTACACCATTGGTGGGGATGTAAACTGGTGCAGCCACTATGGAGAACAGGATGGAGGTTCCTTAAAAAACTAAAAATAGAGATGCTGTATGATTCAGCAATCCCACTCCTGGATATTTATCTGAAAGAAACAAAACCACTCATTAGAAAAAAGATCCATGCACCCCCATGTTCACAGCACCACTATTCACAACAGCCAAGACATGGAAGCAATCTAAACGGCCATCGTCCATGGACAGAGGGATGGATAAAGAAGATGCGGTGCATATATACAGTGGAATACGACTCAGCCATAAAAAAGGATGAAGTCATGCCATTTGCAGCCACATGGATGGGCTTGGAGATTATTATGTTTAATGAAATAAGTCAGACAGAGAAAGACAAATACTGTATGGTATCAGTTATCTGTGGAATCCAAAAAAAAAATTTTTTTTTTAAACTAGTGAATATAACAGAAAAGAAGCAAACTCACAGATATACAAAACAAATTACTGGTTACCAGTGGGGAGAAGGAAGGGAGAGGGGCAATATAGGGGAAGGGGATTGAGGAGAACGAACTATAATACTCGGTATAAAATAAATAAGATACAAGAATATATAGTACAACACAGGAAATACAGCCAATATTTTATAATGGCTATAAAGGGAGTATAACCTTGAAAAACTGTGAGTCACTACGTTGTACACCTGAAACTTATATAATATTGTACATCAACTATGTATCAATTAAAGAAAGTTAAAAATATTACTTTCTGCACTGCACATGCTCCAGCTGTTTTGTTTTGTTTTTTAATCTATCTATCTATCTATCTATCTATCTTGGCTGCGTCAGGTCTTAGTTGAGGCATGCGGGATCTAGTTCCCCGACCAGGGATCGAACCCGGGCCCCCTGCATTGGGAGCGTGGAGTCTAACCCACTGGACCACCAGGGACGTCCCTCTATTCTTCTCCTAGGTGCATCTGGCATCAGGAACCAGATTGGGGCAATAATGGATTTCTCAATCCCTGGAACTTCTCAAAATGCCCACCGTGGGCACTCACACCTGGGCACAGAGATACCTACGAGCTGTGGTGCAGCACTGCCCGGCTGTCAGTGGGACACATTCGGCTTCCCGGAGCTGCCAATCAGGGCCAGGACACCCAAAAGGGCAGCTGAGTTTTCTTAAAAGCTGGCTGTTACTCACAGACGTAGAAAACGAACTAGTGGTCACCAAAGTGGAAAGGTGGGGAGGGATAAATTAGGAGTTTGGGATGAACAGATACACACTACTATATATAAAATAGATAAACAACAGGGTCCTACTGTATAGCACAGGGAACTACATTCAATAGCTTGTAATGGCCTATAATGGAAAAGAATCTGAATATATATGTATAATTGACTCACTGTACTGTACACCTGAAGCTAACACAATATTGTAAATCAAGTATGCTTCAATAAAAGAGAAACTTTTGGGCTTCCCCGGTGGCACAGTGGTTGAGAATCTGCCTGCCGATGCAGGGGACACAGGTTCGAGCCCTGGTCTGGGAAGATCCCACATGCCGCGGAGCAACTAGGCCCGTGAGCCACAACTACTGAGCCTGCGCTCCGCCACAAGAGAGGCCGCGATAGTGAGAGGCCTGCGCACCGCGATGAAGAGTGGCCCCCGCTCGCCGCAACTAGAGAAAGCCCTCGCACAGAAACGAAGACCCAACACAGAAAAAATAAATTAATTAATTAATGAAACTCCTACCCCTAACATCTTCAAAAAAAACAGAAAAAAAAGAAATAGCAGAAAATTTCGAATTAGGCATGAGCATGAATTTAAAAAAAAAAGAGAAACTTTTAATAATCATAAACAAATATACATACATATGCCTAGACACAGAGAGGAAAAGATACGCTTTAAGAGCATGAATGTTAGTTTTATTACTTATTTGATTTCCTCAAATGATGTCCATGGAACAGACTTCCCCCTGAAATGGGTTAAGTCTGCAAGCTTTCAACCCCCTGTACAGCACTCAGGGCGTTAAATCACAAAGTGCACAACCAGGCGTTTTCTGAGTGTGGGGCGTATGTTCAAAGCCAAAACCCAGTAACAACGACAGTGGTTTCAATAGCGGCCCGCCTCCCCAAATTCACGTCCCCCCAAAACCTGAGAATGGGACCTTATGTGGAAACAGGGTCATTGCAGAGGTGATGAAGGGAAGGGTCTGAGATGAGGTCCCCCTGGAGGAGGGTGGCCCTACATCCAATGACAGGGTCCTTACAAGACACAGAAGAGGAGAGACACAGACACAGAGGAGAAGCCCCGGGAAGACAGAGGCAGAGACGGGAGGGACGCGGCCAGAAGCCAGGGACGCCTGGAGCCCCCAGAAGCTGGAAGAGGCAGGAAGGACCCTCCCCTGGAGCCTCCGGAGGGAGCGCGGCCCTGGGACACCTCGACTTCGGGTTTCTGGTCTCCAGAAAGAGACAGGATGAACTTCCATGATTTTAAGTACTTTGTTACAGCCGCCCCTGCACGCTCTGCTGATGAGAACAAAACTATAAAAGCTATGAGTGGTAACATCACCCCTGGTGCTGGGCGCCCTGCGGTCAAAAGGGCCCACCTGAGGCTTTCAGGGAGAGGTCACACTTGGGGGGGCTGATTTAAGGGGCACGTTGGTAGCCAGGGATGGGGCAGAAGGATGTACTGCTCAGAGGTGAGGCCCAAAGTCTCCAGGACAGGGGGAGGGGATCCGATACAGCCAGGACTTTCACAAAGAGGAAACCCCCAAACCGCACATCCTACAGCCAAGCCAGGATGGGGCACCTGAGCGTGGGAAAGGTGGTCCCCAAAAGCGATGGGAACTGCACAGCAGGCACGACACCTGGGCTCTGGAATATGAACCGCCACATCCCGCGCGGGCCACGCATTTCAGTTTTCTCAGATCCGACTACACCTGGATGATGACAATGAATTACTGCTGTGATTTGGCTGAAGGAGTCCAGCGCCATCCTGGCGCAAACTTCTGCCCACAAAGCAGGAAGCAGCCCTGACACAGTGACAACCTAGGGAGGCACCGCCCGCAGGGCCTCCCCCTGCGGCTTCACCTCCTTCGGGCCAATGATGTCAGAACCTCCAAGGAGGTGACGCACAGTAGGAGGGTTCTGAGCACATACGTTGAAGGCGGCTGCACAAAGCCACCCTCCACTGTCCGGAGGGCAAGGTCTACATCTCCCGTCAGAGTCAGGAATCAAGGTTTTGTCAAAGCACCCTCTCCACAGGGTCCTTCTTACAGGGCGGCCTGAGCATCTCTGGGGGGGACCATCGCCACGACACTGCCAGGGACGTGGCGAGGTCCTGCCTTTTCTCACATCAGAGACACCAGCCAGATCTTCCCAATCGGCTTCACCAACACAAGGAACATGTCACAAGACACAGGATGAAGCCACCAAGTGGAGAACCAGCTGCATTCTTCCCAGTCGGTACTTCAGGAAACTGGCAAGAACCAGGAACAGGGCCACTCTCCCTGATTTTTGTTTGTTTGTGTTGGAGATTATAGTTATTTTTCACTGGGAAAAAATGTTACTGGGAATAACATGTAAGTGACTTGTTATGTTACTTGAAATATATGTTGTAAATTTCTGTTTCAAATTTCTGTTCACCTTTTTCTTCATTTCAAATAAATTTAAATTTAATTAACATGTAAGTGAAGAGGATCCATATGGATAAGTCAAAGCCACACAAACAAAAGCTCTTTGGGGCTTCCCTGGAGGTCCAGTGGTTAAGACTCCACGCTTCCAAGGCAGGGGGCATGGGTTCGATCCCTGGTCAGGAAACTAGGATCCCACATGCTGCGTGGGACAGCCGAAAAGTAAAAATTTAGAAATTTATTTTTAAAAAAGCTCTTGGGGGGGCAGGGGGGAGTACTTATTTTTTTTTAAGAGTCAAAAACTCCTAAGATCATGAAAACTGTGGTTTCACCTCCCTGGATCCACAACCCCCAACCGTTCATAGGTACACAACACCAACGAGAAATAACGTCCTCTTTATCGGTTTCTAAAAACCCTGCAGTTTGAACACCAGGATCCACCCTAAAATAGCTTCATAAGTGGGCCAGCTGACATCTTTTGGAGGTGTCAGCCCATCAGCAGAAGTCCATTTCCAGACCTACCTCCTATGTCCAACAGAATTCTTAAGGGAAATGTCCGTGTGATATCAGAACGTCCCTGTAAAACACATCTGGATGACTTTCTCTCCCTTTCAAAACTGATGCATCAGAGACATTTAATTTGTAACAGACAATCGCCATACAGAATCTGGAAATCAGGGTCTGTTACAGGAAGTTTTCATTGGCTTACACACGTCTCTATCAAGGCACAACCTGCAACGATCATGAGTCTGTAATGATCTTGTTCACAGAGAGCGCATTTTAAGGTTACATTCAGGGGCGGGTTACCTTTTCAGCATCTTCCTTCACCTTTTCACAGAATCCAGGTGAACTCACACCACACGCCTGTCCCCCACCGGGTAAAATGTGCAGGGCCACCCACAACTGCAGAGCGACAGCCATAAATGTGAGCCAGCTCCCTTTTACCTAAGGAGTCCCAGTAAACGTTATGTAACTGCATGAAACACGTGCAGTGTGCACACGCAACGCATCAAAGCGCTGAGACGATCTACAGACAGATTCTCTGGATACTGAAGATCTGACATGCGAATATTAGCCAACTCGTAACCAAGGTACTTGTAAACCTGAGGCATGACCTGACCGCTCACGGTGGGTTAGCAAAGAACTTTCACAACACCAAACGCACTTCAATAATCACCGCTGGGCTTTGTCGTTATCCGTTTAGAATATATAAATAAGAGACTATTTCCGTATCAACTATTTGATACTGTGCACATTTTATATTTATATTTATATAGACTTATATAGACTTTATTTATATAGACTTTATATAGATTTATATAGACTTTATATAGACTTTATATAGACTTATATAGACTTTATTTATATAGACTTTATATAGATTTATATTTATATAGACTATATAAGTTATTTTTTTAAAAAAAGAAAACATCTGATGTTTAAGAACAACAAAGCCCAGCTACTCTCCATGTGAACGGGGCCTCCAGTTACTGTTTATTTAGCTCCATACCGGGGCAAAGTTCAATGTCTCCTCCCCCGCCAAGGTGAAGTCCAGTTAGGGGCAAATAAAAAATGGGTCCAAAAGCAGAGGAACAGGGCCACTTGGGACACCGGCCACCACCTGGCACATGGGACGGATGTTCGTTCACTCCTCCGCCCAGACCTAAAATGATTTCTAACCCCACAGACCACGTGGCTCGCACACAGCAAGCCCAGCAAGTCCATCTTTGGATGCAACAACCCTCTGCAAAAGCCGGAATAAGGATGCCCTCGGCGGACACATGGCCTCATGGCTGGTTTGCCTTTCCACGACTTTATTTTTTTTCTCAATCAGTCAACAGGTGGAAACCACAGGGCAAGCCCTCAGGTTGGATGCACCTCCAACACGTTTCCGAGGCACGCATTTTGGGGTGCTGCTGCGATAACACCGACAAGTCTAAATTCCATCCTCAACTTGTCTTTTCTGCGAGCGGCTAAACGGGCTCCCAGGCGAGACAGCCAGACCCGTCTGGGAGCAAAACTGCTCAGAGTGGTGCGCTCCACAACCTGGGGCCATTTGGGGCAACCTGGGACAGCTTTCCATACGTCTTCACTGTGTACAAGCCAGTCCTGATCTCAAAGGTGACTATGCGGACCCCACCCCCGAGCCCCAGGTACTGGCTGGGGTCTTACCCTCTGTTCATTTCTGATTGCTCTCAATGTGGTTTTTTTTATATAAAAAATACCGAAATCCAGCTTATCAGAAAACCAAATGCTCACCTCACATAAACCTGGAAGATGTATTTCCCTTTGATGGAGGCCTGGGAGGGTGGAGCTCATATAAAAATATCTACTCCTGGTCGGAGCTGCAGGTTTGCAAAGTGTGGCCCCGGCAGCGCCCCTGCCGTCGGGGAGTGGAGCGATTCTCAAGTATTTTCACAGCCAAAGTCACATGTTCTTTGCCTTTTTTTCACCCCCGCGTCTCAGGGGTGTTGCCCAGACGCTGCTGGGGGTGCCAGGTCAATAGGGCGGAAACACGGGTGAAACTGAGACTCCATCTATCCCCTTAGGCCATACAGTAGAGAGACCGGCCACAAGGTGACACGGCACCACTCTTCCCACCTAATACTTTGTTTTAGAAAGTAGTCATCTGTCACCTAAAAATACAATGTCATGTATGCTCGCGTAGCCTAGGGTGAGTGTGATCTCCTGCAAATTAGGGCAGACAGAGATTCCTACAGGTTCCCCCGTTTTACGTCCTGAGCACGCCGCTGCGACCAGACACAGCCCCAGACGGATCGCCGCCCCCCCCCCGCTCCCCGGAGATCCCCAACGTGCGTGAAGAGCGCGAACGGGTCCCCGGAGAGTTTGGGACCGGAGACGCCGCGGAGGTCGCGGGGGCCAGAGGAACAAGGTGCCCCAGAACGGAAGCCCCTCCCTCCAGGCCTCGCCGCGCCCCCGAGCGCGCCCGGCGTCCCCCACCCACCCCGGGGAGGCCCGTCCTACCTGACCCTGCGCGCGGCCGGGCTCTCGAGCGCCCCCTCCTTCGCCCCGGCCGCGGGGCTGCGGGGCGCGCGGGACCCCGGGGACCCCGGCCCGCAGTGCGCGGGGGGAGCGGACCCCCGGGCCGACTCCGGCCCGGGATGCGCGGAGCGGGGGAAGGGCGCGTGGGGACGGCGCACCTCCCTCCCCCCCGCGGCCGCCCGGCCCTGCTTCCGGGAGCGCCCGGCGCGGCGCGCCATGGCCGGCGGCCGGGGTCAAGGGCACGCGGGGCCCCGCCGCGCCCCTCCCCCGCTCGCCCCCCACCCCGGGGGTCCCGGCCGAGCGAGGGGCGCGACCCCGGCCGGGCGCCGCCGCCGCCGCGAGCCCCCCGCCCGCCCCTGGCGCCTCCGCCCCCGCCCGCCGCCGGCCGCTGACCTGGTTCCGCGAAGCCCGGGAGGCGGCGGCGCAGCAGCTGCGCCACGACCACCGCCGCGCCCACCGCGTACACTCGCAGGGCCGCCCGCGCCGCAGACAAAAGCGACATGGCTGCCCGGCCGCCGCTTCCGCGCCGCCCGCGGGACTCAGAGCCCCGCCGGACGGCGGAAACGCGCCCGCGCCGGCCCGCCCCCCGCGCCCACGCGCCCGCCCCGAACCCCGCCCGGACCCCGCCTGGACCCCAGGACGCCGCCTGACCCAGGGCGCCGGACCCCGGACCCCCGACCCCGGCCCGGAACAGGCACTCCCGCCCGCACCGCGGACCCCTCCCGGCTGACGACCTCCGCCCGGACCCCGGGACTCTGCCTGACGCCGGGGTCCCGGACCCCAACCCGGACCAAGGACCCCAGGGACCCCCCCCGACCCCAGAGACCCAGACCAAGGATACCAGGGACCACCCCCCCGACCCCAGGGACCCCCGCCCAGACCGAGGACCCCAGGGACCCCCCCGAGCCCAGGGACCCCCGCCCGGACCAGGGGCCCCTCCCTGCCTGGATCCTGGGACCCCTCCTGACCCCGGACCCCCGCTCAGACCACAGACCCCGCCCAGATCCCCAGGACCCCTGCCTGGCTGCAGGACCCCCACCCAGATGTGGACCCAACCCAGACCTTGGACTCCTGCCCGGGACCCCCAATCCGGCCCTCGGACCACAAGAGCCCCCTTGGACCTCAGACCCTCCATTGAGACCGCGGACTCCCGCTAGGCTATTGCCCACCTCCACAACAGAACCCCAGGCCCCCCAGACAGGATCATGGACTCCCACGTGAATCCCTCCTGGAGCGTGGAACCCCCCGCCCAGACTTCCACCTGACCCCCGCTAGAACCACAGACCCCGCCCAGATCACAGCTAGGACCCTCCCTCCCCACACTTCCCCAACCCAGACCCCCAGTAAGACCCCACACAGACTCCTATCCAGAACCTTACAGAAACCCTAAACCTGGCAACCCCAGACCCTACAGGGACCTTAATACCCACCAGAACCCTGGACCACATCCATATCCCCCCAATTCGGACACCTACTGGACAGCACCCCTCATACACACACCAGCAGAGACCTCCTCCCCCACCACCACCATCAGCGCCCGCCAGCACCCGGGACCAAGGATCTCAACCCCAGCCCCACCAGGATTCCTGTCCCTGCTAGGACCCAGGATCCCACACTCCACAACCCTCTGTAACTGTGACCCCCACACCTGGACTCTGGGTCTCCCCCCATCGCCATAGGAAGTGAACCCAGCTGGTCTGACTTGGGGGGTCACCCCAGCGTGCAGGCTGCCCCCTCCACTCAGGCCACCTGGAGATGTTCAGCATACAGACCTCTTCGGTGCAATCCGACGCTCGGTTAGGAGGGTCCTTCCGGTCTTTGTGACCCTCTGTCCTACAGATGAGAAAACCGAGGCCAGGAAGCCTTCCCAGCATCCCTGGCAAGACCATGGTATCAGCTGCCCCTCCTGGCCAGGTGCACCCAGGTGTGCCAGGCATGCCCAGGTGTGCCCAGAACAGAGCATCAGGGAAGTCCTCCATAGCTGCCACCCTCCAGGGGTTCCCGCAAGAGCCCCAGGTGTGGCCACAGTGACAGAATAAGAAGGACCTAGAAGCAGGTGGAGCCCAGGGAACAGTGGGGGCGTGGACCTGTCCCTGGGTGTTTGTCCAGAAAGAAAGGCCCGTTGCCAGGCATGTTATCTGTGGGGGCACAGCAATGCCAGCTGACGCCTCCTGTCCTCTTGCCCAGTCTCCCCGAAGCGTGTGTTTTAACGTGGTTTCTGGAGCGGTGAATGGAGGGGCTGGGGTCGTCACCAGGTGCTTCCAGCCACGGCCCCCAGCTCAGAGAGCCTGGAACTCATTAGAATGTTGATGCTGCAAACGCACTTGACTTTTATGGCACCTGTAATAAGTCACCCCACGTGGAGCAGCTCAAACACACACCAACATAGGATCTCACTGCCCTGTAGGTGAGAAGTCTCGCCTGTGGGTCTCCTCTCAAGGTCTGACAAGGTCAAAATCGAGATGTCTACCCACTGGGCTCCCAAGGGAGTGGATCTGGACGAGCCTGTCTCCAAGCTCATTTGGGTGAACAGCAGAATCTAGTTCCTTGTGGTTGTAGGGCTGAAGTCCCCGCCTCTACGCTGGTGGTCAGTGGGGGGGAGGGTAGGATCCTGTCTCTGGTCTGAGCAGGTGTCACCTAGATCCCACCCTCAGCATCTCTTCACCTTCCCGTCTGTCACATCTCTCCCGCTCCAGCCAAAGTTCTCTGCTTTTGAGGGTTCATGGGATTAGAATGGAGCAGGGACCAGGTTAATCTGGGATCATCTCCCTATTTTAGGGTCCATACCTTAATTACATTTGTAAGGTCCCTTGTGCCATATAAAGTTCCAGGGGATTCTGGCTTGGACACCTTTGGGAGGTATCCTTGGTCTCCACCATGCTTGACAAATCCCCGTCCCTTCAAGGATTTTAGGACGCCACCACTGAAGGTAGGTTTACCTGGGCCAGAAGAGGAGGGACAACTCCAGGTGAGGGGCAGGACATCCCCCTGGAAAAGAAGGTTAGGCAGAATGGGGCCCCCTAGTAGAGGCCCAGGAAGCAGGGCGAGAGCAGCCATCTGGTTGACCCAGAGGCCAACATCTACCATCAGGCACCCCTGGCACAGTACAAGGTGCTCATTGTATCTGGGGTTCTTTTGAACTTCTCTTAAAATTGGGGGGTGGGGGGAACACTATAATAATACTAATGAATAAATATAAATAATGCATGCAGCATGGAAAATAAGTTTTCTACCAGAACTGTCTTAAAATATAAATTTTAATATATCTTACAGAAGCCGCAAAGGCGACCACAGAATGGCCCCGAGGAAGTCAGATCCTGAAACATCACGGGTGATCAGTTCCTAGAGGCCCCTGACCCTAGAGAAGGGGGCTTCAGCGATGCTGGCCACACACTAAACCACAGCAACGCGGGCCCTCAGGGAACTCTGTGTTGGTGAAGAGCCTCTTTGTGGTCAAAGGTCACCCTCCCTATGACAGCCCCTGGTAATTCAGTGGCTCCCTCCCACCTGAGTCTCCTTGTAATCAGGCAGCCCCCGTGGCAGCTCCTCTGCCACACCAGGTACATGGGCCACACCAGCCACTTCTGTTTCATTCCTCTCCTATCCCTGGTGCTAACACTGTTATCGTGCAAATTGTATTCCCTACGAATAACCAATAACCGTGGGCTCCGCCAGTGCAAACTGTGCTATTGTAATTCACTAGGATGCCTGGTTTTTTGTTTTTTGTTTTTGTTTGTTTGGTTGCGCCGGGTCTTAGTTGCAGCATGCGGGCTCCTTAGTTGTGGCATGCAAACTGTTAGTTGTGGCATGCATGTGGGATGCCGTTCCCTGACCAGGGATCAAGCCCGCGCCCCCTGCATTGGGAGCACAGAGTCTTAACCACTGCACCACCAGGGAAGTCCCAGGAGCCTCAAAGCTGGGAGAGAGGCTAGAACAGGTTCTCCTTCAGACCCCCCAGGAGGAACCAGCCCTGCCCACAACTTGATCTCAGACTTTTGGCCTCCAGAACTGTAAGAGGATACATTTCTGTTGTTTAAGCTCCCCAGTTTGGGGTACTTGGTTACGAAAGCCCTCAGAACCTAACATAGATGCTGAAGAAAACCATTTCCTCCTTAAAGGGACCCCCCAGCCACAGTTCTCAGCCCTCAAATCCTGACACTTCAGGGGATAGTCAGACCCCTCGAGCCCTGTGGTCACCCTACTATGTGTTCAGACCTTCAGATTCTATAACCTAGACGTGGATCCATCACTATCATCACGGAGCCCAAACCTCCTCCAGGCTCTGGGGGTCCAGCTTTCTTGGGGTGTCAGGGGGTCCCGAGTTCAGTGCCCGGCAGAAGGCGGAGAAATAGGCAAGTGGCCTGAGCTCCTGGAAGGCGGGACGCCCCATGACTCTGTATCCAGCACGACAGGAAGCTGTGACACGCGCTTTGAACACTTGGTCGATGCAACCTTTACACACGAGACCGGTTTCTTCCTACCTCACCTCCCTCCTGAACGATGCGGCAGGAGTCGATGGGTTAGGGACTTCCCCGGCGGTCCAATGGTTAAGACTCCGCACTTCCACTGCAGGGGGCCCAGGTTGGATCCCTGGTCCTGGAACTAAGATCCAGCATGCCACGCGGGGCAGCCAAAATACCTAAATAAAGAGCTGATGGGTTATTTATCAACTGAACTATGGTGCGTTTGCCTGCGTGTGCGCGCGTGCCTGTGCGTGAGTGTCGGCGCGCGTGCACCTCGCTCGGAGGAGTCCTGCCCCAGGGGGTTGGGGGAATGGCCTCACTCATGCTACCCTGCACTGCCCACGTGAGACGTACACTCACAGCCTGTGGAGGAGAACAGCCCACTGGGGCCGCACGGGGCTGCCCCCGAGGCCAGGGTGAACCCCAGAGGCAGGCTTTCTAGTCACGAGGGTCTGAGGGGACCCTGGGAGGGTGGGATGGGCTCGTGTGAATAACTCCACGAGCGGACGGGAGCTCAGCTGACTACGGAGGGATGAACCGCCATCGAGCGTGGTCCCCCTGCTCAGGAGGGGGCTGGCTGGGGGCAATGAAAGGGAGATGCTGAGCAGCGAGGCCAGTGTGCCCGCAGGCCCTTTGAGGGCCCCCTGGTTCCCCCCAGACGCCAAGGAAGCACATCACATTGGCCTTAATTTTCGTCATGGCGGCACAGTATGATCGGGAGGGTGGGATGTGGTGGTGTGGGAGGAAGGGGGATCCCAGTGCTTCACTGAGTGTGCAGAACAGGCGGGACCCTACACAGATGCCGCCGTGCGCAGGGCGCATCCATAGGGGTGTTTTTCCCTGAGTCTGCGGAGACTCATTTAACGCCTGCATCCTGGAGGTGTGCTCCAGACCTGCCAGAAATCACACACACACACACCCCCCAAGAAAAACCCAAACCCTGGGCACTCACTAAAAAGGCAGACTCCCAGAAAACATTACATACCTCCTGAGTCAGAATCCACTGGAGAATTGTTAAAGAGAAAACAGAGAAAGACCCGGGAAGTTTGGAGAGAAAGCTGGTGTGGATGCCAAGGTGTGCCCTGTTTCGTTTTCACTGCGTGTGTGTGTGGGGGGGGGGGGGCATGGGTGTTTATAGGTTTGCTTTTGCATCATTATGCATCGTGTGAGGGAGTTCTCACTGTGATGGAATAAAGTGCTTATAAAATCGTTTAGCCCATCCACAGATGGATGGATACACAGCACGGGGCCCATGCACACAGTGGAATATGACTCAGCCATGAAAAGGAGCAAAGCTCTGACACAGGCTACAGCGTGGATGGACCTTGAACACACGATGCTCAGTGAGAGAAGCAGACACAGAAGGACACATGGTGTGTGATTCCATTGATAGGAGACGTCCGGAACAGGCAAATCCACAGAGACAGAAAGTGGATTCGTGGTTACCAGGGGATGGGGAGTGACTGCTCATGGGGTTGGGGGGGGGGGTCTCCTTTTGGGGGGATGAGAATATTCTGGAACCAGAGAGAGGTGGCGGTTGCACACATGTCGCCATCTTGAAATCAAGGTTGGGCGCGGGGCTGCATTTTTATTCTGCGTCGGCCCTGCCAGTTCTACAGCAGAAAATGTTCAGGGCCAGAGTCATCAAGACACCGAGAGTGGACTTTCTGCAAGCAATTGGGGTTCCCATTATTTCCCTTCATAAGTCAAATAATAATAATAATGCCATAGACGAAAGAAATACACGTCAACTATGAACGCATTCAAGAAGGAAAATGTCTCATCCGCTTTAGTAGCAAGAGGGGAAGCTCCAGGAGGTTTTCTCAGAGCAGCGTATCTCAACCCCAGGACGGAAACCGAGCGGGGCCCGCTGGGGCTCCGGGGCACAGAGGCCTTCTTCTCCTTCCTTTCTTATAGGCAAGACTCCAGCCTCCGAGACTTTCCCGGAGTTCCCAAGGGCGGATTCGGAACAGTTGCTAATCAAGTCCCTGCACCCCGGAGACCCTGCACACGCCCTGATCTTATCAGCAACCCCACCCTTGAACTATTGCTATAAACGCGTCAAATCCTCCCAAGGTGGGATACATAGTTTTTCGAGGGCAGGAGCCCTCTGTGCCCCGCTCTGTCTGGCAAAGCAATAACGCTCTCCTTTACTACTTCGCCCCTCCGAGATGCAATTCAGCACCGGTGCAGAGTAGAAGCTGAGCTTTCAGCATCACCACCGATGGCCTTCGGGGATAAAGATCCCTTTGCTGCGGCGGTGCAGCCCGGTAAAAGGTCTAGCAGCACCTGGGGCGGGGGGGGGGGGCTTCTGGGGAGGCCCAGAAAGGGATCCCTGTACGCTTTTTGTGTTTTTCCACATCCTCAAAGTTTCCAGTCCACATGGAGAATCTTCTTTGGGACCCAGGTGTGAAGGAAAGAATTAACTTTGCTCAAAGCCAGGTCTGGCCTTGTCTCCCGGGCTCCTGGGAGGTCACCTCTGAGCCCCTGGATGTCCTGCGTGATAAGAGTATATTTGCTTTGCCTGGGGCCTGGGCCACGACCGACAGTCTGTGCTCCAGAGTGATTTAGGACGGGGGCCTTGGGGCGTGCAGTGTCAGCTCGACCTTGGAGGAGATGGAGACCAAAGGCAGTCCTTCAAGCAGTCCACCATGCTGGTTGGCAAGAGCCGGAAGTGAGCACACACCCTTGGTGGGAGGGGAGAGCCCTGCCCGTTACTCTGCTGGGACGGGCACCTGCAGGCTTACACCTGGTCTCTCCTAGACACTGCCCCACGCACCGCTTCCCTCAGCCGATTTTACGCTGCGCCCTTTCCCTGTAAGGAACTGTAACAATGACATCGGCAGCCTGGCAGAGTTCTCTGGGCCCACATGGTGAACGATGGTCCCTGAGGGTGGTCCCGGGGGCCCACAAGTTACAGCTGGCGCTGGAAGTGAGGGTGGTCTTGGGGGTGTCACACCAGGGATGTGCAATGATATTCCAAGGACCCAGGAAGTCCACATTATGCTTTGTGAGTTGCCTTTGCACAAAATGGGAGGAGGGAAGAGAAAGGCTTGGGGGTGTTACCCAAAACCTGGGCTCCCCTGTCAATGGGTGTGGAACCAAAAGACACAACCAAGCCAAAATCAGGAGAAGGAAGGATTTATCATCTGCGGCAAGTAGGGAGAACACAGGGGCCCTTTCCCAAAGCAGTGTTTCCCAAACGGCAAAATTGGGGAAGCTGTAATCTCAGGGTACATGCATATTCATGGAGGGGGCGGGGAAACCGCTTGGGTGGTACATGCATATTCATGAAGGGGCTTGGGTGGCACATGCATATTCATGAAGGGGCTGGAGCAGAGGAGACTTCAGCATTGCACTGGGGCCGAGGTCCACAGAGTCTAAGCTTTAGTTGACTGAAGTCACAGGGTCAGAAAAGGTCAGTATCCTCCTCCTCCTTTAGGTCCCAGTGGATCTGGTGGTTGAGGCTTCAGGCTAATCCCCACTGAAACGGAACTGGGAGGCGTCAGCACTGGTTTGTTAACTTTGCTACTGTTCCTTCTCTTGCCTGAGAACAGCTGGCTCTTTGGTTCCCTTAAGATCATTAATTACCAAGCCCTGTTCAAGGGCAAGCATGGCGGCCAGGCCTAGATCGCAAGACGGCTTCAGCCAAAAATGGCTTCTCTTATGTCAAGAAAGCCATGGCTGGTTCTCTGTCTCGGGGACCTTCCACCTCATCTGTTTACAGGGGAGAGGGTCCCGGGGAAATACCCCTTTCCTCCTTCATGTTATGAGAAGGCTGTGAGCTATCCCGGTGATCAGAAGTGTTCTCTTCCCAGCGCTGAGTTTCCTGGACGCTTTGTCGACCGAGCTGCTGAGAAACGCCTTAGAAAACTCCTTAGAACGCTTCAGAAAATGAACGTTGTCGAGCTTTTTGTTTTTGTTTTTGGCCTTTTGTGGTCCTTCTTTCCGGAAGCAGCTGTGACGCCTGTGTGGGTATTCACACAATAATGTGTGTCTCTGGGGAAAAGCAAGAGAGGGTGCCGTTGAAATCTGCTTCTAAATCTGCCATCCCATTTTCTCTTCTGCTATTGTGACGAGCAGAACAAAAAGGGCAGGTGCAGCTGGGTGGCTACGGGTGGCGCCCGCGTGTGGCTATTTCTCCAACTTGGGCATCCTTCTCTACCACCAAACCCCATATAAGAATCCTTTCACTTCAAGGAAGCGTTCCAAAGACAGTGACGGGTTCCGTGTTAGATGCGTCCTCACTGTGTTTTCCCAAGTTCAGATTTTTTTTTTTTGAAATGGGTGTCTTGTTATTCATAACAAACCTCTTTCCGCGACAGCTGGGTTTATGTGAATGGAGTGACTTTTTTTTCTTTTTTTTGCCGCACCGCGCAGCTAGTGGGATCTTAGTTGCCTGACCAGGGGTTAAACCCGCACCCTCGGCAGTGAGAGCCCCAAGTCCTAACCGCTGGACTGCCGGGGAAGTCCCCAAAGTTCAGATTTGTATTTTAATCCTGTTGATGTTTACTGCTGTCCCTCCTAGACGCCGTCACAAAGAAAACATGTTCAGAAAAGTAAACAGTGGGAAGACGTTACATTCGTACATGTTCAGTGTATAGAATCTAGAAAAGTTTAACCGCCTTGGAGGTCCTCCGCTCCTGCAGGAATTCTAAAGACTAAGCAAAGCGTGAGATTCTCGCATTCAACGTCTTAAAAGTCATTCCTTGAATTCTTTCACTTTTAACCAAATCATGACCCCACCCCTATTTCTCAGGGGCATTTTTATTCTTCTTATTTTTATTTTTAAATTTATTTATTTATTTATATTTATTTTTGGCTGCGTTGGGTCTTTGTTGCTGCACACGGGCTTTCTCTAGCTGCGACGAGCGGGGTCTACTCTTCTTTGCGGTGCGCGGGCTTCTCATTGCGGTGGCTTCTCTTGTTGTGGAGCACAGGCTCTAGGCGTGTGGGCTCAGTAGTTGTGGCTCGCGGGCTCAGTAGCTGTGGCGCACAGGCTTAGTTGCTCCGTGGCATATGCGATCTTCCCGGACCAGGGCTCGAACTCATGTCCCCTGCACTGGCAGGCGGATTCTTAACCACTGCACCACCAAGGAAGTCCCAGGGGCATTTTTAAAGTCTTGTCTGTGTTCTATTTTCCTTTTTATTTCTGTAATATGGAAGCAAAATTCTTTTCTGAGACAATATCTGACTCTATTTCCCCGGAAATTTATGTACTTAGACGTCAAAGTTGGTGACTTCAGAAGTTTGTAAGTGTCTCCATCATCATCATCATCATTATTATTTATTGTGCATCCTTGGTCCTCTTTTCCTGGGAGCATTTATTTCACAGACTCTTGATCAAGACTTCATAATCCTCTGGCCTCTTGTCATTCATCCTAAGACGGTCACAGACAGCATGGCAGGTATATTCCATCTGGATTTGCTGGGGCTCCAGGGAGGGCTCTGAACGTGAATACTAACATTGGGCTTTTTCTACAAGGCCAGCGGTATTGGGGCCAAGTTTTCTAGGAGTAGAAAACAGGTGTGAGAGCTGACAGTTTGGGAAGAAGACATCCCACACCCAACCTCAAACTTTTGTCTGCCTGAAACTGAGCAGGATCCTGAGGGGCCCTCCTGGGGACAAATCCTTTCTGTGTCCCCCATTTCTTATTTGCAGAATAAAGGCTTCAGCCTCCAGGACCTTCCCTGAGTTCCAAAGGGCAGGTTCAAACAGTTGCTGATCAGGGAAGGAGGGGATGCAGAGACAAGGGAGGAGCCATGAGGAAACAATATAACATACTCGGGTGAGTCAGGGTCAAGGGGCCTGATATGGAAACACTTAAAGTTTGTATCTGCTATTTCCAGCACCAGGGTCATCTGGGGTGAACTGATATGGGGGGGGTTCCACTTGATTTTATTATTTTAATTAGTTTTTATTGGAGTAGAGTTGCTTTACAATGTTGTGTTAGTTTCTGCTGTACAGCAAAGTGAATCAGCTATAAGTATACATATGTCCCCTCTTTTTTGGATTTCCTTCCCATTTAGGTCACCACAGATCATGTAGAGTTTCCTGCACTATACGGTAGGTTCAGGTTCTCATTAGTTATCTATTTTATACGTAGCATCAATAGTGTGTATAGGTCAATCCCAGTCTCCCAGTTTATCCCACCCACCCCCCTTGGTATGCATACATTTGTTCTCTACATCTGTGTCTGTACTTCTGCTTCGCTGGTAAGTTCATCTGTGCCATTTGTCTAGATTCCACATGTAAGCGATATTATACGATGTTTTTCTATTACTCAGCCATAAAAAGGAACGAAATAGTGCCATTTGCAGAGATGTAGATGGACCTAGAGATGGTCGTACTGAGTGAAGTGAGTCAGAAAGAGAAAAACAAATATCCAGTTGATTTTAGATTATGTTTTCTTGGTTCTTCACATCTATCGTGTGTGTGTGTGTGTGTGTGCGCGCGCGCGCGCGTGCGTGATGGACGCTGTGGTCCGTGTGTTGTAACTGACTGTGTAGACAGTTAACTTCCCCTGCAGAGTCCAGCAGACAGTTCACTAGGCTGGATGTGAGCTCTAAACTCTGCCTTCCCTGCACGGGGCAGCAGCTGAAACCTCTGCTTCAGGCTAAACCGTTCCACCTAGTTCCCTGGAACTTTCCTACACAAGCGTCATCCAGATCTGCGCAACGCTCACACACAGATTTTCAGGCCTCCTGCCGCAGATGCCCCATGGAGGAATCTCAGCCTCATTTTCCAGGTGATCGGGCACCTGCCAGCTCTGTTTTCTGACTTACACACTAGTGAACCTGCAGTGGTTCTCGCTTCCCCCAGATTAGCAGACTGGGGGCGGCTCTCAGGAGAAACGCTGTAGGGATATGCAACTTCCACTGTGCAGTTCCTCATTTTTCAGAAGAGTCCCCCACCCTGCTCTGGTTTCTGCTCACTTGCGGTCATGCCCCAGTGCCTTCAGAGAGTTTTAATGTTTAGAAATTTCATCCAGAGTTTATACTTGTTATCTGTAGGACGTTCAGTCCGACTGAGGCTACATACCAATTGCTGGGAGAGGAATTCGATACTTCCTCGCATCTTTAAGACGTCAAGTTGCTCAGAAGAGCACTTTGCTTTCATAAATTGAGCCTCAGCTCTTCTATCTCTTGGGAACGTATTCCACTGCTTTCTATAACTGAGATCCTTGTGTGGTGCAGCCTTAGAGATGATTTGGAGAAATTCTATAATTATATAGTATTATAGAGAAGTTTGTTCGTTGTTAAAAATCCTTGTGGTTGAGAGTGGATGTTTTCCCCACCCCTATGATAAAGGACCGTATCTGCTCACTTCTTAAATGAGGACTCTGAATCGGAGAAGTGTTTACTGCTTAGAAAGCAAATTACCCGCTTTGTAAGTGTGGGCTGCCAATGGTACAGTATGGAAAAGAGCGGGAAGGGGTATCTTCCCAGTGGAGAAATCCGATTAACACTTCCACCAGGGCACCTGGGTCAACCTCACCTGTGAAAAGCCGTGTTCATAGTCATCAGCCCGTGTAATGTGATGAGAAGTGCACTTGAACTCTGTGGTCTTCCTCCCCCAAAACCCACAATCCCAGTCTAACCATGACAAAAAATCAGACCAATCCCAATAGAGGGGCAGCCTACAAAATCCTTAACCAGCACCAGTCAAAACAATCAAGGTCTATAGATAAATAGGTAACTAATAAGAACCTACTGTAGGGACTTCCCTGGTGGTGCAGTGGTAAGAATCCGCCAGCCAATGCAGGGGACACGGGTTCAGTCTCTGCTCTGAGAAGATCCCACGTGCCGCGGAGCAACTAAGCCCGTGCGCCACAACTACTGAGCCTGCGCTCTAGAGCCCGCGAGCCACAACTACTGAGCCTGTGTGCCCTAGAGCCCGTGCTCTGCAACAAGAGAAGCCACCGCAGTGAGAAGCCTGCGCACCACAACGAAGAGTAGCCCCCGCTCGCCGCAACTAGAGAAAGCCTGCACGCAGCAACGAAGACCCAACGCAGCCAAAAATAAATAAAAATAAAAAAATAAATTTTAAGAAACTATATATACATAAAACTGATTGTAAATCAACTATACTCCAATAAAAAGTAATTTTAAAAAATTATCAAGGTCACTGTAAACAAAGAAAGTCTCAGAAATGGTCCCAGTCCGGAGGAGCCCCCAAAGAGGTGACAACTCAATGTCATGTGGATCCTGGGATAGAAAAAGGACATCGCAGGAAACCTGCATAGCTATGAACCAGGAAATAATATGCATCGGTATTGGTCCATTAATGGTAACCAACGTGCCAGGCTAATGTAGGATGCTGGTAATAGGGGAAAGTTTGTAACTTATACAACAACTCCTTGGACTATCCTTGCAACTTTTCTGTCAATCTGGAACTATTCTGAAACAAAAAGGTTGTTTAAATACCTAGTATAAAATCCAACGACAGATGTGTTTAAGAATCGGCATTACAATGCAATTTGTTGTCAATGGTGTACAGACGACACACGCCTCGCAACATCTTCTCAGCCCCTTCTTTGTCCTTCCACGAGGAATCTGCAACGTCACAGCGCCATCAACACCCTCAGTCTTAATTGGGCCGAGTCCCTTTCACGTGTCTGATTCACCATCGGCAAATGACTTCACCTAAGGAGACCCTGATACACATGTAATATGTCAGCTTTTCTTTTATGCAACTTAAGAAAGTAACAGATTGATTTTGCCTTCAGTTTCCTTAAAACTGGCCCTTTGCACGGGCCAGATGGATTCCCGTAAAACAAGGTTATACTACCCACCACGGAGCACCCAGTGTTCAAAATATCACTTTCTTCCAATATCCTTCTGCAAAAATGGTTGCAAAAACAACAAGAACAAGGCAATATCTCAGACATGCGTTTGCAGAGAATCTGCATGTGGTCCATCCTTTGGGGACCTCGGTTTTGTCCTCCGTAAACTGGAAATACTGACACCACCTAAGTGTGAGGTTGGAAGGATTCCATCAGAGGATCTGTGTCAAATATTTACCATAACGAGATGCATCCGGAGTTTGGGATTAGCAGATGCCAACTATTACAGACAGGATGGATAAACAACAAAGTCCTCCTGTAGAGCACAGGGAACTCTATTCAATATCCTGTGGTGAACCGTCATGGAAAAGAATATGGAAAAGAATGTATACGTATGTATAACTGAGTCACTTTCCTGTACAGCAGAAATTAACACAACACAACAAATCAACTCTACTTCAATAAAATAAACTTTAAAAAAATTTACCACAACGTCTGCACAGTCAGGGCTCAAGAAACAGTAAATGCGATTTTTAAAATTCGGGGTGCATGTCCATGCTTTGCTTAACTGCTCCAGCGTTTTTCCCCTGCAAGGGAATATTACACCCAACGTGTTTAGGCCCCTGTTGCATTCAATGTCTGAGTGACTGAGAAACGAGGGGGCTTTTGTGTGTGGAACGATCTTGCTTCCTGATGAGATCGCAGGTTGTTATTTGGTTCTGAGAAAAGGGGTGGGAGGGTGGATTATAGGAAAGAGGTGGATGGACACACAGGGTGTGGGAGAGCTGTAATAAAGGACTGTTTCCAGAGGTGCAGCGGTGGTCAGGGAGGGCTCCTGGGGGCTGGGAACCTGGCGAGCCTGTACCATCTTGGGCAGTGGCAGCAGAGGGAGGGGACAGCCACCAGATCCGGAAAAGACAGGTAAATGGACAGGGCCAGCGGACAGGAGCCGGGGCCTTGGGCAAGAGAAGAAAGCCCGTGCTTGGTGATGCGGCATTAGGAACGCAGGGATGTGCTGCCCCCTCCAGCCTTGGCTGGGGCTCCCCACTCTTAGAACGGCAGCCCGAGGGCAAGGGAACCCCGGGATGTGGTCCAGGTGCACCAGACCCCCTGCCCCGACAGGCTGAGCAGGGTGCAGAAGCCTGGGTAGTGGGTGTTGAGGAGCAGAGGGAAGGGATGGGGCACAAGTGTTAGAGAAATGTGGCGGAGACACCGGGTGGAAGAGAGCTGTCCTGCCCCTCGGTCATGTAACGAGTTCAGATGGGAAGGAAAGAGAGGAGGGAGGGAGGGAAGGAGGGAGGGAGGGAAGGAGGGAGGGAGGGAGGGGGAGGGAAGGAGGGAGGGAAGGAGGGAGGGAGGAAGGGAAGGAGGGAGGGAGGGAAGGAGGCAGGGAGGGAGGGAAGGAGGGAAGGAAGGAGGGAGGAAGGGAAAGAGGGAGGGAGGGAGGGAAGGAGAGAGAGAGGGAGGGAAGGAAGGAAGGAGGGAGGGAAGGAGGGAGGGAGAGAGGGAAGGAGGGAGGGAGGGAAGGAGGGAGGGAGGGAAGGAGGGAGGGAGGGAGGGAGGGAGAGGGGGAAGGAGGGAGGGAGGGAAGGAGGGAAGGAGGGAAGGAGGGAGGGAGGGAGGGAGGGAGGGAGGGAGGGAAGGAGGGAGGGAGGGAAGGAAGGAAGGAGGGAGGGAAGGAGGGAGGGAGGGAGGGAAGGAGGGAAGGAGGGAGGGAGGGAAGGAAGGAAGGAGGGAGGGAGGGAGGGAAGGAAGGAGGGAGGGAGGAGGGAAGGAGGGAGGGAGGAGGGAGGGAGGGAGGAGGGCAGGAGGGAAGGAGGGAGGGTTTTAACAAAAGCTGTGAAAGTTATCGATTCAGCAGCCCTACGGCATCCCTTTTTCTAATTAAATTCAAGAAAAGCCTTAAGACCATTCATCTCCATTTCTCGTGAAGATTCGACCGCGAACCACAGACGTGTCAGCTCCTTCTCCACCACGAGCCTCAGCTGTGATTTTCTCCGCGTGCTGCTTCTCAGTGGTGAACACCTAAGTGAAGACTCTGTGCCACGCCCGAGCTCTCTGGGGGCGCCGCTGCCATGGGGGGTTTCCAGCTGGGTGTCCCCTCGGGCGTCCTAGAAAACCAGTGACTCATCTTCCAGTCTGTGCAGAAACCGAGTGGTACCACGCTAGGTTTTCGTTTTCTTTTCTTTTTTTTTTTTAAGATTTTTTTGATGCGGACCATTTTCGAAGTCTTCATTGAATTTGTTCCAACATTGCTTCTGTTTTATGTTTTGCTTTTTTGGCCGCGAGTCCTGTGGGATCTTAGCTCCCCGACGGGGGATCAAACCCACATCCCCTGCCTTGGAAGGCAAAGTCTTAACAACTGGACCACCAGGGAAGTCCATAAGCTTTTTCTTGACTTATTTCACACAGGTGTAGGAAGGCTTAACAAATATCCTGGTTAGTGGACATTTTTTTTTTTTTTTTAATAATCTAAGCAGTGTTCTTTCCTTAAAAATATCTAAGGATGGTTACACAATTGAGATAACTGGTGGGAAGCCAACACAGTTTTCAGTTCCCAGATTATTCTGAGATGCACAGGAACAGGGTAGGTGGAACACATCAGAGGTCCCTGAAGAGTGTTAATGGATTAATCCTTTGTCTGTGGTCCATGGGACATAGAGATAACATGGGTCACATTATTTAAAAATAACAATAAAATACATCGTGCAGATTACAGAAGGCATTTTGAGGAGCCTGATGCTTGAAATTCCAAGATATGACCCTGATGATTATTGCCCTTTTAAATGTCCCTTCCTTCCTCCCTTCCTTCCTTCCTTCTTTCCTTCCTTCCTTCCATCAAGGACGTCTTAGTGCCAAATGGACCCAGAATTTTTGTTGGACCCCAGGACGGTCGTGAGCACAGCAAAACACGTTTGTTCCCAAATGCCACGGACTTCAGTTGACTCAGATGATTTCATCATTTTTAGAAAGACTCGTTGGCATCCGTTCTCAAAGCCTTTGTCCAAACACATTTTTAGAAAGCAAGCATTTTTCCTCTTTGGCTTTACTACATTAAAAAATACTTGGAAACACAGAGGAATGGTGGTTGCACAATAGTATAAAAGTAATTCCTGCCACTGAATGGCACACGTAAAAATGGTCAGAATGGGAGATTTCATTATTTTTATTGATTGTATATATTTTTAATAGATCTTTATTGGAGCATAATTGCTCCACAATGTTGTGTTCGTTTCTGCTGTATAACAAACTGAATCAGCTATATGCATACATATATCCTCATATCCCCTCCCTCTTGCGTCTCCCTCCCACCCGCCCTATCCCACCCCTCCAGGTGGTCACAAATCACTGAGCTGATCTCCCTGTGCTATGCGGCTGCTTCCCACTAGCTATCTGTTTTACATTTGGTAGTGTATATATGTCCATGCCACTGTCTCACTTCGTCCCAGCTTACCCTTCCCCCTCCCCATGTCCTCAAGTCCATTCTCTACATCTGCGTCTTTATTCCTGTCCTGCCCCTAGGTTCTTCGGAACCATTTTCTTTTTTTTAGATTCCATATATATGTATTAGCATACGGTATTTGTTTTTCTCTTTCTGACTGCATTCTGTGTGACAGACTCTAGGTCCATCCACCTCACTACAGGTAACTCAATTTCGTTTCCCATTATGGCTGAGTAATATTCCAGGGTATATATGTGCCACATCTTTTTCTTTTCTTCTGTCGATGGACACTTAGGTTGCTTCCACGTCCTGGCTATTGTAAATAGTGCTGCAATGAACATTGGGGTACATGACTCTTTTTGAATTATGGTTTTTCCAGGGTATATGCCCAGTAGTGGGATTGCTGGATCATATGGTAGCTCTATTTTTAGTTTTTTGAGGAACCTCCATACTGTTCTCCATAGTGGCTGTATCAATTTACATTCCCACCAACAGTGCAGGAGGGCTCCCTTTTCTCCACACCCTCTCCAGCATTTATTGTTCCTAGATTTTTTTTATAATGGCCATTCTGGCCAGTGTGAGGTGATACCTCATTTTGATTTTGATTTGCATTTCTCTAATGATTAATGATGTTGAGCATCTTTTCATGTGCCTCTTGGCCATCTGTATGTCTTCTTTGGTGAAATGTCTATTTAGGTCTTCTACCCATTTTTTAACTGGATTGTTTGTTTTTTGTGATATTGAGCTCCATGAGCTGTTTGTATATTTTAGAGATTAATCCTTTGTCTGTTGTTTCATTTGCAAATAGTTTCTCCCATTCTGAGGGTTGTCTTTTCATCTTGTTTATGGTTTCCTCTGCTGTGCAAAAGCTTTTAAGTTTAATTAGGTCCCATTTATTTTTGTTTTTATTTTCATTACTCTAGGAAGTGGGTCAAGAAAGATCTTGCTGTGGTTTATGTCAAAGAGTGTTTTTCTTATGTTTTCCTCTAAGAGTTTCCTCTAAGTGTGTGGTCTTATGTTAGGTCTTTAATCCATTTGGTGTTTATTTTTGTGTATGGTGTTAGGGAGTGTTCTAATTTCATTATTTTACATGTAACTGTCCAGTTTTCCCAGCACCACTTATCGAAGAGGCTGTCTTTTCTCCATTGTATATTCTTGCCTCCTTTGTCATAGATTAGTTGACCATATGCGTGTCGGTTTATCTCTGGACTTTCTATCTTGTTCCGTTGATCTATATTTCTGTTTTTGTGCCAGTACCATACTGTCTTGATTACTGTAGTTTTGTAGTACAGTCTGAAGTCAGGGAGCCTGATTCCTCCAGCTCCATTTTTCTTTCTCAAGATTGCTTTCGCTATTCGGGGTCTTTTGTGTCTCCATACAAATTGTAAAATTTTTTGCTCTAATTCTGTGAAGAATGCCAGTGGTAGTTTGATAGGGATTGCATTGAATCTGTAGATTGCTTTGGGTAGTGTAGTCATTTTCACAATATTAGTTCTTCCAATCCAAGAGCATGGTATATCTCTCCATCTGTTTATGTCATCTTTGATTTCTTTCATCAGTGTTTTATAGTTTTCTGAGTACAAGTCTTTTGCCTCCTTAGGTAGGGTTATTCCTAGGTATTTGATTCCTTTTGTTGAAGTGGTAAATGGGATTGTTTCCTTAATATCTCTTTCTGATTTTTTGTTGTTAGTTTATAAGAATGTCAGAGATTTCTGTGCATTAATTTTGTATCCTGCTACTTTACCAAATTCATTGATTAGTTCTAGCAGTTTTCTGGTGGCATCTCTAGGATTTTCTATGTATAGTATCATGTCATCTGCAAACAGTGACAGTTTTACTTCTTTTCCAATTGGTATTCCTTTTATTTCTTTTTCTTCTCTGATTGCTGTGGCTAGGACTTCCAAACCTACGTTGAACAAGAGTGGCAAGAGTGGACATCCTTGTCTTATTCCTGATCTTAGTGGAAATGCTTTCAGTTTTTCACCATTGTGTATGATGTTTGCTGTGGGTTGGTCATATATGGCCTTTATTATGTTGAGGTAGCTTCCCTCTAGGCCCATTTTCTGGAGGGTTTTTATCATAAATGGGTGTTGAATTTTGTCAAAAGCTGTTTCTGCATCTATTGAAATGATCATATGGTTTTAATTCCTTAATTTGTTAATATGGTGTTCGTATAATATGATTGTATATATATTTAGATATATAATATATATTTATATACATTATCACAATAAAATTTTTTGTTGTTTCTCAGTAGGGGTATTATATTGTTTACAAATGTTCTTTTTATTGAGATATAGATGATGTACAATATTATATTAGTTTCAGCTGTATGCACAATAAAACTTTTAAAATATATATATTACATTTTACAATTGCCTATCTCACCTCCAAAGGGCAACACAGCACACTGAGTGCTCACACACACACACACACACACACACACACACACACTCAAGGATCAAATGATTCTGTATGTTTTTTTGGGTATGCGTTTTCTTTTCCTCAGAGCAGGGTATTAATCTTCATGCAAATTATATTTGCTCTCACCTTTTCGGGAAGCTCCGCACTGTCAAAGAGTTGCTTTCTCAATGTAGGCATGAAAAGAAAAATCCACACCACCATTCCCAACATGATACCAGATATGCAGCTAGAAGCTGAGGTGTTTTTCCTGAGGTGGCAAAGTCACAAAGGAGTTTTCATTTGTTAACATATTTATATATAGCTTGTGTCCTACTTTCTTCTGAAATGGCCAACGCGTTGATACCGAAAATAACATCTGGACTACTTTTTGTTTTTAATGTCCTCACCAAGTTTTCAATGTTTCTATAGCCTGAGGATTTTTGAAGGTTCTGTGGACAGGTTTGGTGAACACGCCCCAGACAATGTAGGTTACTCTCTTCTTCTATCACATCTCATACCCACACCTGCTCCACTTTCCAGGGGGCCCTTTCCAAGACAATGGCTTTCCTTTTCAAAATTTCTTCTAGACGGCACTATTCACAGTAGCCAGGACATGGAAGCAACCTGAGTGTCCATCGACAGAGGAATGGATAAAGAAGATGTGGTGCATATATACAATGGAATGTTACTCAGCCATAAAAAAGAATGAAATATTGCCATTTGCAGCAACACGGATGGACATGGAGATTATCATACTGCATGATGTAAGTCAGACAGAAAAAGAGACTTATATATGATATTACTTATAGGTGGAATCTGAAAATTGATATAAATGAACTAATGTACAAAACAGAAACAGACTCACAGACTTCAAAAACAAACTTATGGTTACCAAAGGGGAAAGCTGGGAGTGGGGGAGATAAATTAGGAGTTTTGGATCAACAGATACACATGACTATATATAAAATAGATAAACAACAAGGACCTACTGTGGAGCACAGGGAACTCTACCCAATATCTTGTAATAACCCATGAGGGAAAAAAATATGAAAAAATGTATATATAATATATATATATGTATGTATATATATACAACCAAATCACTTTTTTAAAAAACTAGTGAATATAACAAAAAAGAAGCAGACTCACAGATATAAAGAACAAACTAGTGGTTCCCAGTGGGGAGAGGGAAGGGGGGAGGGGCAAGATAAGGGGAGGGGATTAAGAGGTACACACTATTATGTATAAAATAAAGAAGCTACAAGGATATATTATCCAGCACAGGGAATAGAGCCAACATTTTGTAATAACTGTAAATGGAGTGTAACCGTTAAAAATTGTATAAGAAATAAAACATTTAAAAATAATAAATAAAATTTCCTAGTAGCCACATTGAAAAAAAAAAACCATGGTTGCAGGCTTCCCTGGTGGTGCAGTGTTTAAGAATCCACCTGCTAATGCAGGGGACACGGGTTCGAGCCCTGGTCCCACATGCTGCGGAGCAACTAAGCCCGTGCACCACAACTACTGAGACTGCGCTCTACAGCCTGCGAGCCACAACTACTGAAACCCACACGCCTAGAGCCCGTTCTCTGCAACAAGAGAAGCCACCGCAATGAGAAGCCCATGCACTGCAACGAAGAGTAGCCCCCGCTCACCGCAAGTAGAGAAAACCTGCGCGCAGCATCAAAGACCCAACGTAGCCAAAAATAAATTAATTAATTCTTAAAAAAAAAGGTTGCATCCAGTATGCACCCTCTTCTAAAAGAACATTTGTTTATGTAAAATGTACTCATCATCAGGTCCAGGTAATATACCTCGGCAATGGTGAGGATTCGGTTCCAGGCCACTGCAATAAAGTGAACATCTCAATGAAGAGAGTCACACAAAATCTTTGGTTTCCCAGTGCCTGTAAAAGTTATGTGCACACTGGACTGTAGTCTATTAAGTGTGCAATAGCATTAGGTCTTAAACAAATATGTCTACGTTAATTAAAAAATATATTATGGCTAAAAAATGTAAAGCGTCATGTGAGTGCAGGGTTGCCACAAACCTACTGTGAAAAACACAACACGTACAAGGCACAGTAAAGCAAACCGAAACAAGACCTCGCAGTGCCCAGGGTCTGTGAACTCCTAGGGGCCCATTCAATGCTTTCAGTTCTTTGAAAACGGAAAGAAAAAATGTGCCTATAACACAGGCTGGTGATATTCATGTTTATAGCAACACAGTCATAAAATATAATTTTTAATACTTTTTTATTTTTTAAAGTTTTTCTTCTTATTATTTTTAACTTTGATTTTATATAGGCATACAGTTAACAATGTTGTGTTCGTTTCAAGTGTACAACAAAGTGATTCAGTTACGTGTATACATGTATCTCTTCTTTTTCAAATTCTTTTCCCAATTAGGTTGTTACAGAATACGGAGCAGAGTTCCCTGAACTATATTTTTTAAACGGAGGAAGGGGCCCATCGAGGCTGTAACCTAACCCCGGATGTAAGGTTCCCCTACGTCCAGCAGTCGGGGAGTCAGGGGCCCCCTCCCAGAGCCTCCTGCGTCTTTCCCACGTTTATCATTTTAAGGATTTTTTCACAGTCAACCTCAAGGGCCCTGGCGTCAGGGCTGGATGTGATCCCTTATTAGTGACGGCAGGGCGAGCTCGGCCCCCTCCGAGAAGCAGGCAAGCTGTGCAGACCCTGCAGATGTGGTCGGTGGGAGGGGAACAACCATCCTCCTGTGGGCACCTTCCGAGAAACGTCGAGAGCCCCCCGCCAGCCTCTCGTCTCTCTGAAGGGCAGACCCAGGCTCTGGGGTCCCTGTTGGGTGAGTCCGAATCCCACCTCCATCTGTTCTGACTGTGGGCAGCCACTCCTTCCCCTCGGCCCAGAGTCTTGGTTGGCTTAGCGGGCGGTCACACTGGGCGCTGTGACCCAGGGCTCGGGCCGTGGTGCTCACGCAAGAAATATGTATTTCCTCTCCGAGAGGCCGGAGCCGTGCTTCCCACAAAGCACCGTGGCTAGAGCTGGTCCTGACTGCAAAAGAGTCTCTGCATCCTCCGTAGTGGAGAAAAATGCAGAATTTGGAAGCAATGGGCATGAGAATTAAAAGGAAAAATCAAGGAGTCGTTGGGACGGAGGGTTCTCATTCAGCCTTGACGTGTGGACCAAATATCACCCTGTCAGAACCAGGAAGCTTATTGAGAACATAAATTCCATCATTGGAGGCTGTGTGTATGTAACACACTATTTTTTTTTCTTTCTCACGTGATATCTGACTTCTTATTGCCACGTTAATTATTTGAGCTTGGGTCTCTAGGGCTTGTGTGTGAAGGGTCCAATTTTTTTTTTAATTGAACAAATAAATTATTCATCTGAGCTGATTTCCTGTTTTTATGGAGACAGATGCAAAGCTGATTTATATAACAGATCTGACTGCCAAATCGGTAGTCTTTCCACGTCCTTGGCTTCTGCTGAAAACTGCGAGTCCAAATGCGATTTTTGCCCGTGGTTTTGTGCATTGAAATCTTCGGTTTTGAAAGGATAGATCTTCTTTAAACACAGGTAAAGGTAGACAACTACAAAGGCACCTCTGTCTCACTGGGTACCCCCGCTCCAGGGGAGCCCCAGCTCTCCAATTCCTGAAGGGTTTTCAGGCCCTTGAACCCTAAAGAGACATGCAGCCCTTCTGCGTTGAGAAGAAACCGTGGCACTTTACCATCCAAGGTGGCACGGCACCAAATAAAAGTTTTAAAAAGGTTCTGCTGCTCAAAAGAAAGCTACAAAAATATTTTGACAACCTGAAATCTGTTTGCTGTTGGATCTCCTTCTGTGAAAGAAAAGAGGCGGGGGGGAAACGCAAGTCTGTCTTAAAACCCACCCCTGATTTAGAAACAGAACGTCTTCTGGGTGTATTAGTCATCTCCTGACTCAGACGCTGCTGCTGACTCATCATGTCGTATCCTTCTGCTTGTTTTGAAGCTGCACCTTTCGGGGGCGATGTCCGGGGTTCTGGGTAGGCATCCAGGGAGCTGCACCCTGGTTGCAGATGAACTAAGGGCTCTGGGCGTGAGGAAGGAGGAGAAGCGGGGACCGAGGGACCTTAGCAACGGGGACGCACCGCGACCCAAGGGAAACCCGCTCCTGAGTTTGGAAGGATCTGGGCAGGAAGGAGGAGAAGCAAGGGCACCTCCTTGACGGAGCCCCTGGAGGAAGTGCTTAGGTTCTGGGATGCCATGCAAGGACCACAGGTGCTGGAGAGGAGGGCGTTGCCCATGCGGCCACCGCTGGACCGAGACATTGGGGTCGTCCTCTCCCGGAAGCTGTTGGCACCTCCCGCCAAGGGACCACCGTCTTCTGGCCTCCGTGGCACCCAACACAATGGTGCGCCTGCCCGGTGAAGGTGAGACCCCCGGGTGTTTCAGATACAGCAGCTCAGGAAGCGGAGGAAGATGGGTTTGAAGAGAAAGATGAGCCACTATGGCTTCCCGTGCTCTGAAGGATGTAGACGGTCAGGGCATCTGGGATCCAGATCATACGACCCTGGGGTCACGTCCCAGCACAAACCTGCCTTCCGCCCCAGCCTCGCCTCCAGAGCCCGGGGAGACCTCCCGTCTGGGAGTCCCGTCCCGTCTGGGAGTCCCGTCCCGTCTGCCCCAGGAGCTGAGAGAGACCCTCCCGGCCCCGCCGAGGGGACATCTCTTCCCTTCCCATCAGCATGCTGGGCCAGCCCCTCCTCTCCACTCCCCTGATTTTCGGTCTTACCTTTCTGGAGGTGCGTGTCTATTCCCACATCTATGCCTACACCCTCACCTGTACCCCCACTACCTGTCCACCCACACCTATGCTAGACCTATGTCTAAATAGCTACACCTGTAGATAGAACATGTATCCACCTGTGGATGCCTCTAGCTCTGTCTATACTTTTGCCTATAGCTCTATCCCTACATCCACATACATGTGTTTACATTCATACGCCTATACTTACACGTTTATACCTATATCTATACTTTTACTTAAATGGATTTCTATATACCTATATCTATATGTGTATCTCTATACGTTTATCTATATTGATACCTATCTCTCTATATTTATAACTACATCTATAGGTATATACCTATATTTGTATCTACAGAGCTTCACTATGACTATATACTCCTACCAGAAGACCTACGCTTATGCTATACTTATATACTTATGTGTGTATACCTACAGCTCCATCTGTACTTTATTTATACCCGTGTCTATATAGCTGTATATACCATATCTATATAACTGTATGTATATCTCTGTCTATAAACCTATACCTATACCTACCCCTGTATGTATATATCTCTACCTATATCTGTATACTTCTACACCTAGACTATATACTTGCAGCTCTGTACTTATATTTATACCTGTACCTACACTTTGATATTTCTACCCCTACACTGGTGCTGTCCCTATATCCCACCTAGAGCCACACCTGTACTTCTAAGCCTCCCCCTCCACAGTATGTACACCTGTATCTACAGCCATCACTCAGGATGTGCCTACCTACCTCCACCTCCATCTCTCTCTGTTTCTACATGTCTATACCTTTACCGCACCTCTGTGAACATGCATGTGTTTGTCTCTGCCTCAACTTCTATCTCTGTGCGTCTATATATCTATTTCTCTTTCTGTAGCTCTGTCTCTGTCTCTATCTAACCGTCTCTCTATCTCATCGGCGCTCAGACCCTGCCGCCACTACAAGTTTAGGAGCCCAGCGCCTAGCTCAGCCCATGCGTGGAGGACGACGCTGGTAATCACGGGGTATTAGAGATGGAAACGTCTTACGTATCTCCCAAAGGAAAGAAGGAAGGAGGAACTAAACGGTGAGGATATCAGAGCTGAAAGAGCCCCACCCCCAGGAATCAATGCTCCTTTCATCAATGACAGCAGGAGAACCCAGGATCCCAGGGCAAATGCAGCGCCCATCTTTTAGTGCAGTAATGGCAAGCACCCCATGACTCATTCTCCTGTCGCCCTGGTCCACTAGATTGTGACCTCCTTGAGACAGAGGCCGTTAATCTTGCTTTCTCTTAGCAAGACTTGGCATGGTGCTGGGTAGGCATTCAATACATTTGTGCTGAGTTGAATGAACGCATACATTATTCTTGTCCTAACGTTGAGAGTCAAGTCAGAGGCTATGAAATCCTAAACTGCGGTTGTTTGATTAATGCTTATGCTGAGTGGACTAAAGATCCAGGAAGAAAAGAAATGCATCCCTTTTGTGTCCCTTTTTATCCCAATGCCTAGTACCGTGCCTGCCGCATACCAGGGGGTTCTGTACACATAAGTGAAAGGTGCAAAGAGCTGTGTCATTTCACCACGATGGGTGTGAAAGCAGAGCAATGATTCCCTCTGTGAAGGATACACATTTGAAAATACAAAGACGCTTATTCCGGAGGAGGTGAGTGGGTAATTCTGTACTAACTTTTGTAAGGAACTCCCAACTGTCTCCAAACCACTGAAGGATTCTGGAGTGGGTTAGGAAGGCAGAAGTCTTTTTTCCAAAATTAAGGCGAGGGCTTCCCTGGTGGCACAGTGGTTAAGAATCCGCCTGCCAATGCAGGGGACACGGGTTCGAGCCCTGGTCCGGGAAGGTCCCACATGCCACGGAGCAACAAAGCCTGTGCTCCACAACTACCGAGCCTGTGCTCTAGAGCCCACAAGCCACAACTACTGAGCCCACCTGCCACAACTACTGAGGCCCGCGCACCTAGAGCCCGTGCTCCACAACAAGAGAGGCCACCGCATGAGAAGCCCACGCACTGCAACAGGGAGTGGCCCGGCTCGCCGCAACTAGAGAAAGCCCGCGCACAGCGCGCAGCAACGAAGACCCAACGCAGCCAAAAATAAATACATTGAATTAAATAATTTTTTTAAAAAATAATAAAGTTTATCTCCTTCTTGGAAGATATCTAGAGTAGCCTTAACCATGGTTAAGCCCAATGCACCTCATATTGTTCACATTTAATTTTGTACAGGGTTAATGGAAGGTTGAGCCGGGAACCCTCATTCCACAAGCCCAGAATCAGAAATTTATGTTGTCTTCTGCTTACCAACAACTTAACCGAACTCCTTGCTCTGAAAAACTTAGTTTACAGAACCTCACTGAAATTTTGACAAAACAGCTCAATTTTTATTATTTTAGACACTATTCCTGGTATGTTCAGTGCATTCAGTTATCATCCCAAGAACTTCTTTTTTTTAACACATATATACATTCTTTTATTAATATTCTTTTCCATTATGGTTTATCCCAGGATATTGAATATAGTTCCCTGTGCTCTACAGTAGGACCTTGTTGTTTATCCATTCTAAATGTAATAGATTGCATCCGCTAACCCAACCTCCCAATCCATCACTCTCCCTCCGCCCCCCTACCCTTGGCAACCACAAGACTGTTCTCTATGTCTGTGAGCCTGTTTCTGTTCTGTAGATAAGTTCATTTGTGTCATATTTTAGAGGCCACATATAAATGATATCACATGGTATTTGTCTTTCTCTTCCAAGAACTTCTTGATGTGGAGAAAATGGAGCCTGCATGGGATATACAAGAAGTAGGAGATTTTCAATTCTCTTAGTCAACTCTTTAGGAAATATATCAAATGCACTTCATTAGAACGAGATAATATTTGAAAAGCTAATTATAACCCGTTTTATTCTACTAACTAAATCAGGTCCCTGTTGGTCTGCTACCTCTTGGTACTTTCATAGTGTATTACCTTTATTTAAAATTTTTTTTCCAGTTTATGAAGGTGTAATTTTTTTAAAAGAAATTAATTTAAAAATAAAGGAAAAGGGTTCCCCTGGTGGCACAGAGGTTAAGAATCCACCTGCCCATGCAGGGGACACAGGTTCGAGCCCTGGTCTGGGAAGATCCCACATGCCGCAAAGCAACTAAGCCCGTGCGCCACAACTACTGAGCCCGCGTGCCACAACTACTGAAGCCCGTGCACCTAGAGCCCGTGCTCCGCAACAAGAGAAGCCACCGCAATGAGAAGCCCGCACACCACAACGAAGAGCAGCCCCCGCTCGCCGCAACTAGAGAAAGCCCGCGCACAGCAGCAAAGACCCAACGCAGCCAAACATAAATAAAATAAATAAATGTATTAAATAAAAATAATAAAGGAAAAAGCCACTGACACACACCACAACATAGCAGAAGCTCAAAACCAAAACCACCTACGTTAAGTGAAAGGAGACAACCTCGAAAGGTCACATAGTGTAAAATTCCTTTTGAATGCAATCATAGTTCAACTTGTAAAACGCTCATAATAGAAAGCCTGGCAAAGAATAAACTGAAATTTGAAAAACATGAAGTTCTTGCTCTGATATGTTCACGTCTTTTCCTTCAAATAGGAGGAATCTTCGTAATTGCCTTCTCCTCTTTTTAAAAAAAAGATGAAAAGTAATTCCTGCAGAGGCCACGGATGACTTCAAACCTCCTGAATCGCCCCTAGAGTAGCCTATTTGTCACGTCTGGTAGTGTTTTTGCTCTTCGTTTTGTCCAATTTTCCCCCCATAGGCTGCGTTTTTCTCCTCTTTAATTTGCCTCATGGTTTAGGAATTTTTATTTTAAGAGGATTTATCCCTTTGAAGCCCCACTTCTCCCCCCACCCCCCACGGTGAATGCATTCTTTCAACCTCGTCAACATCCAGCTGTGTCTGCAGAGTTGGGACGGGATTGTTTGGAGCAGGTTCTCAGGAAGGGTCCCGCCTCTGCGTCTGGTGAGTCTGTCGCTGACTGTGCCTCAGATCTGCTCTTCTATTCCAGTTGCAGTTCTCCACAATGCCTCTTTGTTTTGTTTTGGGCTGTGAGTCCTTCCTCTTCAAGTCACCCCTTTCTTATTTTTTATTTTTTAAATAGAAAGGACTGCAGGGCACCTAGAGTGAGGAACTCAGCTTGCCTCTGTATAAATGTTTGACCTGAATCCACACACAATACAGGTGTGTGGTTTTTCTCACTTATTTTTACACTCGGGCAATTCTTTTTTTTTTTTTCCTACTTACACCCTTGTGAGATGGAAGAGCCAGAAATGGCACCAAACTCTGCCAATGGGCTGCCACCTTGTTTTTCTCTTCTCAGCTGCCTTCTCCGTATTGTTTGATAAGCCTGGCTTACTTACTAGCTCATGGTCACGGATCGAGTCGACCTCAAGGAACATTGAACAATTGTTTGGGCTTAAGCCACAGCTATTAAACAATTATTGAAAGATAAAGCAAGTTTGCTGCTTTTCCATCTTGCCATCTGCAGTCAAAAGCTCATAGTTTGGGTGATTTTGAAAAAAGTGCTTGTTTTGGAAACGTGGCTATTAGAGCTGCAGAGAGATTTCTGTGGGGGACCAGAGCGTGAGGATTTAGTTGACCGTCTCCAACCTGGTCCCTCCCAATCCCCTCCTCCTAATGTTCATGCCCTTGCGTTACCTTCACCGCAGGAATATGGGTGGAATCTGTGTCTTTCTTCTAATGCAAAGATGGCAAAGCTTAGGGACTTCCCTGGCGGTCCAGGGGTTAAGATTCCGCGCTTCCACTGCAGGGGACGAGGGTTTGATCCCTGGCTGGGGAACTGAGATCCCGCGTGCCACGCAGTGTAGGGAAAAAAAAAAAAAAAGATGGCAAAGGTTAGTGGATGTCTCTTCTGAGACTGTGTTGCATAAGACTGAAACTTCTGGGACTTAACTGGTGGCGCAGTGGTTAAGAATTCGCCTGCCAGTGCAGGGGACACGGGTTCGAGCCCTGGTCTGGGAAGATCCCATATGCTGCAGAGTAACTAAGCCCGTGCGCCACAACTACTGAGCCTGCGTTCTAGAGCCCGCGAGCCACAACTACTGAGCCCGTGTGCCACAACTACTGAACCTGCAAGCCTAGAGCCCGTGCTCCGCAACAAGAGAAGCCACTGCAAAGAGAAGCCCGAGCAAAAAACGAAGAGTAGCCCCCGCTCGCTGCAACTAAAGAAGGTCCACATGCAGCAACAAAGACCCAATGCAACCAAAAATTAAAAAAAAAAAAAGACTGAAACTTCTGTTCTGCCAGCAAAGCCTCCTGCCCCATGGAACCCAGGGGCCGTGTCCTGAGATGTCCACACAGCAAGGAATGGACAGTGGCTTCCAGCCAACAGCCAGAAGGGAGCCAAAACCCTCAGTGTGAAAAGCCACAAGGAACCAGTTCCTGCCAACAGCTGCTTCAGACCCTCCCACTGTCTCCGGGGAGCCCCCAGCCCTGGCTGACACATTTGCAGCCTGCAGCAGAGGACTCGGCTAAACTATGCCTGGATTTCAGACTCCCAGGAACGTGTGCTGGTTAAGCCTCTGAGTTCTGGGGGAAGATGTTTTGCATCAAGAGGTAAGTGACACAAAGGCAGACGTATTTGGAGCAGAGATAGATTTTTGAAAAGAGCCTCCGTTTCATCTCTGGTGGGTTACAGAAGTAAAGATGAGGATGCTTGCAGTACTGGGGGTTTCTGGTGCCTTGTATTAGGGTGTGTGGCCCTAAAGAGGTCTGTGTCGGTATTTCCTGCTGGACCCAATCTTCCCGAAGGAACAAAGCTTTTCAGGCAACAGCTCTCCGTGGGGCACCAGCCAGCCCCGCTGGCTGCAAGGTTTATGGGGAAACATCCCATCCATACCTCAGAGACTAAGGCAAATTGTTACATCAGTCACGCTCCTGTTTCCTCTGCGTCCGTCTTTTTTAAAAAACAATCTCATGAACTTGGACCTCCTTCTGGATTTCGGTTCCCTGTTCACCCAGACACCCCTCAAGATGTGGGTGTCAGAAGATGTCCTGACCCAGCCTTGATAATAGAGAATCCTGCCTGTGACATTGAGTCTCTGTCGGCCCTTCTTACCTCCACGCCTAGGAAGACACAGATTTCTCCGGAGCAGGAAAATTGAACTTGGCCTCCCGTTAACACTCACGGCTAGGGATTTATTTATTTATTTATTTATTTTTGTCTTTAGTTAAAAAATGCTATGCAGAAGAGATGATCTATTTTGCAAGTGGAAAAATACTGTACACACAGAGACACACACACGGAGTGTGGTGCTATATCTGTAGGTGTGAAGGGAGGCAGTAAAGTGTCAGCTCAGCTCACCTGAGTCCAGATCGGAGGCTCCTCCCCCAGGTCAGGAGCCAGCAAAGCGCTGTCTACACCAGCTGCAGCTTCAGGCTGGGAACTGAACTACGGTCAGGGGTGTCTGTGATCCAGGTGCACACAGTCCCACCCTTGGGATGCAGGTCACGTTCCCTCCCTGATCGCTGCTTTGTGGCCCCGGAGCTCTGGGATGCTGGGGGTTCCAGGGAGAGCTCTCAGGAGAAAAGGGAGTGAGGAAGACAGAGCAGGACAGGAGAAACAGCCCAGCAAGGATGTGACCTTTGCAGCCTGATCCCTTGGGGAGGCCTGGCGCCTGCATTGCACCGCTGAGCTGGTCTTTTGTACAATGGGTCATTGCCTGTCGGCTGCCTGAGCTTGGGGATATGTGGGGTGATATCCCAGGCCAGGCAGCTTGCATAGATCTGAGCCCATCACAAGGAAAAAATGTTTTTCTATTTCTTTAATTTGGAGAATTTGAATCATCAATATGAAAAGATGAATCTTATCACTGTTTCATGACGTAAGTCAAATCATTACGCCATACGCCTTCAACTGTTCCAGTGCTGTATGTCAATTCTATCTCAATAAAAATGGAAGAAGACATAAAAATTTAAAAAACGTTTTTAAATAAGAAAATGGAACCGTTTAAAAATGTGAAAGCCGTTCTTAGCTTGGGGCCATAACGACCCAGTTTAAATTTCATCTCCTGCTGGAATACTTAGAAATAAACCCTTCCCAATTCTATCTCGTTTACCCTTAATTTGGTCAGCACGGAGGATGTAGCTTGTGCTACAAGGAGTTTTTTTTTTTTTTTCGTATCAAGTTAAATGTGTGTCACCCAAAACAAGCTGCACGAGGCTGGCCCTCGATCTCCCGGACAGGAGAATATTCACAAAGTTTGGTTCCAGGATCCTGTACGTTTTATAGATAATAACCGCCAAGGAGGTGAGTGAGGACGGTAAAAATAGCAAAATGCAGACACAACTCGAAACGCCCAACCCTCCACGTGGTGATTACTTAATTCAAGCTCCCGCTTCCCATCAACTGTCAGGTCGCCCTGTTCAGACAATGAGTCATGGAATTCCAACACAGATAACAGCTCCTACAACGTAATTTGGGTTGTAGATCCCAGATAGAGGACACCACGCGTCCCTTCTGAAAGCCAGGCGCATTTTTATTAGTCACGGCTTTGAATTATTGACGGCTCCCTTTAATTAGACTTGAGGAACGAGGCGTTAGATCAATGCCAAAGCCTGTGTTGTAGAGTAACTTAAAACAGGAGCTGAAAGGAACCTGTATCTTTCTGGCACCAAGCGTGAGCTACGAGTTTCTCTTTTTCTTAAGCCCTCCAACCACGTTGAAGTGCTCTCTACATACAGGCTTAGAGGTATACCTGGAGAACGATTTATCAATTTGCGCTATTTTATCGCTAATAAACTCCGGGAGAATGGACACACATTTTCTCTGGGTCTCTCTTCTTGGTTGTGCAGTTGTCTTCCTTACAGTTCGTTGAAAGGCTGGAATGAACACAGGGATGAAGGATTTTCCATCATCTTGTTTCACGTAAAATCCTCCCACCTTTTTCTTCTTCCAGGTTTACTGAGATAGAATTAACACACAGCACTGTATAAGCTTAAGGGATACGGCATAGTGACTTACATACATCGTGAAATCATGACCACATAACTTTAGTGACCATCCATCATTTCATAGAGATACAAAAGAAACAAAATAGAAAAACTATTTTTGCTTTTCTCGTGATGAGAAATCTCAGGATTTACTGTCTTAACGACTTTCATATATAACACAGAGCAGTGTTAATTACTTGTATCATGTTTATAATATTGAACATTACATCCCTAGCACTTATTTACCTTTTAACTGGATAAAAGTTCCTTTGGGTCACCTTCCTCCAATCCCACCTTCCCCTACCCCCTGTCTCTGTAACCACCAATCTGATCTCTTTTCCTAAGAGTTTTTGTCTGCTTTTGAAGTATAATTGACCTACAGTACTTTTAGTCCTTGTTCTACGACATAATGATTCAATACTTCTGTACACTGGTCCACTTTCTAAGTTACCCAGCTTTCACGTGTTTCTGGGTTTATTGGAACTACAATTTCACTGGGGAATGACCATCCCCAAACTGGTTTATTTTATTTCATCTGTCGCATGTACCAACGTTAATCACCACCAATTATTTGTACAACCTCCTTGTGTTCCTTCAGATAGGGGATCAATAAAAATCAACCCATGGGAGCCATACTTGAGTGTATGAACATTTATATCCAGCATACTGGCCTATTTCAAACATTTAAAAATCTTCTCCCAGCCGTGTTTCTAACTCATGGCTTTTCTCTGTTCCTAATCTACGTTTTGAAATAAATTTATAACATTATACCACATTTTATCAGACCTGAATACATGATCCATGAAATAGCCACGCCTCCATCCCCCACCCCTCAAATATTTTGCAATTAAAATTGTACTTTTACTCCAAATATTTTATCCAAACATATTTCTTTTTAGCGGAAAGATTTTTGGTGGCCAAAAATAATTTTCATTTCTTTTTCTTTTTTTTTTTTGGAAATAAACTAATCCACCCACCGCAAAAGCTCTGTTTCAGCTTGATAAGGCATTCCGGTGTTTGTAAAACACTTTCATCCTTGCAGCAACGGGGAAATTGGCGGCTATGCCAGCATGACACTCTCGCACATGGAAACGTTCTCAGTTGAAAGCGGCCCGGATGGCACTCTGACGCGTCTCCTGGCAGCACTGGGCTGGCCTTCATAAACACCCGCCAAGGGGATGGGGCTTCCGTGGAAAGCCTGCCCGTGTATCCTGCATGATTCCATAAGCTGCTTACCACTGAAGTTCTTCTGTGTCTATTCACCTTCAAATAGTGGTCCATCCTTTTTTTTTTTTTTTCTTTTTTTGACTTAATTTTTTCCAAGTGCAAATCTTTTTTCTTCTTTGTTTCTGTTTCTAATTGACGTCTAGTAGATTTACAGCGTTGCGTTAGTTTCAGGCGTACAGCACAGTGATTCAGCTATACGTATATATCTATTCTTTTTCAGATTCTCTCTCATCATTTTTAATGTTTCTTTCTTCTTCAATGTGTGCATGCCAACCAATTTTCTCTTCTCTCCTTGGGGGATGCGTATCACAACAGCGGGGTCCTGGTAAAGGGTTAACCGACTCTCCAGGAAAAAGAAAGAAATGCTGGTCCGTCTCTGGAGCCAATTTCTGTGGTGTAAACACGGCCGCCCTGGTTGAGGTCGTGGAGCATGGATTTGGGACAAGATGAGCCGTGTTGGGCCCCAAGGGTGGGCAGGAGCTGGTTCTATCACCTCTCCATTAAGGTGTCGACAGGGGAGACGGATGAGACGCCTAAGGGGGATTTGGGATGGGAGACACATAACCCCACAGGTGATTCGTTCCAAGAGTATGACTGGCCACAGCAGGTGGGTACCCCAGGGGAGATGGTATTCCACAACCCTGGGAAGATGTATGTGGACTTTCCTCACCTCCCGATAAGAATCTGGCTCTCTCATAGACCCTAAGTCCATCCGTACCAGAATCACCAAGTCCGTGTAGGTATCACCACCTCAGCTCACGGGAGACCCTAACAAAGTCCCACAGTTGCCCGTTGGGTTGACTAAGAAGATGCAGAGTGTCGTGGCCATACTAGGAAGTGTGAGGGAGAAAGTGTGAGCTGGGCTGGATGGAGCTCCCACCTGGGACTGGACAGAGCTACCCTCCGTCCAGTGTCATGACACCCACACCTGCACAGGTAAGTCAGTGCAGGTGCTGGGGCTGGAAGCTACCTGTGCACACAAAACACAGTGGAAGGGGCTTCCCTGGTGGCGCAGTGGTTGAGAGTCCGCCTGCCGATGCAGGGGACACAGGTTCGAGCCCTGGTCCGGGAAGATCCCACATGCCGCGGAGCAACTAAGCCCGTGCGCCACAACTACTGAGCCTGCACTCTGGAGCCCGCAAGCCACAGCTACTGAAGCCTGCGCACCTAGAGCCCATGCTCCGCAACAAGAGAAGCCACTGCAATGAGAAGCCCACGCACCGCAACAAAGAGCAGCCCCCGCTCGCCACAACTAGAGAAAGCCCGCGTGCAGCAAAGCAGATCCAACGCAGCCAAAAATAAAATTAATTAATTGGTAAATTTATAAAAAAAAATACAGTGGGAATATTGGAGGGACGTTCAACACTGCCTCAGAATGCTCTCTAAGACTGAGGAGGTGAGCATCCCTGAGGGGTATTTAAGAGTGTGTACAACGAAATTAAAGCAAAAGGGTCAGAGGACCCTGGCTGCTCTCTCACTGGGTCCATCTTCATCCTAAACTCCTAGACAAGCTTCATCCCCAAGCAGTGCACTGGCTACCTGGACCCCACAGAGTTCCTCACCTCCCTTGGAATGCTATTCTCCCTGGCAGAAAATGTGTCTTTTTTTTTTTTTTGTCTATAACATGTATATCTGGTCAACCAGACAAATAAGCTAATTGTGTGAGAAAATGCTGTCAAAACAGAAATTGCTTTTCGTTGTAGAGTCTTAGGAAACGTTTGTGCAAGTTTTTTCTTTTAATGACACTTATTTTGATTTGGGGATTCAGAAACTCTACCGGATCGCAGAAAAAAATAAAGGCAGAAAATAAACCACACTTGCACAGTTCTGAGAAACGTGGGTCTCGCGCTTGGGAGGGATGAAACGCAGGCTAAGGGTGATTTTTTTTTTTAAAGGGATGTTTATCTATTAAATATGTTCACATATATTTATTTGGCAAACAACTTCAGTAAATAAAAAAGCATGTATTTATAGAATGCAGGCCTAGGAGTCTTCTCAGCAACCAGAGGTTGCAGATCGGGTGAGCTGAATGGTCCATGGGGATGGCGCACTGTAAGAAGCAGAGAACTGCCCTCAGCATTCAGCAGAGGCTTCCACAGGAACCACCGGATTCTTCTCTCTGTGTCCTTAAGTGTTTTCCAAACTACACCAAGCAAAATTCCTTCCAACACAAATAACTCAGGACACTCATTGCCGTGTCAGCAGGGAGTAACAGGGGCTCTGGGGATCAAAACACGTGGGAAACACGGGGCTGCAAAGAGTGAGCTATTATTCATTTCAGCAAGATGTCTCTGTCTTTGCTTCGCGCAAGTGCAATGAAATCTTTCCAGGGAAGAGAGATTATGATACGATCGGCAGCTTTCCCCAAACCAACCTGACCACAGAACACATTTAGGAGCATTTCACTCCAATTGGATCCCAGGGAACAGAACCAGTGACATCCGAAGTTCGTTACCCTGTAGATGGATACTACTGTTTGTAGAGTTAGCTACTGCTTGTTAGATACTGTGGAGGTAGCTTCGGACAGGAGCAGAATCCCTTCTCCAAGAGGCTGCAGGTAGCATATAAACATACCACGTGCCCTACATCGAAATATAAGATGCACGTTACATATGTAGGTACGCTGCACGTGCTCAAAGCTTGAGTTATCAAAGGCTGACGCTTGCCCGTAACCAATGGCTTTCTTGTCTTCCTCCAAGAAAACCTTGTCTCTAGAACAAGGTCTTCATAACTTTCCAGAGGTTCTGCGTATGTCCAAAACACGTTAAGGAAGACATCGAGGTTTCCAGTAAACTTCTATGCATGGAGCGAAACAGCAGGAGATTTCCAGGCAAGTCTAGATGCTTGGATGTCCTGGAACCTGTGAGTAAAAACTTTCCTGCTTGAATGCCGTACAAGAAAGAGCATGGCCATACCTTCAGGTATCTTTGGTCACTGAATTAACAGGAGGGTGAATGAAAGGGGGGCTCAGGAGCTGTCCTGGAAATGACACATTCCACAAACACAGCCCTGTTTTTTCTCCTCTGAACCGTGGCATTTCTGAAAAGGATGCAGGTGATGTTGCCCCTTTGTCCTGCAGCATCTCCGTCTTTCTCAGAATTAGGCTTGGGAAAGGCAGGTCATGCTTGGAAGATTTCAGACTTCGGCCAAGGAAAACCCCCAACTCTTCATTTTCTCATCATTCTGCATGTTGGGGTACAGCTACAATCCCAATGAACAGGGGACAGTGGGCACAGCCTCTCACGGGCTAATGGGTCAAGGAGTTGTGGAAGGTGATGAGTGTCTTCCAGGCATTCAGCAAACTCCCTGCTCTCCTTGAATGAGCTCAGAGTCCACCATCAAATCAAGGTCCCTGTATGCGCCAGCCCTAAAAGATTTCCGGGGAACTGGGGACAATTTTTCAAAGATAAAAACCACCATGCTACAGGGAATACAGCCAATATATACATATATTTTTTTGCGGTACGCGGGCCTCTCACTGCTGTGGCCTCTCCCGTTGCGGAGCAAAGGCTCCGGACGCGCAGGCTCAACGGCCATGGCTCACGGGCCCAGCCGCTCCGCGGCATGTGGGATCCTCCCGGACCGGGGCACGAACCCGCGTCCCCTGCATCGGCAGGCGGACTCTCAAGCACTGCGTCACCAGGGAAGCCCCCCAGCCAATATTTTATAATAACTATAAATGGCGTGTAACCTTTAAAAATTGTGAATCACTATATTGTACACCTGTAACTTATATAATATGGTACAGCAAGTCTACTTCAACTTAAAAAATCACCATGCTGAAAGTCAGTCAGTCAGTCTTGTAGCTCAAAGCCCGTTTCTTGGACCACCTGCTGCAGCCAGTGACCAGGAGCTGGTTACGGACATAGCATCTTGACCCTATCCTGATTGGCTGAAGCTGACTCTGGTTCATAAGACCCCTGGGTGATTCACTCTAGAAGGATATTTGCTCTGACCTGTCATATTTTAAGAGATGAATCAGTCTCCTGTTGCTGTCGTAACAAATTACCACCTACTTTGTAGCTTAAAGCAAAGCCAGCATCTTCTTTTATGGTTCTGGAGAAATGCCTAGTTAGGTTTCCTGCCCATTTTTTGATTTTTTTTTTTTTTTATTGAATTGTATAAGTTCTTTGTATTCTTTGGAAATTAAGCCCTTGTTGGTCCCATCGTTTGCAAATATTTTCTCCCCTTCCATAGGTTGTCTTTTCATTCTGTTGATGATTTCCGTTGCTGTGCAGAAGCTCATAAGTTTGATTAGGTCCCCTTTGTTTATTTTTGCTTTTATTTCTATTGCCTTGGGAGACTGATCAAAGAACACATTGGTACAATTTATGTCAGAGAATATTTTGCCTATGTTCTCTTCTAGGAGTTTTATGGTATCATACCTTATATTTAAGTCTTTAAGCCATTTGAGTTTATTTTTGTGTGTGATGTGAGGGTGTGTCCTAACTCCATTGATTTACATGTGACTGTCCAACATTCCTAACACCACTTGCCAGAGAGACTGTCTTTTCTCCATTGTATATTCTTGTCTTTGTTGTCAAAGATTAATTGACCATAAGTCTGTGGGTTTATTTCTGGGCTCTCTATTCTGTTCCTTTGATCCATGTCTGTTTTTGTGCTGATACCACACTGTTTTGATTACTGTAGCTTTGTAGTATTGTCTGAAGTCTGGGAGGGTGACGCCTCCAGCTTTGTTCTTTTTCTTCAGGATTGCTTTGGCAATTCTGGGTCTTACGGTTCCATATAAGATCCAGTGATTTTTTAAAATGACACCCCAAATAAATATTCTCAAATCTCAAAGGTTAGGTAGTGTGATACTGTGATTTGGCATAAGAAACAAATATTTGTTCCTCATCCCAGTTGCTGGGTGATGCTGATGCTGCCAGTCCATGGACCACTCCATGTGTGGTTATGTGCGTAAACACACTGCAGAGAACAACCTAGGCTGGAAATGGTAGCAAAGTGAAATCTGGAGTTTACTTAACTTGGGAGATGGATTTGGAGCTTGGGAAAGCCTCTCCCCTGACCTTCAGTAGGAAGTGAACACACCCAGACAATTTATCACAGAGCAGATGAGGTGAACATCCCAGATGGATCAGTTCAAATGCATCAGTAAGACCAGCAACAACCAAGAGCATGCATGGCCTCCCGACAGGATACAGGAACAATTGCATCACCTTCCTCTGTGCCTGTGTGCGGTTTTGTCCCTGAAGAAGAACAGCTCATGTGACGAAGGGCTGATTAGATCAAGCCGGGGGGGGGAAGGCTTACAAAAGGGGCAGGGGTTAGTCGATCGTGGCAGAAAAAAGGAACTTTTATCAAGTCCAAACCCCAATCAGTTTTAAAGAGTAATTAGCTGTGTACACAGCAAATGAAGATTGAAAGGGATTTACACTTTGTTTTCATTAATTTTAAAAGTGAGTCTTGCTACGTTGATGCTTTTAGAACTCACCGTTGAAAGAGGCAGAGTCTGCACGGGAAGCTCCCTGAGGACTTCGTGGAAAAAACCCAGAGCTCCATCCTGCACTGAGCAAAGTGCATTTTCCCAGCGGGGCTCAGGGCCCCACTTTAAAAAGGGGAGTCTGGAGGCTGGTCCTTGCCCACGCTAGGAGGGGATGATAGAATTCTCTAGGATCTAGATGCTAAAAGGCCACCTTTCACTGGCTTTCTGCTTCAGGGGTGGGGAATGATTCATTTAATCCAGGATAAATAGCTATTTAAACTTATCTAGGTAGACTGGTCAAAGATACATTAAGGTGGAGATTCCAAAAACAAACATATTATACTATAAAGGTGTCTTTTATTTAAAAAATAAAAGAGAAAGGAAAAGACATGAGATCTTCCAGGCATTATGAAATGAGCAACGTTTAGAATATCAGGTAATCCATCCTCATTCCAAATGTCTGCCAACACGGCATAAACATTATTCCTCTATTTTCCAGTTTCTAGGGTACAGTATGATGCTGCAATTGTTGGGACTTGGACAGAGATGAAGCAGTGAGTAACAGTCAGTATGGCAACCCACTGTTTCCAATTTCCTGAACCATCGGGAGAATATAATCCGTCTCTTTGGTAATATTTATGAACCATAACTTGAGAATTTTTATTACAATTCCACATGCCCAACATTTATTCTCTTCTATCTAAAGTCATGGCAACTCTGGAATCTAATTGTTTTTCTCTGGAACAAAAAGCCAAGCAGAGAGAATGTAAAGAGACTTACGGGTATTCCACAGAATATGTTTTGTGATTTCTCTGCATCATGAACTGGGCTCTCGCTCTCTCTCTCTCTCTCGCTCTCTCGCTCTCGCTCTCTCTCTCTCTCTCTCTCCAGGGGACTCTATGATTCTCTGGTGTACCTGGGAACCCAGGCCTCTTCCAACCAACTCTTTTTCTTCCCTTGGATTTATTCCTCAGTAAAACTAAGAAAAGCCCCAGAAAGGGTCTGCAGAATGATCCCCTCTAAGTCATTTCATTCATTCATTCATGTGTGCATTCATTCACGAAGTGAACACTGATAACCTAGGTTGTGCCAGCTATTGAAGGATGCCTGCATATACATGGGCATAAATATTTGATCTCAGAAAGTAATAGGTACGTGGATGGAATAACAAATAGATGGATGCGTGGATGGGTGGGTGGGTAGGTGGACGGATGAATGGATGGATCAATGGTTGGGTGGATAAATGAATGGATGGATAGATGGATAGATGAATTGATGGATGAATGGGTGGATAAATGAATAGATAGTTGGGTAGATAGACGATGGGTGGAAGATTCTCCAATTTCTGGTTTACTGCCACCCCCTTTCCATCCTTCAGGCTGTTTGCTAGTGCCAGACGGGCAGGATGGGTGGTTCCATGCAGAGATTATGAGTCCATATGCTGTTGTCAGCAGCCCCAGGTACCAGCTGTGTTACCTTGGACATGCAACTCAACCTCTCTGCCCCTCCACTGTCCTATCTTTACAGCAGAGGTATCCACAGTGCCCCGCCTCATAGGATTGTCATGGGGAATTTGTGAGAAAATCTGGGTCCACAAGGCATAGTGAGAGGTCAGTACATGATACGACAATTGAGAGAGTGATCAGTAGACGTATCCCCTCAAAGGTACCTGAGATCACTACTCCTAAGTGGCCCCGGAACAGGGCAAGTTCTTTTCCAACTGAAAACTCTGTCAACTATAGTGTGAAACCGAATGACCCCAATTTTAAATTTACATCTCCTTCCACAAGAGCAAGGGGAGCCTTGGAACAGTCAAACACGTCACAGAAACATGGACTTGTCCACCCAACTGGGGAAGATGAATAATCCTGTACCAAACACAAGAGGAACCATGACCTGCCCCCACTCAGACGGATGAACACAGCAAACCACAAAGCAAGTGAGAATGTCCTGGGGATTGACGCATGGGTCCCGCAGTTGGATACACGGAGCTGGAGTCACGCCTGCTCCTAGCTGCTGCTAAGTGGGCCAAATGACTTACATCCATCAGCTCCCCAATCTATAAGATCAGGGACGTCCCTCCCTGGCTGGCAGGGGTGAGAAGGATTAACGGAGGTTATGTCCACCCTGGCAGCCAGTGCTGACGATTCCATGGTGTGGATGATATAGTCTTACTTTGCTGTGTGCTGCAACAGAAACTGTGCTAAGAGGAAATGTCAATGCCAGACTCATGCCTTGCTTTCCTCTCTTCGAATCGATTCCCAAAAGTGGATCTGTCCACTTCTTCCTCTTCTTATGTTTTCTTTCTTTTTTTAATTGAAGTATAGTTGATTTACCATGTTGTGTTAATTTTTGCTGTACAGCAAAGTGATTCAGTTATATATATATATACACACACACTTACATTCTTTTTCATATTCTTTTCCATGATGGTTTATCCCAGGGTATTCAATATAGTTCCCTGGGGTCTACAGTACGACCTTATTGGTCCTTATGTTTTCTCTTACGTTTCCCCACAACACTAAGCTTTTTCGAAACGTACGAATACTCTTTTTTTTTTTTTTTTTTTTTTTTTTTTTTGCGGTACGTGGGCCTCTCACTGTTGTGGCCTCTCCCGCTGCGGCGCACATGCTCCGGACGCGCAGGCTCAGCGGCCATGGCTCACGGGCACAGCTGCTCCGCGGCATATGGGATCTTCCCGGACCGGGGCACGACCCCGCGTCCCCTGCAACGGCAGGCGGACTCTCAAATCACTGCACCACCAGGGAAGCCCCCGTACGAATACTCTTGATCTTATACCCTTTTTCTCTAAACTATCGATATAGGCCCCAAATATGTGACAATAATAATCTTAATGATGTTTTTCCTTTGGCTTGAAACTTATGACAAGAATACTGGATATGCCAGCCATAAAAAAGAATGAAAAAATGCCATTTGCAGCAACATGGATGCAACTAGAGATGATCATACCGAGTGAAGTAAGTCAGACAGAGAAAGACAAATACCCTATGATCTCACTTACATGTGGAATCTAAAGTATGACACAAACTTATCTATGAAACAGAAACAGACTCACAGACATAAAGAACAGACTTGTGGTTGCCTAGGGGGAGAGGGGTGGAGAGGGATGGGTTGGGAGTTTGGAATTAGCAGATACAGACTAGTATATATAGGATGGATAAACAGCAAAGTCCTACTGTGTAGCACAGGGAACTCTACTCAATATCCTGTGATAAACCATCATGGAAAAGAATATAAAACAAGAATGTCTCTGTGTGTATAACTGAGTCACTTTGCCGTACAGCAGAGACTGGCACAGCATTGTAAATCAACTCTACTGCAATTTAAAAAATGCTACTAAAAACAAGAATACTCGGTATGCGGTAGTCAAGTGGATGTGAGGGTCCCCAAAAGAGAGAGTTTCTCATTGGGGCTGCTTGTGGGTGAGGGCAGGGTTTCTGCGAACCCCTGGTAACTTGTGCAGGACTTGGTTGGGTATGAGAGTGTGCGTTTTCCATTCATGTCCAGAGTTTTCACTGACTCATGACTGTCTTCCCATCTTATCACAGCTGACCCAGCACACATAACTCCAACCTCTAACCAACTCTTTTCGATCGCCATTCAGAGTTTCAGGCAAAGTGCAAGATCATTTTTTTTTTTCAACATAATAAGGATTCAAGAACGGTGTAAATTCTTACCTTGTTCTCTAGCCTTCCGGGATAAACGTACACACCACGACTTAGACATTCCTGCCCCCTTCGTTCAAAAATGTTCACGCAGGGGCTTCCGTGGTGGCGCAGTGGTTGAGAGTCCGCCTGTCGATGCAGGGGACACGGGTTCGTGCCCCGGTCCGGGAGGATCCCACGTGCCGCGGAGCGGCTGGGCCCGTGAGCCATGGCCGCCGCGCCTGCGCGTCCGGAGCCTGTGTTCCGCAATGGGAGAGGCCACAACAGTGAGAGGCCCGCGTACCGCAAAAAACAAAAAACAAAAAAATGTTCACGCAGGGCTTCACCGGTGGCGCAGTGGTTGGGAGTCCGCCTGCCGATGCAGGGGACACGGGTTCGTGCCCCGGTCCGGGAAGATCTCACATGCCGCGGAGCGGCTGGGCCCGTGAGCCATGGCCGCCGCGCCTGCGCGTCCGGAGCCTGTGCTCTGCAATGGGAGAGGCCACAGCGGTGAGAGGCCCGCGTACCGAAAAAAAAAAAAAAAAAAATGTTCACGTGCATCTACTGTTTTTCTAACTTTGTTCCTTGGTGAACTTGAACTATGCAGAAGAATGGTAAGTGGCACATGTCGAGGGCTTATATTATGCCATTGTTTTTAAACATATTCCATACACATTAACATGTCACATGGTCCTTAAACGGCAGGCGGCATAGGATATCCATTTTCATTTCTTAAGTTGGGTACCCCAGGTGTCCCAAGGATGAGATGTTCCCTCCTAGGTTTAAGCCACGGCAGCCTGATTCTAGACCATGCTCTCAGCCGGGATGCTCTGCTGGAGGGCCCCTGAACCCCTCCACGGAGGGATGCTGTCCATCTTCTCCCAGCTGCATGAAAGTAGAGGGCTCTCACCAGCAAAACGGTGATGATTCGTGGGGTACACTCTAAGATATCCCCTCGTTCAGGACTCCCAGGTGTCTCAGCAAAATGCACCCTGAAAATATGAGGAGGGGGCTGTCTGTCTGTGGGGTTCTTCCCCACCGATGCTTGTTCAGTTTCTGACAAAACCCCTATGTCACCACCGAGCCAGCTGCTTCTTGTATCCTCCCCGATCCCTTACATAAGCCATCCTTGGCCCCTCAGCCCACCATGCTGAAACCCCTTTCCCAGGGGAAAAGGCCCCCCACCCAGCCTCTTCAAACACTGCATCCTTTAGTTGGGAGTGTAGAGAGAGAAATGATCCCTGAGCCCAGATTTGCCGAGATGTTCCTTCTTTGGATTAATATGAAAATAAGTGCATTATAAGCACAAGAGGGTTTTTTTTTCTTTTATCCAATTAAAATCATGCTCATTCAATATGCCTTGGGACTTCCCTGGCGGTCCAGTGGTTAGGATTCCGTGCTTCCACTGCAGGGGGCCCGGGTTCGATCCCTGGTCGGGGGAACTAAGATCCCACATGCTGGGCAGTGTGGCCAAAAATATATTTTTTTAAATATGCCTTTTCCAACTCCATTCCTTAGCCCTTCCACCCTATTCTGGGCTGGGTCACAAGATTACTCTGCATCTTATGTGTGTCCTCCTTGTGGGGCAGCTCACAGATGAGGCAGGTGCGTGATGAGAATTGAGACCAGCAGCTCTAGAGAGGAGTATTCTCCAACTCAAGGGCGGTGACCTTCCTGAATCCTCCTGAGATACAGGGAGACCAGACCTCGTTTAGGAACATGACATCAGAATAATAGCTCTTGTGTGAAATCACCATCCAGTTTTGCCATTGCTTTTTTGTTATGGTTGTTTTCATAGAAATTACACCCTTTCCCACCTACGGAAAAGCATCTGAGAGGCGTCTCATTCTACAAGATGCACAGAGACGAGGCTATGCCCACCTCGTGTGATAAACACCTTTCCGCCCCTGGCTATCTCTACAGGGTCAGTGAATTCTCTGTGCCTCTTCCAAGTGCCACGCTGCTAGCTGCACACACACCCGGGTTCCGTTCCCACTACGAGACAAAGAGCTGTAGCCATGCTGTGCGGTTTCAAAAATATTTTATTTTCTGGAATAGCCATATGTCTGGAAGAGCTTTGTCTTTATTGCCCATCTCCACACAGGGAGACGGAAGCTACGACGAGAGAACAGAGGTGCAATACGTCACACCTGCAGGACGGAATGACGGGAGTGTTTGGGAGGATGTATAAAATGCTCACCAGGGGGCATGAGGACAGGTGGGGGGCAGGGGTTGGCGATGCCGGGTTGCACACTGCCGAGCACATTCATCGAGACGTGCACGCACCCCACAGCGCGGGGGGAGGGGGGCCCTGAATTTTCACCTGGCCCCCCTCAGAGTTTAAACAGAGTGGAGGGAGAAACCTGCTACCAGTCCTCCGCGGCTGCCACGCTGGGCAATGCAAGTCTCACCCGTGATGCGACGTCCAAAGTGCCTGCTGCATCGTTTACAGTTGCAAGAGAAGTAACGCTAGGCTTGTTTCTAGAATGTTCCAGGACGCTCTTATTTCATGTGCAGAGTCTCTTGTCGGTATTTTATAAGGATGCCCCTCTCCTTCCGGATCATGGGCTCTGCTCACCGCAACAGACAGATAGAAAGACTCGGGGTACGTTGGCAACAAGGATGGTGGGGCGTGTCTTGTCTGTGTCCCCTCGCGCGTCTGCCTGCTGTGTACACAAGAGCAAGCCCGGAAGCTCTGGGCCTGCTTGCGTATGCCGTAGGGCATGGGCTTGCATCTGAGACTGAAGAGGGTCAGGCACCAGCTGGACCTACCTTCACGACGGCATCATCTGAACCCGATTGTTCTCTGGACTTGCCTAGTCAGGAATAACAGTAAACACTTCCACTGGGCTGCCCCACTGACCACAGGAACCCCTGTGACTATGCACAACGGGAAGGCGGAGGAAAACTTCACAACACGGAGTGGGCCGGGGGGCGGGCGGGCAGGAATGGCTAGGATGGGACCACAAAGGGGTATGGAGGTTACAGATGCCAGCATAGCCCTGGAGGTGAGAGTTGCCCATGAGTCCTGACCGCCTGGTGATGGCGTGGCAAGATGAGTGATGGGGGATGGCCTCAATCCTCATAGGTGGTCACACCACCCTTCACCCCACAGCGCAGCTGGAACACATGCTGGTTGGCAGACTCCAAGGTAGGGCCGAGCAGGGACCTCCAGGCATCCGACCCTACATCCACATTGGAGTCCTGGCCGGCCGGTGGTCCACGCGGGGCTGTGTTCTCACGACCTCTTGGCTTGTACCTGGAGGACAGGTGAACGGTAGGCTCCACGGGCAACCGGAGCTTCTCTGTCCCTTCAGGGCCCCTAAAGGGTTGGAAAGAGAAGGAAAGACAACAGAAGTGTAAGGGGGAGAACATCAGTGGTGAGCCCACAGAAGCGAACCCCCTTCCACGCTGCTGAGAAGCTTTTCCCCCCAGCACCCACGTCTTCGTTCCTAATATCATGCTCAAATAAGAGGAAACGGGGCTCCCTGGAGAAATGGCTAATTCTAGGACCCGGGCTTAGGAGACACAGGACGTGGCTGGAGTGTCTTCTAGTTCCAGAAAGTAAGGAAATGTTCAAAAATACACAATAATTGGGGCATGTCAGTAGGACACAGAAGATAAAGTGGAAGAGGTCCCAATGGCCAAGCAATTTGAGGCAGGAAATAAAATACTATTGGATTGTAACCCGAAAGAAGAAATGAATCTCCATGTGTCCAAACTGGGAGACATCCATGAGTGAAGAAATAAATAAATGAGGGAGGAAAACTAAACATCCCACGCAGAAAAATTCCAAATAGATGCTGTGCCCCTAAAATGGTGGAATATGGTTTCCTCCTTAAGTGTGGGCTGTTCACACGGTCTTCCTTCCAAAAGGGTGTGGAATGAGGACACAATAGTAGCTTTGCGTTGGAGACATCTGACTACCTCAGCCAGCTGACCAAGAAGGCCCAAAACGCACAGTGACAAGTCATGTTGATAATATGTCCCTTTGATAAAAGGTGATGAAAAGAGCACTTCACTCCTGTGGGTTTTCTCTCAAAGACCAATCATCCCAGTCTAATAATGAAAAAAAAAAAAATCAGGCAAATCCTAATAGAGGGGCAACCTAAAAAAAGAAATCTAACAAGTGCTCATCAAAGCTAAGGTCATCAAAAACAAAGAAAGTTTTAAAATAGAATTACCATATGATCCAGCAATCCCAACCCTGGACCTATATCCAGACAAAACTATAATTCGAAAAGATGCACGCAGGGCTTCCCTGGTGGCGCAGTGGTTGAGAGTCCGCCTGCCGATGCAGGGGACGTGGGTTCGTGCCCTGGTCCGGGAGGATCCCACATGCCGCGGAGCGGCTGGGCCCGTGAGCCATGGCCGCTGAGCCTGTGCGTCCGGAGCCTGTGCTCCGCGGCGGGAGAGGCCGCAACAGTGAGAGGCCCGCGTACCGCAAAAAAAAAAAAGATGCATGCACCCCAATGTTCATAGCAACACTATTCACAATAGCCAAGACATGGAAGCAACCTAAGTGTCCATCAACAGAGGAATGCATGAAGAAGATGTGGTGCATATATACAATGGAATACTACTCAGTCTTAAGAAAGAACGAAAAATGTCATTTGCAGCAACATAGATGGACTTTGAGATGATCATACTGAGTGAAGTAAGTCAGACAGAGAAAGGCAAAAACAAAGTTTGAGACACTGTCACAGCCCAGAGGAGCCCAAGGAGGCATGAGGGTGAAAGTGATAATGGTGTTGTAGGTGGGATCCTGGGACAGAAACGGGACTTGAGGGAAGAAGTAGTGAAACCCAAATAAAATTTGGGGTTTAGCAGGAGAGCCTTGACTCACGTGCCTACATGAATATCATGTTCCGTTCATGGATTATTTCTATCCTTTGTATGGCTGGACCAAACGGAACACAAGATCTGGCCATCAGCGGTGTCTCTGAAGGCTGAAGGGATGCTCGGTGAAGCATGGCGGGGAATTCTGGGGCCCCGCTGCTGTCAGGGCACCCAAAAAGGCAGTGACCCGTCACAGAAGCAGCAGCCATGTGTGGTGGTTTGGATGTGTCCCCCGACCAGGAATAGTTCTGGCCAAGTAACCCTACATTTGGGAAACTGGATGGTTGAAACGCTGATGAGCAGAAGAGACAGAGGGGGATTCCTCCAGGGCCAAGGGAGTTCCAGGAATCTCACCCAGAAAAGGGGGGGTGAGCTGGAAGACACTAGGGCATCCGACCCCGGAGCCACCAAGCTCTTCGGTAAAGCTTGTCTCCACTGACACGTGCTGTAGGTGTACGATACCCATGGGGTCCAAAGGCTTAGTATAAACACAGCATGTCAGCTATCTCCCTGACGGTTAGTAGACAATTCTAAACGCGTGTATATACCTATAGAATTTTAAAATATAATTTTAGTAAATGATATATGTATGTATATACCTATAAAATGTATAAAGTATATGTATATATGTTTTCGTACATTTCTATAAATTCTGTACACTAAAAAATAGAAACACACGTATCTCTATTAATATATAAATTTACATGTTCATTTATGTATATGCACACACCCATATATACATATATATTGTTGAAATGATACTTTTTTGATATACTGATTAAATAAAATATATCAATTCAATTGATTTCTTTTTTTATAAATTTATTTATTTTATTCATTTTTTTCTGGCTGCATTGGGTTTCTGTTGCTGCGTGTGGGCTTTCTCTAGTTGCGGCGAGCGGGGGCTACTCTTGGTTGTGGTGCGTGGGCTTCTCATTGTGGTGACTTCTCTTGTCGCAGAGCACGGGCTCTAGGCTCGTGGGCTTCAGTAGTTGTGGCTCACAGGCTCAGTAGCTGTGGCTACTAGAGCTGCGGGCTCTAGAGCGCAGGCTCAGTAGTTGTGGCGCACGGGCTTAGTTGCCCCGTGACATGTGGGATCTTCCCGGACCAGGGCTGGAACCCGTGTCCCCTGCATTGGCAGGCGGACTCTTAACCACTGTGCCACCAGGGAAGCCCTCAATTGATTTCATCTTGACCATTCTTGCTTTCTTTTCTCATGTGGCTACCACAACAAGTTTTTCCTTCCAGTTTTATTGGAAGATATAGATATAATGAGATATAATGGACATACAATGCTGTATAAGTTGAAGGTGTACAGCGTGGTGATTTGACCTACACGCACCATGAAATAATGACCGCAATAAGTTTAGTGAACATTTGTCATCTCATCTAGATACAAAATTAAAGAAATAGAAAAAACCTTTTTTATGATGAGAACTGTTAGTATTTCGTCCCTTAACCACCTGCATATGTGACACACAGCAGAGTTAATTATCCTTCTCATGCCGTACGTTACACCCCTGGTACTGATTTATCTTATAAGTGGGAGTTGGCACCTTGGTGGCTACCAGAAAACGTTTTAATTATTTATGTGGCTTGCACTGTACTGCCATTCGACAGAGCTGTTCTAGACGCTGGAAAAATGGGGTTTCCAGGGGAAAATGCAGGAACGGGGCCCCAGACCCATCAGTGCCATGCTAGGTAGGGCTGTATGCCGGCTGTCATGCCCCTCAGAGGACCCCAGGAGCCCCATGTTCCCTGAGCACAGTGGGCCAGGCGGCCACCTGCCGCCACTCCTGGCCCCTCCACCTTTGCCAGAAAGTGGCCAAAGTCTTTGGCAGTTCGGATCTTCTGGAATCGAGGCAGAACCAGCACCTGGGGGCCCCTCCGTGTTGCAGTTGGGGCAACTCGGAAGTGGATGCCTGGTCCTTGTGAGCCGGGGGATGGCGGCTGCGGTGGGAGCATCCCTCAGACTTTCCCAGTAAATATCTACTGAGAGAGGCTTCTCCTCCTTGGAGCCACTCGAATTTCAGCAGCAAACTCCAGGTACCCCCTCCTAGGTTACAGTAGCTGCTTAGAGACCATCGTGAACGTGCAAGGACGACCACACACACCTCAGCCCCCATACCCGGCACTAATTAATTTGGCTTTTGCAAGGAGGCTGACCCATCAGTCCGAACCAGATGTCCCCCGATTACATCCCTGTTATTCGTACGTCTCATCCTTAAGACGGGGTGGGTCGCCACCCATTTCTGTGTCTTCCCAGGACACTGACATTCCCAAGAGGGCTGAGCCTGGCAGGTCCCCTGTGGGGTAATTTGAGGGTCGCAAAGGATGCCCTTCCCGACCAGCCTCGGAGCCTGGCTTCCCACCACGGCAAGGTCCTCCCCGGCTGGCGGATGCTGTGATCCGAGGGGTAACCATGGTCACCTGCACTGTCTCTCCGCCCCCGGTACCACTTCCGGGGGAGCAGGAAGAAGCACCACAAGCAACAGAAGCCAGGGCCGTGGGCTGGCTTTCAACCCCGGACTGAGCATGTGCTCAGCAGAGGATGTAACATCAGGACCCGACCCGGGGCCTGGCATCACCAGGACCCTCTGAAACACAGCGTCCCGGTGGGCAAGGGGAAGGACTAAGTGTTGCTTCTTGCCTCCTTCTGACAGCTGAGTGAGGGGTTCGGAGCTGCACCATCTCTGGGACCGCTTGGCCTCAACCGTACTGGCTCAGAATTGGAGCAGCCTTTCAAATGGGGGCGGTGACGTGTACGGGAAAGGGTGTCCCCCTGTGGCCGTGCTGATCCAGCCCTGAACCCCCAGACCACAGGGGTGAGATGACGTTCCACTGCCCCAGACACCAGCACGTGCAGCGCTCCTTCCCCAATCCCAGGCCTGCCGTTTCCTCCTAAATGTATTTTTATCCTTTCGATACAATGACTCAAGGCATTTTTGCAGTTATTTCCTTTTTCTTTTTCTTTTTTTAATATTCACATCAGATTTTAATTTGTTATACATTTTCGTAGTTCAGTAAATGTCCTTGATAATGTAAATCAAAAAGTATTATTTACTTGGGAGAAAAAGAGTAATCTGTGTAAAAAGGGGGGGAAGACCAAAATATTTTTATATGCTTATTCAGATAGATGGAAGTTTCGTGAATTTAAGAGGAATGAAGATATTCAAACAGTAAGAGAAAATCATGACACGTATTTGAGTGTTCAAATGCTTCTGTAAGTCTTCAATCCGTCTGGTTTTATAAAACCAAAACTTTGAATACAAACAAAAGCAGAAAAGTTCACAGTACCTTTTTATATGTTCCTAAGTATCAAACTGCATCAACTTATTATGAATTTAAAGAACATCACAGATTTTAAAGCTAAAGTACAGGAGTGCCTGATTCTTTGTAATTCCACAAATACCTAACATCCCAAAGTAACACGTAAATAAACCTCTACTGCTCAGTGAATGTTTGAAAAATGATCCAACAAACACTGTATGGGAACGTGTACAATCACACCTTTGCCTACATGTGATTTTTGTTTTGCTTTATTTTCCACTTTTTAAAGATTGTTATTTTATAGGGGGGTATAATTGATCAACAATGTTGTATTAGTTTCAGGTGCACAGCAAAGTGATTCAGTTGTACATAGACGTGTATCTGTTCTTTTTCAAATTCTTTTCCCACTTGGGTTATTACAGAATATTGAGTTCCCTGTGCTCTACAGTAGGTCCTTGTTGGTTATCTATCTTACATACAGTAGTGTGTACATGTCAATCCCAAACTCCTAATTTATGTCCCCCCCCCCGTTTCCCTTTGGTGTTTGTTTTCCATTTTGAATGAATACCTCTCTATATCTGCTAGCCCAGGGGGCCGCCGGGTGGAAATGATTCATACTCTCCCTTCGTGGAAGATGGGCGTCCCGTCTTAACTCCTTGAGTTAACCACTAGTTAAAAAATATACCCTAGGTTCAGAATGGCCATCATCAAAAAATCTACAAGCGATAAGTGCAGGAAAGGGTGTGAAGGAAAGGGAACCCTCCTGCACGGCTGGTGGGAATGTAAATTGGTGCAGCCGCTATGGAGAACGGTATGGAGGTTCCTTAAAAAACTAAAAATAGAACTACCATACAACCCAGCCATCCCACTCCTAGGCATATATCCAGAGAAAACCATAATTCGAAAGGATGCATGCACCCCAATGTTCATTGCAGCACTATTTACAATAGCCAGGGCATGGAAGCAACTTAATGTCTATCAACGGAGGAATGGATAAAGAAGATGTGGTGCATATATACAACAGAATATTACTCAGCCATAAAAAGGAACGAAATAGTGTCATTTGCGGAGACGTGGATGGACCTAAGGACTGTTATACAGAGTGAAGTCAGTCAGAAAGAGAAAGACAAATATTGTGTAATATCGCTTCTATGTGCAATCTAGAAACATGATACAGATGAACTTACTGGCAAAGCAGAAACAGAGTCACAGATGTAGAGAACAAACTTACGGTTACCAAGAGGGGGTGGGGGTGGTGGTGGGACGAACTGGGAGATTGGGATGGACATATATACACTATTGATACTATGTATAAAATAGATAACTAATGAGAACCTACTGTAGAGCACAGGGAACTCTACTCACGGCTCTGTGGTGACCTACATGGGAAGGAAATCCAAAAAAGAGGGGATATAGGTATACGTACAGCTGATTCACTTTGCTGTACAGCAGAAACTAACACAACATTGTAAAGCAACTATACTCCAATCAAAATTAAAAAAACTTACTCTAGGAATGGTTCAGTGGGACAAACAGGACGTCATCATTCTGGGACTTTCGCTTGTGACGGAAGGTGACATCCTGATTTCCAGGCCGAGGCCGGGCCTCCCCTGCTTTTGCCTGATTCACCCAAGGAGGAGGTGGGCTGGAAAAGGGCTGGGATGCCAAGGAGGACGGGGAAATATAGGCCCCGAAACAGGTCACCCAGCTCTGGCAGGAAGCAGCCTCTCTTTATAGCTCAGTGGACTAAATAAAGCCCTGAGTGCTGAAGAAGAGACCGAGGAGAGTTTTTTATTCTAGGAGAAGAATAATTATTTCCTAAGTAGAATTCCTTTGGTAAAAAAAACAAAACAAAACAAAAAAAAAAAACAGCTCTGCACCCTAGAAACACTTCAAGGGGAAAAAGGGAGCAAAAGATGGCAAACAAGAAAGTGAACCCCAGGCAGAGTGAAATCTCGAGATCCTCATTCCTTTTTTTTTTACAATGAGATTTTAGTTTCCACAGAGCATGAATATCCTGGGCCGTCTCTAACCTACCTGCAGAAATTGCAGGAAATTTAAAAGTAACTTAATAAAAACAGAGAAGGCGTTAAATCACAGCCAGTTCTGCAATGAGGTGGTATTCCGTGTTTCTGAAAATCACGGTGCTGGGCAAATCCAAGATAAAAATCAAAGGGTTTCAGAGAAACATGGGATTAGGGTCCTAACACTTGAGAACTCTGTCACAGACACACCAAAATCAATGACCACGAAAAGAGATAGGAATCGCATAAAACGTTAGCACAGCTGTACAACTTCTGCATGGCTATGGTCAGCATACGCACTACAATGCATGTGTTATTCGTAGTTGGTATGTTCTATAATTGTTGTGGAATTCGACCCTGGAAGGGTCTCAGCATGTGAGTAATGGTGAAGGGGAAATTCACTCGGAATGTTCTAATAACAGACGTGGGTGCATATGACTCAGATACCACACGTGCGGCCGAGGGGGCTGGCGGAGGCCTCAGGGGTGTGTGTGTGTGTGTGTGTGTGTGTGTGTGTGTGTGTGTGTGTGTGTGTGTGTGTGGTACAGGGCTCCTTTCAGCAGGGTGTAATTTTCTGGGCGCGTGTAGTATTTCTCAAAGATGAAACCACACACCAGCAAAGACAAATGCCAAAAGATGCTCAAATCATTCTCTGCAACAGTGGCGTCGGAAGAAACTCGTGCTTTCAAAAGAAGCGAGAAAAGAGGAGAATGGACCGTCCGGGGGCCCCCGGTTCAACAAACTGACACTTCTGCTTCTCTCATGACTGTTCATTGCAAGCTCCTCTGTTTACTTGTTTACATTTTTTTTTCCTCTAGAAGTTGATGCAATACACACTGTTTTAAGCCCCTGTTTTGTGATGCATTCCTTCCCATGTCTCTTTCTATCCCCCTCTACTATCTTATTCAGTCCTTTTTTTGTCTTTGGTTGTCTTGGAATTTTGCGTAGTTGGTAACATCCAACACCTATGCTGTCATCATCTCCATGAGATTTGCTCCCTTGGTATCCAAACAGTAAAAGATGAAATGGTGGTGGGGTGGGGAATAATTTAGTCTTCATCCTAATTGTATTCATGCTTCACAAACATGGTGATAACGTAGCAACGAAGAGTCATGTACCAAAGAAGAAAGAGCAATGAGAGACAGAGAGACACTGAGTCCTGCTGACATCAGTTGAGGCCCTGGATCAAGCCATACCTGAAGACTGTCAAGGACATTCCTGTTACATTTAAGAAAATTCAAAAGAGGGCTTCCCTGGTGGTGCAGTGGTTGAGCGTCCGCCTGCCGATGCAGGGGACACGGGTTCGTGCCCCGGTCCGGGAAGATCCCACATGCCACGGAGCGGCTGGGCCCGTGAGCCGTGGCCACTAAGCCTGCACGTCCGGAGCCTGTGCTCCGCAACGGGAAAGGCCACAACAGTGAGAGGCCCGTGTACCGCAAAAAAAAAAAAAAAAAAAATTCAAAAGAGTACAAGGACCTACTGTATAGCACAGTGAACTATACTCAATATCTTGTAATAACCTATCATGGAAGAGAATGTAAAAAAGAATACATATGTTTATACATGTCTATGTATAACTGAATCACTTTGCTGTACACCTGAAACTAACACAACATTGTAAATCAACTATATTTCAATAAACATTTTAATAAAGAGTAATGTGACACTGCATGGTGGTCGGACTGTTTTGCCTTGGGAGACGCAAGCATGCGTTTGACGTTTCACGAGCGTGGTGAGCCCATTTTCCCAGTGATCCTCCCATGATCACCCCGGGCGACTGGTCGACCTACAGCTTCAACCACCGGATGCACACAGACACCAGCACTGCCTGCTGCGCTTAGACGTCTAAGGAACCACAGCGAGGCGAATGCAGGTGAACGGAAGGCTTGGTCTGGCCCAACGGAGAGTGAGAGCAAAAGCGGGCTCACATCAGCCACTGCTGACCCCGGCAGCCTGCCCTTCAGATCCCCGTTGACCACGTAGCTGGACTCAGTTTTCATCCACGCAGAGGAAAACCCAACAGCACATCCCAGGGTTTTGTAAGGGTCACGTGAAACCATCTTAAACCCACAGGAGGTGCTTAATAGATGCGTGGTCCCTGCTCCCAGGCCCCAGAAATCCAACTGGGGGGGAGTGCTACCTGAAAGACGGGGGCAGGTCCACGTCTGTCACGTCACGGTGGGGATGCGCGTGCCGGACGCCCCGTGGGGGACAGACGCCCCTCCCTGGAAGAAACTGGGAGCTCGGCGTGGACCGCACGTGGCCGGAAGGTCATGCTTTATATTCCATTTGTTTCCTTTTTATTTACATGTCGCACAGACTCCATCTGTGTCGGAGGGCGGGGAGTGACTTATGGAAACATGGTCTGTTAGAGATGGAGCCACTCAGAGGCACAGAAGGGGTTTAGGACGTTCCACGGGGACTGTTTTCCTCTTTGCCTGAGCTGCCTTATTCCTGTATGCACAGCCCAGCATCCCAGCCCGGCGTATGGGTTTCAGATGCAGCCTCCTGCATCCCCGCCAGCCACATGCCCGGTAGCCCCGGCTCCAAGTCAGGGCTCCATCCCGCCCCCCTCCAGCTTCAAATCCACTTCTTTCCCATTTCACTCTGCAACTGTGATTTAGCCTGACACGCGGAGAATACCGCATCTTGAAACGAAGAGGTGAGACGCTCGGTCTTCCTTACCTGCCAACACCTTCGAACTCTGTGATCTGCGTGCCCACGTGTTCTAGAAACATCTGCAATGCAGACCACTTTGATGAACATCTGTGGAGTGGAGCTTGAACAAAGTAGGAACACAGGCTATTGTATGAGGCATTGTGATGGCTTGACAAACATTCTCTGCCTCCTTTTTTTTTTTTCTTTCTGAAGCTGAAAATAGCTTCAGAAGCAACAATCAGATTCCGAAACCCAATTCTTCTCCCCCAAAGTCACTTGTCTTGAATTGTAACACGTTTGCTTCTGCCGAAGAATCTTGCTTTTCAGGGATGCGGGAGCTGGGGGATAGGTACATCCACTCACACAGTATGAAACCCCAGGACTCTACTTCTCCAACCCCGCCCGCCAGCTCACACATCCTGAGCAAAAGTCAACTGCCCAGCAAGCAAACAGCCCCGGCCACTTCTGGGGCAGCCCACAAGAAGTTTCACTGCTACAAAGTTCTTTCTTATATGATTGACAAACAGCGTCCTTCCAAGTGTCATCACTTTTCCCTCGTGCTGGGTCCTCGATGCTCTGTTTCCCCGTTTCCCCTGATGCTTCTGTGCAGACCCAAGGTGCTCACTTCCATCAACGAACTATTCTTTGAAAGAAGCCGAGGTTTCCAGCGGCCACTCTTTGCCTCTTTGGAGAAACCTTCAGTTTGGGGAAGAAAGGGGCGGGAGGCACAGGAGGGAGCTTTGGGGCATCTTTACACAATATACGATGCAAAGCGTAATCCTTGTAGGACACAAAAGTGTTCTCAAAACATATTAGGACACTGTTATTAAAAAAGTGCTGTCCGGGACTTCCCTGGAGGTCCAGTGGTTAGGACTCAGCGCTTTCACTGCCGAAGGCCTGGGTTCAAACGTTCAATCCCTGGTCGGGGAACTAAGATCCCACAAGCCACGCGGTGCAGCCCTACGAACGTTAACTGACAGCTTCCAAAATGTAAAAATAGAGACACACTCTTTTTAAAATTTTAATTGAACTATCGTTGATTTACAATGCTGTGTTAGTTTCCGGTGTACAGCACAGTGATTCAGTTATATCTGTGTGTGTGTGTGTGTGTGTGTGTGTGTGTGTGTGTGTCTATATATATATTCTTTTCCAGATTATTTTCCCATATAGGTTATGACAAAATATTGAGTATAGTTCTCTGGGCTATACAGCAGGTCCTTGCTGGTTATCTATTTTATATACTAGGCACACTCTTGAATTCACTTTTTCAAATCTGTATGTCTGATTGTCAATATTTATAAAGAAATAAGTCAAAAGCTTTTTTAAAATGGAAACCTATGTGCTCAACGCCTGTAAATATATATTAAGCAGTTATTTTGTAACCTATCAAAAACAACTTAGAAGAAGAAGATGATTCCTAAGCCCTAAGGGAGAGGTGAAGAGAGAAGCACAATTAAAAATTTTTGGAATGGCACAGCCACGGAGGTGAGCTTTTATTTACAGATACACGTGAGCGTGCGTGCAGGTCCGCGGTAAGAGCTTGAAGACTCTTGGTGACTGGTTTCTTTTCCTTGCGATCTTAGGAAAATTACATAATCTTTTTCTTTTAGCCTCTTTTTTTCTGTTCTGTATAACTGGAATCATCATTAGACTCATGTTGCTGTCAGAAGGATAAAATGCGATGTGAATAGTATCCCTTTAACTCTGTCTGGTACTTTGTAACACCCTCCGTAACTATGAGATGTAGTTGTTATTTATAGGAAGCCACATTTTGTTGTTTCCTTTCAGCAGGCACTCTGGGTTTGTTGCTTGTCCGTAGAAAATTCAGAAGGTGACAGGACAGATATTTCTACCTTGTCACACTCTTTCCAGCCTTTGGAGATCAGCCTCACCACCCCCCCACCCCCGGATTCAGGAGTGATCTTTCTGGGCTCCAGAGAATGATCTTGGTAGAGGTTGCTGTCTTCAGGCAGTTGAGCGGTCTCTTTTTAGACAGTAAACACCCACAGGGTCCCCAGGATCTCGGGGCTCCCTTGGAGAGGTGATGGGTGGAAACATGCAGTCATGGACATAAGAGGGAACAGGGCGCTCCTTTCACGGAAGCAGAGGAAGGTCTCCCGAGCGGCCCCTCTCCGGCCGGAAGCTCCCCGAGCATGACTCTGTCCTTCACCAGTGACGCCTCGGCACTTCTGGCTCCATGACCTTGGGCGAGAAACTACCTCGGTTTGTACCTGAAATGGGAATACTGGCGTCGATCCAGAAGGCCATTTGGGAAGGTCTTCTGTAGATCACAGAGGCTACTGTGAACGTGAGGGACCGTGATTTCATTTTGTCTAAAAGGGTCGTGGTTCTGTCCTGGTCTATGTCGGGGTGGGAGGGGGCGAGTGTCTACACTGTGGGCATTACCGTGTCACAGCAAGAGCATTAACTCACGGATTCATTAAGAGCAGCCGACTTCACACACGCCTGGCAATTTGAATCCGGGGACCCTGTGTTTTTGTCCTGATTTTGCGATGACCCTCTCCGCAGAGACGGCAATGATTACGAAGGAGACACATTTCATGGGTCATAGAAATAATATGCAGATGGCTGGTTTCTTATTGATGGGAAGGCACATTCTCTGGGAAATGGAATCAATGCTGATCTGTCGGGATTGAAATGGTGTGTGGGGAAAATAACCCAAGGGAGGCCCAGCATGGACCGACCTGACACGTCACCGGATGGGAATGGGGTCCCGCTCCCGTGTGTGTGTGTGTGTGTGTGTGTGTGTGTGTGTGTGTGTGTGTGTGTGTGTATGTGTGTGTGGCCAGCACCATCAGCCGTGGGGGACCGACCCTCCGGCCACAGGAAGACACCCTGGATGGTCTCAGTTATGTAATGCTGGGCACTTTTCCTTGTAAAGGTGTTTTCCTACCCCTGCCAGATGGGCCCCACTAGCCCCCAATCACAATGTCCTCCCCCAGGCTCACCGGAGACTCAGGCACCTCCTATGGGTGGCTTCCCCTTTCCTAATCCACTCTCCCGCAGTGTGTGTGTTTGTTGTAATTCTGGCTCCTAATTCACGTGCCGTGCGTGGGATGCAGACTTGTGAGGTACTTCCTCTGGTGGAGGGGGGACAGTTTTCAAGGCATCATATTTGGGGATGTGATCACGAATCTTTTAACCTCCTTTCGCGCAGCTAATTCACCTGATACCTAAGGCGCGGCGCTTCAGAAATTTATCAGAAGTATTTGCCTGGTCTGTTTCGAACCCAGCTGAGCAAATCTTAGGCTCTAGCTCTTGAGATGGGGGGTGGGGGCGGTGGGGGCGGTGGACAGGGGAAGGGGACCGGTCTCCGGAGCTGGGGCAGGCCCTCCAGAGATGCATGTGACAGGAGAGCGTTTCCCCAGCCAGCTCCACAGAACGCCTTCAGAATGCATTCGCATTCGGGGCATTGTCTGGGGGGTGTCCTCGGATCTCTCTTCCCTCAAACAGCGTTTGTCATCTTGAAAATGGGTCTCCCCTCCCCGCCCTCCGGGTCCTCAGACACTGGATCTTGGAGACGTGCGCTGGAGGCTGCAGGACCACTCTCCGACTCCGCACCAATTTTAACCGCAGGAGAAAACCCACGCAACGCGCACAAACCCTGATCGCCCCACATCAGACAGGCTCGCTCCCCTTGGGTTTTCCAAAGATTCCGGGGGACGAGGAGTGCCTGCGCTTTCAGTTTCCTTAACCCTCCAGGGGCTGGAAACGGTTAGTGGGAGAGGAATGCACTAACATGAATTGCACAAAGCTGGGCTGCTGAGAGCTGGGGCGGCTCCCTCATGACCGCCGGGACCCAGACATCCCCCTCTGCCCTGATTACCCCAGGAAGACGGCCTAGCCATCTGCAGGTGCATAAACTGGCAGCCTGTCTAAGATGGGTGTTTTTCCTCACGCGTTCCTTCTGCACAGAGACGTTCAGAGAGAGGTATTTTTTTCTGGATAACAAGATATTTATTTAAGTCGCAAACTTGCTCGGCACACCTGGCGGAGGGCAAAGCTTTCCCACTTTCCCTCTCCTCTGGGGTAGGGGGCTAGGGCACTGGGGAGGAATTCCCATCCCCGCGGGTCTGCGCCCCTCGGGGGTGCCTGGGGCGTGAGGAGGGCGCCCCGGGCTTTCGACCCGTTTTCCACTGCTGGCGGGAGGTGTCCCTTTGCGGTGGATTGCGCTCGGCCCCCCCGCGCCGCGCTCTCTCCGCACGGCCCGGCGGGGCTGCCCGGGGTCCTCCGCGCGGGGTCCCCGCGCCCGCGGGCCGACGGCTGGGGACCCGGCAGCGCGTGGCAGCAACCGGACGCCCGGCAGCTCGGTCCCGCTCCGCCCCGGGCCGCTGCGCAGGTGGCGACCCAAGGCGGGAGCGCCCGGCTCCTCGGACCCAAGGCGCCGGGCTGGATCGGGGGTCGCCCGGCCCTCCGCACGCCCTCCCGCCGCCGCCTCCCCCCGGGTGGCGAGGCCGGGGCGCGGCGCCCACCCGGGGCCGGTCCCGCGCCGGCACCCCGCGCCCGCCGCGAAGTTGCGGCTCGCCCCCGCCTCGCCCCGCAGGGCGGCCGCCGGAGTGAACTCACCCGCTCTGCCCGCTCCGTCCCTGAAGGTCAAGGCCAGGTGGCTGCGGCGGGCGCGCGGCGGGGCCCGGGGCGGGGGGCGCCGGCGGGCCGCCCCGCCCCCATGCCCGGCGCCGCGGGGGCGCCCTCAGCGCGGCGGGCCCCGGGGGCCGCGGCGCTCAGATGCCGTGGTCGCAGTCCACATCGCGGCAGATGTACCAGAGGATCACGTACAGGATGAGCAGGATGGCGAAGATGAAGAGGGCCACCAGGATCGCCTTGGTCACCGGCGAGATGAGCGACTGCATGGCCCCGGCGGGGCGCGCGGGGCGCGGGGCGCGGCGCTCACGACCCCCGAGCGCGCCCGGAGCCCCGCGCCGGCCCCGCGCCTCATCCGCAGTGCTCCGTGCCGGGGACGGGCGCCCGCCGCTCGGCCGCGGCTGCTCGGGGCGGCTGCGCGCGGGGTCCGACCGCCCGGCGCCGCTCCGGGGCCCGCGCTCCTGCGCTCACCGGGCCCGGCGGCCGCGGGGCTGGGCGGGCGGCGCGGGGGGCGCGGCGGCCATGGGCGAGGACGCGGACGCGGACGGAGGCGGCGAGGCGGCGCGCCCGGCAGGTCCCCGCAAACTTGGGCGGCGGCGAGAAGGCGGGCGCGCGGGGACAGGTGGAAGCCCGGCCCCGCGGGGCGCGGCGCGCGGCCGTCCGCGGGCGGCGTGGGGCGCGGGGCTGCCGGGCGGCGGGGGCGCGGCGGGGAGGCGCGGGGCCGCGCGCGGGGAGGGGCTGCGGCGCGGCGGGGGTGGGGGGGGAGCGGCGTCCCCACCCGCGGCCCGCGCGCGCCCCTCCCGCCCCGGCGCCCCGGCCCTCTCGCTCCGTCTCAGCCTCGGCGGTCCGCCCGCTCCCCGTCCGCGCGCCCCCCTCGCTCCCCGTTTCCCGGGCGCCCGCCCCTCAGCCCGCGGCCGGGGCGCTGAGCTGTAATTACTGAGGACCGGGGAAGGCGGGCAAGAGGCAACGGCGGAGACGGGCAGCCCCTTCCTGCCCCCTCTCTCCCGGAGGGCGGCTGGCTGGCTGGACTCGGGAGGGGCTGCGGGTTGCATCCAACTCACTGCTGACCCGGGCAGGACGGGGTGCAGACGCGATGGGGCAGAGGCAGGGGGCAGGTTCAGACCGGAGTGCCCTTACGTAAGGGGGCGCCCCGTTCTGGGGGAAATGGATGAAGAGCCCGGGGCTGGACCTCCCGGAATGGGGAGGCGGGCTTGTGCCCTGACGGACGAGAAGCCTCGCACGCCCGCGCCACCTTCCCATACGTGCGTCTCCCACCCTCCTGGGCTGGGCCTTGTGGATGACAAACCAGACCTTGTCCCCCACCGCCTACACACTCACACACACACACACACACACACACACACACACACACACCCCTTTCCTGCGGGCTGGGCTGCGCTTAGGGCTGATGCCCGCTGGCCCTTCCGGCAGGGACAGGCAAAGGAGGTAGAATCCCCCCAGCCCAGCACTTCAGGGACGCGGTGCAGGACAGGGGTACCAGGGCCTAGACTAGAACTTCGGGATATGCGAAAAACAGAGCCACCGGTGTCCCAGAGGATAGGGCGTTCAGGACCCAGGAGCTCCGATTCCAGTCTCCACCACGTGAGGCCCCCAACGCCAGCGGCTGGGTGGTCAGAAGGCCTCATGTGTGCAGGGTGAGGGGCTGTGAACGGGAGGAACGCATCTGCAGGGGAGCCCTCCATCCCTGAGTCCCGGGTGCCTCGGGGGCGGGGGGGGGGGCGGCCAGGGGCTCTTTTCCTGTACTCACTCCAGGTGACCTTCAGAGCCTGCACACAGGACACAGGGCCTGACCCCACGGGAAACAGCATCCCCTCTGACGGCAGCCGAGTGAGGATGCGGGCAGGACGTGCACGGTGATCGTGAGGGGATGGTCTGGTCCGGCGTGGACACAGGGCAGGAAAGAATCAGGAGTGGATTCCAGAGTGGCCCTGGACCCCTTCCTGCAGCCCACCCCGGGGACTGTGCTCTCCCCGCGGTGCGGCATAGGAAGAACGGAGGGTACCCACCCACGCTGGGGCCAAAGAAGGAGGCCACATCCCCGGCTCCGGGCAGCCAGGACGGGTCTGCGGTCTGTGAAAGGAGTAGGGGCTGAAGGAATGTCCTTGCAGGTGAGGTGACCCAGCCCAGCAGGATTTGCAGTCAGGGGGCTTCTCAAGGTCACCTGGCGGGGTGGGGGGGGTGCCTAGTACCTGCACACACACACACACAGCAAACAGTTGGTATCCCCCAGGAAGTATCTGATGAGCAGCAATACTGTGCATCTTTTTGCAGGGCTGCAGCTTCTAATTCTGAAGGCATCTGCCTTCCCAGCCTCAAGCTGTCCCCGGGCCAAAACAAGAAGGGCAACGGGCTGCCTGTCCCCGCTTCCGGTACTCCCACCTCACTCACACACGCAGAGTTCCTGTTTCTTGGGGGTCCTCTAGCCTATCTCTGACATTCTTCGTTAAACTTAACTTTGTCGGCAGAACCTCTCCGACGCCCAGAGCCAGAGCCGCCCTGGTGTGAAGGCATAGGAGGTGTCTGAGGACACATGTCACCATTCTTTGCTCACCAAATGGACTTGGATGTTGACCGTGAGAAAATGAACTCAGTTCAGGGAGCATTTTCCACATTGCTTTCCTGTGAGCTTTGGTGCGTTCTGGTTGGTCGCCATCTGTTAACATCTTGTGTGTGTGTGTGTTTAACTTAATCGGATTCCCGGAGGAGCCTTGACATGGAAGCTAGTCCTGTGGATGGCGAGAGAAGAGTCACTCTGTCGAGAAGCATGCCCTCGCCCAGCACCGTAAAACTCATACCGTGTCCAGCCTCTGTGCACCCTCGTCTGGGTTACTTAACTTTTTTTTTTTTTTTTTTTTTGCGGTATGCGGGCCTCTCACTGTTGTGGCCTCTCCCGTTGCGGAGCACAGGCTCCGGACGCGCAGGCTCAGCGGCCATGGCTCACAGGCCCAGCCGCTCCGCGGCACGTGGGATCTTCCCGGACCGGGGCACGAACCCGTGTCCCCTGCATCGGCAGGCGGACTCTCGACCACTGCGCCACCAGGGAAGCCCGTGGGTTACTTGACTTTTGCTCTCAGCCCCCGTTCCCCGCACTCGTGGCTTTATCTGAAAGCTGCTCTCACACGGAGGCTCCTGTCCGTTCTCCTTCCACTCGCAGAATTGTCCTTGTTGCCTTTTATTTCTATTTACTCCTGCCATGGGTTTTCCTCTTCCAAGTCCTGCAGGAACACAACTTTCAGTGCCTGTGATCTTCCTGGAGTGAATTGTTTTGGAATCAGATACGTGGTTGGTTCCGAGATCAAATTTCAGGAGCTGCTAAAACCTCTTCCTAGGTACAGTGGCTGGACCACAGGCCTCCGGACAATGATTGGTCCCCTCTTAGCCATCAGGGCTTCCTTTTTTTCCCCGACGTGTGTACGTTTGTCTAAAACCTTTCCTTGCTACTGAGTGTATAAAGCAACCTGAAAATCCAGGCCAGACTGTCCCTACAGGGGGACTTGAACTTTAGAGAGAAATCATGGATGAATCGACACACCTTCATCCTGGCTTTGGTGCACTGTTTTTCAGACTGCAGGTCACGACCGGTGAGAAGGGTCTGAGATGGATTTGGGTGGATGCGATGGGAATTGTTAAAAACCCGGTGGATTGTAACAGCAGACGGCGCCACCTGCAGGAAGCATCGGTGCTGTGTCGGGAAGCTCTGTGTGTGTGTGTGGGTGTGTGTGTGGGCGTGTGTGTGTCTGCGTGCCCATGCGCACACACACATGTGCTGGTTGTTAATGGATACTGTCTGTCAAAGGTGCTAGAGGGTAGCCACCCTGTGGGCGGAGACTTGAAAGATGCAGAAACTACGACGGGGGAGTTTGGATGGAAGGTTAGGAACAAAATTTTTTTTTAATGTTATTGACGTAGAGTTGATTTGCAATCGTGTGTTAATTTCTGCTGTACAGCAAAGGGATTCAGTTATACATATACATACATTCTTTTTCGTATTCTTTTCCATGATGGTTTATCCCAGGATGTGAAGAGTTCCCTGTGCTCTACAGTAGGGCCTTGTTGATCCATCCTATATCTACTGGTTTGCATCTGCTAACCCCAGACTCCCAATCTTTCCCTCCAGATGGTCTTGGTAAGCAAAGCCATGAGCGGACATCTGTAAGCCACAGGTGAGTCCCCTGGATTGGTTTTCATTTGAGCTGGCAGTAGCATTTGGGAACTCAGGGGCAAGGGCACCCCATGGGTTTGGGGCAGGCAGAGAAGAGCAGGGAAGGTCCCCCATGACCCAGGGCTCCTGCATGACTAGGAGAATCAGGAATCCAGTCCCCTTCTGTCTGATTGTCTGGCTTGATGTCTGTCTGACCAAGCATTGGCCGTGGTCCAACCAGAGAAGCTGTGGGCCCCTGGCGAGCCACTCTCTCTAGGTAGGCTTGTTCAAGAGATGTGTGTATTTTCCTGAACGGGCTACAGGTCTTTGGGGTAACCCTAGAGCAAGCTGGGGGCGGCCCAGCGTTTTCAGAACACCTTTCCTGAGAGTTTTTGGACAGTGTCTTTTTCTGGCTTGACTCAATTGCCTGAGTTAATCCAATAATAATTGCTTCTCCCTCAGCATCACTTGGAACGCCCACATGTGTGTTTTTATCATAGGAAACTTGCCCGAACGGCCCCCCGTGTCCATCTCCCGTGGAGGATTACGGATCTGGGGACCCCTTCTCCTGGGTTTCCACGTCGAGTCGCCAGTATTCAGCACCCGTGAAGCCTGGTCAGGGGTCCTGTTCCTGGATCCCAGGATTCCCGCTCCTACAACTCGATTTGTGTAACTGTCAGTTTTCTCTCTGGCTCTGTGGCTGGTGCATGTGTCTTGGGATGAGAGCGGCGGTGTTGAAATTAGCATCCTTTTCCATCTTGCTAGGTTTCTGTGATGATAGGTTTTCGCCTACATGTTGGCTTAGGCGAAAACAGACTTGCTAATTGAGGCCAAAAAACAAAGCAAATGGTAAAAACCCACGGGAGCCAATGAACTAAAACGGGATGTTTCCATAGTAGCAAGATGTCACCCTAAGGCTGGGATGGCATTTCATCTTCTTAGCGTGTGGTTTCTGCTTGCCTTTACTCTCTCAGCTTTCTTATCTGTGGGATATGCCTTCTTATAATTTGTCCAAATCCTTTCAAAGCTCATACGGGTCAGCCCAGTGGATAATAGCTAAGGCTTTATGTGGATGCACTCAATACACTGAAATTAAAAATTGAGATGTACCGCATTTCCGTCTGGGAACCGAAACGCCTATAGGAGAAAGACTTCCCCGTAAAGGGAAGCAGCTGCAGCCCATCTGCCTCTTAGAATGGGGTCGCTTTACAAGGAAACATTCCTCACATTCTTGGGATAACTGCTTTGTCCCAGAAGACAGATGCATTAAACTCAGTGCATTGGAAAGGTAGTCATCAAGTAACAGAGTAACCAAGGCAGCGCTCATGGCAAGTTCAGACTTTAGCACTTTAAAAAAAAACTTTATCGCAGCAGCTCTGGGTCGGTGACCAACTATAGGAACCGTAGGAAAGGGTTTTACTTTTGAATGGTTGTGTTTGTAGTCTCCTTTTAAGAAATGTTTATCAGGTGGATGGTGTAACCATCTGTATTTCATGCATCAGGGTACTGTCGACAGAGTGTGGAATCCTTTATAACTTGCGTGCAGGTCTGTGGCCTCCAATTAACATTTGAAACGCTCCTCAATTAGGAGATCACAAGAGCTGACTTCAATCCGTATTTATGCCCTTTTATGGGGAGTGGGGGGGGGTCTTTGCTTCCCACGGAGTGGGTGCTTGATAAAGATTGATGGTCCGTGAAAACCAGGGGAAAACCCGCCAAGATAGAGCACTGATGGCTTGTAGGAAAATGCCCACTTTTGTGACAAGCTCAACACCACCCACCCTCCCAAAGGGACGGGGGAAACTCAGGTGTCCGGAGGACCTCCTGGTTCTGTCAATGGGATATTTAACAAGCAGTTTTGCGTTCTTTGAAAAACGTCATATCCTTTAAGGCAGGAATGCCCACGTGCTCTTCATCCTTAACCGTCAGGCTGAATGTAAGATGACTAGCAAGGACCTACCGTATAGCACAGGGCACTATATTCAGTATCTGGTAATAACCTATAGGAATGCCCTAGTAGGGAAAACTACGGGACTGGGGGACTAGAGGGGAACAAACAGACAATATGCGTTCATCGATTCCCCTTTCATGGTGTTTCCTGTGTGCGGAAATATTTTACATAAAGCCCATCCCTTTGAGGGAGGAAGGACTGTGCCCCTTTCAAAGGAGATAGCTGGGGGAGCCAGACCAACTCATCTTCGGGGTTTGAACCCCACCCTTCCTTGCGGGGACAACGGTAGGGGTCATTCAGTGTCAATAGATAATTATGGTTTGTTTCTCAAAAGGTGTAAGAAGTGCGGTTTTTAAATCTCCCCGGCCTTTAACACAAATTCCAAATTTCCAAGTATAAAGCCAGACTTGGGTGCCCACTTGGGGCATCAGAAAACTCATGATGGCAAAGTGTCTCCTATGCTCTGCGTTGTCTAATATTTACTCTCTTTTTAAATCGGAGTATGGCTGGTTTACAATGCTGCGTTAGTTTCAAGTGTACCACAAAGTGCGTCAGTTATACTTCTATAAATATCTATTCTTTTTCAGATTCTTTTCCATTATAGGTGGTCCCAGGATACTGAAAAGAGTTCCCTGTGCTCTACAGGAGGACCTTGTTGTTGATTTTAGGTCCAGTAATACGTATCTGTTCATCCCAAGCTCCTAATTTATCCCTCCCCCTCCCCTTTCCCCTCCGGTAACCCTGCGTTAGTGTTCTATGTCTGGGAGTGTGTTTACGGTATTTAGTCTTTAATCGCCCTCTGACCTTGTGCATCTCGCGCCTCCCAGGGTTTGGGCGGGGCGGGGCTGTGACACCCTGGCTGGGTTTCCTTCGAGCATGGGGAGGGTCCTGGCGGGATGACTGTGCGGTCATCACGTGTGTGAGGACCTAGCACAGCCTGCGGGGTGAGGCTGCCCCGCAGACTCCAGCTGTGATTCGGGGGCTGCCTCCCGGGACGCAGGCACCGGCGCAGCTCGGATTCCCTTTACCGCGATCTGATGGCGCCACCTACCGGCCCTGCAGGGCGCGCGCTGCCCGCCTGGTCTTTTCCAGGCGCAGCTGCTGTTGCCCGTGCGCCTGTCGGAAGCCTGGTGCCGCCCTGGGTCCACCTGCCCGGCCGCCCCTGAGGTGCTGTGCACGGTGTCACCTGCCGTCCGTCGGGTTTGGGAAGAGCTCAGAGCAGGGCACAAAGAGTGCCCATTTTGTTAGGGATTTCTGAGGTTGCTCACGCCATCTAAGCTTCTTTAATAATGGAAACTTTTTGGTGATGTGGTGCTGGGTTCTAGAGAGGAAACGGAGGGGTTGGGGAAAGGGGGAGGGAGAGAGAGGCTGAGGCCAATTGGCCATTTCCTGAGCCATGACTGATTTACAGTGTTATGTAAGTTTCAGGTGTACAACCTAGTGGTTCAATGTTTGTACAGGTTAATATACTCCGCTTCCCTTTATTATAAAATGTTGGCTACATTCCTCGTCTTGTACAATATATCCTTGTAGCTTATTTAATACATAATAGTTTGTGCCTCTTAATCCCCTACGCCATCATGCCCCTCCCCCCTTCCCTCTCCCCACTGGGAACTATTAGTTTGTTCTCTATGTGAGTCCGCTTCTGTTTTGCACAGACGTTCATTTGGTTTATTTTTTTAGATTCCACACATAAGTGATATCATGCAGTACTTGTGTCTGACATCTCATTAAGCATAATATTCTCTTAAGTCTATCCATGTAGCTGCCAATGGCATTATTTCATTCTTTTTCATGGCCGAGTAATAGTCCATTGTATATATGGACCACATCTTCTTTATCCATTCCTTGGCTATTGTGAATAGTGCTGCTGTGAATACCGGGGTGCATGTATCTTTTCGAATTAGAGTTTTCATTTGTCTCTGGACATATGCCCAGGAGAGGAGGTGCTCGATCACGTGTGATGCACTCTTCTGCCCCCAGATGAGAAGAGCAGCATCACTGGGGTGTTTTAAGCCATCCACCGTATCCAGTGAAATCACTATGGGAACACACGGGCTCCGTGAGGCCGCGGGCCGCATGCGCGAGGGCGCGCCGTCCACAGGGCACCCGGGTGGCGGCCGCGGGGCTCGCCATCGCAGCCCTTCCTCCCCAGAGAAACCTCAGTCACATCCGGGAACCCCGAGGAGCGCGGGGCTCAGGGGCTGCGAGTTTCCAGTGAAATCACTATGGGAACACAGAAGCCCTGGAATTTCAGTGGCTTAACACATTAAATGTTAAATGTTTATTTCTAGGAATTCCCTGGTGGTCCAGTGGTTAGGATTATGGCCTTTCACTGCTGCGGGCCCAGGTGTTTTTTTTGTTTGTTTTTTTGTGTTTTTTGGCTGCGTTCGGTCTTCGTTGCTGCAGGTGTGCTTTCTCTAGTTGCGGCGAGCGGGGGCTGCTCTTCGTTGCGGTGCGCTGGCTTCTCATTGTAGTGGCTTCTCTTTCTTGTTGCGCAGCACGGGCCCTAGAGCGTGCGGGCTTCAGTAGCTGTGGCACACAGGCTCAGTAGTTGTGGCTCGCGGACTCTAGAGCGCAGGCTCAGTAGTCGTGGCGCATGGGCTTAGCTGCTCCGCGGCATGTGGGATCTTCCCGGACCAGGGCTCAAACCCGTGACCCCTGCATTGGCAGGCGGATTCTTAACCACTGCACCACCAGGGAGGTCCTGCTCATTTATTTTTCAAGAAGTGTTTTCACGGGGGGAACATAAACTAATTGGTGGTGTTGGAAAGAGCCTACATTGTGTGAGACTTCCAATTATGATGGTAAAGTGATGTTTAGAGTGTGGCCATGGTGGTGACAGCTGAAGTTAATTGATAAGGGACGTCATGATCATAAAAGCGGTATCTTGATGAATATTAAGATAACTCCAAGAGGTGGGTATTCCAAGAGCAACGTAAATCAACGTCTGAGTCATGGGAGGAAGGGCAGAGGAACCCCAGAACGGTTAAGTTCACGTGCTTTGTGGGCAGAACCCAAATGCCACCTTCAGGCTGGATGACCCTCGGCAGGTCCCAGCCTTGTATCTCAGCCCTTCAAATGGGGTGTCTTTAGTCCATTCGGGCTGCTATAGCAGAACTATCACAGACTGGGTGGTTTATAAATAATAGAAGTGTATTCCTCACAGTCCTGGAGGCTGGAGGTCTGAGATCCCGGCGAGGGCAGATTTAGCGTCTGGTGAGGACCCTCTTCCTGGTTCATCGATGGTGTCTTCTCGCTGTGTCTTCACCTGCTGGAAGGGTCGAGGGAGCTCTCTGGGGTTTCTTTTCTAAGGACACTAATCCCATTTAGGGGGGCTCCACCCTCATGACCTCATCACCCCCAAAGGCCCCACCTCCTGACACCATCACGTTGGGGGTTAGGGCTTCCATATATGAATTTGGGGGGGGACATAGACTTTCACTCTATATCATGGGGGTGAGGAACCAACTCTGCAGGGTTGTAGTGAAAATAAAATCAGATCATGTAAAGGACTTAGTACCTGGTGCTTAAAAACCAGTCCATAAATATTAACTCTCATTACTTTTAAGACATGCCTGTTCATGTGGGAAATAACACTATAATAATAGGTTTAACATGCAAAGGAAAGGTGATTCTTTAATAGGTTGTGCTTCTCATAAATATGTTCCCAGGGACAGAAGATGTTCTGTTTCATATTAAAAATATAAAAAACCTCTTGACTTCTCATTAGCCTCTTAAAAATATTGCAGTGATGTCCATGGTATTAAAAATGTAGGGACTTCCCTGGTGGCGCAGTGGTTAAGAATCCGCCTGCCAAGGCAGGGGACACGGGTTCTAGCCCTGGTCCGGGAAGATCCCACATGCCATGGAGCAACTAAGTCCGTGCACCACAACTACTGAGCCCACGTGCCACAACTACTGAAACCCACGCGCCTAGAGCCCGTGTTCCGCAACAAGAGAAGCCACCACCGTGAGAAGCCCGCTGACCGCAATGAAGAGTAGCCCCCGCTCGCCGCAACTAGAGAAGCCCGCGTGCAGCAACGAAGACCCAACGCAGCCAAAAGTAAATAAATAAATTTATTCAAACAAAATGCAAACTTTTAAGAGATATTGTTTGTCGAGGAGCAGAGAGAGAGCAGTGGCTTAGCTGGCCTCTGGCCAGGATGGCTGGTGATTGATTGATTGAATTTTATTTTTTAATTATTCAAATCATACCTTAATTAAATGTTAAAATTCACATTCAGCATTGGCTTCAGGGTACTTGAGTGTTTCAGATGGTTTTCTCTCCCGGTGAAGAATGCAGTTACACGGGGCACCTCTCTCCCAGGGGTAGCTGGAAACAGAAGGAGACCTCACAGAGCCTCCTTTTTCCGTGAGTCTAGAATTCAGTTTTGACGCTGACCCTTCAAGGTATGGAGAACATTGGGTGAAAGACCGCACACTCAGTTAAGTGGTTTTAAAATCTCATTCTAAGCAGCCCCTGTTGGCCCCAGGAACTCTTTTCTTCCCTCTGGTTCTGACTGTCTGGGACACTTTGCCTTGCAAGGCAGGCTCTGTGGAAGGGAGGGAAGTCCTTCCGCATTTGGGTTTTAGATCCTCCTTCTTTTTCTGATCGCCGTCTGCTGGGAACAGCTTGAGATCTGCTCCCAGAAAATTTGTGAATTAATCTCATCCATGTTATTTGTGGTGAGTAAATTAATAAATATGGTAGATAGAGATAAATACATGGATGGGTGGATGCCTGGATAACCTGGATGGATGGATGGAGGGAGGGATGGAGAGATAGATGATGGATGGATTAGAAATAGATGATAGACAGATGGATATAGATAGATGGTAGGTAGGTAGATATAGATGCATGCATGGGTGGAAGAATGGATGGATAGAGAGGTGGATGGATGGATGGGTAAATAGATGATTGATAGATTTATAGATAGATAGATACATGGAAGGAGGGACAGGCGGGCCGAGAGCTGAAGCAGTAGTCACCCCTGAAGACTCCTGACCCAAAGGCCAGCTGCCGCAGAACCAAGAGCCAGGCCCTGTCCTCAGGTGGTGAAGGCTCCCGGCACCCTCTAGAACTAAGTGGGCTGGTGCGTTGCGCTCAGAGAAGAAGAATGGTCCATGACACTCATCATGAACCCCCTGAGTACCAGGCTTTGGACACAGGTTTTACTGAATCCTCCCCAGACCCAGGGAAGGGACCACAATCATGTCCGTGTCAGATACGTCAACAGTCCAGGAGGTTAGGAGTCGTTCAGAATCATGGGATTGGGCTTCCCTGGTGGCGCAGTGTTTGAGAGTCCGCCTGCCGAGGCAGGGGACGCGGGTTCGTGCCCCGGTCGGGGAGGATCCCACATGCCGCGGAGCGGCTGGGCCTGTGAGCCATGGCCGCTGAGCCTGCGCGTCCAGAGCCTGTGCTCCGCAACGGGAGAGGCCGCAACAGGGAGAGGCCCGCGTACCGCAAAAAGAAAAAAAAAAAAAAAAAGAATCATGGGATCAGTCTACATGGCCCACTGGGAGGGGCAGGCGGAGGTCGGATCATCCGTGTACCGGAAGATGCTGGGCGGACGAATCTGACCACAGAGAGAGACTGAGGAGGAGGGAGGACGCATCTACCCACGAGTTTGGTCAGACGGGGACTCTGACCTCTGTGTGCTTCTTTATCTATGTCTGCGTTCCTTATAAAATCCTTATTGTTCAAGATTGCATTGGCTTCTTTGCAAAAGACATGATGGTTACTAAAAATGGTACACCTAAATCCATCTTTATGGCAGCTTTGACTGCAAGAAAATTGACCTCCAATAACATCAAAACCTTTACTATTAGAAATGCATGGAATAGCTTATACATTATTAAGCTTTTCCTTCTTTGGCCAACGCCTAAGAGATGAGTCAGATATATTCTTGAGTGACTTCAAGCTCTAAATGCTGGCCTAGTTCCTGTTTTGTTTTGTTTTGTTTTCTGGGTGGAGACAACTTTCTGAAACATGTATAAAATTGTTTATCCTTCATGCATACTCCTTTCCATCTTGACAGAATTAAAACAAAAGACTTTTATAAATTGTTCTTTCCTTCCCCCCATCCTGTGCCAACAGAAAGCACAAGTGTGTTAGCCCATGTTTATTCACAAAGTTCTACTGCCAGATGTTTCATATCCTTGGAATAGGGTTTAACACACACACACACACACACACACACACACACACACACACACACACACACACACAAATTGAGAGTAATGGAAATGGGATAACCCAGGTCTGGATTTGAACATACAGCTCACAAAGTGTCCATTTTTGGACACAAAATATAGTTTTGCTCTGTTTACCTGTTTAAGCATTTTTTGCACTTTGTAAAGGACACCCACTTCTTTTTGGAATGGGCAAGGCTACGAGAACTCTGATGTGGACCCCTTCGTTGTGACATAAAACCGCATTGAACGGCCGATTTAACATGAATCATGCTTCCTCCCAGCTGCTTCTGCAGCTGCTTTGAGTTTCCTGAGGCCAGAATGATGCTCACCAGAAGTGACAGCTGGTTCCCAAGGAAACCTCACCCCAGGGGCTGCATCCGGGGAACCTTCTGCTTCCCTAAGAAGCAAATGACATACGCAACTGGGAAGCAACAGGGGTGCTTGCAAGGCACCCCCGGGCTCTGCTGCTTCCATTAATCTTTCAAACCTGAGAGTGACTTTGCAGACTTACATCACCTTGGCCGTGGTGACTCCCAGCCCTGTCTGTGTGATCCAGGGACCTTAAAGAACACCGGGAGCCACTCCCCTGCCCTGAGATTCTGATGTCTTTGGGGTCTTGGGGGCATCAAATACCCAGGGCTGGGAGGTGTGAAACTTGGGAATGAAACTCTTTATTCAGTGTCCTAAGCAGACAGGCATTTGGGCTGAACGGCCATGCAGGAAAGTAAGGATTAAACATCCAGCAATCCCACTCCTGGGCATATATCTGGAGAAAACCATAATTTGAAAAGACACATGCACCCCAATGTTCATTGCAGCACTATTTACGATAGCCAAGACGTGGAAGCAACGTAAGTGTCCATCAACAGATGAGTGGATAAAGAAGATGTGGTACATATACACAGTGGAATATTGCTCAGCCATAAAAAAGAATGAAATCATGCCATTTGCAGCAACATGGATGGACCTAGAGATGATCATACTGAGTGAAGTAAGTCAGACAGAGAAAGACAAATATCATATGATAGCACTTGTATGTGGAATCTAAAAAAAGCAATACAAATGAACTTGTTTACAAAACAGAAATAGAATGACAGACATAGAAAACAAACTTCTGGTTACCAAAGGGGCAACGTGGGGGGGAAGTGATAAATTAAGAGACTGGGATTAACAGATACACACTACTGTATATAAAATAGATAGGCAACAAGGACCTACTATAGAGCACAGGGAACTCAATATTCTGTAATAACCTATAATGGAAAAGAATTTGAAAAAGAATGGATATATATGTGTATGTATTGCCAAATCACTTTGCTGTACACTTGAAACGAACATAATATTGTAAATCAACTATATTCCAATAAAAATTTAGAGATAAACAAATCAATATTGGCTAAGAACAGGGTCCAAACAGCTCTTATGATTCAGCCCCTGCCTCTAGGTGCCTGGTCCGTGGGGCTCATGCCTTTGGGAGCGGATGACACCATGGCACGAGAGGGCAGATGCAGAAGGATGAAAGGGGGCAGTGAGGTGCCTTCACTTCCCGCCACTGTTGTCACAATTACCAACACTTAAAATAATGCAAACGTATTATCTGACGCTTCTGGAAGTCAGAAGTCCGGGATGGGCGTCGCTGGGTTACAATGGAGGTGTTGGCAATGTCACAAACGCTCTGGAATCGCTTCCAATGAATCCATTCCTTTTCTTGTCCAGTTTCCAGAGGCCACCTGCGTCCTTGGCTGGTGGCCCCTTTCTCCGTCTTCAAAGACCATCTCTCGGACCTCTGCTTTCATCAGCACACTTTTTTCTGTGGTTAAATCTCCCTCTTATGAGGACCTTTGTGATTCCGTTGGGATTGTGTGGAAAATCCAGGACCATCTCCCCATCTCAATATCCTTCACTTAATCCCATCTGCAGAGTCACCCTTTTTCAGGGACGCTAACACCTTCACAGCCTCCAAGGATTAGGATATGAGCATCTTTGGGGACCACTCTCCAGCCCACCACGTGATGTCTGTACAATTCATGGGATCCAGGAGCCTGGAAAGGAGGGAGCACTGGGTCGCTGTGGGGCTGGGTCCTTGAGAACCCAGTTGTTGGAGCAGGTGATCCAGGAAGGTGGTGACTCCTGAGGGCACCGGCTTAGCAGAATGAAGGGGTCCATGGATGGAGAGACACTGGGAGTCTCCAGCTGAGAGAGGGAGCCACCTACGTACAAAGGGAACCCTTTATATGTAGGTCCCTGTATGACACTAGGATTGTATCTAAGCAATTTACATGAATGGAGAAGTTCAACCTCAAGAAGGTGAGTGCAAGCGGTATCAGTGGTTTCCTTCAAGGGCAAATGTGAGTGTTGTGTGCGTGTGTGTTTTCCTCCATTTACCGTATTCTTTTGGTTTTCCTGGTTGTCTGTAATGAGCAGACTGCTTTCAAGATGGGAAAGTAAACGCGGCACTTTGATGCTCGAGGGAAGGATGTTAGCGATGGGACACCAGTAGAAGCAGCTTAAGAGCCCAGGCCAAGGGCAGCTGTGGGACAGGAGGGGGCTCTCGGGGAGCATGCTGGGATGGGGGGACCCCGTGAGCGTGGGAAGCAAGGATGGCCCTGGGGAAGAGTCAAAGGGACGTTTTCAGGATTGGGCTGCCCCCACCCCGCCCCCACCTCACCCTGCTCACTTTGCCCCACCCTAGTCCACACTTCCTCTTTTCTTTTCCCCACTTAGCATCACCCGCAGCCTCTGCCCCGCCTGTCACGTGGGATGCCGCCACCCAAAACTCCCTTCCGGCTCCCCTTGGAGTCACAAATCCTGCTTCTTCTTCAACAGTCAGCGCAGAGATTGCTTCCCCTCTCGCGAACCCCTCTGATCCCCATCTGGGCTCCTGCCAGACCCCCTGGGGTCCCCTTTGGAAGCATGCAGAGCCCCAGACCCCTCATCATTGTTGTTCGCACAGAGGTGCTTCATACTCTGTTGAAGATTTGGTTCCCAGCCTCCTCCTCTATTGGATTCTAAGCACAAGGAAGGTGGACGTCTGGCTGATCTGGGCAGACCCTGGGCATCTGGTGGTTTTCTAAGCTGGACCATCCCCATGGGTGCGGGAAATGGAATATTGCCAGCCATATCAGTAAACAAAGGATGTCACAGTCATCAGTGATTGCAGCCAGGTGAGAGGGTGAGCCCTGAAGGAACTCAGGAAGGGAAGAATGCCTGCCATCTAGCAGCCATCAGACGGCAGCCACTCCCCGCGGTGAGCCCTGAGGAAACTCAGGACGTGAAAACACGGGACCCTGGCCCCAGAGAGCTGAGGTGCCTATCAAAGGAATGCTTTCAGTGACCCCACACTCTTGCACCTTCCCATACATAAAAAAGCGCTGAAGTCCTTAACTTGACATATTTGGTTTTCTTTCTTTAACAGTAATCGTCTGACGTTCCGACTACCTGCCCTTTGTTACAAAACTCCTAGATATCCTAGACGCCCCTTCGCCTCCTAGGAGCAGTTCTCCCAGGGTCACTTGAGACGCTGCCCCCCAGGCTTGAAGTCTTAAAAATTCCCGCCGAATAAAACAGAACTCTCAACTTTTAGGTTGTGAAAATACTCTTTAGTCAGCAGGTGCACCTGTGCCCTGGGCGGGGGCCAGTCCTTTTGCTTGCTTCTTTCCTGTCACTGGACCGCCTCACCTTACTTTGCCCCCTGCCCCCGCCCCCGACCTTCCCAGCTCATGCAGCTCCCAGGCTTCCTGGAAGTTCTCCCTGATGGCAGGAATGCATCGACGTGCCCCCTCCCTCCCATAAGTGCACAAATTCTGCAGCAGCTGCTACTCTGGGACTTTGTTGAGATTTCGCCTTTTTAGACATATCTAAGGATATAATGACAACGCACCTTCCTGCCAGCAGTCACAGGGAACAGCTCCAGACACCGTGAACGCGCCACACTTTCAAACCAACCTCTAATAGCTCTCCAGCTTAACACGGGCATCCAGCCTTCCCAGCATCTCCTCAGCTCTGTGCCCACCACCTCCCACCTCAATCCACCGTCTTGTCCCTCCTAATCCCCTGACGATCTTTGCAACGGCCATCATCAGATCCTAGGTCTTCGGCAAAACCAATAGCAGAGGAAAGACGTCCCTCTGGGTAACGGGGGCATCTTCCTCAAGTCTTGAACTGTTGACTTAATGTCCTCCCCACAGTAACATAAAGGTGTTATGTGAGTTTCCTATCTTTTCCTGTGACAAGTAGCCGCAAACTCCGTGGCTGAAAACCAAGCAGGTTCGTTCTTCTATACGTCTGGAGGTCAGAAGACTGCCCGGGTCTCACTGGGCTAAACTCCAGGTGTCAGTAGGGCTGGTGCCTTCTGGAGGCTCCAGGGGAGAATCCATTTCCTGGCCTTTTCTGGCTTGAAGAGGCACCTGATTCCTTGGCTGCGGGGCCTCTTCCTCCATCTTCAAAGCCAGCAATGCATCATCTTGAAATCTCTCTGACTCTGGCCCCCCTGCTTCCCTCGTTCACTTATAAGGATGCCTGTGATTCCACTGGGCCACCTGAGTCATCCAGGTACATCTCCCTGTCCCAGCGACCTTCATTCCATCTGGAATGTTAATTCAATTACCCATTGCCACATGATATAACATATCCAGAGGTTCCAGGGATTAGGATGTGGGCATAGCAACAGGTAGGGCTGTGGCTAGGGGGATGTCAACAGGAGTTGCCTAGGGATCCATGTGCTGGGCAGGAGGAATGGAGAGAGGGAGGGATGGATGGATGGGTGAATGGATGGATGGGTGAATGGATGGATGAGTATTTGAGTGGATGTATGTATGGGTGTTTGAGTAGATGGATGGGTGGATGGATGGATGGATGGATGGATGGATAGATGGGCAGATGGGTGTTTGAGTGGATGGTGGATGGTGTTTGAGTAGATGGATGAGTGGATGGATGGGTGGATGGATGGATGGATGGATGGGTGTTTGAGTGGATGGTGGATGGTGTTTGAGTAGATGGATGGGTGGATGGATGGATGGATGGATGGACAGATGGGTGTTTGAGTGGATGGTGGATGGACGAGTGGATGGATGGGTGGAGTTTGAATGGCTGGACGGGTGGATCAACAGATAGAGAGACAAAGGTAGCTTTATAACAGTGACAGCCAGAATTTCCCCCTTTGGGTCAGAAAGGGGGAATTACACCTCCAGGCCTGTGTCATTTTGTCAGCGTGGGGCCCTCTTCCCAGCCTCCCGGTGTCCAGAGAAAACCCGGTGCAGATGTAGAGTAACCCTGGGCGGTGAGCCCAGCTGTCTCCTCTGTGGGGTGATCTTCCCCAGATCCTTGAACTGTCCTCGGTCTCCCTCACCTCCTTTGTCAAGTGGAAGTCTCTGGGGTTCTCCTCCTCTGTGACATGTGGCTCTTCAGTATCCGGAGGAAGGGGGGGCAGCCTGAGCCTCTCTGGGAACCCCTTCCTGCCCACCACCTCCTATCTCTTTGGACCACACTTGAAACTCTAGGATGGGCTGCTCGGGTTTCTCTTCCGGGGCTGTTTGTGGGAGTCCCCGCCCCACAGATGCCTTCCCTCACCCATTCCATCCTCTCCTTCCTGCCAGTGAGCCGCCCCTGCTGGCATCAGCCACTTCCCGACACAGGGACCCTTGTTCAGAGCTCGCTGACAAGGCGCCGCCGCCTGAGTGGGAACCCGGCGGGGCACAGCCCACTGCAGGACATTTTTGCAAAAGTCACTCAAATGCCTGGTCGTTTACATCCTGTCTGCAAACACATTTGAACATGCTTTCCTCCCCACTGGGCACATGACTCCTTGCCCTTTCACCGCCAAACCAAGGCGGGGTAGGGAGGGTTGTCTATACTGCCCACGGGGTGGCTGGAGACAGAGTCTCCGAGCGTTTGAAAGTGGGGTCAGAGTGTTTGGTTTCTCCTAGAAGCCAGGCATGTGGCACTCAGGGCCACACCAGCTGAGTTTACGAGTGGCTGGCGGGGCAGCTGAGCGACAAACCAATGAAACGAGGCCCTGGGAGAGCTGGGGGGCTGGGATGCCATTTCCCTGCCCCAGTAAATTGCATTTTTTTGTCCTAGTTCTGGAGTCTTCCAGCTCTTTTTCCATCCCAAGTGGGCAATGGGATGTCTTTGCCTCTAGCCTGTCCCTGGGGTATCACCCCACCGTGCACTAAGAAAGACAGAACATGGACCAGGAGACCCAGCTTTTTCAGTCAGTGTGTGTATTCTTTTCCCCCATGGTGCGCACTAACTTATGGACACAGGCAACAGACTGCAACAGTATTCGAGCTGCCTGTGGATTTGTGACCAATCATAATCACAGGTATTTTCATATCACTGCAGTGGACTATCAAATATCTTAAAGTATCCTTTATGCTCATCACCACAGCAAAATTATCATGGTTATCATACCTGTAGATGCTTTAATTTAACGGATCTCTAAGTGCATGACAGGGTTTACCTGACAGCAAATGAAACCATGATTTACCAGTTGCCCAGGTGAATTGAAGCATGTTTGACAGCTGGGAAAAATCATTCAGGATTTTTAGAAGTCCCCTATGTAGCTGGATTTTAGACTTGGGAGTCAATCTCGTAGGATTTGCTGCCCGATTTTAAGATGACACACATGTTTGAAGACCTTGACTGTAGAATAGGTTTGGAAATGCCACGTTGGTTTCTAACAGCAGATGGATCTCATGTTGGGGCAAAACTGTATAGCCTTGGTAGTATCTAGTGTACACTTGTGTGGGCACGTGTGAAAATTTGCAATTCTTTTCTATATTCATCTAAAGTGGAAGAGAACTGGAAATAGAGTGTGCTTCTTTTGCAATTCCCATACCTCTGCTTTATTCGTATATCAATTTCTAAGAGGAGCTAGTGGGCTGTTTTGCCTTTCAGAACAATACTCTTCCCTGACCCAAAATTTGAGCTGACCTAGAACCATCCCCACTGGACCCAACCGGGGACAAGCCAGCCTGAATTTTAGTGCTGTTTAAAATACATTAAAACCTCAATTGCTTTTTGAAGAGCTACCTTACCCTAGAACAAATGTGGAGATGTTCTCCTGTGGAAATTAGACATCTATCAGAGCAACCCAAGCTCTGCTTTACATAAGAGACCCACAATTATTTAGAAATGTCGATTCCTCGGGATTTGGAAATACAGTTCTAACCAGAAAACAGGAACTGCATGAACCCTTCCTCTAAACACTTTCAGTCGTCTTTCTGTTCAGAGTTGCATTTCCATCTTCTGTACAAATGCAGTGATGACGAGGAGGTCATGAATGCATGACTGAGGTCACTTCTGTGTGACCAGAAAGCTTCCGTGTTGTGAATGTGGGCATCTGTGATTCTCTCCAAAGGTTTCTCTTTAGTGTGGTGAATGTGTGATGGAGATGAAGATGTTCCATATCCTGAGGATGGTCCATTTTCCTCCAGACCACAGTCAATCACTGTGGCTTCAAAGGTAGATGTTCAAGCTCAGTTTTGCCCACAGACAGAGGCTGGTCATCACCTGTTTAGCAAGGGCACCATTAACGGTTGTGATCTCCCCAAGAGGACGGTGATGGTTGTTGTCATATTTTTTAAATTTATTTATTTTATTTATTTATTTTTGGCTGCATTGGGTCTTTGTTGCTGCGCGCGGGCTTTCTCTAGTTGCAACGAGAGGGGGCTACGCTTCGTTGCGGTGCGCGGGCTACTCATTGCGGTGGCTTCTCTTGAGGTGGAGCACAGACTCTAGGTGCGCGGGCTTCAGTAGCTGTGACATGTGGGCTCTAGAGCGCAGGCTCAGTAGTTGTGGCGCACGGGCTTAGTTGCTCCATGGCATGTGGGATCTTCCCAGACCAGGGCTGGAACCCTTGCACTGGCAGGCGGACTCTTGACCACTGCGCCACCAGGGAAGCCTGTTGTTGTCATTTTAATCGTGCCTGAATTTTAGCTGACATCCTGGGGGTGGAAAGCTCTGTGGGTGATACCCATTTCTCAGCCAAGGTGAGAAGCAGAGGTCTTACCTCCTGTGTCAGGGGAAGAGGCATGGACACCTGCACAGAATCAGAGTGTGGAGTGATGGGAAGGCAATCAAGGGCGTCTACTATAAACGTTTATGATGAATCCCTTCCACCTATCGACATTGGTCGCGGTGCATAGCCCCAGAGGGAAGAATACCCTGGAACAAGCAAGCATTGAGGAGAGAGTGAGGCTCAGGGCCTGGGTCCACGCCACCCAGGAGGATTCCAAAAAGTCTCAGGAAGCTCATTTCTGTTTCCTCTTTGGAGAGCTAGCTTTGGCGACTCATTCATCCAATCAAACGTTGCACAGATAGCTACCGAGCTAACCTGTCTCAGAGAAGCAGCCCAGAGGTGGAGACACAGGAGAAAGGGATGGCTGAGGCACACAGGGAGGGCATAGGAGACAAATCCTCGTGAGTGACATCAGTGAGCATCACTTTAAGGGATGCGGTCAGCAAGAAAGGGGTGAATTTTCATTTCAGAACTTTGCTCTGGGAGCAAAGGATGGATTTAAGGAGGACCAGAACAGAATTGAAACGATGTGTCCTGAAGGCCGGGGGGTTGGATGATGGGCAGACGCGAGTGTGAAGGTGACGAGGAACCCAATGGTGACGAGTTCATGGAAGGCTATGCAAGATAACCAAGGGTCATCTTTGTCAACTCATTCATACATTCTTCTGGCAGATAAGCACCGAGCCTCACCGTGCCCCACCGAGCATGTGTGTGTGTGTGAGAGAGAAAGAGAGAGATTTAGGGTGATGTAGCGGGGAGGAGAGAGAGATGGCAGGGGGCATTTGCTGAGGTGTGAGAAGAGGGAAAGAGTTCCTCCTTGGGACTTCCCTGGTGGTCCAGTGGTTAGGACTCCGAGCTTCCACTGCAGGGGGCACAGGTTCGATCCCTGGTCGGGGAACTAAGATCCCACATGCCTTGTGGTGCGACAAAAAAAAAAAAAAAGAAAAGAAGATTTCCTCCTTGGAGGAAGGAAGAGGTTGCCTACATCTATTGCCTTCGTGTGAATTACAAGACTTGGAGTGTCATGTGGGATCTGGCTTGGATGGAGATGCCCACTGAGTACCATATGTGTGATGGCAGCCATGCCAGTCTCCACGAGACAAAGGTATTCTGGTCTCCTTGTACCTGGAGTCCTATGGAGGGCCAGGAAGGGGAAGAATAAAGCAATATTCTCTTCCTGCATCTTGAAAGAAAGCATCACGGGCACCATCTCTTCCATGCAAAGGAGAAGACACACTCCACTCGCCAGTGACGTGGTTGTCAACGCTCCAGTGCAGACGGTCCTAGACTGTGTCCAACTTTCTTCAGGTTTGAGATGAGTGCGTGAAGGTTCAGGTCTTCAGGTCTGAAGCACGTCTCATCTATTTGGGGAGCGTGCCCTTAGGAATAGGATGACTTATTCTTATGCGCTGGGCAGAGGGGTAAAGATGGGGGTGATGAAGAGAGACAGAATTGCCCAGCACTGGGGCAGTCTCCAGTGAGACACATGCTATTTTTTGCCTCTGGGTCTGTGCTGTGTTTTTAAAAATATCTGTGGCTGATAAAATAACAAAATACTCAAAATATAGGAAAAATAAAATCCCTAAGATACCATAAAATATCTTCAGTTTATAGAGCTCACCATAATGTATCTTCAATTTGGAAAGGATTCAAACAGATACATATAGAAACTGCACGATAGAGTGAACTTTATTCTGATCAAAAAAAGAATAATTTTTTTTTTGTTCTTTGGACAAAAGATTCCTAAGAAGGAATAAGATTTGAAATATCAATGCTTACTATAAAGTTGCTTAAAGAAAAAAACTCAAAAAAAAATCCATGGCAATGGTAAGAAGCTTTTAAAACCTCAATCTGCTCCCCGATCTAACATTTTTCAGTTCCTGCAAACAAAACCTGCACCGGGGCAGGAAATCTTACTAATCTTCAGCCCTTCATTCTTTGTGGTTAAAAAAAAGCCCGATTTAGAGCTGCACAAGATCTCCATGGAGAAGGTGAAAACAAAACAGCAGAAGCGAGAAGTGCCGGCGGGAAGCCTGAGCTGAGCCACGCGGAGACCCGGCGGCGGCCGGGGCGGGGCAGCGGGCAGGCATCTGGGTGCAGAGGGCCTCTGCTGCTTCGGTATAGCTTTCGCTTGCGTTCCGCTTGGTAGCGAAGCAAACCAACACGGCCGTGCAGAAGTACCTTCATTTGTCCTGACCCCAAGCGAAGGGTGCTCCTTCTAGACCAATGAATATCTTATTTTAACACCACGGTCGGAGGGAAAAAAACGGACCTGGGGTTTTCCCTGAGACACATTTTACTTAATTTATGATTTAAAAAAAATTTTTTTTTAATTTTTAATTTAACTCATTTTATATTGGAGTAGAGTTGATTTGCAATATTGTGTTAGTTTCAGGTGTGCAGCAAAGTGATTCAGTTGTACGTATACGTATATTCATTCCCTTTTAGGCCCGGTGTCACCCTGACCGGAGCACATTGGCTGCCAGACAGGCCAGCTCCAGAGGACGAGGGACATATGATTTTTACGTGGCCGGTGACACCAAACGTCTTCCAGATGCTGGATGACCCATTTTTAAAAAAGTCGAATTCGTCATTAGAAAATGAAGAAGTATATGGGTGTCCTTTTCATTTTCATGGAGTAAAAGTCGCCTTTGCTCACGCTGATTTTTAGGGCCATTAGTGGGTTGAAACTTGGAGACCCTTCAAAGACATGTGGGAGACCCCGAAATAGGCTAAGACGAGGGGGTGTTGAGATGGGAAACGGAATTTCGAGGCAAATAAGCACGGCAGCTGGAGCGCTCTCCACGTGTGATTATTAATGAACGGTTCCTGACGGGCTGTGTGTTGAAAACATTAACAGAGCAGATTCACACGTCCCAGGAGATGAGGAACCTTATCATTTTATTTATTTTATTTTGTTCTCTTCTATTTTTTTTTTTTTTTCTTGGCTGTGTTGGGTCTTCGTTGCTGCACACGGGCTTTCTCTAGTTGCGGCGAGCGGGGGCTACTCTTCGTTGCGGTGCGCGGGCTTCTCATTGCAGTGGCTTCTCTTGCTGTGGAGCACGGGCTCTAGGCGCATGAGTGTCAGTAGCTGCAGCACACGGGCTCAGTAGTTGTGGCGCACGGGCTTAGTTGCTCCACGGCATGTGCGATCTTCCTGGACCAGGTCTCAAACCCGTGTCCCCTGCATTGGCAGGAGGATTCTCAACCACTGCGCCACCAGGGAAATACCTCTATTTTTATTTGTTTTATCTTATTCTCTTCTATTCTACTTTATTCCTTCTTTATTCTATTTATTTAACCTTATTTATTCTTGTTTTATTCTTAGTCGCACTTATTTTATTCTATTTATTCTATTCTATTCTACTGTTCTTATTTATTTTGTTTTAGTTTAGTTTAGTTTAGTTTTTCACAATTTATGGGATTTCTTTGTATTCCAATTTAAGCAATTCAACTGTAATCCAAGTATTTTAAGACAAAGGGTAAAGATATTCCCTGCCTTGATATTTGATGAGATTGTGAATTGTTGATCTTATTTTTTTTTTTTTTTTGGTACACAGGCCTCTCACTGTTGTGGCCTCCCCCGTTGCACAGCACAGGCTCCGGACGCGCAGGCCCAGCGGCCATGGCTCACGGGCCCAGCCACTCCGCGGCATGTGGGATCTTCCCGGACCGGGGCACGAACCCGTGTCCCCTGCATCGGCAGGTGGACTCTCAACCACTGTGCACCAGGGAAGCCCTGTAGTAGTTTTTAAATATGAAATTTCACCTTCAGAGATACTCAAATATTTATCGATCATTTTTAGGGTGTAATGGTTTTTAAATATGAAATTTCACTTTCAGAGGTAGTTACTCAAATACTTGCAGATGAAGTTTTATGATGTCTGGGATTTGTCTGTAAATAATCCAGCGTGAGATGAGCAATAGATGAAACAAGACTGGCTGAGTTTACAAGCGTACACTATTCTTTTTACCTTGGAAGAAAGGAACCTCCTATTTTAAACGAGACACTGAAAACAGATTATACGGCGCACTCACAGGGGTGACAGGGAAGGAATTTGCTGAGTGGAGTTTGGCTCAGTGACGCCTTGACACATCCTGGCGAATGTAGGGCCATTAAGAAGTGGTTCGTGAAGTCCATTGCTCATGGCGGGCTGAACAGAATGGTGACAACTTTCCCACGTCTGGGCCGCTCCCCTCCCCGTGAACTCCAGCGCAGAAGCAACCTCAGAAGACATTTCCCAGTTTCCCTTGCAGGTGGAGGAGGGGACCTGAATCCTGGGGTCTGTGACCAGATGCATCTGTTCCCAGGATTTTCATGGGGGGCTCAAGACACAGCTGGAAGTCAGTCTCTCCAGAGGCAGAGATGGGACAGCAAGGCTGAGTTCCCGGGGCTGTGGTGCCCAGAGAAGTATCCTCACAGGCCAGTTTTGGGGGTTGGTTTGGGGGCATTTTCCTGTCTGCAGGGTCCCAAGGCTGCTTCTCCAGCTGAAGTCGTTTTCTGATAGTGCATAACCAACTAGTGCAAATTTAGCATCTTAAATCAACACACGTTTGTTATCTCATCGTTTCTGTTGGCCCAGGAGCCCAAGCCTGGCTTAGCTGGGTTCCTGCTTCAGGGTCTGAGCAGGCAGCCATCCTGGGATAAGCTGGGCTGTATTCTCATCAGATGCTCAGCTGGGGTCAGGTCCACTTCCTGTGGTGTTTGAGGCTGTTGGCGGAATTCATCTCCCAGCAGCTGCAGGCAGGGCTGATGCTTCAGTACCTTGCTGGAAGCAGCTCTCAGGTCACCGATCCTTCTGTATCATGTGAGCTCCTCTATCTTGGTCATTTGCCTCATGGCAGCTTGGTTTGCCAAAGCCAGTGACTAGAGGAGAGAGAGAGAGAGAGAGAGAGAGAGAGAGAATGAGAATAGAGCTTTTCTTGCTAAGAAAGCTACATCGTGTGTAATCATGGCAGGGACATCTCATCCTTTTTGCCATATTCTCTGGGTTAGAAGCACATCTCAGAGCTCACACACACCGAAGGCAAGGGGATTATACAATATTATAAACATATAAACATTTCATATCTGGGCACCCACCGGCTCTTTTAGCAATTCTGCAAATATCCAAATTCCTTTTTTTTTTTTTGCAACATCATTCAGAAGTCTATTCTTTGCTTGCACCTAAAAAACTGAATAGAGGACAGATCAACGGTGCAGCAGAATGACCCCAAACAACACTTGTGTCCCTTAATTATTTTTGCCTCTGACTGTCATATGTCTCTCCACCCTCCCTCACACACACACACAAAAATGATGATGTGAAGAAAGGCATGTGAGTGCAGAGAGGATATCGTTAAGCGCATGGACTCATCATTGTTTTATGGGAAAGACTGTCAGCACGGGTCTGATCTTTGTATGTATTTCCAGGGGCTGCCAAAACAAATTACCTCAAACTAGGTGCCTGAAAAACAACAGGAATTTATTTGCTCACTGTTCTGGAGACCAGAAATCTGGAATCAACAGGTCAGTGAGGCTAATTCCTTCTGGAGGTGCTGGGGGAGAATCTGTTCCATGCTGCAACCTCCACTTCATTCAGGTGGCCTCAGAGGCCACCTGTGTCTTCAAAGAGGTCTTCTTGGACCACCTCCTGCCTATCATGCTCCATCCTCATCACCCTCTCTGCCCATCACCCTCTGTATTTGTCAGGGTTCTCCAGAGAGACAGAAAAAATAGGATATGTGGACATACGTATAAGAGAAGATTTATTATAGAAATCAGTGGTGGTCCAGTGGTAAAGAATCCACCTTCCAATGCAGGGGACGCAGGTTCTATGCCTGGTTGAGGAACTAAGATCCCACAGGCCACAGGGCAACTAATCCCGCACACCACAACTACTGAGCTCGAGCACCTCAACTAGAGAGCCCGCATGCTGCAAACTACAGAGCCCACATGCTCTGGAACCCGTGCACCACAACTGCAGAGCCCACACGCTTTGGAGCCCACGTGCCACAACTAGAGAAGAGAAAACCCGCATGTCACAACTAGAGAGAAGCCCATGTGCCCCAATGAAGAGACTTTGTATCACAAAGAAAGATCCCGCATGCCTCAATGAAGATCCCGCGTGCCACAACTAAGACCCGAAGGAGCTAAATAATAAATAAATAAATAAATAAATAAAATCATTTAAAAAAAAGAAAGAAAGAAATTGGCTCATGGCTATGGAGGCTGAGAAGTCCCACGGTCTGCTGTCTGCAAGCTGGACACCCAGGAGAGCTGGTGGTGTCAGTCCAAGTCCAAAGGCCTGAGAACGCTGAGAAGATGGATGTCTTTGCTTAAGCAGAGAGGGAGCAAATTCCTCCTTCCACCATCTTGTTTTCCCATTCTAGCCCTCAGTGGGTTGGATGAGTCCTGTCCACATGGGGTGTGACCTCATTCTTTTGGTTTCCAGCTTTCTGGAAGAGCCTTAGCCAACAACTTTACACTCCTGACATGGCCTCAGATGTAAAATTAAAGCCACATGGACTTGCTTGCTGCCATCTGCTTTTCTGTGTGTACCACCAAAAATGAAGTATTTCTTATTCATGATCATTTCCAGTCAGTGGCATTTAAACAGGAAAAAATTACGGTTTTCACTGTGAAACATTTCCTGTGACTTTTGGCTACACTAGTGTTCTACTTGTGCTTTTTTTTTTTTTCTTTTCCTTGATACACTCTCTTTACATTAAGAAGCACCAATATTTCAGATATAATTAAAGACTATTTCAAACACTCCTATATACATTTTTTTAGTCTCAATTTTCTAACATCGGTTCGATGACAGATAGATGAGGGAAGAAATGATTCCTACCAATGAGAAATGCTGACGATAAGAAATAAAGTTCTAGCGGGCAGGTAGCTGTGTAGGTGGGGGCTTGGAGGAGGGAAATGCTTGTGGGCTTGGCCCTGGTGACTGCCAAAGGCCAACGGGTCAGGTGCTGCCCAGGCTTGAAGATTAAAGCCTTAAGCTTGAAAGGGCACTAGAGCTGACCTGATTCAGGGTAGCGGGCTGGCTGAATATACACCAGGTTGCAGATCTGTCAAGTTTGGCTGACTCCCCAAGAATAATTTAAACATCAGGAGAAAGTCTGGTGAACGTGATTCGGTGTGGCCAGGTGCTAATAACATTTATCCATCCATCCCTCCATCCATCTGACCTTCCTTCCCTCCATCCTCCCATCCTTCCATCCATCCACTCATTGATCCATCCGTCCATCCACCTACTCCCCATTCACCCATCCATCCGTCCATCCACCTACTCCCCACTCACCCATCCATCCGTCCATCCACCTACTTCCCACCCACCCATCCATCCATCCATCCACCTACTACCCACCCACCTATCCATCCGTCCATCCACCTACTACCCACCCACCCATCCATCCATCCATCCATCCACCTACTCCCCACTCACCCATCCATCCGTCCATCCACCTACTCCCCACTCACCCATCCATCCATCCATCCACTGACTCCCCACTCACCCATCCATCCATCCATCCACCTACTCCCCACTCACCCATCCATCCATCCATCCATCCACCGACTCCCCACTCACCCATCCATCCATCCACCGACTCCCCACTCACCCATCCATCCATCCACCTACTCCCCACTCACCCATCCATTCGTCCATCCACCGACTCCCCACTCACCCATCCATCCATCCACCTACTCCCCACTCACCCATCCATCCATCCATCCATCCACCTACTCCCCACTCACCCATCCATCCATCCTTCCATCCACCTACTACCCACTCACCCATCCATCCATCCAACCATCTATCCATATATCCTTCCCTCCTTGCTATCTTCCTTTCTTCCTGCCATCCATTTTGTGTACATGTGAGACTTCAAGTTGACCATCCCCTATCCTTTAGCCCTTCTTCCACAGTGTGGAGCTTTGATTTTATTGCGGGTGGTGATGTAGTGGACATTGTTGATGCTCCCCAAGCCTGGACACCTGACTGCCAACAGCTATGAGTGTTGGCTATTAACTGCCCCTTCTTCACAGAACGGTCCTGGCCTGAAGATGAGCCACCTTACCCTAAAGGTTATGCCCGTATACTCCCTTCCTAGGGTTGAAGGCAGTGCCTGGCCAACGACTGACGACTGGGGTGGACAGAAGCCCCTCTGGCCTCTAGGAGATACATTCCACGCTCCAGAGTGCCCGGCAGGGTCAGGGTAAGCCCTATCCCCAGCTGACACTACCTCCTTGCTCAGCTCTTGGCCCTGTCCTGGCCAGCCTCCCTAACTTTCTCCTCCCGCGAGCTCTCCCTCCATAACCCACTGGCACAAGAAGGCCCATCTCAGGTTCTGCTTCTGGGAATGCAACTCGAGCCTCCTCTTTCTCAGCGGCAGTACTTGATATTTTCTGCCAACTCCAGGAGGGCACTCTGCTCATATATTTTCTGGACTTCAGGCTTCCCATGGTCCTTCTGTCTGTTCTCACTGCTTCCACGTCCACGGGTGAGAGGGGAGGTCAGACTCCATCCTATTAAATTACCATCATATTTCCAGGACCTCCTTCCTGAACTAGGTCACACTCTAGGGCGTTCTCCAAATTTCCACTCTTACAATTTTAAAATACATTTACCTCCTATTCAAAAATAATGCAGTGCAGAAAATTTAGAAAACACAGACACCAAAACATCCCTCATAATCTAAGAACTAATCCCTACTGAAGGTTTAGCGTGTGTCCTGCTATTCACTTTCACTTGTTTATAGAGCGTTTCTATAGCGCTTGCATTGGCTTAGGCTGTGCCTTTAAGATGTACGAGTATCTGCAAATCATTAAACGTTCTTCTATGATGATTTCAAATGGCTGCGGAGTTTCCCAGTACACACTGATTTCCTGTAGTGCCTATCGTTGTTTTCTGTTGTGTTTGTTTTTACTATTTTGCTGTTGTAAAGAATATTCTTGATGGATGGAGGTGGTTATGGACTGAATGTGTGCGTGTTCCCGAAAATTCACATGCAGAAGCCCTGATTCCTGAGGTGATGGTGTTAGGATTTTAGGAGGTGATTACGGTTAGAGGAGGTCATGAGGATGGGGCCCCTGTGATGGGATTAGTGTCCTTATAAGAAGAGGAAGAGACACCAGAGCTGTCTCTCCATCATGTGAGGACACAGCAAGAAGGTGGCATCTGTAAGCCAGGAAGAGAGCCTGCGCAGGAACCAATCTGCCCATGCCATGAGCTCAGACTCCCAGCCTCCAGGACTGTGAGAAATAATGTCTGTTGTTTAAGCCGCGTGTGAGCGTGTGTTTTAGAGGAAATATATACCTATGCATGAATATCTGGCTTGGAGAGCAGGTTAGGAAGGGACCAAAGTCAGATGCATTAACAGTTAAAAACTGAAGAGATCGACGAGGTCCCAGCTTAAGACGGGGAGTCACCAAGGGTAACGCTGGAACACAGAATTGCCCTTTGCCTCCATCAAAAATGGTCCAACCTTGGTCACGTCCTGTGGTTCAACCAGCATAAGGCACGTGTTACTGAACCAGGTTTGTGCGCCTGACACCGAGCAAGCCAAACGCTGTGATGCTGAGGTCTGCAGCAGAGAGAAAGGGCTAATTCACGAGGCAGCCAGGTGGGAAGACAGGAGAAGAAATCGCACCTTGGCCTCCCTGAAGGTGAAGGGCTCAGGGTATTTATGGGGCAGAGCTGAGGTGTGGGGAGTGTGTGGAAAGGTGACTGAAGATAAGAAAAAAACGTGTGATCACAATGGTCAGAATGGACAACAGTAAAAAGTCTACAAATAATAAATTCTGGAGAGGGTGTGGAGAAGAGGGGACCCTCCTACACTGTTGGTGGGAATGTAAATTGATACAGCCACTATGGAGAACAGGATGGAGGGTCCTCAGAAAACTAAAAACAGAGCTACCCTATGATCCAGCAATCCCATTCCTGGGTGTATATCCAACTAAAACTCTTAATTCAAAAAGATACATGCACCCCAGTGTTCATAGCAGCACTATTTACAATAGCCAAGACATGGAAGCAACGTAAATGTCCATCAACAGATGGATGGATAAAGAAGATGTGGTATATATATACAATGGAATATTACTCAGCCATGAAAAAGAATGCAATAACGCCATTTACAGCAACACAGATGGACCTAGAGATTATCATACCAAGAGAAGTAAGTCAGAGAAAGACATGTACCATATGATGTCACTTATACGTGGAATCTAAAATTTTGTGTTCTAAAACACAAAAGAACTTATCTACAAAACAGAAACAGACTCACAGGCATAGAGAACAGACTTGTGGTTGCCAAGGGGGAGGGGGGGTGGGGGAGGGATGGATTGGGAGTTTGGGGTCAGCAGATGCAAACTAATATATATAGCATGGATAAACAACAAGGTCCTACTGCAGAGCACAGGGAACTGTATTCACTGTCCTGTGATAAACCATCATGGAAAAGAATATAAAAAAAAAGAATGTGTGTGTGTGTATCTATTTATGTATAACTGAGTCACTTTGCTGTACAGCAGAGACTAGCACAACACTGTAAATCAACTATACTTCAATTAAAAAAAATTTTTTTAAAAAAAGTGAGTTGATCGTCACTCTGAGAAGGTGCAACTAAGGTCCAGGCTTCTTCATGGGACCATTGTTCAGAAAATGTTGGCATTAGCTTGTTCTGAAGGTTGAGTTTTTGGCCCTGGGATGTGAAAATGTCATCAAGTGGACTCTCAGAAATGCCCAGTTGGAGGGTCTGTGGTGTTGACCAGTCTTACCTGGCTTGAGCTCAAACTGGACACAGCTGAACCCAAGTTCCTGAAAAATAACTCTGGCAAACATCTAACAGTTTTTTTTTTGTTTTTCTTTTTTTGTTTGTTTGTTTTTTTTTTTTTGGCAAACATCTAACAGTTTAGGCTCTGTGATGCTTGGGGAGCATGTGAGGCTTTTTGTTTTCTGGGTTTTTTTTTTTTTTGGTAGCAACAATTGAAGTGATCAGTGAAGGCAGGTTCCAAGTTCATCATGTATTAAGCACGTTACAGTTTAACGCATCTCACTGATGACTCCCCTGGGTTCCCCACTCGGAGCAAGAAGCCTGCTCCCAAAATGCGTTCTATCCAGCTCCCAGTCCAGCTTATGGACTTCACATGGGCTCTGTGGTGTTTGGATACAAGGGAGGAAGCTTTTTCAAGTAATTTAATTTTCATTCTGGAAGTTAGAGCTTTCTGAAGCCAAAGCATCTGCATGATGTTATGGAAATTTTTATTTTGAACTAAGGAAGGCAGCACTTAAAAAAAAAAAGAAGAGAAGTAGCCAAAAGTCATCTTAATAAATTACAGAAGCCTTCAGAATGCCTCCCTGTAGGGACATAAATCTAAAACCTCCAACCCTGGCATTCAGAGAGCAATGGTGCCTGAGGTTATGGCTGATGATGGGGACTCAACCCCTCAGTGACCAAATGCACACAGCCTCCAGAAGCTTCTAAAAAGAGAAAAGTGTCAGCCGTGGTTCAGCTCAATTGTCGGAGGCTGGAGATTTGCCAGGTAGGACCTTTCTTTTGAAGGTAATTGGGGTGAGCTGAAAAGTTCCCAGGGAAGGGTCTTTGGAATTTGACCTGGGCAGGAAGCACATGGTTTCTTTATCTATGCTTCTTTCAGAGGCTGGCTTACCTCAAGGTGCCAAAATGGCTGCAGCAGCTCCAACATCCCCTTCCTCCCTCAGAAGTGCCCTGGACGTCCTCTTGTTTACAACTGACCAGGGTCCATATGTCCTCTATTGGCCCCAAGACTGTGGTCTGGGAAAGGGAAAGTGGTAATTGGCAGAGTCAAGGCTGAAAAGCGAGGGGTAGAAAAACATATAGAGAGAAATTTCCCTGGAGGTATGGGGCTCTCTGGCTGAGTGGTCAACCCAGGTTAGCTACAAGAAGGGACACTTCAAAGACGGTTTTTTTGGTTTTTGTTTTCGCCCGAAAATGATTACATTACCTTCCTGCCTGTAGTCTACAATCATGTGTTGGGGTTTCAGTTGGCCGAGAAAAAGAACCACCTTCTCCCTGGGTACAGGTGTGTTTGTTCAGATTGCTGGTCTTGTAAGATAAGCAGTCTGGGGGCCCTGGGGTGTGGGTCCAGGCACCTCTGGCCAGATGTGTGTCTGACCCAGTGGGTACACGTGTCCGTTGTGTATGGCGGCAGATGGCAGCGGAAGGACAGGTGTCAGGAGGGCAGGGAGGAGGGGCCCTGAGTCATCCCGGGAGCCGGAGGGGTGTGATGGGTAAGACCTGGCCCTGGATGGGTAGGGTCGGGAGGGTAGAATTCCGGAATGTGACTCAGGGCTATTTCTGTCTGACACCTTCGTTCCAGTGTCCTGAAGGAACACGGATAGAATTTTAAGCTAATACCTTAATTTAAAAAATATTGTAAGCCCGGGACAGGGAAGGGCACCCACATTGCAGCTGTGGCTTGTGACTGTCGCCAGAGATGCCTCTCCCCCCACCAACCTGGGCGCCAGCTGCTTCGGATGGGGGAGGGGAGACATGTCCCACCCCTCCCCACCTCCGGCTCGGCGGGGAGACGCTTCCGGAGCCCGGAGGCTCCTGCAAAGGAGGCCCTTGGTCAGGCTGGGAAGTAAGGGCGGCCCTGCGCCCGGAAACCCCTACCCGTGCTCTGCGCTCTGCTACTCCAGACTGGACTTTGGGGACCGCGGGCTGTTGCACCCGAGGCAGGGGGTCCACTCTTAGCAGACCCCGGAGCGGGGGCTTCACTCCGTTGTCTAGAGAGGCCGCCCGGGGGGGTCCCCGTTAAAGAGGGGTGGGAGGGTGGAGACGCGGCCCTCCACTTTGGGAGCAGGAGAGACTGGCCTCGCCCCGCCTCCCGAGCGCGTGCCCTGCCCCTGCGGCTCCCTGTGGCCCAGGGGTGGGGCGGCCGCCAGCGGGGAGGGCTGAGGCCGGGGCGGGGCGACCGCGCTGCACCCTGACCCGGCCCCGCCCCGGGGGTGTCCCTCCCGCCGCCACCGTCCGCGCGCCACTCCCGGGACAGACACTGTGCGTCGCGGGGCGCACCATGGCGCGCCGGGCGGCCCTCGCGCTGCTGCTGTTCGGCCTGCTTGGCACCCAGGTGCCCACCCGGGGTGAGTGAGAGGCGGCCGGTGGGGCTCACGGGGGCGCGGGCCTGGCTTGGGGACCCGCGTCGGGGCCCCAGGGAAGGGCCATGGGAGGGGGTCGAACCTTGGGGGACGGACGCTCCGTGTGGGGTGGACATACTTCGGGGGGCATAGTGCGTAGGACACGTAGTTTGGGGGTCGCACTGGGGAAGCATGCACCTCGGGGGCGCGCTGTGCGGGGCCTACACACGTTGGGGGACGCATGGCGAGGGACGTATTTTGGGGGCGCACTGTGTGTGTGGGGGGGTGGCGCGTGGAGGGCGACGCGCCGGGGAGCCCTGAGCCGTCCTTCCCGCCTAGAGGGACCCGCTGTGCCAACGGGTGGCCAACGGCCCAAGGAGGCGGCCTTACCCTTTCCTCCCCGCTTTCTTCCCGGGCGCCTTTGCACTCACTCCGCAGGCGGAATGTCAGCGTTTGTTTTCACATTCACAGACTCTTAAAAGTTGGAAGGCCCCTGGGTGGGGCGGTGGCCCCCGAGTCCCCTCCCCCTCCTCCTCCCCCCGGGGTTCCCTTCAGTTCCCGGGCGCGGGTGTGCGCCTCTGCGGCCGCCCCGCGCCCCGGCCAGAGCGCTGGCAGGGCCCGGGGACCGCGTCTTTGTTCAGGCGCTCGGTGGCCGCCTCCGGGCGCCACGCCCTGCGGCCCGGGACTAAATTTGGACTCGGCCGGGGAGCCTGAAACCCGGGAAAGGGGGAGGAAGCCAGGAAAAACTCGGGGCTCTAGAAACGCTCAGCAGCTCTTGCGGTGTCCGGGCCGCGGGGACTTTTGGCGAGCGCGCGGTCGGGTGCAGAACGACGCCGCCAAGGGACACGTGTTCTCAGCCGATCGTCCGTGTGTCCGAGTAGATAATTCGGAAAACCGCACCCAAAAAAGTGTCAGGAGAAGGACAGGACGCCCGGGACGCCCACACTCCCCAGCCAACCTGGCCTGTTTCTGGTTCTTGCCTGCGTTTTTCTGTCTTTCTCCTTTTAAAATGGAAGTTGAGATCCAGTTTTCCTGTCTCTCTCTTCTTTGAAAAGGAAAGTTGGGATCCTGCTGGGCGTGGCATAAAAAACGGGTTTCTCCGACTAACGGTTGTTTTCTGTCCTTACGTGGTTATTTTTAAGTGCACAGCCACTAGGGCAGTGTCTTTTCAGGAGTGGTCTGGTCGGTGGAGGACACGTTTTAGGAACCAGACACAGGACAGAGAAGGCCCGGTGTTTACCTGGAAATTTCCAGCTCAGCGCTAGAGGTTGAATGTTGAGCCCTGGTCCCCCGCCTGAGTTTTATTTTGGGGAGGATTTGCTAATCGATGTCTGCATTTTTAAAATGTGTGCCACGTATTCTAGAAGTTGTGTGTTCGTTGCAGGCTTTAGAACCAATTCAGCCTGATCCACGGGAAACTCTTGGAATAGTTTACAGCTTGGTGGGGAGGGCCTGGGATGGGTTTCCTGTTTCTCTGTTTCCTGCCCTAAATCCCACCTAGCTGCCTCACCACAGAGTTCTTCATTAGTGGTTTTTTTTTTTTTTTTTTCCCTGCCGTGTGGTTGAGTCCCATCTGCTCACGAGAATTTTTCGTGCACCCCCCTGGCTACACCTTCATTCACGTTTCGTGAGTTAATTGCCCTCTGAGCCCTTAACCGTGTGCCTCGCCCCAGGGAGATGGATCACAAGGGGTTCTGGTCGCCCAGGAAGGTACCATCTGCTGGGGGGAGGGAAACATCTCACCAGGCAGATAGGACACAGGGCCGAAGAATGGTGACAGTCCCACAGTTCAAGGACTCCGGGGTGGGGAACACAGCCTTGGCCAGTGCGAGGGTGTGGCTGAGTTGGAAGCTGTCTCTGGTGACAGTTGTTTTTCGTGTGTTTGTTTTTTAACAGCTTTCACGTACAGGTTGTATTCTGCCCTGTATATAAAATGTGTAATTTTTAGAAGAAACCCAGAGCACCGTTAGCCTGGAATTGCCTGGTTTCTATGCAGGTTGCTCCCAGCTACTCGGGGTTGGTTGATGCTTTCAGCCAGCAGATGTTGGGGCTTGAACGGCAGGGGGATGGGAGGGGGGCACAGAGCAGCGCGGGGGTGGAGAGCCAGCCTCGCCCCGAAAGAGCAGAGGGAGAACAGAGCCTTGATACGTGCTGATCTCTTGGAGGGCGCCTCCCCCGCCCCTGCCTGATCCTTCTGGGGTCCGAGGCAGGGAACGGACTCTTCCTAAGATACAAATGGGGTTTTATCAGGAAAGTTTGCTTTCGAGTTGCTGAAGTTCAGAACACACTTCCCTCTAGAAATCGGGGTTTGGCTTCGTTTTCATTCTGGCTACAGACGTCCGTTGAGTCGGGGGGAGATCTTCATCGGGGTGCAGGTAGCACTGGCTTGGTTTCTGAGGCCTTGGGACCCAGGGCTCTTGTGTTCCCAGGTTTTTCTGGAAATCCCCGTGGGACAGCGTGGGGTGGAGAGACGCAGGGGCCCTAGAAGGCAAGAGGCAGCTTCGACTTTCAATGGAGCCCTGCTTCCTCCCGCCACCAGGGACACTTGGCCATGTCTGGAAACGTTTGTGATTGTCTCAACTGTAGGGGGCGTGCTCCCGGCATGTGGCGGGTGGAGACCAGGGCTGCTGGTCCACAGCCCGCAGTGCCCAGGACGCCCCGTATTAGAGTCACCCAGCCCCAATGTCAGTCGTGCTGAGGCTGAGACACCCAGACCGAGCATGGAGACTTAATATAAACCATTTATCTATGTATCTATCCATCCGTCCGTCCATCCATTTGCCTACCTGTGGCTGTGGTTTGCAACCTGGGATGACTTGGTTCCCCAGGGGGACATATGACAGTGTCTGGGGATGTTTTTGGTTGTCACACTGCGAGGAGGGGGTGCTCCCGGCATCCGGTGGGTGGAGACCAGGGAAGCTGCTGCACACCCCGCAGTGCCCAGGACGCCCCGCATCAGAGGGTCCTCCAGCCCCAATGTCAGTCGTGCTGAGGCTGAGACACCCAGGGATTTGTGTCACACGTTCCAGGTTGCTGGTGGCTGGGGGTTTGGTTTCCGTAGTCTTCCTCCAGGTAGGACACTTACATCCCGGGTTTTAGAACTCCTGGCACCTGGGCGACCTAAGTGCGGACCGGGTGGGAAATGGGTCCAGGAAGGTGCTGAATCGAGGACCCCACGCTCCGTGCCAGCCTCTGCACAGTAGCCAGTGCCGTTCGAAAATCCAGAAACGCCTATAGGGAAAGCGACACTTGCGGGGCACCTGCTAGGTTTCCGGGGATTCCCTCCTCATCCCCGCCCGAGCAGGTGTGGCTTCTCCGGCTTCCCGTCCGGCTATTCCTGTTTCTGCCTGCCACGCAGAGAAAGTGAGTTTCATTGTCCTGCCTGCGTGTTCGGCTCTGATAAAAAGTTAATTGCGTGTTATTTCCTTTAGGGCTTTGGCTTTTTCTTCATTCTCAGTTTATGATGGTTCAACCCCCCCCCTTTTTTTTTCCATCTGGAGATATGAAAATACTTGATTTGGGGGGGGCGGTTTCTTCATGGGGGGAGATGCACTTTTCTTCATCTGGGTGATATGCTGAGTGTTCGGAAAAAGAATGCAAGTGGTCGAGTAGTTATATCCATCCGACGTGTAGGAGGCAGGGTTTTCACGGATGAAATGTGGAATTTTTTCCAGCTGAGGTTTTCCTCCCAAAGGAGACTGACTACCACACACATGGAGCCCATGTGTTTGTTCCTACTGAGATTTTCCAATCACGGTGGCTTCTTTTAGGGAGAAAAGAATCCCATGCTTGTGTATGACTTACAGACGGGGTTAGAAAGAAGACGGAGGTTGTCTTGGGGTGAGGTGTCAACTCATTCAGCGTCCTGGCTTTCCACAGAATCCTTCAGACACCCAGCTGTTGGAGGACGCCCAGCCCTGGTGGCAGCTGGGAAGACACATCTGGCACAAGACATCTCACGGAGTCCCCATGTGGTTTGTTCTGACACCCGGGTGTCCGTCCCATGTAAATCAGTGGAGATTGCCCTTTGATCTCCTTTGCCAGTTCTTAGGGTTAACGATGGAGTGTGTGTTTACAGATCTCCGAAAGTCCTTTTGGGGGGATGCAGTGGTTTTGGAAGCGTTTTCTGCAGACAGAGGGGTGTGTTCTAACCCTCAGAGGATGACACATACTTGAAAATGAACTACCCGCAAGCACTGTTATCAACATGGGTTTCGTGATACAAGTCACGGCAGCCCCTTCCTGGCGGTAGTGTTTACCAGAGCGTCTCTGGTGGAACAGGGAAGGTGTTGTTGGGGAATTAGAATTCAACCCAACATCAACCCAGAAAGCCTCTCTGCCACGGTAAAAGGGAAAGAAACCCATTTTATGATTGAGTGAGCGTGACGCCAGGATGTGACGTGCATCACAGGTGACCCACTAAGGCCGCAAAGACGCACTTTTAAAAGTAGCTAAGTAAATGTCACCCGTTCTATACAGGTCGTCAAAACAGGCTCCTTTAGCCACTGAAAATATTTACCCACCTTGGAAAAGGACAGAGAAAGATCTTCTGGAAGCAAAGGGCGAGGGAAGAGAAGTCTCTTCCTTTGTTTCCACCAGGGCTTTTATTTTTCATTTACAGTCCCTTCCAACCTTATAGGACAAAGACCCACATCACACACACATGCACACATACACACACATGCACACAGACACACACACATACACACACACACATACACACATAGACACTTCAGTCACAGTCAACAGCCGTGAATATTCTGTTATATTTGTGTCCTTCTGGGAGAATGGCCAGGTTGTGTAGGATACACAAATGGTTGGTCTTAGGAGATGCTGCCGTATTGCTTCTGATTTTGGCTTTATCCTCCCAGGGAGTTCTGGTTGCCCACCCAACACTACGTGTTCTTTTTTTGTTCGTGCCTAATCTCTTGGGTGAAAGAGGTTAACTAACCAGAATTCCTATGTGTATTGACCTAATAATAGGACAGGCACACCTCAGAGAGATTGCGGGTTCGGTTCCAGACCACCCCAGTAAAAGCAAGTCACATGAATTTTTTGGTTTCCCAGTGTATGTGAAAGTCATGTTTACATTAGACTGTAGTCTGTCGAATGTGCAGTGACATTATGTCTTAAAAAAAAAACAGTGGGTCTTCCCTGGTGGCGCAGTGGTTGAGAGTCCGCCTGCCGATGCAGGGGACACGGCTTCGTGCCCCCGTCCGGGAAGATCTCACATGCCGCGGAGCGGCTGGGCCCGTGAGCCATGGCCGCTGAGCCTGCACGTCAGCAGGCTGTGCTCCGCAACGGGAGAGGCCACGACAGTGAGAGGCCTGCGTACCGCAAAAAAAACCGAAAACAAAACAATGAACATGGCTTAATTGAAAAATACTTTATTTCTAAAAAATGCTAACCATCCTCTGAGCCTTCGGAGAGTTGTAGTAGTAACGTCAACGATCACTGATCAAAGGTCACCGTCACACACGTATCATAATGCAAAAGTTTGAACGATTGCGAGAATTACAAAATGTGACACAGAGAAATGAAGTGAACAAAAGTTGTTGGAAAAGTGGCACCAATAAATTTGGTCGAAACAGGGTTGCCCCAAACCCTCAGTTTGTAAAAAACATAGTAAAGCTAAATGCAATAAAATGAGGTCTGCCTGTGTCTTTCACATCTGCATCTGTATCTGTCCACATAGGGACACAGGAGTTCCTTTTTTTTTTTTTTTGCTTTTTGGAATCTCCTGTTTGTATTCTTCGCCTAATTCTTTTTTTAAAAATTAATTAATTAATTAATTAATTTATGGTTGTGTTGGGTCTTTGTTGCTGCACGCAGGCTTTCTCTAGATGCAGAGAGCGGGGGCTACTCTTCATTGCGGTGCACGGGCTTCTCATTGCGGTGGCTTCACTTGTTGCCGAGCGCAGACTCTAGGCGCGTGGGCTTCAGTAGTTGTGGCACGCAGGCTCAGTAGTTGTGGCTTGCGGGCTCTAGAGTGCAGCCTCAGTAGTTGTGGCGCACGGGCTTAGCTGCTCCGTGGCATGTGGGATCTTGCCGGACCAGGGCTCGAACCCGTGTCCCCTGCATTGGCAGGCGGATTCTTAACCACTGCGCCACCAGGGAAGCCCCTCTTTGCCTAATTCTTATGGCACTTTTGGGAGTCGGTACACGGCTGTGTTAGTTTCAGCTTTGTCTTGAATGACTCGGTGTGGCCACCGTCTCGCTACTCGTATTATTTTTTAAAAATCCCGTAAACAGAAAACCAGAAACTTCCTTTTTTTTTTTTTTTTTTCCTCCCCCTAGAGTTAGATACAAGCCCTCTAAGCGGTGTTTTTCTAGTGGCGATTAGGAACCCTTGGACAGGCTGGGAATGTAGTGCACGTCCAGCAGCGTTGAAACAAGGAAGATCAAATAGATTAGAGTAGAAAACACCAGCATACTTTACCCATGCTTTGCTAAGTAAGCATCGGTGTGGCTTCGGTGCCAGTTCAGCTGTCTGGGTGGACTGGGCCGTGTCGTAAAATGTCTTTATTTCCGCAGAAGGCAGGCGGGGGCGTTTGAAACCCGTTGCAGATCTGAACCCCTTTTCCATCGCTCTTGCTTTCTGCACTTGGACGTTTTTGATAGAATCCCTCTGTTTTCAAAAAGGGCCATAAAGCCGCAGGGCATCAGCAACTTTTCAAAGAGCCAAGTAATGACTCCCAAGGGTGCTTTTGAGAAGGAAAAAAAAAGAGAGAGAGAGAATTCATTTTCATTGCTGCCTGTTCACCGCCCTTCGTGAGAAGGCAAAGAGCCAGACCTGTTGTATTCCGGGACTTGGAAGGCATTCGTCATCCGCAGACAATGCAGCCAGCGAATTCCGGCTGTTTCTGTTTGTGCATCCGCAGGGCGTTCCACCCTCCCCTCCCCCTCGCCTCCCCTCCCCTCCCCTCCCCCTCCCCCCGCCCTGACTCGACTCAATGCTGAGGAATTAATTAAAGACTAGTGGCCTGGCTGGAGTGAGGTAGCGCTGGACAGGTGTGATTGATGATTGATTGGTGCATGGATGATAGATAGATAGATCATAGGTTTATAGAGGATGGATGGATAAACAGACAGATGGTGGAAGATAGATAATGGATAGATGATAGATAGACACAGGATAGATGGAGAGATGTCAAAAGATAGATGATGGATGGATGAATGGATGGATAAAAGATGATAGATAGATGCAACAGATTAGATAGAAGATTGATAGATAGATAGATAGATAGATAGATAGATAGATAGATAGCTGCAGTACCTATCTCAAGTGGTTGCCAGTTGGAGGGGGCCATTATCTCACTGCTCTGAAACCACCAGCACCTAGACTCACCGTAAGCACATCACCAGGCAGTGGGTTATGATCTCTGCATTCCTACAAGATAAGGAGCTGACTCAGAGTTGGGGAAGGAATCAGCGCATGGGAAGGACAGAGCAGAAGATGAGTCTCAGCTGGGGTGTGGACTGCATCCTGCTACCACAGAGAAAGCTTTCCTGGTCACCTCTTGGAAGGCAGATGCTGGTTCCCCTGCAGTCCCGCCCCCAGATCTCTCTCCACCCTACGCTAACTTCCATAAATGCTGATAGATCTGGTCCATCTGGATGCACCCACGGTGTCTACATTGCTTCATATCCCGGGCTTCTTATGATGTTCTCCCAGGCCGGCATGTCCTCCTTCACTCCTGCTTCTTGTGATAGGACCATTTGCCCAGATTCTCAAAATGAAAAGTCAGCTTTCATTCCTGCCAGCTCCTTCTCCCATATCCGATGTTAGCGAATCCTGTTGATTTCATTTTCTAAATCTTTCTCCACCTATGCTCCTGTCTCCATTTCTGCTTTCATTTTTAAGGCTCCCCCTGCTCCCCCAAAATCCTTCCAGGAAGAATACAAGAAGCCCTTAACCATTTTCTTTCCTGGATGCTCAGGTACTTTGAGAAGGCCTGGGGACTCCCCCTCAGAATAACATTTCTTTTTAATGCATAAAATAAAATACATAGGACTGCCAGGGAAACGGATTATATTAAACCAGCCACTCAGTGTGCAGGGGAAGAAGATGCTGGCCTTAGCTGAGGGTGTTGGCAGAGCCTGGACCAGGACAGCAGAAATGAGAGAGAAGGGACCAGCTGTGTTAAGGAGTAGTAAGGAAATAAAAATCTATACTAGTGGCTTGCAAACCGGCCCCCAAAGTTTTTTCTTTAATTGGCCTGGGGCACAGCCTGGGTCTCGGGACTTACGAGGTCTCCTTGGATGTGCAGCCAGAGATGAGAACCAAGATCTGTATTTGAGCTTCAGAAACTGTAATGTGCATAGGAATCACCCATGGAAATGCTTTAGTCTGGCTGGGAGGGATGCTGAGGGCTTCCTGTAGGAGGGCAGCCTCTTATCGGGGCTTTGGGGACTGAATAGGAGTTTTCCTGGTATGGACAGAAGAGATTGGCATTTACGGCCAAGTAGAGGATTCGAGGGAAGCCCCAAGGACGGACAAGGTGCCCAAACTGTATGACCCCTCAAATCATTCACAGGATGCTGGGGGGATTGTAAATTTTCGAGGGACATAGAGTGACATCTATTGTATTTCTATAACATCTTACCGAAAAACCTGAGTGAACTTCTTGGCCATAGTAGTGATTGTACCATCCATCCTCAGCATTCAGATTCCATATTTGCAAATCTGCCTACTTGCTACAATTTATTGGTAACTCCCAAATTGATACTGAGTTCAGGGATTTGTGCCCAGCTGCAAAAACACGGAGTCACCTCTCCGGTCTTAGATTGTAAACAAGTATCTGTGTCGTGCCGCATTTTTGTGCTTTATGCTTGCGATTTTGCTTCTAAGCACGAGAAGGTTGCCACGTGCCTGAAATACGTGTGTGAGATGAGCTTCCTTTAGGCAGGAGAAAGAGTGCTGTGAGCATCAACAGTCTAGATTAAATGAGGTCAAATTCCACAGAAACATGCATGAAACAAGGTTATGTGCGATTAGCTGATGGCGGTGTGACCTGAGGGCGCAGGGACTTAACCCTGGAGTTCCCCAGGAGCCATGATTGAATATTATTAGCTCATTCAGCATTTCCGGTGACTGTAAGAACAGAACCACTACGGATGACGTGCCTTGACTGTGATTAATAAACAGAACTGTCAGGTCTAGGTTAGGGGCCTTGGGCCAGTTTCTGGAGATGCAAAGCCTCTGTGGACTGATCAAGTTTGGGGCCTTCTGATGGGTCATTTAGGGCCAGTGCGAAGGGGCAGGGCGGTGACCCAGAGTGAAGGGTGATAAAATTGGAAATGGATTTGGGGCTTTGAATCAGATCCTGGAGATTATCTTTCAGGGTGACAATGACTTGGTTTCCTAGCTCAGGGAGACTGAATTTACCGGGGTCCTAGAACTACCTCCCTACAGCCGGGATGAGGGTCCTGGGCCACTCTCGCCATCCCAGCCCACCCACCAGGATCAGCATCACCTGGAGGTTGCTAGAAATGCAGGTTCACAGGCCCGGCTCCCACCCACTGAGTCAGTGTCTTTGGGATCGGGGCCCAGGAACCTGGGCTCCCCAAATTCTAAAACTCACTGGTCCACGGCACCCGGAGCCCAGCCCACAGCTCCCCAGATGCTCTGGGTTCTTCCAAAGCTTGACCCAGCCCAGAGTGGCACCCCCAGGGTTATGGTACAAGAGAAGAACCTTTCCCCTCCTTGTCACAAAATCTGTAAGGCAGAATGTTCAATGACATGGCTCGAGAAACGGCAAAACTATGTCTGGAGCAATTCCTTCCTAGCTACAGAAAAGTAAGGGCATCTCTAATATTTAGAAATAAAATAAGATCAAACAGCATTCACCATCACCTCTGGCCCTGGACCAGCCCTGAAGAGCAGTGACCAGCCTGCACGGGGCCAGGGCCGGGGGGACCCTGGTGTTGCCGTTGACATTGCAGGGGACTGGGGGTGAGTTCTGGGGTCTCCGTTTCTTCCTCCCTAAAAGAGGGTCTTGCAGATCAATGGTATTATCTAGACAGCTCCAGGAGCATGCAGGCCGTCCAGAAAATTCATCCATGGCTACTGTTAGTTTTACGTGATTCTTACCTCATTAGTAGGGAAATCTGAAAGCCCAAGAAATCTTTTAACTGCCTAATTTTTATTTTGATTCTAACTTTATTTCTAGAATTTATTTCTATTTTATTTGTGCCTGTATTTATATTATTAGGTTCTGTGTATAAATGATAAAATTTATGTATAATTCATAATTTCTATAATTTATTATAAAAATTTAAATTTTATCTCTACCCTTATTTTCTTTCTAGAGTTTGTTTCATGTATACATATATCCATTGATATAATTCATAGGTTCTGTGTATAAATTATAAATTACATAATTTATAGTTCATTATTATAAAATTTATATTTTCTAATTTTATTTCTAGAATTTATTTCTATTATATGTATACAGGTGTTCATTTACATAATTGATAGGTGTTGTGTATAAATTACATAATTTATAATTTAACTTTTAATTTATAATTATAAAAATTTCTATTCTCATTTTATTTCTAGAATTTATTTCTATTATATGTATACACATGTTCATTTATATAATTGATAGGTGCTGTGTATAAATTATAAGTTACATAATTTATAATTTAATTTATAATTATAAAATTTATTTCTTATTCTAATATTATTTCTAGAATTTATCTCTTATATTTAAACATATATTCATTTACATAATGATAGGTTCTGTGTATAAATTATAATTTATATAATTTGTAATTTATTATTATGCAACTTTATCTTAGTTCTTTTCTAATTTTGCTTGTATAATTTATTTCTATTTTATTTGTATATATTTATTTATATAGCTTATAAATTCTGTCTAAAGTATAAATGACATAATTTGTAACTTCTATAATTATATTTAATTTCTCTTCTAATTTTGTTTCTAAAGCTTATTTCTACTTATTTTTATATATTTATATAATTTATAAGTTCTGTATATAAATGATAAATTCTATAGTTTGTAATTTCTGTAATTATTATTGCAACTATATTTTCTTTCTGTTCTAGTTTTCTTTTTTCTTAATTTTTTACTTATTTATTATTTTTGGCTGCGTTGGGTCTTCGTTGCTGCGTGTGGGCTTTCTGTAGTTGCGGCGAGCGGGGGCTACTCTTTGTGGTGCGCGGGCTTCTCATTGCGGTGGCTTCTCTTGTTGCGGAGCACGGGTGTCGCAGGCTTCAGTAGTTGTGGCTCACGGGCTCAGTAGTTGTGCTTTGTGGGCTCTAGAGCGCAGGCTCAGTAGTTGTGGTGCTCGGGCTTAGCTGCTCCGTGGCATGTGGGATCTTCCAGGACCGGGCCTCAAACCCATGTCTCCTGCGTTGTTAGGCGGATTCTTAACCACTGCACCACCAGGGAAGCCCCGATCTATATTTTGTTTCTGTTCTAGTTTTGTTTCCAGTATTTATTTCACTTCTGTTTCCATTTGTATAATTTATAAGCTCCGTTTATAAATTGTGTAACTGATCATCTCTATAAATTATTATCAGTAGTATTTATATCCTCGTTGTGATGTGTGCGTCAGTGCGCCACCCTGATGGAATTTAAGGGAAACCGGATTCGGGCCTCGTGCTGTGCGCTCGTCACTTGCACAGTTCGTGGTTGTGGAACCTCAGATTCGAGGTTCAGCGGGTTTGTGAGGCACGTGCAGCTGCACAGCTCCCCCGGAGGAGCCGGCGCCCAGGGTGGCCTTGGGGACGTCCTGGGGCTTGTCCTCGGTCTCGGGAGGAGGGAACCGAACAGATGGCTGGGGGGGGAGGGTGCACGGCGGTGGGGGAGGGCGCACGGCAGGGGGTGTGTGTGCTGTGGGGATGACTCAGACCCTGCGTCTGGCGGGGCCGCCTCACATCTGGAGGTGTCCCCTTCCGCATCTGGAGGTTGGAGGGGCCACCTGGAAGCTGCAGAGGCGGTGCAGGCTGCCTCCGATGGGCTGGGCAACGGCAGCCGGAAGAGAAATGCCTGGGTGTCCCCCTCGGATGCCCGGCCCCTCCCCCAGCCCCACTGGGTCTGCTGTTCCTGGGTTTTCGTGCGGGACCCCGGGGGCTCAGCAGAGGGCTCTGAGTTGAGCCGTGAGCTCTCCTCTAAGCGAGGCCACGTCAACGGTACTCAGGAGCCCAGATGCACGGGGAGCGGGGCGGGGCACGGGGCCCAGGTGGGCTGGGGAGGCTCCAGGCCCTGGACACGGAGCTACCAGGCAGACAGACAGACATGTGCACACACACGTGCACGCATGCTCATACGCAGGGCACAGACACGCATACATACACAACACTCACGATGCATATTTGCGCCCGCGCGCCCATGAGCACATACCTGCACCGCACACGCACCAGTGCAGGTGGACATGCATGTGCACAGGTACACGTGGGCACGCGTGCAGTTCACCCACATGCAGTGTGCACGCCCGCGGGTGCACGTGCTCACAGACACGCGCACACGAGTATACCCACGTGCACATCCGTACGCAGACACACCCACACAGGAGCATGCACGCGCACGCATCACGTGTAGCAACATCTTACGTTCAAGTGTGTTGCTGTTGGTTTCAACATTCCAAAGAGCCTTGTCTGCTTGTTCTTTCCAAATCCCCGTCCGAAACGCAGCATCGTCCGCTCCTTGAATCGCACTGTTTGGGGTTACTTGCCTCCCCGCCCCCGCCACCGTCAGGTGTGGAGGCGTCCCGATGGCAGGGGCGCTGAATATCTCAGGAAGGTCCCAGCGCCGTCGCTTCGGCAGAGGGAGCGTAGAGGGAGTGATAACGGTTGTGGGTCTCTAGGCAGACGTACAGGACCAGAGACGCGCATGCATGTGTAGGCTCTGCACCTGCCCGGGGGGCTCTTCGGGACTGAACAAATCCCACCCTCCCCAGCCGCCCTGGCTACCACGTGGACATCTGCCGCATGCTGCAGGAACAGCTGAAACCACACCTGTCCCTTCCGGGCTCTGAGATCCAGAAACCAGCGCCCCTCCCCCCGCGAGGGCTGGGGTCCGGCCGACGCAGGGCCTTCCCAGATGCTGCTGCTTCTGCTGCCTGTTGTTTTGTTTGTTTTTAATTCGGGGGCACATCTCATTGTTCATTTCGTAGTTTTTATGGAAGTAGAGTTGATTTACAATATTAGTTTCAGGTGTACAGCAAAGCAATTCAGTTATATATATATATAGCAGATTCTTTTCCCATGTAAGTTATTACAAGATATTGAATAGAGTTCTGTGTGCTCTACAGTAGGTCCTTGTTGTTTATCTATTATATATATAGTCATGTGTATCTGTTAATCCCATACTCCTAATTTATCTGTTCCCCCCTCCCTTTCCCCTTTGGTAACCATAAGTTTGTTTTCTATGTCTGTGAGTTTGTTTCTGCTTTGTAGATAGATTCATTTGTGTCAGAGTTTAAATTCCACATATAAGTGATATCATAGGGTGTTTGTCTTTCCCTGTCTGACTTTCTTCCCTTAGTATGACAATCTCTAGGTCCATCCACGGTGCTGCAAATGGCCTGATTTCATTCTTTTTTACCTGCCTGCCTGTTCTTAATACACACATGGAAAATCACACATACACAAATACACTTCCGAAACTGCACGTAGACACACTTACACATGGGCACACGCCCAAACTACACACGTGCACATACAAAACCCCACATATACACATACACCACACACACCACAAATACACACATGCCAACTGCACTTAGACACACACATGTGCACACATGCAAACCACCCACATACCTACACACAAAACCCTGTGGATCCCAAACAACTCAGTAAACGGACACACACACACACCCCCAATCGCTCACACACACACACACACACACACACACGAGAGAGAGACAGAGAGAGAGAGAGAGACAGAGAGAGAGAGAGACAGAGAGACAGAGACAGAGACAGAGACAGAGAGAGAGAGAGAGTTACAGGCTGACACCTGTCTGTGAGACATTCAGGGGGACTGAACACATTGCAACCTTCTGGAGGCCCCCGGGGATGAAGGTGGCTTGTTACACGCCCAGCACTTCCTGACATGGGACACGTGTGCTCTTTGCTTCTGCCCCTGCAGGACGATCCTCCGACCCGCTGTCACCCTCCTTTCCGCTGACCGGACGGTCCAAGTGGACTGTTCCCCGATTCCCTAACTGTGCTTTCCTTCAATCCATCATTAATTGGATAGAAACAGAAATCGTATTGAAATTGCTTCAGTAAAGCGGTAGCAACAGGATAGAAGCACCGTGGAATTAAAGGCAGTTTCCCCCCTTCTCTGGGATCACAGGAAATTTAAAAGAAAATGTACCTTTTTCCGGGTTGTCTGGTGTTTCTACTAGAAGTACATTTTGGTCGCGTAATTACAGAGATGTTTTTCTCTCCATGTTTTTTCTCCATCGTGTATTGGAAATCGTTACTCACCTATTTCAAAACACCTGCTTTCTTAGACTAACGCACGTGCAGAATTATCATGGTTTCCCACTAATTTAATTGCTGCTAAACTCTAAGGATGTCCATAATGTAAAACCTAAGCTGACATGTTCTTACGTTTACGCATGAGAGTGAATATTTCAAATGAGAAATCACAGCATGTGATGCATTTTCAAAGCCGCCAGACATCTCAAAATCATGCCCTTTTTTAATTGTCTTCTTAATTTCCCAATTTACTTTTATTTGACTTATTTCTAATTGGACTCTTTTTTCTTTTAGGCCAAGATTTTGATTTATCGCATGCCCTTGATGGTGAGTAACATTAAAACATTTTGTAAACTACAGGGAATATTTCACTGGACTATAGTAAATCTTTTGAAATATGTCTTACTGTGATAACTAGACTCACGTAGGACGAGGAAAATCAAGATGCCCTTGTCAGGGTAAATGAATCTATTTTGGTGGAATAATTTCCACGTTCTGTGGTGGTGAATGAATGCCACGTGGGGTTGCCATGCGCTTGGGGAAGGGGCTGGTCCCCCGTGGGCTGGTCCCCTGTGGGCTGGTCCCCCGTGTGCTTACTGATTCCATCCCTTGGCTGGTGGCTGCATGACCCCAGTCTCTGCCTCTGCCTCACGTGCCTCTATGTTTTCCCATTTCCTTCTGATAAAGGCACTCGTCTATAAGGGTCTGTGCTAATCCACTGTGACCACATCTTAACCAGTGTTTCCAAATAAGGTCACGTTCTGAGGTTCCCAGTGGATGTGAATTTGGGAGCCCAGTATTCAACCGAAAACATCTTTTTTTTTTTCTAATTGGAGTACAGTTGCTTTACACCGTTGTGTTAGTTTCTGTGGTACAGCAAAGTGAATCGGTCATACGTATACCTATATCGCCTCTTTTTTGGATGTCCTTCCCACTTAGGTCACCACAGAGCACTGAGTAGAGTTCCCTGTGCTCTACAGTAGGTCCTCGTTAGTTACCTAGTTTATACATAGTACGGTATGGATGTCAGGGCCCCAAGATATCTTTTTCACTCCTGGGGTCCGATGCAGAGGTGTGAGTCAAAACCGTGAGGGCAGTAGTATTCCCCAAAGCCAGCGGGGGTTACGTCTTCTTCTTGATGATGGAACCCTCACTGGCTGGTGGGGAGAGATGCCGGGGAGGTGTCTGTGGTCCTAATGGCCTCGGCCCACACTGCCTGGGTTGCCTGGGGGTCCCAAGGAGCAAAAGGGGTGCTGCACGCAGTGAGTGTGCACAGCCTTTGAGGGTCCCGTGTCCCTCCTTCTCCCACACAGGTCCCGGGCTCTCCCTCGTGTCCTGTGTTCTCCCGGGTTCCCCCTTCCCTCACAGTCCCCCCACTTGGCGTCATGAGGTGGGAGGGGTCCTTGGTCTCCGTGGCAGCCATGGTCGACATCATCCTATGTTCCTGTTGCCGTGGGTCCTCCAGTGCTTGGCCACTGCCAGGAAAAAACGATGCTTCAAACGTTTTCTGAGTCTTTTTAAGGAAAACAGAACAGTGTCGGGAGTTGCCTTCTGTGTCCCAGCTGCAAGTTTTACTGACAGAAATGTCTTTTCTCTTTAGACAAGAAACCCACTCTGGTCCCACCAAAAAAAGCCACCGGTAAGAAGCAAAGGCGCCCAGCGTGCAAACCCAGCCGAGAAATCGTTGTCGTGCGCCCCAGTTTTCCCAAGAGCTGGGTGAGACGTGGTCAGCGATTCACCGGCTCTGGGTCCAGCCTGGTTAATATTTGAATTATGCTGGGATGCGGGTGCTTTCAAGACCACAGCAGCTGTAAGAGAACGGGCGCTGACACTTTGGCGAGATGCGTTTGGGTCCCCTGGAAGGCATCTCGGGATGCCTTTTTCCTGAGTGTCTGTCCCTGGTTTTGGATACTCATTTCTTGGCAGGAACAGTTTTAGGACCCTGGGACCCTCCTATAACCCATGAGCAAACTTCGATCTCAGCCTCTAGGAGGAGCCTACTAGCTGTCACTAACCCTTTCCAATAAAAGTCAGGAATCAGACCGATCATGGAACTGACCAAGGGTCAGATTCATTGGTGGTTAGTCACCCACAGTAAAATCGATGCCCAGAGTTACAGAGCTCTTATCACTGATTTTTTTAAAAATGTGATAGCTCTCTTCAAATGTTGGGCTTCTCATCTAGAAGGGCATCTTATGAGGGAAAAGATAGCCTTGTTCAGAGCCAGGTCCTTGACTTGTGCAGGCACGCGGAGGATGCTGGACCAGTCATTATTGAACAATGGACTTTGCTCCCTGGGGCAGCAACGGTGTTTCCCAGTCGTGACTCGTGATGGGTCAGTACATCGTGTTGGGTGGATACACAAGCTCACCTAGATGTCGCTGGGACTTGCAAAGAGTCCTTAAAACTAAGAAGGCAACCTCAGAAGCCATCAGGAGTTGTCACATCATTTTGTCAAGCACACCTGGGTCAGTTGAATCATTTTCTTGGTGGGCACAAGCCCAGATCTGGCCTCAGACTTCCCCCCTTATCTCGTACTATCTACCTTGTGGAAGTTGTTGGCAACTTGGTAGGGGAAGATGCTAGGATGAACGGTCCCCGGGGAAGAATTGTCTGCAGGCGGAAGTTGGAATTTCAACTCGGTCCATGGGCGTACTTGATTTATAAATTACTTTCATTGTTTTGGTTTGGTTTTTGCCTTTTATTCCTTTCCTTGGAGAGAAGGAGGATGTGGATACGGTCAGGAATTTGGTTTTTCTGTTGAGACGTTGGTCAGACTGGTATTCAGGAAAGTGGAGATGTGGAGATGCAGTGTTTCCTCCATCTATTAAGGAAGTCATTTCTGTTCCTCGTTTCACCCAGAACTTCAGTATTAACTATCTGTTTTTCTCCTTTAGATGATAACTTCAATTTAGAAGATGCCCTTGGTGGAGGGAACAGTAAGTGGTACCTCTTAAATCTCCTATGTGTCTGACTTGCTTATTTATCATTGCAAAGAGGCTTGTCTCTTTTAAATAAGTCGAATTCGTTTTTACCACGAAAACCTAAGGAATAGATGTATTGTTTGTTGTGGTTGAGTTTTTCAGGCTTTTATCCGTAGGCCTGCTTTTATTTTAAAGCTCTTACAGTCTTTGGGGTGATATAAGACAAACTGAATATCCTTGCCAGGGCTGGCCTCGTGGGTGCGTAGGGTCACACAGGGCTCCACACTCAGAAGGGCTTCCCTCCTTGGTGGACTGCTCTGTGGCCGCCATATTGAATTTCTTAGTACAGTTTAAGCAAGGGACTCTGCATTCTCATTTTGCCCCAGGCTCCGCAAACTCTGTAGCTGGTCCAGCCGTCTGCTTTATTTTCTATTGGAAATACATGAATTTAAGTATTGCAGCTGGATGATGATGGAAAGAAATCCACGGGTGCCTGTGTGTACGGGTATCCCCATCATGACAAAGTACTTGCCCCGCCGTGACAAAGGACACGCTTCCGTTTCTAACTGTTCAGTAAACCACCTGTGTGCAAGTGCACGTTTTGTTGTTTTGACTGCAAAGTGCTCATAATTGCACTTCTCCTCTTTTACAGATGACCCGGTGACACCCGAAGCACCCAAACCAAAACCTAATCCAAACCCCAAGCAGCCCGGCTCTTCTGGTAAGACCTTCTTGCCCCTGTGGGTTCTTGTGTGTTTTTCAGAGTACAGCGATTTCCATGTCAGCTGAAAGGAGGTAATTTCAGATTTAGCGCGATCTTACTGTGAACTCTCTGCGCGAGGTAATGCCCATCTTCCAGTCGTGGAAAACAGTTTTCAAAAAGATATTTTTGGTTCGGGTTTGATTTTTAGTTTGCTGATTTCACTTCCAAGGTTTTAATGGAAACTTTAAAACATTAAATGTAAGATTTTAAATATAGAGAATCAATATGGAGAAACGTATCAGCTTGTTCTTTCCCGTTAGAGAAGCTCTTGGTTTTGTTTTTTTTTTTAAAGGTTTTTGCCGCCTTTTTTCGGACACATCATAGTATTCTCTGAGAATTTGACCAGCATCAGTGTTCTGAGTTGAATGGCTGTTGAAACTTCAGATTTTGAGTTGGCTTTTTTGATTGTTTATACATTTGTTTAATTTTTAATGCAGAAAAGTAGAAATACTGTCCGTCCTCTACCACAATGAAGATGGTTTTTCTCCCTAGTATTTTATATCAATTTAAATGAAACAACTGTTAAGTAAAACTGTCAATCTTTTATTCACACTGTGTCATAACATTATGTTTTGCTTATTAGTATTCCATAAGCATTTTCTTATGTCATTTAATAATTTTTATCATATGACTTTTCTTGGCAGTTATATACTGTCATAACTAATCCCTAATTTTGAAAATGTTATGTTTCTCTGCTATTTTAGAAGTATGAGTTGCAAAGCAAATTGAAGCCACCTTCATATGCTTTCTTATGGTTTTATTTCTTTTTTTTTAATAAATACATTATTTTATTTATTTATTTATTTTTGGCTGCGTCGGGTCTTCGTTGCGGTGCATGCGCTTCTCATTGCGGTGGCTTCGCTCGTTGTGGAGCACGGGCTCTAGGCGCGCGGGCTTTAGTAGTTGCGGCACGCGGGCTCCGTAGTTGTGGCTCGCGGGCTCGGTAGTCGTGGCGCACAGGCTTAGTTGCTTCGCGGCATGTGGGATCTTCCCGGACCAGGGCTCGAACCCGTGTCGCCTGCATTGGCAGACGGATTCTTAATCACTGCGCCACTGGGGAAAGTCCAGTAATTGTATCTTTGAAAGATTCCTTCCATAGAGTAGTACGTTTATGGGGTTCCCCGCCACCCCATGTCTGCTTTTGATTCTGATACATTTCCCTTCACCCCAAGACATCAAGATGCTCCCGACGGTTCTGATGTGAGACATGATGCTGTCTTTTTCCTTCTAGATGGCTTTTCGGATTCGGACCTTACTGATGGGACTTCAGATGGAGGTAGGGTTCCCCTTCTTTTTTTGTCTTTCTCTCTCTTTTTTTTTTTTTTTTAATCTTTTGTCTGCGCCGCGCGGCATGTGGGATCTTAGTTCCCCGACCAGGGATTGAACCCACACCAGGAAGGGCAGAGTGTTAACCACTGGACCGCCAGGGAAGTCCCTCCGTTTTTTATTTTATATTGGAGTAGAGGTGATGAACAATGTTGTGTTAGCTTCAGGTGTAGAGCAGAGTGAGTCAGTTCTACATAGACACGTGTCTGTTCTTTTTCAAATTCTTTTCCTGTGTAGGTGATTACGGAATATTGAGCGGAGTCCCCTGTGCTCTACCGTAGGTCCTTTTCCACCTCTGTCTTTAAAATCTTAGGTCAATGTGGAGGCAAAGCAGTATTTAAATATAATAAAAAATAAGTGTAAAATTAATATATGCTTAGAATAGTTATAACTTGATGAAATATATAGTCATTTTTATGTACTTATGTATGTATAAATGATAGTGTATATGTATGTTACATATAAATATATTTTTACTGTATTCATCTATTATGCATATGTAATCTAAAATAGGTATATGTGTAGCATATGTGTATGTAATATATAAGGAATAGCCAGACACAAGGTAAAGATCTTCTCCCCAGGATTCCTTTGGGTCACCCTCAGGAGGTGGGGAAAGATTGTGCGTCAGGCTTGAATTTGGGCGTCACTCTTGGCCCACAGCCTCCTAGGAGGGCTGCAGACTCAGAGCCTCTGGACCTCCACCTGGAGGGAAGCTCCTTCCATGGCAGTTAACTCCAGCTTCCCCCCCCCAGGTAGAAAACCCTGGCTTCAGCCCCCAGTTTGGGAAGTCTTTTATTTCTAACTCTGCCATCGAGCTCTGGTTCTTGTTTGTTTCTTGGAGAATGGAGCGTAAACGGTGAATAATAATAATAAGATGATGTGAAGACTTCCCAGGAGGTGACCCGTGACTCTGACATCCTTGGGGAGGGACTTTCATGCTCTGATGTCTCCCCACACTCCCGCCCTGACCCGTGTTCTTCCCCCTGCGTGTAAAATCTGTTTATTGTTCCTTCTCTTTTTAAGCATTTAGGTTATACCAGTTTCTTTTTTTTTTTTAATAAAAAAATAACATTTTTATTTGTTAACTGCCTGATACTCCTTAATACTTTTTTTTGAGTTTATCGTTGATGTACAGTATTGTATAAGTTTCAGGTGTATGATGTAGTGATTCAGTATTTTTCTAGGTTGTACTCCATTTAAAGTTATTATCAGATATTGGCTCTATTCCCTGTGTTGTGCAATCTATCCTTGTAGCTTATTGATTTTATATATAGTAGTTTGTACCTCTTAATCCCCTCTCCCTATTTTGCCCGTCCCCCTGGGCACAGACTGGGAACCACTCCTCCCTACTGGGAACCACTGGGAACCACTCGTTTGTTCTCTATATCTGTGAGGCTGCTTCTTTTCTGTTATTTTCACTAGTTTGTTGTGATTTTTAGATTCTGCACCGGTTTCTTGTACATATCTTTACGCTTTGATATTGGATGTCCTCCATGTGGTTCCCTTAAGATGGTTTCTAAGAAGTAGGGTTTCTGAAGGAGTTCCCACTTTTACATCCCTTCATGGATTGCTAAATTGCTTTCCAGAATGGCTGGGATCGTTGATAGTCCCACTGGTAAGAGGACCATGTAAGAGATTGCTGGGTTCATTCCTCTCTGGCCTGCCTTAAATGTTACTGGAAACATTTTTGCTTTGAATCCTTGCTTGTTGGAGTGCCATTGATTGACATCAATGGATGAACCAGCCCCCAAAGGGTTATAAGTCTGTTTCTATCAGTCACGCCCTTACGGTGACATGCTTTTTTATCGTCTCGTTTGCCTTCTACCGGGAATGCCCCTACCTCCCCTCTTGAGCTCACATACCTTTCAGAGTAAACCCCTTCTACCCTGGTCCCCAAAGTCATGTCTGCAGTGGCTAGCTGTCTACCTTCTAATTGGTTTTCCGTTTAAATTTACATCTCTAGGTGCTGTACAAGATCGCCCCATTTTGAGGAGTGTAACAGACAGGATTCTAGTTTGATACCCATGTAATGTGCTCTTACCCACTGAATGTAACAGGCCGTACGCTGGCTCTGTAGCTGCGTAACATGCAGCCCCTCCTTTGTAGCAGGCAGTGTTGCTCCATAGCCATGTAACATGCAGTGCCTGTGTGACTATACTGTAAAGACACACTGGGAGTGACTGGCTGACATTAAACAAAGCTAAAGACACCCTCACAAGTGTACAGTCCACTGGGTGGATTCCTGGTTTGTGCACTAATAATTGTACAAGCATCAGCTTAACATCAAGTATCAGGAATGGCCTGACGGTCCAGTGGTTAGGACTCTTCGCTTTCACTGCCGAGGGTGCAGGTTCAGTCCGTGGTTGGGGAGCTAAGATTCACAAGCTGCGTAGTGTGGGCAAAAAGAAAAAACAAAACGAGACAAACAACGACAAAAGCATCGAGTATCCATTGGCATTAAATGTGGAAAAAGTAGAGGGGGTGGTGAAGCGGTATCCCTTAGCCCCGGGGAAAGCACGAAGGAAGACCATACCCAGAGGTGGAGGGTCCATGGATGGCACATGGCTGACAACCACCCTTAGTGAGACTGGGGGGCCTGAGAGGTAACAGGAATGTGCCTGGGATGACCCCATAGCCATGCGAGCATTTAGGTTATACCAGTTTCTTTTTTTTCTCCACTTTTTTTTCCTCTCTTTTTTTTCTCTTTTTTTTCTTCAAGGGTGGAGTAGAGCTGTGCCCACTTCTCAGGTGGGCTCTGAGGCCCTTGCTGGGTTTCTCCCCGAATCCCTGGGGGACTTTGAAGACTCAGTGGGTCTCCTGGGGCCCACCATGGGGCCAGGGGGTTGAGTCAGGTGCCAAGCCTGGATTTCAGGGACACGGGAGCAAGACAGGTGATACCTCCCGCAGAATGAGGACAGCCCCTCCCATCAGTGGAAAGGGACACCCTGATATTAACGGCCTCATCAGTCCCACGGTCATTCCTCTTAAGGAACCTTCACAACCCAGGGTCAGAGGAGCTGGTCCTTGGTATGAGTTTTCGGTTACCGAACGTCTTCCCAGCGCCATTTGTCACCAAGCCTCGTTCCTCTCTTACAGGAGGCGGTGATGGCGGCAACCAGAGGCCTGGAGGGGCGGACCAGGGTACGTACCCCTGGTTCCTGATGTCCTGGGTTCCTCACGTGTACTATTGAGGAAAGAAGGAGCCAGTGGTCACAGCCTCACTTTTAGTATTTGCAGCGTCATCTGAAAGATACTGACATGAAGAATGGTTCTCTGGACACGCGTTCCAAGGGGGCTCAGCGGAAACACAGGCAGACCCCGGAGATGCTGAGGATTCAGGTCCAGGCCACCGCAGTCAAGCGAATATCGCGATACCGCAAGTCACACGAATTGTATGGTTCCCCAGTGCATCTAACAGGGATGTTCACACTACACTGTAGTCTGTTCAGTGTGCAGCGGCATTATGGCCAAGAAAAAACACCACGTGCAGGCCTAGATTTATAAAACTTTTTATTGCTAATGAATGCTCACCACCCTCTGAGTCTTCAGCGAGTCATAGGAGTAACGTCAGAGATCACAGATACCGTCACAAACAGAATCATAATGAAAAACTTGAAATATTAGAAGAATTACCGAAATGTGATGCAAAGACGTGAGGTGGACAAATGCTGTTGGAAAAATGGCGCTGATAGACTTGCCTGGCGTAGGGTGGCCACAAACCTTCAATTCGTTAAAAAAAAAAAAACAGGGCTTCCCTGGTGGCGCAGTGGTTCAGGGTCCGCCTGCCGATGCAGGGGACGCGCGTTCGTGCCCCGGTCCGGGAAGATCCCACATGCCGCGGAGCAGCTGGGCCCGTGAGCCATGGCCGCTGAGCCTGCGCGTCCGGCAGCCTGTGCTCCGCAACGGGAGAGGCCACAACAGTGAGAGGCCCGCGTACCGCAAAAAAAACCCCAAAAAACAAAAAACCCCACAGTGTCCGTGACGCGCACTAGCTTGAGGTCTACCTGCTGCCGACGGGATCTGCATTTTAAGTTCAGTCGCCCTCCCAAGGTGTCCTAAGAAGGAACGCCACCCATATTACCCAGGGTCCTCCAGAGAAACGGGACCGCTAGGATGTATAGAGATGAGTAGAAAGACACTTATTGTAAGGAGTTGGCCCACGTAGTTACGGAGGCTGAGAAGGGCCTTGATCTGCTGTCTGCACGCCGGACACTCAGGGAAGTGGCCAGTCAGTCCCCATGCAAAACACCGACAACCAGGACAGCAAATGGCGTAGGTCCCAGTCTGAGTCCAAAATCCCAAGAAGCAGGATCACCAATGTCCAAGGGCGGGAGAAGACAGACGTGCCAGCTCAGGCGGAGAGCAAATTGTCCCTTTGTGATCTAATCAGACCCTCAGTGGATTGGACGATGCCCGTCCACGTTGGTGAGGGCTTTTACCCAGGCTAACGGGTTCGAACGTTATTTTTTTCTGGAGAGGGCCACGTGGACACATCCAGAAATAAAGTGTTCCCAGCTGCCTAGCAGGCCCTGGCCAGTCCAGCTGACACATAGGGTGAACCGTCCATCACACCGTCCTCCTTTTTATTCATGGGGGAGGATGTCTTGTGCACCTGCCGTGTCAAGAAACAGCTGTAGATGTGGGACGGATGCAGGTAGTTTTAGGATTCTTGGTGGGGGGTGGAAACCCCGTCACCGTAGAGCACATGAGACTAACGAAGAGGTGGGCGACTTTGATTTTTCGGAAGGTACATGAAGAGACGGCCATCTGGCTGCTTGAGGTCACACGGCCTCTGAATGGTCCCCGCTGGGATTTATCACCCACCTGAGACCTTCCTCACTGAGCTGGGAGGACAGCTGAGCTGGTCCTAGGGGTGGGGAAGAGGTGGGGTTTGGCCTCCCACTGGGAGCCAGTTCTTGGATTGGAAACAGCTCGCGTAGTAAAATGAATTCCGACGTGGCTCCGGAGTGACGGGCCCTCCGTGGTTACCGGGGGCCCCGCCTCTCAGGCCTCAGCCCCACCCTCTTCCTCCGGGCAGGGCCGCCAGCCCCCGGCGTGGTCCGTGCGCGAGGGTTACGTGTGTCATGGTGTCCTGTGCTTCCTTCCACAGCCGACTCCCCGGGGGTGGTCCCTGGGATCATCGGTGCCGTCGCAGTGGCCGTGGCCGGGGCCATCTCCAGCTTCATCGCCTACCAGAAGAAGAAGCTCTGCTTCAGAGAGAACGGTAAGGTGCTCACCGCCGCGTCCTTTCCGTGGGGCCTTGCTGCTTTGAAAAGCGTGCTTTCTTTTAAAAAAAAAGAACTAAAAAGCAGAGCTCAGGTTGGCACAAACACGTGGAAGGCGGCCGAGGGGGTCCTGAAGTGGCTAGAAAACTGGGATCTGTCTTTGTGGCTTTGATCCCAGCGTCTCCTGCGTTTAGCCGTGTGAGCTGGTGCAAGTTACTAACCATTCCATTTTGGGGGGCGGGCGTCCCCGTAACGGGGAGAGATGAGAGTCTGCGCTTTAGGATTTTTGTGAAGGTCAGTAAGGTCATGCGTGAAGGTCAGTAAGGTCATGCGTGAAGGTCAGTAAGGTCATGTGTGAAGGGCAGTAAGGTCATGTGTGAAGGGCAGTAAGGTCATGGTGAAGGGCAGTAAGGTCATGCGTGAAGGTCAGTAAGGTCATGGGTGAAGGTCAATAAGGTCATGTGTGAAAGTCTTGACAGGTTGCCTGGGAGAGAGTGAGTGTGGAAGAAATGTTAGTTCTTACGATTCTTTCGTTGTTATTTACATGGACCGCCAAATACCACCGTTACAGCACAGAGATCGGAATTCCATCACTGGCCATTTTGGGACTTTGTACTCAAATGCTAAGTTACTTAGGATTCGTCCTGACATCAGGGAGTTCTGCTGTTCTGAGCACAGTTTATGTTTGTGCATTTCTGGAAGGTTCTGTCCAGGTCTGGCTTTGAGAACCAGTGAGGGCTGGGTTGCGGTGTTTGTGGCTGTGGCTGCCCATCCTCCATGGAGGAAGCTTGTGGTATCTGAACTTCCCTTCTGTGTATGACCCTAAGTCCTTATCCATACTTTGCCGTTGGCCATAGGTGTCATCTGCCTAAAGGACCCTTTCCTGAGGGTTCTTGGGAAATTCCCAGAAGACTTGATGGAGGCCAAGTTACCCTCTAGGGATGGAGTTTATCCTTCATCTTCCATCATTCCAGATTTCTAGGTTCACAAACACTATTTATAGCCTGAAATTAAAAGTCTGACACAGCGTTTGGATTCAGAGACCTAAAATAAGAGGCCATTTTTATATCCCTCTGCTAGCAGTGGAGGGTAAGGGTGCCTGAGTGCATCTTATTTCCCTCGTGTGAGTGGGTCGCCTTCCATCTGGCCGTGCTCAGGAAAGTGTGGTTGGCTGGCGGAATGGTGGGCGTCCAGCAATGCCCAAATGGATAGATGACCAAGTTCCAGGAGATACCTATAAAAGATCTACAGTTAGAACCGAGTGGGGGGAAACAGCACAAAAGAAAACACCTTTTTCTTTTGCTTCTCCTAGAACGAGCAAAGACTTAAAAGACTAGGGATTCGATAGAAGTGAATTTCTGTTTCCTTTTCAATCCCACTTTCCGCTTTCTCTGAAGATGCTCAAACTCAGAGCTTGACGCTCAGCCAGGAGAGGAAGGCACTCACTAGGCAAGAGGCACAGGAAGTCCTGGCCCCGAGATTTTCTGAAAATCTTCAGGTGAACCCCAGTTGGACTCTGGAATTACAAAGCATTTCTGTTACCGTGTGAATGGGATATATGACTCTCTGGATGTTCGTATGTCAAGACACAGGGATTTGAGGAAACATCCAAGAGTCTTAATAGACTTGACATCATCTACTATTTGGAAAAGGGATTCAGAAATTGGGAAAACCAAGTGTTCTGCATCCCACCCTACCCCACCCCGGGGTCTTGGTCTTGGTTTCAAGCACTGTTCCACCATTGCAGGGGGAAGGGGTGGGCATGGAAACGGAAAGCTTCCCGGGTAGAAAGAGTTGAACGTACGATTTTCAAAACCAAAGCGAACTTTCTGAAGAACTGGCTCAGAGCAGGCGAGGATTCAACTTTTGCTTCCGGAGAGGCTGGCTCCATTCATTCCCCTAGAATATGTCCTCCAGTCTGTGTTCGTAGGCTGAATTAACATTAGGTACGACTTTAAATTTTTGATTTGCTTTGTGGTTTTCACAGGTCCGTGGTCTTGAGCTGATGCAGATGCACAAAGAAAAAGGAAAAAAAAAGGGGGGAGGTGAACCTTCATGCGGGAAGGGAGCGGGTGTTTCTGATTTCAGTAATTAAGCACTTTTGTCTCCAGCTGTAAAGTGTCCAGCAGTGACACAAAGAAACTTAGGTCCCTTTTCTCATATAAGCACCGAGTCTAACGCAAACAGTGAGCATCTTTCTGACTACGTGCGGTTTATAGACCTGCCTTATAGAATGAATTCAGTGTTTGTTGTCAGTTATGTGTTTTTATGAGCAGAGATGGCCAGGTATCGGGTACATGACGATGCTAGACCTTTTCAGGTCCGTGCAGGACTATTTTATAGGTTTTATTTCTGGGGTGGTTATTTTAAGGTGTGCAGCTGTGAGCTTGGAGATTTCGTAAGGAGGATGTGGCTACCGCGTGTACAGTGAGCTCGCGTCCTTGGAGGAAGCGTGGTTTGGGGTAAACCATTATTCTCTGAGCGTGGCGGTTTGCAGAGTGACTTTCCGGGACCTCGTTGTTGTATTGAATTTTGTAGTGTCTGTTGAATTTGCGCCAAGCTTCCTCTCGAGCACTTACGGGGGAAGCAGATGTGTTTTCCCAACGTGGAGACACATATCCATCTAGTACTGTCAGTCTTGATATATACTTAGCTAAGAGCTTCTCCGTGTTACATTTTGTGAGAAGGTATGAGAAAACCTCCACGGCCAGCAAAGTTTGGTAGCTCTGTCTTTTATGCCTAAAGGTTTGAAGTTGTGACTCTAGGAGTTTAATCTGGTTTTCTTCCAAGTGATGCAAGCTGGCCTCTTAAAGCCGTTTTGGGACGCAGGCTCCTGGTTGACGTGTGTCTTTGCGTTTTCGTGGGTTGGGTTCAAGTCACCAGTTTAAATGATGGGTGACGCTGAGACTGACCCGCTGGGACAGGGCACAGTGTTTGGTTGTTGTCACTGGATGCGGTCGATAGCTGATTCTCGTTGCTCACTGCACATCCGCCAGCTGCTTCCCTTGTCCTTGATGGTAGCAGATTCTTGCGGCTTTGGTGAAATGAGCTACTGGCATGTCCTCTCCCTCCCTTCTTTCCTTCCTTCCTTCCTCCTTCCCTTCCTGCTTTCCCTCCTTTCCTCCCCGCCCCCCTTCCCTCCCCCCACTTAATTCTGGTGTCCACTCTGTGATGCTCTGCTCTGTCAGCTTGTCTCCTCAACTTCTGAGCCCAGAGGGCATCTTCCTAACCGCTCTCACTGCTACCTGGGCTGTGGGCACGCACCTGAAGCAAACCTTTCGGACGTTTACTTCTCATTGTTTGTTTCTCTTTCATTTTCCTTTCCTGACTTTCCGTTTCAGATGAGTCGAAGACCTAGGGATGAGCAGAAAACCCCAGGTGGGGCCTCAAGATCGTCCTTTCCGATCGATGTTTATCTACCAAGACGCAGAGTCGAAAGCAGACCTTGTCATTTGTCCTTTTCCTTATTAGTAAAACTGCCACCGTGATGTGTTTCTCCCAGACCAGAGGCCATGCCTTGAATCCTATATGTTTTCTCCCTTCACGGTGCACAGAAGCGTATGATATGATATTTTAAGGCCCAGGTAGCTTCAGAATAAGGAAGAGAAATGCAGACATTTCCTTTTAAAGTAAAATCCAACAGAAAGAAATGGTACCGGCGGGGGCTTCCATGAACGAACCAGGTTTCTCAGCATCCCCCATCCTTGCCAGTGTATCCTGCAGGGGGTGAGCCGTCCTGTTTTCAGAGTCCTGGGGCAAAGCCGGCCCTGGGTCATAGGGTTTCCTCTCTCACGCTCATGATGGAATTTTTACCCTTCTGATTCCATAGCCCCTGGATTTTTATGGTCCATTTCCATGAAGTATTTCCTAACTCTTGCTCAGATCAGTTTTTGCCAATTATGTGAATTTCCCAGTTCGCAGCGGGTGAAAAAAAAATCCACATATTTAGGCAAAACCTAAAAATCTCACGATCTTAAATTTCTGAGGTCAGCGGAGACGTGAGTGTTGGGATCTTGACACCCTAGAATTCTTGCATCCTTGTATATCCCCGTAAGCATGGAAGTCATCGCTGCATTTTTTTTTTTTTCTTTTTAACATCAGACCATCTCCTTCTTGTGCTGGCTTCTCGGGCTTCCCTGGTGGCGCAGTGGTTGAGAGTCCGCCTGCCGATGCAGGGGACGCGGGTTCGTGCCCCGGTCCGGGAGGATCCCGCACGCCGCGGAGTGGCTGGGCCCGTGAGCCATGGCCGCTGAGCTTGCGCGTCCAGAGCCTGTGCTCCACAACGGGAGAGGCCACAGCAGTGAGAGGCCCGCGTACCGCAAAAAAAAAAAAAAAAAAAAAAAAAAAGAACCCTGCAACGGAGGCTCTCCGTGCTCCTCCCGTGGGCCTGGTCATCTTCCACCGGTCACCTTGATGGCCTTGACAAGTGGTCACCTTGCTGGCCGTCTGGGTCTTTGAAGAAAGCGTCGCAGATTTCTTGGTTCTGATGAAATAAAGCCCGTGTCCCGGTTAGCACAGGGGTGCATTTAAATCGAATCTCTGTGCCCCAAGAATGAAGTCCTGGGTGTGATCTACAGATGAGACCCTGCCGGTCAGTGGTCTCTGGGGTCTGCTTTTGGCCCCCAGTGCCTGCTGTGTTTACATAAACAGCCCGCACACAGAGAGACCCCTAACGCTGCCATTGCTGTAGTTGCCTTCATAGCTCGAGTGGCTCCTGGCTTAAAAGAAAGGCATGTGAGCTGCTTTGGTTTTGAGTTTGAGATGGGGTGTGTTTGGCCTTCTAAGTGTTGAGGTTGCAGCGGGAAGATGCACCTGGTGGAGCCCGGGTCTCCTCTTAGGGGTCCACGGGGTTGGGTTGGGCGCTTGGCATCGGGGAATCCGCCCCTGCGTCCCTGACCACACGGCTCCGGCTAAACGGATCCCAGGGGGCCGATCCCTTTCCCCGCCCACGAAGCACCCACCCACTCTCAGGCTCTCCCCAAATGCTGGGCGTTGGTGACACCAACATCAAAACTGGGTGTGCCGGCATCCCCTCCCCCTCCCCCCAAATATCTCTTCAGATAATGGATTGAACATGTCTTTTACTTGTTGGAAATAACGTTTGGCCCCACATGGATTTGGGTTTGGCTGTACTTTATTATTTCCCAGGGGCATTTCTTTTTTTCTTTTCCTTGAACATACCTGGATATAGGTTTTCTGCGGACCCATTAGAATATTTTGACTGGGTTTTTTCTTCCTTTGTTTTTCTTTTGGTAGGGAGATTCTTTGTCATGTGAAATTAAAGCACATTTAGGATTTATCGTCATAATAGTTGACTCTACAATGTGAGCGTGTTCAGAGCCTGCCTCCTGCCCGGCCAGCAGAAGACGTGACATTGGCAGTGACCGCCCTGCAGTGTTTTCACAGATCTCTTCAAACTCTCTCCTCTTTGGGTGTTTCTCTTTCTTTTTTTGTCATCTTAGAATTTTGGTCTCTGACTGGGGTCTCCTTTCGTGGTTGGGGGAAAGGGTGGTGGCTCACGGAATCCATTTCATACAGACGGGAGATGCGTGTTTCTGGGACCGGGATGAAAAGTGGTGTTGGGCGTTCACGCACGATGCTAACCCCAGATGCTTCTGTTTTGCGAAAATCAAAGCTTCGGGAATAGAGGAGAACGGTCGTCAAGGGTCCCGTGAGCTACTTCTGTCCTTTTCACGTCATACGTGCTTCCGTGTCCCTTCCCAAGCATGCAGTAAAGAAATAAACATGTTCTGACTGGGAATCTCTCCTGCGTTTTTGTTTCTAACTGAAGTGTAGTTGGTTTACAATGTTGTGTTAATTTCTGCTGCACAGCAGTGATTCAGTTATACACATATACGTTCGCTTTCATCATCTTTTCCATGATGGCGTATCCCAGGATATCGAATCGAGTTCCCTGTGCTCTACGGTAGGGCCTTGTTGTGGATCCATCCTCAGCATTAGCCGTTTGCATCTGCTCATCCCAGTCTCCCACTGCATCCCGCCCTCCACCCTGTCGTCCCGTCCTGTCCCCCGCCCCGCTCGCCCGTGCATTTTGAATTCTGTCGCCTCGCACTGTATGCTGGGAGATCGTTTCTGGGGGCCGGCAGGGCGCGGCAGGGTCCTCTTTGCGTTGACGTATGTGTGTTCCAAAACTTTTGGAGTAGAAATTGGGAAATAAAATGATAGACTGAAGAAGCATGGGAGCGAAGAAGCCAGACCGACCCCGCGAGGTGCCCTTCATGCTCTGATGACCAGGGCGGTCCTCTGCTTGGGGGCAGCGGATGGAGACAGGAGGTGGGAGGCCAGTTCAGCTTGAGAGTGACCATCAGGGCGCGTTGTCTTGGTAGTCACCCTCCTGGGCGTTTTGTTCTTCTTGCAGCTGACCAAGGCGAGATGAACATGGAGAACCATCAGGGCACCAACGCCGAGCCACCCGGTAAGAAGCGTCCTGAGTGGCCCCCTCCCGCCCCCCCGCGGGTCTGTGTTACCTCCTCTCACCACTGTCCTGCTCAGATTCTTGGATGGGATCCTTTGTGTCTCGAAGTTTTCAAGGGGGTTCTCTGGGGAGATGCTACATAGACTTTCCGGGGCTTGAGGCTTCCGGTGAGACCTAAGTCTGCTTCAAGTTCTCTTTAAATGTCGGCCAGGAGAGTTTTCCAAGTGTCGCCCCACTGCCGCATGGCCGGAGTCAGCAGCTGGCCGGATTGCATCTTCTGAGATGCACCCTTTGCAGCATTTTCACGTGCTGCGGTCACTTTTACAGAATCCTCCCAACCTGGTGGAGAATTGGACCAAGAACAGGAGGTGGTGCAAATTATGGAAACTTCTCAGGGCCAGAGGTGGGACGTTCAGTGATTAGAACCACTTCTGAAAACGGCAGGAAAACACAAATTATGTGTCTATACACCTGTGTGTGTTTCTTTCTTTCGTTTGTGTATATATGTGGAGACCCACTCCTTTGCCCAAGAAAGGCAACATTTATTGCATAGGATGCCTGTGGAATTGATATAAGTTTGGGGTTTTTTTTTTTAACGTTTTTGGCCACACCCCACGGCATGTGGGATCTTAGTTCCCCGACCAGGGATTTGAACCCATGCCTTCTGCGTTATAAGGCAGAGTCTTAACCACTGGACCACCGGGCAAGTCCCGAGATAAGTTTTTAGTGAAAAGTTAACATAGTTTTAATTCTAAAAATACGGACTTTTAGAAAGTGTCTAGCTCGTTGCTCTTTCCAATAAGGGAAGGATGTGTAACATGAGCTATCCTTTTTTAAGGACAAGAAAATGCGAAAGAGACCTCCAAAACAGAAATGAACTGATCCGAAAATCTTAGCCCTGCATTGTTGTAAATGAACCAACGCCGTGGCCCCTCATTTACAGAATTATTTATTCTGAAATTTGTAGTTTACAGACATTTCTTACCGTCTCAGAGAAGTCGCTAGTAGAGAATGCCTCTTCTTAGTTTCTTTCTACTTTTCCCGAAGTGTCCGTTTTTTACGAGTGACCGCTGCATCGTAGTATGAAATGTACTGAATTGTTTTTTCTAACCAGTTAGATTTAGTTTTTGCTTTCTGTCCGCAGTGAGTTTTGAGCACACTTCTATCTTCTGTAGAAATAGAGTCACCCGCTTCTGGAATTTTCCACCTGCAGGTACTCGCGTGCTTGTCAGGGCCGCTGGGGGTGCCTTTTAAAATCTGTTCTTGTGTCTCGGTCCTCTGTAGTTCAACAGACCCTTCTGGAGAAATAGGAGGTCGGCCGCCAAGTGAGTCATAGCAGGGTCTCGAGCTGGCCTGCTGAGCCTCTCCGAAGATCGCCTGCAGGGACAGAGCGGCCCCGCCGGAAACAAGCCCCGGCTTGTCCGTGCCTTTGCTCAACTTGGGATTCCTAGTTTGAATCTTGAGGTGCGTCACCACCGTGCTGGGTGGGTGAGATTGACTTGGGATGAGTTTTGCCTGCAGAGGGCAATTACACTCACCTTCTCCACGGCCCTGAGGGGTTTCCCGCGTGCTGTGAAAGGCTGACCGACCAAGTCCCCGTCATTCAACCCCACTGAAGTTCCCCAACCAGAAACGCCGCGCTGTTTACAAATTGCCTGTAAATTGAATGCGTCTGAACCTCTGCCGACATTGACCTTTTTATAGAGTGAGGTAAGCCTTCGGCTAGTTTCCTCAAAAGTTCTTCCATTTACTAGGATTTTTTTTTTTTTTTTTGCCCACACCAAACTAATAAAGAGAAATTAGAAACCAAGTACTTTTTACTTAATGTTTTGCCATGGGGTAACTTTTAAAAAAGGTTGTGAAACTAGTGGGATGGATCCCCTGTTCCCTTCTCTGGGGCTGTAAGACAGACGATCGCGCTAAGTGCTCGCTCTTTATAGCATCTTGCAATGAACGGAATGCCTGCTCTTCTCCCGGTAACACACGATGACTTCTCTACCTTTAGAAGCATTTCCCCCGTTTAGGACAGCGCACGCACTGCACAGCGCCCAGAATGCTTGCTTTTATACAGAAGGGCTTTGCGTGGACTTTTGTGTTCATCTCGGGAAGTGCAGAAGCCCTGGTGGTGCAGACGGGCTGGACCCCACCCGTAGACTACCCTCCGCGGAAATATTAGTTTCCAGGGGCACAGGCTTGCCTCGTCTAAAGCTCTTAGGATAGTAACCCAGAGCAGTGGCGGTTTCCTGGGAAGACTTCCTCTTGTCACGGATGACGGTGTAAAGAACTGTGTGTGTTTCACCTCAGCCTCTCCAGGTTCAAAGGTATGACGTTAAGCACACCTGCGTGGGCTGCCTTCACAAAGCACCTAACTTGGGAGAGGGCTGCTATGACGTATCAGTCATGAAGGCTGGGTCTTTCTCCCTTCTGAAGCTCAGAAACTCTGCCAGTAGTTTGAGGGGTAGGCATCTGCGCCACCCCCTGCTGTTGAGGACTCAACCCCTCTCCACGCCCGTATCCTTTCTGTGACCTCTCCTCCCTGCGTTATCTAAAAGCGTTTGGACTTTCTTTCTCGGGGTATTGCTGGAGACCGTCGTCTGGCTCTTTAACTTGTTCTGTCTTTGACACTATGATAACTTTAGAGTATATGAAATGGTGTAAAAAAAAAAAAAAAGGATTGGTATTTATCCTATCCATTCATTGCTGTGTTCAACAAATAGCTATGACCTGGTGTGCACAGTGGTGAACATGACATTCAGGATTCTACAGGATGGAACACAAATATATGACATCCATCCATGGATGGGGTCAGCCAGTCGTCAAGAGCTGAGGGCCAGGTTGGTCAATATGCTTGGGTTCCCTCGCTAACTGGCTCGGAGCACCTGGGTACAAAGGTCGAGAGCGTCCATGTTCTCCCCAGTGAGTCATCGCGGGTTGCCTTTGAGGTCAAGATTGTGCACGCTGACTTGCTTCATAATAAGAAAAAACGCATACAGTCTTTTTGTAACTCTGAATAACATTGGCATTTTTATAAGCATTGCAATCATACTATAAGCATAAATGCCTCATTAAAGAAGAGAAGAGTGAAAGGATGGGTATTTCTTTAAGGATATGAAATTATGACTGATTCATAAATAAGTATACATTTAAGAAATATGTCAACTAGGCTTTTCTTACGGATGGTGGATGTACATTGTTGTAGACTCGGTTTAATTTCATGTTCACATTAAAATAAACATGATTTTATCAAAGGTCTGTCTTTTGAAAAATTGAATTTAAATTATGTGGCTTGGATCATTAAATACTTGGCATAATGATTGCTTTTTAAAATCATTTTGGAGCTCCCATATGAAGAAATCACAGTCCAACAGATTTTGAAATCAACAGAAAGATTTTATTTAAGGGCCAAAGGGAGACAATACCAGTGGAGGATTTGTTACAAGTCTGGGTCATAATGGGTTTGATTAACCCACTTAAGCTGTGACCAAGTTTTTGCTGTCAAGATGCTGCAGTGAATATCTCTGTAAGCACATTTTTGTGGCTGTGTGCAAGTGTGTGTGTTGCATTAGTGCCTGAAGTTGGCTTTGTGAGGAAAAAAAGCATGTGTATATTTAATTTTTATGGACACTGCCCAGTCATCCCCCATAGAGATGCAAATTCATGATACCCCCCAGTGATGTCAGATCTGTTTCCTCACTGCCGTGCAAACTTTCTGATTGGTGCCAATCTGTAAGTTGAAAATGATACCAAATCAACTGCGTTTACATTGCATTTCTCTTAACACAAGTGAGATTGAGAATCTGTGTAGGGGGGACCCATTTGCATTCCATTTCTGGGGGAAATGAATGCATTTTGCCTATGTTTATATGTGTTATCGGCCCTATCCTTATTGATTTGTAGGAACTCTTTACATATTAAAGCTATGACTGTGAAGTAAGTAGCAAATACTCTTACACTTTATCCTTCACCTTTTAACTCTGAAGTGATATTTTCCCCCATTCATTTTTATTATTTTTGCACAGTGAAGTTAGTTAATGGGTTCTGGGCTTGCTGTCATACTTCTAACACTTCTGTGGGGTTTTTTTACATTAAAATATTTGATCCCCTAGGAATGTGTTTCTGTAAAGGGAATGAGGAAGAGATTTCTTGGTATTTAGTTTTTTAAAAACCGCCATGGGATAATCCCATCATTCCCAAACCATTTATTGAATAATCCATGTTTTCCCACTGATTTGAAACGCAGTTTACATCATCCACTAAATTTCTGGACCTCCCAGGGCAGGAAGTATTTCTTTATTTTTTTTCTGTCCTATGGGATCCTTTACAGAAAAAGGTTGGTAACACCTGCTTGAATACATAAAATACCCGTACTTCAAACTGCGTCTTGCAGGGGTCAGGCGCGGTGGAGCAGGTAGTGGCCAGTTATAATATGAAAAAACAGCTATAATAAAAACAGTAGAGTTTTAATTATTTTGCTGCCATAACAAAATACCACAAACTGGGTGGTTTAAAGAGACATATATTCTCTCCGAGTCCTGGAGGCTGGAATCTGAGATCCAGGTGTGGGCAGGGCTGGTCCCTCCTGAGGCCTCTCCTCTGGGCATGTAGACGGCTGTCTCCTCCCTGTGTCCTCACTCGGTGGAGAGTTGTCTATTCTTACAGGGACGCTAATCCCATCATGGGGGCCCCACCCTCATGGCCTTATCTAACCCTAATCACTCCCCAAAGACACCACCGTCTAACACCATCCCATTGGGGTTTATGGCTTCCACAGATGACATGTTGGAGGGACACAAGCATTTGGTCCACACCACTGGGCGATGTGCTCAGCACCCCTTAGATGTGGTCCCACAGAAGCCCTGGGTCCCCCCTTTCTACCATGTGCCTTTGCCCCACCCCTTCCTCAGCCTCCACTCTCCATCCCTCCCCTCCCTTTCCTACCCAGCCTTTAAATTCAGCGTGAGGTAGGACTTCCCTGGCTGTCCAGTGGTTAGGGCAGGAGGCGCAGGTTCAATCCCTGGTCTGGGAACTAAGATCCTGTATGCTGGTATAAAATAAAATAAAATAAGAGAAGAGAAGAGAAAATCAAATCAGTGTGAGGCTACAACCCTCCCCAGAAGCCTCTAGGACACAAGCTGGGTGCAGAACCTCCCAGGAGCCCCCCAGCCTTGGTGTGCTCCCCCATATTACCGAACATTACACTGCAACTCTCTCCTCCTCTTTGTAAACAACTCTTCTTCCTCTGTCTCCACACAGCCGGCATCTAGCCTGCCTCTCTGGCTCAAAACAGCTGTGCGTCAAATGTTTGTTGAATGAATGCACGAGCTCATCTGATGTCCCACACTGTGGAGCTGGAAACTCTGGAATTTATAAATCTGGTGCTTCCACTGCTGCATAGCACAGGGACATCAGCTTGGGGCTTTGTGACCACCTAGAGGGGTGGCATAGGGAGGGTGGGAGGGAGATGCAAGAGGGAGGAGATATGAGGATATACGTATATGTATAGCTGATTCACTCTGTTACACAGCAAAAACTAACACCATTGTAAAGCAATTATACTCCAATAAAGATGTAAAAAAATTAAAAAATAAAAGAACCTACTGTATAGCACAGGGAACTCTACTCAATACTCTGTAGTGGTCTATATGGGAAAGGAATCTTAAAAAAAAAAGAGTGGATATATGTATATGTATAACAGATAAACTTTGCTGTACACCTGAAACTAACACAACATTGTAAGTCTACTATACTCCAATAAAAGTTTAAAAAATAAAATAACTCTGGTGCTTCCAACCAGTTCTTTTTTTCTTTTTTAAAATTTTACTGAAGTATCATTGATTTACAATGTTGTGTTTAATTTCTGCTGTACAGGAAATTGACTCGGTTATACATGTATACATTCTTTTTCATATTCTTTTCTGTGACAGTGTATCACAGGGTATTGACTATAGTTCCGTGTGCTGTACAGTAGGACCTTGTTGTTGAACCATTCTATATATAATAGTTTGCATCAGATCGTACTGTAATATATATACCGAGATGTATGTAAAATGTATACATTTATATATAAATAATATATATATCGCATATAATATAATTTCTATCTGAAAGGTGTAACTCAGGTGTATGCAATTGGAAACAAAATGCTTCCCTCCACACAGAGGGGTTATTTTCTAGAAGCCTCTATCCAACCACTTCTTACACAGCTCAGGTGGAAAACGCGGAGAGAGGGCCAGGTGAAATTCGCTTCTCTGGCCCCAGCATCCCCAGCCAGACTGACTGTCCCGGCCACCTACAAAGAAACTGAGGTCCACGGATGCAGCGCGACTCTAAAGGTACAGGGTCTTCAAGTCGTAGAAGCAGAGATTAAACGTGAGTCTAGACTCTGATCGTTGCCTTGGCGCTCTGCTGGGTCTGGCGTTGGCGTCGCCCTGCAGGAGGGTTCAGGGGAAGGACCCGGGGCAGGGAGTGTCCTGCCTGCACCCAGGGTTGGCGCCTTTGATGCTGGTGCATCTCCCATGCCCGCGGGAAGCAGACCCAGGACACCCATTGGTGCGGGGCAGCCACCCGTTTCCCCAGCATCCTGAGGCTGGTTGGCAGCGTAGCGCAGGGAGGCGGGCTCCCCGGGACGCCCTTCAGCGTATACGGGCACACGCCTCACGGGCTCCGGGCCGTGCCGTTTGGGACGGAACGCCCAGCCCTTCGGCTTCTGGCAGAGACACTCCAGTTTGGTTCATCCTTTCTGCTTGGAGACATTGCCTGTTTCCCTTGCCAACTGGGAAGCAGAAGTCAGCACATCCGTCCAGCGAGGGTGGGGTGGCCGGATCGCCCAGCGCGCGCCCTGAAGGTTCACCTGAACGGAAACCGAGGATGGAGCCCTGGTGGGGCCTCTTCTGCCTCACGTTCCTGTGTTCTCTGATGCACGTCCGAGGTAAGGGAGGGTTTGCTCTGGGGAGAGCCGCGTGGGTGTGCATTTCTATCTGGCTGCTTTAAAAAAAAAAAAAAAAAAAAAACTCCGCCCCAAACCACTTCCACTCAGGAAATGGCTCGAAGGTGCCAGATAGTAGAAAAACAAAAAAACAGACCAAGTATGATGGCTTTGAGGGGAGAAAAAGGGGCCGGGTTCCAATTCGGGGTCTGGGAATTGGATCCAGAAGTGTAGGGTGTGGACTCAGTACTTAGACGCGAACTGTTTTTGTGGTCTGCTTTTGATCTCTGTGTGTCACACACGGAAAAAAGTGACCCGTGTTCCTGGGGCGTGTTGGGATTTTTCAATTCCTTGTTTTCGATTTAAAATAATCAGGGCTGCGTTTCTGGATGGGGACAATGGAGCTGAGACCCAGCTTGGTTCTGTGGGACTGATCACCCAAGATTGGGTTTGCTGGAAGGGCAGCCTCCGTTCAGGTGTTTAGACATTTCTCACCAATGTCACCCCTCCTGTTGGCAAATGAAAAGCATCTGAATTGTTTACGCCCCAAACTTCAATACAGGTTCTTCTGGTGATGCCAGGATTTTGGTTTGTCGGGGAGCAGAGGTGGGGAGGGACCTAGTTTGGGAACTATAATTTACCCATGACGTGTAGGATTTAACCGCAATTGGATAAGCTCCTTTGGTCCTCATTTGAATTTTAGGAGGTGGAGGCCCAGGCAGGATTTAAGAGTGAGAAGTGTTGTAGGTTAGGAATTGAAAGGATTTCATTGGGATGGCAGTCTTGTGACATTTCCTGTTTATCCTGTTTGAGGATGGTTGTTGAGGGGCAGATGTGGTTTTGTGAGACATCCTGGCACCCAGAGCCCAGGATCTTCCCCGAGACCCTTCCGGGAGTCCTTGCTGTCTGCACATCGTGCCCCCCCGGCACGTGGGTCACGCAGAAACGCAGTCCAGGCGCTTCTGTTTGCAGGGAGACGTTAGTCCCTGAACTGACACCAGGGCTGAGAAGAGCAAGAGAGCAGAGCTCTGATTCTACACAGACCCGCCCAGAAGCCGAGCCAGCAAAACCTGTCTGAGCGTTTATTCCTGCTGCTGTGCACATGGTAGGAACTGTGGGTTCACCTGCGGGCTCAGGCAGCTCCGCCTCCTCCCAGGCACGGTCGGGTTGCTCCTTTGGGGATAATGGGATGTCAGATTCCTTCAGCGCATCACGTATGTGCTGGGGAAACGTGTTGTGGATTTAACTGCTGTTCTTCAGAAGAGAAAACAATGCAGGAGCCGGCCCTGGCTGACGTTAGCTGAGTGCTCCCGAGGATGCCCAGGTTACGTTCTTTTGATGAGGGCGTGACTTGCGACGGGCTCTGCGGGTGTTAATCGAGTTCATTCTCACACAGCCTTGGGCTGGGGCTGCCCGGCTTGGTGCACTTTTTCTTTCTTTCTTTTTAAATATGTTTCCTTTTCTGATCTAACACAGAACTTTTTTTTTTTCTTTTTAAAGATGGTATTATTTTATTTTATTTTTGGCCATGCCGCACGGCATGTGGGATCTTAGTTCCCTGACCAGGGATTGAACCCGTGTCCCCTGCATCCCTGCTTTGGAAGCTCAGAGTCTTAACCACTGGACTGCCAGGGGAGTCCCTTGATGCCCTTTTTTTTGATGCCCTCTTATAGATGGGTACACGGAGGCACAGAGGTGTTCCATCATTTGTCTGAGGTCCCATTGCTGGGAACATGCACAGGCAGGAGAGGTGCGAGGAGGGACGGGAAAGGTAGTGAGGTCTGGATCAGGGTGTGTCGGTGTGAAGATGTTGTGCAGCTGGCCCGAGTCCTGGGTAGTTTGTTAAATGCATGGACCACCCCTCACACCCCAAACCACCAGCAGCTGTCGGCGTGAGCGAGTTCACGAGGTCCCCAAACACTTCCTGCATGGCTGTCAAGCTGCTTGTTACCAAGGCTCCGAAAGAGCAGACTATCGCTATGGTGAACGTCACTTAACCGTTCTTAGAACGACTAAACTGTGTGTATAACATAAAAGAAGAATTTGATTACAGTCCTGAGGCAGAGGGGTTTACAATGCGGCGGTGGCAGATTTCCAGTGTATTGAATTACCTTTCGCTATCAAACCTGGATGCACTTGAAGGACCACGAGACCAAGACAGGTCTTCGAAAAGCTGATAGAAGCAGAGATGGAAACTCCAGGGGCTGCTTGTCGTGTTTGGTTTGTTGAGAAAAAAATCTATCTATCTACCTACCTACCTATCTATCTACCTACCTATCTATCTTCTGTCTATGTATCTATCTATCAACTATCTAATATCTATCAACTATCTATCTACCTATCATCTATCTATCAACTAACTATCTAACATCTATCAACTATCTATCATCTAGCTAGCTAGCTATAATACAGGTATAACTCTAGATTTTGTATATATATATATACATATATATATATTTCCTTATATTCCCTTTTTCCTGTATATCTATTGTATCCTGGGTATACATTACCATTTTCCTGTATCTATATTATACAGTGGCTCTGAAATCCCCTTCTACATGTATTGTATCTTCTTCTCTTATCAGACAAGACTAAACATGTGTGTGTGCTTAAACAGAGCTCCTTTTCTACCTACAGAGTAAAAAAGTACCGGCATCCCTTGGTATTTGAGGGGGATTAGTTCCAGGACCCCCTGGGACACCAAAATCCATGGTTGCTCAAGTCCCTTCTATAAAATAATGTCATATTTGCATATAACCCACACACTTCCTCCCGTAGACTTTATTATTTTTATTATTTTTAATTTTTATAAATTTATTTAGTTTTGGCTGCGTTGGGTCTTTGTTGCTGCGTGCGGGCTTTTCCCTAGTTGAGGCGAGTGGGGGCTGCTCTTCATTGCGGTGCACGGGCTTCTCATTGCGGTGGCTTCTCTTCCTGCAGAGCACGGGCTGTAGGCGCGCAGGCTTCAGTAGTTGTGGCTCGAGGGCCCTAGAGCACAGGCTCCGTCGTTTGCGGCACGCGGGCTCTAGCTGAGGCGTGCGGGCTCGGTAGTTGCAGCGCGTGGGCTTAGCTGCCTCGCGGCACCGGGATCTCAGGTGCCAGACCAGGGATCGAACCCACGTCCCCTGCATTGGAAGGCGGGTGCTTTACCACTGGACCACCAGGGAAGTCCCCTGAAGTATATAGTATTTTTAAAGACAATGGAGCCAGAGTCAAAAGGGGCACCTTAAATTTGCCTGAAGGAAGTCGGGCTTTGTTCCCTGGGGTCCTGCTTCAGCTGGGTGAAATCCCTCAAGGACATGAACGTCCTACCTATGTATGGCGTGCAAAGTGGCTTAACCTGTGACGCTGGTTCCGGAAGGACTGGCTTCAAGTAACCCACGCTTCAGATGAAGCCTGTAAATTCCTATGTAAAGGAATGGAAAGCAATTGTCTTGAAGGGCAGCCGTTCCCGACACTGGCCGGAATAATAAAATCTAAGATCCTGCCTGCTTGTGAGGGGTGAGATTCTTATCCCCTGATGGACCCACTCAAAGGTAATTAAATTCAGCACCTATAAATGCTGCTGCTAGCGGCTGTCATTGGTGACAGGGCTTTAGATAGTAATCAGTTTCCCCCCTCTTCTCAGAGCTAGCCTGGGGCTGGTTTTCTCCTTCAGAGGGACTAATTCAGGGGTTAGTTAGTGGGAACTGGGACATGTGCCTCTATCGTGGTCGCCTCCGCCGTGGAGGCGTGGTGGGTTTTTTCTAGTGCATGGTGTCCTCCTCAGCGCCGTGTCATGATTATTCCAACAGCTCTGCCCTTTGCAAAAATTCCCTTTGTCCTGTAGGCTTGTGGGTCTGAGAAGTTCAGGGAAGCAAACTCTGATACAAAGCATCTTAGAATCTTGCTGGGGTAGAATTTGACTGGGGAGGGAGGGGATGGGTTACTAGAGATAAGGAGAGAATTCCTCCAAGTGCCACTCAGGTGGTTTCGTCTCAAAATCCCTCCTAAATAGCTTTGTTCTTGGAGGGTAGGGGTTCTTGGGTATGGTGCTAAGACCTCCCACCCGGCAGCATGAGTCCTTTTCAACGCCCATCTCCAGGACGTCAGCAATGGGTGACCAGCCTTATGATCGCAGACCCCACGCGGCTCCTTTCCCCTCGGGGTTTACAGAGCCCAGAACATGTGGGATCGATTAGCAATGGCCGAGCCAGCTAAACTAAGCAGATCAGAAACACGTCTTATGTTCCCAGCCCCGTCCTAGTGGAAGTAGTTGCCCTGGGGAGCTGCATCCCCCCTGCCCCCCAGCTCCACCGAGGTTGAACCTCTGAATCAGCAGCGTCCACCTGAGTGATGTCCCTGGCAGGGCTGCACCCGGTGGGGCTACGATTTGAAGCACGTGGGGAGGGTCTGGGCTGCAGCCCCTCTGGGGCTAAACCACTGGCCTGCGGGACTGGATTGTCGCCAAGCCCAGGGTAGGGGAGCGCCTCATACTGGGTGCGGTCGCCGGCTCTGTGCATGAGTCATGCCCACGGGCCTCCCAGCAGCGCCACAGCTAGGGACAGCTTCCTCCACGACCTCTCCTCATCAGAAGCATCTCCACACGGAAGGAGGCTGCTGGAAAGAGACGGGGACACAGAATGGGGTTAGGGCAGGGTGGAGGGACTTGGCTGTTCTCAGAGCCCCAGACGGCGCTCCCTGGCTTCCAGCCGTAAGAAGGCCAGCCGGCAAGGCTACCACATCCCCAGAGACGACCCAAGGCCCTTTTGGAAAACAGCTCCCGCCCAGCCCCGTGGGTTGTGCGATGGATTCGGGAAAGGCCGGGAGGAGACAGATAACAGAGGCTTTGATCATCTCAGAACAGGGGGTGGCCTGACGCTCAGGTTGGAGGACACTGTGTAGGTGCTTCTTCACGGGACGCCTGGAACTCCTGGGAAGAGCCTGGTGAGAGTTACCTGTAAACTGCCAACTGGCGATGAGAATGCAAATTCCGGAGCTGCCCTTGTAGCTGAGGGGCACTGGGGGCCCTGCACCGGTATCTGTCCTTTCAAACTGGAGGGAGGGTCAGCCACAGCCCCACTGGCAGCCCTGGAAGGGATGTGTCTTCAGAGTCCCCAAGGCTGACGCTGATTCCTGTCACCCAGCCCCTGCACAATGAATGACCCAGAGCAGAGAGTGGCCAGCTTGTCCCCAAAAGAGGACCTGGCAGAAGCTGGAGGGACACAGACCCTGGCCAAAGAGAGGGGCGCTGAGGACAGATGCGGGACCTCCCTGTGTTAGAGACGGCTCTCCGGGGTTTGGCCTCTAAACGCACTGAGCCCCGGCCTCCAGTCCGGACCCTGAGGCTGCCGGCGGATGCCCTCTGACCTCAGCTCCTCTGCCGTCCAGTTTCAATTATATTGAATTGTATAATCTATGGATTCTGTCTCAACAGAGCTCTTTTCAAAAGCTCTTTTTGATCAGCCAAAGATGAGATACAAGTTGGTCAGGAGCTCAGAGGTTTTCTGATTGGGCTTCCCTAGTTTTAGAGGCAGCGAAAGTGATGGGTGGGATGTGTGTGGGAAGAAGCCCTTAAACTGGCAGGAAAGGAACACTCAGCTCGTTAAAAAGGTTTTGTGTGTTTTTTGGAGATAAAATTCACAGGCATCAGAGTCACCCTGTGAACGCTTTGAAAGTGAATAGTGCAGACATTTTTGTCCAGCATGTTCACAATGTTGTGCGACCATCACCACCATGGAATGCCAGAATGTTCTTATCACCCCCATAAGGAGCCCCGTACCCGTGAGCAGTCGGTGCCAGTCCCCCCGACTCACTTGTTATCCACCCAAGTTTCTCCGAGTTGAGCTTGTAAGAAAACTGAAATCCAGCCTCCGTTTCTCTCCAGACCCTAGACTTCCTCATAGTATTTTTAGCAATTCTGAAACTCGCACGCCAACAAAATATCTGGGCCCCTGAACACTGGGAGGGAGCCGGGGTTGAAATGTTTGGGAAATGCTTGCGGGGGTGTCATGGAGAGGCGAGGGCAGCGCGATTCTGGGCCTCAGTCCAAGATGCATTCCGTCTTAGCCATAAAGGAAGATATCCACAGTTCCAGCCACAGAGCCGCCACCGAACCGCATTTCCCGAAGGCATCCCCTGAGGTGTAAACTGGGGCCAGAGTGTCTCCCGGTGCGTAAACCACTATCTTCCACACAGCTCACGTGTCACCTCCTCCAGGCAGACCTCCAGGTCGGCTCACACAAGACGTGCAATTGCCCCCGCTGCCTTGTGGTCCCCGCTACACCCTGTCCCCACCTTTAGGGATATTCACGGGTCCCTCTCCCCTAGAGAACCAGGAAGCAGGGCTAGTGTCATGGAAGGTCCCGTCCCCACTGGGTGACGGTGTGCCTCGATCAGAGTCGCAGTTCGTAAATGTTTGCAGAATGCACGGGTGCTTTGGCTTTCCAAGACGTCTATGTGCTTTGCTCGAGGCAGCCGAGATCCCAGGAGCATCTCCCTCCTGTTTAAGACGGGGATACCAGGAACTTCCCTGGTGGCGCAGTGGTTAAGAATCCGCCTGCCAATGCAGGGGACACGGGTTCGAGCCCTGGTCCGGGAAGGTCCCACATGCCGCGGAGCCACGAAGCCCGTGCGCCACAACTACTGAGCCTGTGCTCCAGAGCCTGCGAGCCACAACTACTGAGCCCACGTGCCACAACTACTGAGCCCGCGTGCCTGGAGCCCATGCTCCGCAACAAGAGAAGCCACTGCAATGAGAAGCCCGCGCACCGCAGCAAAGAGTAGCCCCCGCTCGCTGCAGCTAGAGAAAAGTCCGCACGCAACAACAAAGACCCAGCACAGCCAAAAAAAAATAAAAAAAAAAATTTTTTTTTCCTTTTTTTTTTGCGGTACGCGGGCTTCTCACTGCTGTGGCCTCTCCCGTTGCAGAGCACAGGCTCTGGACACGCAGGCCCAGCGGCCATGGCTCACGGGCCCAGCCGCTCTGCGGCATGTGGGATCCTCCCGGACTGGGGCACGAACCCGTGTCCCCTGCATCGGCAGGCGGACTCTCAACCACTGCGCCACCAGGGAAGCCCCTAAAAACATTATTTTTAATTAAAAAAAAAGATGGGGATGCCATTGGCAGCAACATGGATGGATCTAGAAATGATCATACTAAGTGAAATAAGTCAGACAGAGAAAGACAAATACCATACGGTATCACTTATACGTGGAATGTAAAAAATAATACAAATGAACTTATTTACACAACAGAAACAGACTCACAGACATAGCAAACAAACCTATGGTTACCAAAGGGGAAAGCGGTGGGGGGGGGGGAGAATAAATTAGGAGTTTGGAATTAGCAGATGTCAACTATTGTATATAAAATAGATAATTAGCAAGGACCTACTGTACAGCACAGGGAACTGCATTCAATATCTTGTAATAACCTGTAAGGGAAAAGAATCTGAAAACATATATATATGTATAACTGAATCACTTTCGCGTACAGCAGAAACTAACACTATATTGTAGCTTAACTATACTTCAATAATAATAAAATAAAAAAGACGGGGTGCCGTCATCTTCCTTCGGAGGCGTCTTTGGTGAGGGGCGCAGCCTGCCAGGAGAGCCAAGATGTTGGCTTGACAAACACACCACAGGGGACGTGGAGAGAGAGGGGGGGACTTTGGTCTTCCGCTGACCTCACGGTGGGTGCTGGGCTTGACCTTTGCACCAGGGGGGATGTCTGGGCAGGTGGGGCCAAGGGGGTGGAGACAGGTGTCAGGGGGCCCCGACGGTCCCGTCGCGGTGTGACCTAGCGCCCTGTCTCCCCACAGGTCAAGGTGACTTTGATTTGGCCGACGCTCTCGATGACCCCGGTAAGTGCCTGTCTTCCTCTAGGAGATGCTGTGCTTCGCAGCCTGTGTCAGCTCTGTGCTGCCTCGGGGCTGGGGGTGGCGGGGATTCCGAATTCCAGGCAGTGAGAGCTCTGTTTTTCACCTAAGACACAAGCCCCGGGAGATGGACCTTCACATCCGGCCTTAGCTGTGGGGCTCGGTCTTCTGTCTTGGTAGGTCTGGGCTCCCCAAGCCAGGGGTCCGCGCATACCCTGGAGGGTTTTCCTTCTCTTAAATGTGGTTCACCTCTACTCGCGGGGCATCTACGACTTGGAAGACCCTCCCCCTACACCCCACCTGTGTGTGGCCGCTACTCTTGAGGTCAGCTGGACCTTCTTGCCAGCAGAAAGGCTGACTGTACATCTCCTGGGCCCGGGAGGAAGGTCTGGATTAAGGCCCACAGTCAAGCTGGGTGGCAGGAGCGTTCAGACCTGGGGGCTTGGGGAGGAAGGAAAGGTTGTGACCTGCAGGCACAGTGGGAAGAAACATCAGTGCTTGTCTACTCAGAAAAATCAGCTTCTCCTGTCATCAGGAGAACCCCCGGTCCCTGATCGCACATCAATTACGGTGGATTTTCCAAGAAGTAAAGAAAGGACGTGATCACCAGACCCACTCAACTTAAAAAAGGATGACAACCAGGGCTTCCCTGATGGCACAGTGGTTGAGAGTCCGCCTGCCGATGCAGGGGACAGGGGTTCGTGCCCTGGTCTGGGAAGATCCCACATGCCGCGGAGCGGCTGGGCCCGTGAGCCATGGCCACTGAGCCTGCGCGTCCGGAGCCTGTGCTCCACAACGGGAGAGGCCACAGCAGTGTGAGGCCCGCGTACCACACACAAAAAAAAGAAGCTTGAGAACGAGGGGACAGGGTGGCCTCCAATAGCAGCCTGTCACCACTTCTCCACTTATGAGCCGGGGAGCGACACTCAGCACTCCTGTACTCTCAAAGGAGCTGCTTTTTAAAATGAAAACACACCTTAGGAATCATAGAATTTTAACAAAATTTCTTCTGTAGAGAATGGCATTTTGAAAGATATTCATTATCTAAGTTTTTACATTTCTGATATGTTGGAATTTTTACTACGTATTATTTTGTAATCAGAAAAATTGCAGACATGTAAGAAATAGAAAGAACAAAATAATGGAGGCAAGACCTGCTCCCTCCCCAGTTTTCCCCACTAACTGAGGCTTTTGCTAGTGGTAACCGTGACAGAGCAGATGTGAGATTCTTGTCAGAGCACCAGACAAGCGTAGTGATGCAGGTCAAAGCTGAGACGCTGCTTCCCCCGTCTGACTGCAAGGGTGAAGGGCTCAGTCCTTCCCAGAGTGGACCAGCTGCGAGCTCAGGGTTATAGGAGGGCCAGTGGTTGCAGCCACACTGCGGGGCATTGGGAGGTACCGCCCCACATTCAGCCTGGGTGGTTGGCACAGGGTCTGGGATGGATAAAGACGGAGCACGCCCAGGGTAGGGCACACGCAGCTGAGGACTGTGGTGCAGAATCATCGGAGGCGTTTTATCGATTCAAAAACGTCATCAACCTGTGAACTGGCAATTCCCCTCCTAGGAAGAAAGGGAAGGATTGAAAGGAGAGACTCAGACGCATACGTGTTTACAGCGGCGTAACTCATCATCGCCAAAAGGCAGAAGCCACCCACATGTCCATGGACGGATGGATGGAGAAACAGCCTGGGGTCCAGGCACACAGTGGAATGTGACTCAGCGATGAAAAGGCGTGAAGCTCTGACCCAGGCTACCGCGTGGATGGACCTTGAACCCACGATGCTCAGTGAGAGAGGGCTTTCTGCAGAGAGGAAGGACCCTGTCCACTGTGCACCCGGCAGTTCCAACCTCCCTCACCCTTGTCAGGGGCCACCCCTCGGAGCACCTTCTCCCAACCTCTTCCTCCTGCCCCTGTCTGCCCACCCACACTGCACCCCCCAGACTCACTGAGCCTGGCAGACAGGTACGCTGCACTTGATGCCCCGTCCATGAGTGCTGACCTCAGGGAACCGAAACCACCTGGGAAGCTGTGGACCACCGCGTTTACACACCCCCGGCAACAACAGGCACTCCGCAAACTTTTGTCACGTGAAGAAACACGTGCAAGAAAGTGAGAGAAGCATCGTCCTGGAACCGGGGGAAGCTTCTCTCCAGATCTGCCTTCAGCCGCCCTACCTCTGCTCCGCAGGCACGTTTGTGGGGCACCAGCTCTGCGCCCCCTGCCCTGGAGGCTCTTTGCTCAGTCGGTCCTCCTGCTGGCGTCCCAAATCTCGCTACCTCACCTCCTGCAAGGCTCAGATGAAACTTACTTCCTAAGGAGCTTAGCCGACCACCCCAGGAAAGCTTTGCTCCCCCAGCGGGACCTCTGCGTAGCTCCCGTGGAGACTGGTGGGCGTGGGTTTTAAAGATGCTTTTGTTCTCCCCCCGCCCCGAATACAGAGTGGAATTTGTGTTCATATCATGTCTGTGTTAGCGCCTTGAAATTCTCATTGTTTATTAGGGCATTAACGATTCTTTCTTGGAGCTGCACATAAATCCTCGAAGCATACTGAATGTATGTCCTCTCTGTCCACAGAGCCCACCAAGAAGCCGAGCTCAGGTGAGGGACTACCTGGCTGCACAGAAATGAGGCTGCGCCCCTGAGATGAGGTTTTGGAAGGTGTTTCTAGGGACGTGGAGTGTGTGAAAGAGGGGCAGGTGTTTAAAGCAAAGCCTAGTCCTTGGGGAACTAGAAATCAAAATCACAGTGAGACATCATTCCTACTAGGACTGCTAGAATCAAAATATGGCGATACCAAGTGTCGCTGAGGGTGTGGAGACATTGGAGCCTTCGTGCGTTGCTGGTGGGGATAGACAACGGTGCAGCCTCAGCGGAAAACAGTCTGGCAGCTGCTCAGAAAGCTACGTATAGAATTTCCCTATGACGCAACAGTTCTACTCCTGGGTATAGACCCAAATGAACTGAAAACAAGGATTTCAACAGAAACACGCACACTTAGGTTGATCGTGTATAATTCCTACGTTAGTCCAGGAGAGAAAAATTGAGAATAAAGTTGATGAAAAGAAGGATAAAGTTGATTGAATGAAGAATAAACTTGATTAACTAAATAGAGAAAAATGAAGAATCAGCTTGATTAAATGGAGAATAAAATAAACTTGATTGAATGAAGAATAAAGCAAACTTGATTAACTAAGTAGAGGTCCAGAAATTTGAAAAAAGAAAAGAAAGGAAAAAAAATAAAATAGTAGGAATAACGTAACGTTAATTACTGTAGATGTAAAATGATTTAATGACTGTTAAAAGACAGGGCTTAAAGCACTTTTAAGTCGGTTATATGCTATTAAACAAAGTGAAAGTAAATGTTTGCGTGAAGAGTTGGAGGCAGATACCGGAGGGAAGTGGCATCACGTAGCAAACGTCGCACAAAATAATCTTCAAGGCATGAACAGTTTTTTGGGTTTTTTGGTTGTTTTTTTTTTTTGCGTACAATGTAAAGGCTAAACAGTTCCTTTTGTAACTGTGTGTATGCAGTTTTTTCTTTAAGTTCTACGTTGCGAGGTTTTCCTTCTAGCGGCTAAATGATTTTTAGTGGCTCGATGGTGATCTGTGAGCAGCAACTGTGAATCAAATACAAGATCTAGTTCTTATTTTATAGGCTGCTACTGACGGAAGGACATTCTTCTCTTCTAAACATGCAGTGTTGTCTTCCCCACAGATATCTACCCAAAGCCCACGCCTCCCCACCAGCCACAGCCCGGAAATCCCGACAACAGTGGAAGTAAGAAAGTTCGTTCATTTCAAAGCAAGTTTGATGAAAGGTGCCTCTTTTTTTTTTTCCTTTTAACTATGAGTTTTCATCTGACTGCTTCTGAAGTAAGAACCAAGTCAGCTTTTATGGGGGCGGGGGGGGAGCAGTTTGCATCATTTTATTTCCTCGTTGCTCAGACACTTGGAGAATACTGAGCATTTGGGGACGTCGTGCATTACTGTGCTGCAATTTTAATCAGGCTGGAGGACGAGTCTTCTTCTAGCTGTTTCCGTGGTTCCTAATAAGTTCCCTTGCACTGTGCGTTTTAGGTCATTTATCTTCAGTTTCTCCTTTGTTTTAAAAGCTTGGCAGACACTGCGCCTATAGATCACTTTAAAAAAAAGGGGGGGGGGCCGGGAGGGGGGTAATATTAGCCAATAGCCCATAAAGTCCTCAGCAATTCAAAAACCCTAAAGACCTAAAAGCTGACCAGGCAGAGGTGACCAGTGACACTGGCCAAGTTGAGAGCTTGCGGAAGCTTCCTGGAAGCTTGGTGTGGCCTTGGGATGGGTGGAAATTCATCTCCTCGGCGGTGGTGATGGCCATGGTGAGGGAGATGTCATGAAAAGTAAGACGTAAGGTTCTACGAAGCTGTTACCTAATTGCAAAGCAGCCCAGGCCACTAACTGCGTTCGTTAATGGACGCTTACGTCACTACTTTGTCATCCTTGATACCGAAACTTGGCTTCTGTACAGCGGTGCCAAACTGAATCTCAGAGACAGAGTTTCAGGTGAAGTAGAAAAGAATAGCTTCGTTGCTTTGCCCGGCAAAGGGGGACACAGCGGGCTGCTGCCCTCACAACTGTGTCCCTGGGCTTCCCTGGTGGCGCACTGGTTGAGAGTCTGCCTGCCGATGCAGGGGACGCGGGTTCGTGCCCCGGTCCGGGAAGATCCCACGTGCCGCGGAGCGGCTGGGCCCGTGAGCCATGGCCGCTGAGCCTGTGCGTCCGGAGCCTGTGCTCCGCAACGGGAGAGGCCACAGCAGTGAGAGGCCCGCGGACCGCAAAAAAGAAAAAAAAAGTGTCCCTACCTGGGGTGGGATTCGGTGAGGAGTTTTATAGCAATGGTTCAAAGGGTGGGGCTGCTGAGAAGGACCAGGGTGCCTGCAGGGCCTGCACTCCTTCAGTCTAGACGTCACCTGGGCTCAGGTGCTCTCCTGATGGGCTTCTGTGCTTCTCAGAGGTTATCAAACTGTGGCCTTCTCTTTGGAATGAAGAATGTCTTATCAAGTAGTTAACATCGTCCATTTGTTGGGGTTTTCAGTATCTGACAAACAGTATGGTCACGTGTATCCCTTGAGGGGAAACCAGGACCTGCCCCCAGGCTGCACTATTGTGTCTTCACTGCTCCTCCCTTGTCTCTGCATCCCCTCCCTTCCCTGATTGGCAACTGTGAATCTGCCCTGTTGGAACTCAGGGAAGGTCATGGGGGCTGAAGGAAGCCTATTTCCTGTAATCAAGAAACGGGGGACACAGGAAGGCTTTTGTGCCCAGGAGCTCCACAGGGCCCTGCTCGGTTTCATCCCCTTTCGTTTTTTTTTTCCCCTCCAATTTTAACATCCCAGCTCCATCGATTCCTTTCTTGTAAAAATCCCTCCCAGCCTTTTCAACAAACTATTGTCCAGTGGAGCGCTGTTGTTCTACAAGGTGCGGATGGAAATCCCTCCTGGGGAGCGTTTCTTGCTGCAGGCTATTTGGGGATCTCGGGTTAAACGTATTCCCATGGGCTTCCCTCCTACGGGGTCCAGAGGATGTTGGATGCTGGCCATCCTGTAAGATGAGTCACCAGGACCAGGGTGACTCACCCACCCCAGGGCGTGGGTAGCAAGCCTCATGCTTGGGAGGGGTCCCTCTGTGACTCAGGGTTCCAGCAGCTGACACATTCCAAATGAGAGGAAGGTTGCTTTCTGGCCTTTGTTTTCAAGCTCTGCTAAAACCCAGTGGGGAGATGCCTTTCCAATGGTACCCCCAAATAACGAATTTATATTTGATACGAGTTATATGGCTTTTGGTATCAGCCTGACTGTCCCTTAGAAGCTAGTTCTGCTGATGGTTTATTGTGTATTGGGGAACACGTCTTGATTAAGGGGTTTTGGAACACTGATGAGACTCAGTGAGTATACTTTCTGCCTGACCCGTTTGGAACGATTCATAATGAAATGATAAAACGTGTAGAAACAGGGACGCAGCAAACGCAACACAGACAGCAAACGAAGAGGGGAAAGAACTTGATCAGAACTTAAGTATGGAAACAGCAACACAGGAGTAGAAGCTCTCCTTAAATTTCACGCTTGCCCTCTGGCTCACCCAGGTCCTGTGTGTGTCTCTTGAGAAGCAAGGTGAGTCATTGAAGGCAGTGGTGAGCAGTCCCTTGAATACAGGGTGTTCTGGAACATTCTGCTGTGCAAGAAAGTCTCTGCAGGTGGAATGGGAGATCCTGGCAGAGACAGCGTTTTGTGCCAAGGCTCTGGGGCAGGAAGCTTGGGCTAAGTTTGAAGGGCAGATTAAGGGCATTTGTGACAAAAGTTAAGATTAAGTCCAGTGAGGGGACGTACACACGCACAGCAGGAAGGGTAACACGTCATCAAAAACGTGAGATGCTTCTGTCCTGGTATTGATGACGGGCTTTTGCAAACAACGTGACGTTTGCGATAACGCTAAACATTGGAACGTTCACAGGGCAGCGTCTGCCAGATTCTTTTCAGGAATCCGTGAACTTGCTTTCAGAACCAGAGGAGGAGGTTCTGGGCGCCAAGGTCAACACGGTGTTTAAAGCTTTGGAGATGCTGAGTACCAGAGGCTCTGTGAAGGCGACAAACAGCAAATATAAACAAGCCGGAATGTCATGTTGTATTTCGGCCTTCTGTATTGTGTGAACGGTTCGTTGCGGGAAGATGTCATTCTTTTCCTAACATCACCTTGGTGTTTTCCAACAGATATCTATCCAAGGCCAAAGCCACTGCCACGTCCCCAGCCTGGCAGCTCTGACAACGGTGCAGGTGAGTACTGAGACGCCTTCCGGAAGCGTTGGGAGGGATGCAATGGACTGTCTCGGCATTCTGTCCTCGGGCGCGTTTGAAATACGCAGAGGTTCTTTAACAAGGAGTCCACCTGCTGTTACCAATCTCTCTGTTGACGGAGGATGCGTTTTGTTTTGTTTGGGCTGAAAGAATGCAATGCGCCCCAAAGACATCTCACGTCACTATGGAGGAAGGGGATTCTCTGTGTCCTTGGTTGCCCTGTTTTGGGTGTTCCGTTGAGTTTTGCTTCCCCTGTCAAGAGCCGTTTGGGGCCACGTGGCCTGAGTTCCCACCATAGATCGAGTGACGTGTTGGGAATCCATGCACCTGGGGGAGGACCGCTCGGGAAGGGATGCTGGCTCATGGTGGTGGGAGAATCGCAAGAATTCCACGGCTTGGCCAGACACGTGTGCCGACGGGTGGGTGCTGGGCAAAGCTCAGCTCTACAGGCATCCTCATTTCCAGCTGTTTGGGCGATGGGGAGTTCCCCTGTTTCCGATTCTCTTGAGATATTATTCGAACGTTGAATTCCTAGGGTGCAAAACACGGTTGCTTACGCCCAGCCAGACAGCCTTCAGAGAGATCCAGGCATCCTTTCTCCCCTGCAGGTTTCAGCTTGGGGTGGGGGGCATGTCTGTCTCCAAGACCTGACCTCTAGATCCTAAGCTGTGATCCTTTCTCTGCGTCCCTTTGCGCTGCAGCAGGAGATCATGTTATACTTTGTAACGTGCCATGCCATGCAATTGTGGTTAATTTATTTCCTTGAGTTAGAACGAAAAGTACACACACACACACACACACACACACACACACACGCACGCAGGGATTTTTGCCTTTCCTCCACCAATGCATCCCCAGAGCCAGAAGCCAGACATGGCACACAGTAGGTCCTGTAAAGCTCAGTTGCATGACGGCGACGGAGGGCTCACCCCTAAACCCCTACGTCAGGACACATATACCCTCCACGGTGTGGTTGACTTGAAAGGTCTAACGGCCCCGCCTCCAAAAGGCTGTGCTCTTTGACTGACAGCGTCCAGCAGGATGTTCCTAAGGGGTTCTCAAAGCTGTTCTCTGTTCCAAGATGTTTCAGGAGACACCCTTTTATCATTATCATTATTATTAATTATTATTGGCCACACGATCTCATGGAAAATTGTATCCGAGCCAGATTATTGGGTGATCACCCAGGTAGAGCATCTCAGAAAAGTCTGAGAGCTCTTCCGCCCCGTTTGGAAGTCAAGGCCCACTTCTGTAAGTTTTTTGAGACAGAGGGCTGGACCTCGCAGCATGTACTAGTGACAGGTTACACAATCTAAGTGTCACTGTGGCCCCTTACAAGATGGAGAAGGAAGGTTACCTTGTTAGGAGCCGTCTTGCTGGCGCTGGGAGAATGCTGCCGTTTATGGTTGAGCAGATCTTCCTACCGATGGGGGAGGTCCGACCAACGCCTAAGGCAGATACACGATGCACAGCAAGGGGTGGAGAGAGGAGGCCAAAGGGAAGAGAAAATTTCTTAGGTTTAAATGTTTCTTGCGCTGCCATGAAACCTGAATTTTATTTCACATAAAGGACATGATAAACGACACAGATGAACGGGCAGATGAAGAGACACAGGGCGAGGGGGTCCCAAGTTAGGAGCTTCTGGAATTGGGGTGCCCTGCCTTCCACCGTGTAGATAAATTCACTCACTCGGAAGCTCTCCAAACCCCGTCTCCTGGGCTTTTGCAGAGGCTCTGTCACGTGAGCCTGATGGACTCCTTGGCCACAGGACGGGGTGAGGCTGAAAGCCCCCACCCTCCCATCGCTGGTCGGTTGCCCTGTTTCCAAAAGTCACCTCATTCACATAAACTCAGGTGTGGTTCTGAATAACAAAAGACACCTTTATCTCTTTTGTCACTTCACAAAAGACCCCTTTATCATTCCTATCATTTAGGAAATTCCAAGGGGCTCCGTGTTTGGATTAGGGAGGAAAACCAAATACGTATATTTCTGATGAAAATCACAGTGTCCTGTCTGCAACCTCTTTATAAATCTTGCTTGAGGCTAGGGGTGGAAGTAGCAGGTTGGGGTCCAGGCCTGGCCCCCTCCACCTCCACTGGTCCCGCTCCCCCCCTAGCTGTAACGCCTGCATCTCCCCTTCCTAGATCTGTCTGTCCCCACCTGCCCGCTGGGAGGCCAGCTCCGTGAGAGCAGAGGTTTGGTCTGCTCTGCTCGTGGCCATGTCCCTATCAATTTCATGGCGCTGGCAGCAGAAGGCAGACCGACCAGCTCTTCCGAATAAATGAATGACCGTGTGCTTGTCCCCTTCTAGGTGGAGACGGCTCCCCCTCGTACGGCAACCCACAAGGTAACACACAGGGGCGGGGCAGCCCACCTTTCCAGGAGCGAGCTCTCCACATCACTGTGGGATGAAGTGGGGTAGACGTGTAATGATTTCAACCTGAGGGTGTTCAGGGAGCACCTACTGTTCCCATGCTTGTCTGGAAGCTCCTGAACACACATGTCTGTCCTTCAAGGAGGGGTCCATCCTGTGGGGGTCAGAGAAGGAGGGCGAGGACGGTCCTCAGGCTGCAAGATGCCTCGGAGCTCCGAGAGCAGGGCTGGGGTTCGTGGACCTGCCACTGGGCCACCAATGGCGTCCCTTTCATTGACCACTACTGACCGGTAGCCAACATGGAGAGGAGAGGGGAAGTCATGGCGTTCAGCCTTGGAGAGCCCCAGAGGGCACTGCCAGCCCCATCACAGGTGCAGAAATGGGGGCTGTTGTGTGTCCCTGGGAGGATGGGGTCCAGTCTCTTGGTCGTCTGGCGTTTGGGTGGAGGGTGACAGTGAATCTGCCCACTGACCCCAAGGCTTTGGGAAGAAGAAGGGTATTGAGGTGTCTTTCCAAGCTTCAGACCCCATCCCCATGCGGAGTCTCAGTACTGCTCTTTGCTGGGTGTAGGGACATTCTGGGGAAGTCCATGGATGCGTCTCTCCTCGCGGGCAGGAGGTAGGGCAGGAGGGGTGCATCTCAGGGCAAGAATCCAGGTCTGACACGTGGTTTGACGGGGTCCACGGCAGGACAGAGGGACTCATCCTAGCCTGGGGCAGAATGGAGGTGGGTAAGGATGCTCCTGGAAGGGACCATCTCCAAGTCCGGGTCTAAAGGATGGGTGGGAGGCAGCCAGGACAGGAGAGGTAGGTGCTGTGCTAGGTCGGGCTGGGTACACCCCCGGGAACAACTGTGGTGTATGGGGCCAGGGTGTGGAGTGTGATGGGCAGGGGACAACACTTGGGACTGGCCAGGCGACCCCATGGGCACGTCTGCACTTTCTACATGCTCCATGGGAAAAAGCCTGCCCCTGTTTATACCTATGTGACGCATGGATCAGAGGGCCAGTGATGGTCAGGGAGATCAGTGTTAAGACCCACTTAGTTCCCAGACTAAAGAGGATGTTGTAGAGACAGTGGACATGGGGATAAGAGGTCAGCCTGGAGGACCATTTGGTAGTCACCATTGATATCACGTGGTTGATTTGTATGGGACGGCAGAGAGGAAAGAGGTGTATCAGTTAGCAGTGCTATGTAACAAAAGAGCCCCAAACGTAGTGATTTTAAACAACCACCATTGATTATGATTATGTGAGTCGCAATTGGGCTAAAACCAGCCCACATCCATCCAAGAGGCCAGGCCAGGCTGGGCCACAAGGCAGCCAGACACGGTACCAGCGAATAAAGAGGAGCATCACAGCTTCACGTCTGCCGGTTCTACTGGCTGAAGACCCAATTCTCAGGATGATGACCTGGACCCCCCCCACCTCCCATGCCACCAAGTCACATGGTAGAGGGTGTGCATGGGGGGTGGGGAGCCCTGGAGAGCGGGGTCCAGCAGGGGACAGGGTGAGACAGCAGCACAAGGGAGGGATAGATCCCTGGGCGCCGTGGTAATGCTCTTCCAAGCATCACGGGAGCCACATCCACGGCATGGCCACTCATCTGTCCCCTACGACACGCCAGGCACTTGCCTGCATCTGGCGTAGGACATGGGTGGTTATTTTAGATGGAAGCAACGATTTGTTCTTCTGGGGAAGTGTTGATTTTTGTCCCATCAAGCTTCCATACCTTGGGTTTTGTGCAGGAATACCTAAGCTTCCCTTAAAGCATTGATGTTTGCTCTATGGTTGTGTTCAGAGCCCCAGCGTGATTTGAGGATCGGGCTATCAGGCACTTTTTGGTTAAAAAATTTTTTTTTGCATGAGTGAACATTCTATGTCCCCAAAGCTACAGATTCATCCAAATTCACAAATACATGAAAAAACATATCAAGCCTGTCTTCTGCGCAAAACTGTTGGGTGCCCCAGTCCGGTAAGACTGGTTGGTAAGCTCTCCTGAAAGCAGAATCACTTCCTCAGGCTTCTTGTGTGAATAGGAGGGTGGGGAGGGCCGGGGATGTGATTGCAGAGTTATTTACAACCAGCGGAGTTCCGGCTGGCTGTGTTTTTCACAGACCATCTTACTTTTCTGGGTTCCTGCAGGCAACAGGATAGCAAAAATCGTGTCTCCTATCCTGTGCGGGGTGCTGGTGACCCTGGTGGGGGCAACGGCCCGCTATTTCCAGTACAACAGGAGGTGGAATTGTTGCAGGACGAATGGCAAGTTTCCCTCCCAATTTTATCCCCTAAGCGTAAAGCCTGATAAGTATATGAATAAATGTAACAAAACAGAAGCAGACTCACAGATACAGAGAACAAACTAGCGGGTCCCAGTGGGGAGAGGGAAGGGGGGAGGGGCAAGATGGGGCAAAGAGATTAAGAGATACAAACTGCTGTGTTTAAAATAAATAAGCAACAAGGATATGTTGTACAGCACAGGGAATAGAGCCAATATTTTATAGTAACTTTAATGGAATACAACCTATAAAAATGTGGAATCGCTCTGTTGCATGCATGAGACGAATAGAATATTGTACCTCGACTATATTTCACTTAAAAAATTACTTTAATAAAATAACAACCAAAACAACTTAGGTCCAATAGACACACTGGCACGTCTTCCCACGAATCATCTGTATCTAGGAAATTTGTTCTTAAGATGAAAAGTGTTTCATTTTATTTAGAATTTATTACTTTTCAAAAAGTCCTTGAAGTAGTTTTGTTTTGTTTTTTTAACATAGGGCTTTAGAGCTGATTTGAAACCACACCTAAATGATGGCTTTTAAGATCTCTTCTTGTTATACATTTTTTTTAATTGAAGTATATTTGCTGTACAATATTATATGTTACAGGTGTACAATATAGTGTTTCACAAGTTTTAAGAGTTATATTCCATTTACAGGTATTACGGAATATTGGCTATATTATGTTATAAAATTCTTTGACAGATATACGTTACTTAATTTAACTTCGGTAATGAAAGGCTAAATCCTTTTGAATACAATCTATCAAAAAAGTTCATGCAAAATACATACTTTGATTTCGTGAGTAAAAGGTTTTGTGTCTGCTTTTGTTTAACAAGGCAATGTGTTTAAAAATATTGCAAATAGGGGCTACCCTGGTGGCGCAGTGGTTGAGAGTCCGCCTGCCGATGCAGGGGACACGGGTTCGTGCCCCGGTCCGGGAAGATCCCACATGCCGCGGAGCGGCTGGGCCCGTGAGCCATGGCCGCTGCGCCTGTGTGTCCGGAGCCTGTGCTCCGCAACAGGAGAGGCCACACAGTGAGAGGCCCACGTACCGCAAAAAAAAAAAAAAAAATATTGCAAATAGAGTTGAAAGCAGTCACCCGCGATGCACCTGTGTGAGCTGTGTTCAAGTGTCACACTCAATAAGTGATAACATATTTTGAATTAAAAAATACTTTCTGGGGTCCTTCGCTGGTAGTGTTATTTCTGATACAGTCCAGTGTAGACCCCCTTGCATAATGAAGGGATGTTAAAGCTGGGCCTTTATTACGGACCCACGGGGGACTTGAGAGATGCTTTTGAAAAGGTTTTCTCATCTGTAAGATTTGGTTTCACTGCCACAGACCTTACATAAGTAACTTGCTTTTGTTTTCAGTGAACTTTCAATCACAAGGGAGTCGGCAAAGATATTTGGGTGGAGTCTGCAGTGTTTGGACCCTTCTCCCAAAAGAAAACCACAGAAGGACTAAATTGCAAACCTTTCTGTCGAAAGGTGCACAGACCCCAGGGAAATGGGTTGGGGCCAGGGCTGGGGGCGTGCTGGGACTTTCTGCTTCACCTTTGGGTCCAGGCTTCCGGGTTTGAAGAATTACACGCCCAAGGACGGGTGGGTAGCCGTCCTTGGGAGCAGAGATCCTGTCTGCTGACTCAGATGTTAACTCGGGGTCTCCCAAGGTTTGGTCCTGAGACCAACCATGTCTGAATCTGTCTGTGTTTTGCCAGGGGGCCTCCACCTCCAGGAAGGAAGCTATGAAACAAAAGCCTGTTCCAGGAGTATTTTTTTAAGGATTTGGGCGAATTCAAAATCCCAAAACCTACCCTTGGCCTCCCTCTGCTGGTGGGTGGATGGTACTGCGCAACCCCCTGGCCGGGGCGAGCCTTGGTGTATACATAACCCCGGACCCTGAAAGTTTGCGGGGCGGGTGGGGAAACAGATTATGAAGAACAACGTTACTTTCCGGGCAACATGCCTTATCATTACAGAGACACTGTGCATTAATTTCGCTTGCATCTTCGGCCAAACTCTGTAAGCACTTGTGACCCCGGGAGCTCAGGGCTGAAAATGGGCAAGGAAAGTGAGGCATCATCTCAGGCGCAAACGTAAGGGGGTGGAGGGAGCCCCAACGAGCGAAGTCACCAAGATCAATACTATTTTAGTGCCATATTTTTTTAAAAAAATAACAAAATGGCAAACTACAGCCTGCCGGCTTGCTGCCTGTTTATGTCAGTAAAGTTTTACTGCAGCGAGAGGCAAGAGAGGCAAGACTGGAGCCCACGTTTATTTCACGTTTTGATACTATGCTCACGGTGGGCTTTTCTGGGCTTTCATTATGATTTTTTTTTTAAAAAAACACTGCATTCAAGTATTACGACGTATCCTGGGTTTTTTGGCACCTGCTACAACTTCGCGGCCACTCGCCTCCCCCTATTTGAATTTCTGCAGCAGGGGCAGCTTTTGTTCTTTCTGGTTCATACCCTTCCCGTCTATATGAGGCGGAGGCCCTTTCTGGTTAAAGCAGTGTCCTGTCTTGAAGCTCTCTCCTGCCTTTTTCGGGACTGGATAAAATACACGTCCAGCTGATTTACTTTGCTGTACAGTAGAGACTAACACAACATATTATAAAGCAACTACACTCCAAAAAAAAAAATTCTGTCTGCTTCCTCAATTATCGTTTAATGATAACTTCACCAGGTCCACGAAGGGACCAAACTTGGCTGAGGTTCTGTGAAAGTTAGCGAGCTCAGAGAGTCAAGACATGCTGTGACATCATTCGGGCACCCCTCCCACAGTGTGCAGGACCGATCCTTGCTGGGTGCAAAACCCGTAAACCGTCTAAGAAATATGGCAGCTTGACCTTCCCTCTGTGGTCCGGTGTTGATGCCCACCATGTGGCCAGGGAATGCCCACTCTCTCCCGAAGGATGGCGGGCACGTACATTGGCCAGCTCTGCAGGGGTTAGGAGCAACGCACGACCTGTGCGTCTGTGTGCAGCCCAGTCCTGGAGCTTGTGTGTCTTGTAGGGGCAGTGATGGGGATGGGGGCCTCTACCATGGCGACAGAGGTCCGTGCGCTCAAGGGGACCGTGTGAGCCTCACACTTTGCCTTTATTTCGTCAGATGGACGTAATAGTCACTCCCCATTTAGAGGTTATGAAGACTAATTCGGCCGCATCCCCCAAAGGGGGATTTCTACAACTAGGAGTGGTCACCCAAAAGATAGAGTTCCTCGATTCACTTAAAATGTTCTAAACCCTGAACAGATAGAAAGCAGCAGAAAAGATAGCAGGGCTTTGAGATCAATCTGTAGAGTTTTTTTTTTCTTTTTTTCCTGGCTATGACATCTTGCATCCAATCTTTCCTTACAGAACCAGAAAACATCTGAGGCCTTCAAAATCCACCCTTTGCTTTGAGATAAAGGCTCCACCCAGACAAGAACCACCCTCATCACTCCCGTGCCATGTTCCTTTCCTTCTGGGCTTAAGCAGCTGCCCTGAAGGGTTTTCCCTCCTGTTTGCAATAGACGTGCTACCTAACCAAGAATTCCTAATTCCTCAGACACATCAATCATCATAAGGTAGACAGCTGGACCTTGGGTTGTAAAATGACTGCTTGATCTGTTGGTTCCATCGTGAATCCGGACAGAGAGTCCAGCTCTGGAATGAACTCCGAAACTACCTCCTGGTGTGACCTCAGGCCATCGACATGGTCACAAAGCACAGGGGCAGCAGGATAGCACCGGGGTCTTGGGCGGGAATGCCATCGGCTTCTAAAAGATGCAGACAGACTGCTGTTTGGGTTTCCAACAAGCTGGGGTGAGAAGATTGACTGATGCCATAAGTTCCTTAGTTATGTCAGGAATCCAGACCTGTTCACCACCGCCCGTGAATCGGGAATGAGTGATTCCCGACACTAACGGCAGAATTTGAACGTTATGTCAGCTCCCAAGAGTATTGTCACCTGCAGAGGATGAGGCTGGATTTGGGAAATTTAAGTGCAAAATCGCTGATGTGGAAACCGTCTCGGGGAAGTGATCATGGGGTGCTTTTTTCCTGTGAAATAGTCCAGTTTCTACATTTTTTTGGAGAACGTGGGGTAGAAATAGAGATTTGCAGATGTTGTGGCTTTTCGTATTATTTTTGGTCTTTGATCCTCCGTGGGTACCAGTTCTTAAGGCGACGGCAGTGCCTTCCCTGGTTTATACTTTTCTTTTTACTGGACAAGATGATCTTCTATCCTCAAATATGTAAAACGCATACTAGCTGTTTGGTTCTATTTTAGTAATGCTTTAGGGGAGAGGGAAAAGGATGGTTTGGGCAGATTAGTAGAGTTTGATTCAACTGAGATGAATGCTGATAGAATTTTAGAGTTTAAATATTAGAACCAAAGAGGAAGCCAGCCCGCTAGAATCTGGACCTCATAAAGAGGACACGTTAACATTCCAAATATTTATGCCTTGAGCTCACCCTTCAGGATTGAGAGCTGGGTCTGCAAAGAGAAGTTGGAAGCAGAAGGCGTTTGCAAGAGCTTCCCCAAAATGGAAAAGAACTTAAAACTAAAGGTCCTGATGAGACGGCTCAGAATTGCATGCCTTCCCGTCCTGGATTTACAAAGATTTGAGCCATTTGAAGACTGTATTTCCTATTTTACTATGAATGTCCTAGGACTCTTCCCAAATCTTGTTAAGCTTCCCCATAAGTGAGGATGCCTGCTAAACATGCCCGCTAAACATAATTTAACTGTTGTTCAAAAGTGTGTGTATGTACACACACAGATTTACACACAGATGTACATAAATGGAAGTTAAGCATTTTGAAAGGTAACTCCATCCCTTTTCTGTAACTGTCATGGGCAACTTTTCCTCATTTAAAATACATGTAAGAGAAAAAAAAATCGGCCTTGTTGGTTGTGTTCTCTGTTCTATATTTTGCACATATAACCATGAGACAGCGGTGAAAGGGTCAAAAAGTCATGAAGCTACGTAGCTTTGCATGTATCCAGGAAAGCCCTTTCTACTCCGTTGTGCATCCTTTGGGCGCATGGCCTTGGAGGCTTATGGCTGAGATGGTCGCCCCACCACCACCCCCCGCCCCGCCACCAGCTCCGATGGACCCAGCAGTTGTTTGAGAACCAGAGGGGCATCTGTCACCTTCCAAAGGAAGAAATGGTGTCCTCAGTACCCTGTGGAAGAAGATGGATTATGAACACATAAAGAAACATACAGTTGGAGAACAGCGGAATAAACGTCACCCCGACGACAAGAGGAAGATATGGTTAGTGTTCAATGTCGTTTAAATTAAAGTACGTGAACAATGCTGTCTCGGGAAGCCTCTCTTTAAGGCTTTAAGTTCTGGGGATCAAATGTCCAGCATGGTGACTAGCTAACAATACTGTATTCTATACGTGAAAGTTTTTAAGAGAGTAGACTTTAAGTATTCTAACCACTAAAAGAAATGGTAATTATGTGACAGGATGGAGGTGTTAGCTAAGGCTGGGGTGGAAATCCTATTGCAGTGTATACACAATGTACACTTTATTGTATATATATTGTATATATCACAATGTACACCTTAAACTTCCGCAATGCTACGTGTCAATTATTATCTCAATGAAGCTGGGGGAAAAAAAAACTCTTTCTGACATTTTCTTCCGGAAGCGTTTTTTGCTTGGATTCCGTAGGCATCCAGCACTCCGCACGCACAGATGATCATTTCAGTGGCCTTGGCAAGATTTTCCTCTTTCTTTCCGTGGCACATTCACTATAAATTTAATATTCTGTGATAGTTCATTTTCTACACACATATATGTATCTGGGGGAGCGCAGCTCACTCAGTGACCATATGTTTCTACTGACGTCATAGAATCTGACTTTCAAATGATGTTTACTCCTGACGGCGGCGAAGCTTGTTCATTTCTGAGACCGTTTCATAGGATCTGCGTGTGCATCTGTTCTTTTATCTTCTTTCGGATAATTTAGTGTAGATTTGGTGGCTTTTTCTTGCAGACATTTGGACGACTCCTTTCTCTGAGCTCATCCATCAGTTTCTTCGAAACTCCTTGTGGTTCGCGTTCGAGAAGGTCTCCAACGTCTCACGCATTTCAAATGCAAGGAGGCATCATCTGTAGTAGAATCATTTCTACCTTCAGCAAATGGTTTCTAACATTTTGTTTGTTTATTGAATTCACTCTTTCTTTGCACCCTCTGGTTTCTTACGAAAGCAGATTTACCCTCCCCCAAAGGTGGACACATTCATCCAAACCCTCTGTTAGTTTTCTGGCTGTGTTAACCTGAGATAGTCACTCTTAAATCTCACCGAGCTTCCTTTTCATTCACTGACAAGTGTCACGTTGAAATGTCTCGTGACGCAGGTGACAGATTTCGGATCCCATCTGTAAAACTGCGAGCCTGGGGCAGGTGCAGATGAGTTCTGCTGGTTTTCAATAGCTTTTCAGAACGCAAGTTCTAATAGCAGTAACCAACCGTGTAATTCTCTCCTCGAATTCCTGCTCTGAACCCATCAACCTTTTCAGGACACGTTAATCCATGTTCACAGGGGGCTTGAATTTTTTTTTTTTCCAATTAAGCCCACTCAGATAGTGAGAACCATAGTAAAGCAAGTCATCAGAAGCTAGTCACCAGCCTTAAATAACCGACGGTTCAGCCACCGTTTCTGAGAAAATGATTCCTCTTTTCACTCGTAAACTCACGAGGGGACATTAGTTCTGGAAAGCTGCCTCTTTGGTAGAAAGAGCACAAAGCTGTCTCCTGATCCTGTTTCTTACGATGACGATGAGGCTGAAACCAGGCAGAGGAAAGCCCTTGTGGTTCCTGAAACCCACCATTCTGATGGGGCGAACTTTTCTTTGGAGAGCCGCCTTCTATGTTAACAACGTATTTCTTGAATCTTCACATTTTGGGGACACACCCTTGGCGTCCATCACATCTCTAACCCTGGCAGCTTTCACCTTGGCCCCCAAAGCAGGTGGTACTGTTAGCAGTTAGGGTTCTTGGCCTCCTTAAGCAATAGAAATTGATCAGAGGCCAGACAAGAAATTCACGCCAGGCTTTATTGGGGCCCCTGCTGCAGCGCGGGGCGGGGGCGCGGGGTCGGGGGGGGGAGTGAGAACAAATAACAAGTTCCCTTGTTTGCTCGCTCCCTGGCGGGGGCAAGCTTGTTCCTTAAGTGGGCTGAGGGTACGGGTGGGTCCAGGGGTCGGGCTGGAGGGGAGGCTTAGGTGGGCTGCCCACCCCTTAGGTGGTGTTGTGTGCAGGGGGCATGCGCAGGACCCTGCTTTCGCTCCGGGCTCTTCAGAAGTGGCAGGTGGGCTTTTTGGTCTCTTTGTATCTTGTTGTTCATCATTTGCCCCAACTGCGCATGCACGCGGTTATTTTTAGTCCGGTAAATGTTCTCTGTGTGTTGCTGTCTAAGAGATCTCTGTCCCGGCACAAGCCCTGCAGCAAAGGGTCCCGGGTCCCAGCCTGTCTCAGTACTTTAAAAGTATTATTATCTCTGCAAATGACTTTTTCAGCACTTTGCCTGTTTTATTCCCAGGAAATGGTTTTTGTTGCTTCTTGGGGTCCTCCAAACTCCCGCTGTTAGGAATTCTGTGGAGGGACCATCCATGAATCCAGGTCCGGTTGTTGTCCGGAGATCTGTTCTCTGCCTGTTGTGTAGGTGACCCCGACACACCGACAGTGCATCTACTCAGAGCTCATGCAGAAATGGCCCCTTTCCCATCTCTTGGTCTCTTGGTTCAAAACACAGGGTGGGTAGTTACCCTGCAGACGGGTAAAGTGAGAGGTTCTGCAGCTTTGCGAGGATTCGGGTCTAGGTGATCATTGCTTTTTGAGCCCATCAGAGGCTGCTGTCTTCCGGCCCATGAGAGAATTACATTTCACATTTTGCCCGGGCGGCCCCCTGAAAGTGTTCAGGGCTTTGTTCTGTGCAGAAGGGATACTGTATGGTGCATGGATTTTATTCCATGTGATAACGTTTCCATGCAGACGGGACCTTGGACCCCAGGAGAAAAGAATTAATGAGATGCAGAATTCCATGTGTTGTCTTGTGATTCTAATGACTTTTCTGTAAAGGGAGAAGATGTGTATATGTATTCTGTAAAAATAGAAAGATGTTTTACTTAAAGGGAGTTAAGCCTTAGAGCTGCAGAATTTCATTTTTTTCCAATATATTATTCTTAGGTCTATAGTCTTAAAAATCTTTTAAAACAACCTGCACAACAATTTCAAAATTCAGTAAACAAAAGAGGAAGTATTGGATATTAGTTTTCACTCAATTTACTAATGAAAATTTCCCAAAACAGTGGCGGTCCTCCAATTCATATATCCCCAAGAATCTTATAAAGTCTCCTGACATTGTGAAAGCCCATAGTCATTTTATATTAATTAATTCAGTTAAACCGAGTTCCATTTTGTTTATTTTTACAAATAAACATTTTCTATGACACAAATGAACTTAACTATGAAACAGAAAGAGACTCACAGACATAGAGAACAGACTTGTGGTTGCCAAGGGGGAGGGGGGATGGGGGAAGGAAGGATTGGGAGTTTGGGATTAGCAGATACAAACTATTATATATAGAGAATGGATAAACAGCAAGGTCCTACTGCAGAGCACAGGGAACTATATTCAATATCCTGTGATAAACCATCATGGAAAAAAGTATGAAAAAGAATATTAAAAAAAGAAGAAATGACACAAAAACCTTAATTATATAACATTTTAAAATATAAATCAATTGAAAGAAATAAACATTTTCAATTTGGCAGACAGAGAATGATTTATTAGATCATCAAGCCAATGTTTAATCTATCAAAGAGTGGCAATCTAGAAAGTGAACAAAATAACTGATGTTCTGATTAGAAACACCAAGTACCAGTTTGAGTAATAGTAACGTCAATGACATATACATATGTTCTATTTTAGTAGGAAGACATAAAAAAAAACCAAACTTTTAAGATACATTAAATATTTTACACATACACATGGGTGTCGTTGACAGTAAATTGTTAGTAAAGGTATAACTAGTTCCAAGGTTGACGGGGCAGGTATAGTGTATTGTAGTCCCCACCCTGCACCCTCCAGGGTCAAAGTAGTGACTATAGAATTCAGGAGATTTACAAAAGAAGTCTCCCCGAGAGTGCTCCATTACTTGTCGAGCCATTGTAAATTTGTGAAATGGCTTTAAAATTAGTTTAACACTTTTAAAAATCACGGTTAAAAAAAATGGGTAATCATCAATACCTTGCACATTGCTATAGCCCACGCACACTAGGGAATCAGAGACTCCCATTGGATGTCCCATGGAAAAGGTCACCATCTGCTGTGGTGTTTTTAACGTAAATGTTAGTCTTGGTGGGGTTATTCACTGCCTATTCTGCTTTCTTTAGAAATCCAACGTCTTCTAACACAGCTTCTGTCTGAGCCTGTTGGTGAAAGGCTCGTGAGATTTCCTGGGAAGGAAAGAAAGAGGGTCAAGGCGTTCATGGGCCAGCCCCATCCTGTGATCCCTTATTTGCAGGTCAGACCCCTAAGGGATTAGAATTAGCTCGTCTGGTTTCCCACCACGTACTATTCTGGTTCCTGACACTAAAGGGCTTCGGTGATGTGGGTTGGCCTCTGCCCGAGTCCCATCTTCCTAATGGAGGCATGTCCCCCGCAGTTCCAAATATAAATGCAGTGCACATCTGTGCCTTGCAGCCATCTCCCTCCGCACCGTGGCCACCCCTTCTCACACTGGCATGCGTCCAACATAACTGCTCCTCTGTGAATAGCTGGGGATGGATAAATGGTCTGTGGAAGCACAGACGACGTTCCAAACTCCCCTCAACTGAAAATAAAAACAGCACTTGGACCTGACGAACATGGAACATTTTGCCCCTGGGGTGGAGGGCTGGGGGCAAAGCTGACACGCTCACCTTCGGCCGTAGACCAAAGGGGAGTTAGTTAGCGAGATGGGGCCATTGCAGTCCCAGCCCTTTCCCCGACCCTGCACATTCCCTCACCCACCTCCTCTGCCCAAACTTTTGTTCTCTAATCTTGTATCCACTGCCCACATCTTATGCACTATAACTTTTTATTGTTTATTGCCCGGGTTTTCCCCTCCCCCCTGCCCCCAGGAGGTACATCTATAAAAGCATGGGTGTGTCCATAACTACTAGAGCGGTGACTGGCATGCAGTAGGTGCTCAGTAACTATTTATTCAATCAACACTTGGAAGAATGAATGAATCTGTCTCAGCTCAGGCTCCCATAATAGAACACCACAGACTGCGGGGATTCAACAACAGACGTTTGTTTTTCACGGTTCTGGAGGCTGGGAGTCTGAGATCGCCGGGTGGGCAGATTAGTTCCCAGTGAGGCTCTCTTCCAGATTTATAGACGGCTGCCTTCTTACTGTGTCCTCACATGGTGGAGAGAGAGCTCTGGTGCCTCTTTTTCTTCTTCTAAGGATGCTAATGCCATCATGGGGGCCCCACCCCCATGACTTCATTCAAACCTGCCCAGGGGCCCATCTCCTAACACATCCCATTGGGGGTCAGGGCTTCAACATGTAGATTTGGGGGGACACACACATTCAGTCCATAGCAGAATTTCTTTTTTTAAAACAAAATTATTTATTTTATTTTTGGCTGCATTGGGTCTTCATTGCGGTATGCGGGTTTTCTCTAGTTGCGGCGAGCGAGGGCTGCTCTTCATTGAGGTGCGCGGGCTTCTCACTGCAGTGGCTTTTCTTGTTGCAGAGCCGGGGCTCTAGGCTCGCGGGCTTCAGTAGTTGCAGCACGCAGACTCAGTGGTTGTGGCTCGCAGGCTCTAGAGCACAGACTCAGTAGTTGTGACGCACGGGCTTCGTTGCTCCGTGGCATGGGGGATCTTCCCGGGCCAGGGCTCGAACCCGTGTCCCCTGCATTGGCAGGCGGATTCTCAACCACTGCGCCACGAGGGAAGCCCAGAATTTCTTATTTAGGCCACAAACTTCACATTACAGAGGACGTGTTTCCTCTTGTTATTTTAGCTAAAGACCTTTATGTGATGAGATTAATAGAGATATGAACAAATGTGAGGTTTTAAAATATATATTATGAAATAAAATGTACCAACATTTGGAACACCTCCAGATGACCCATGCATGATATTGCAAGATCCTAAGTGGATAAAGGATCCATCTGAAGTTCAAGATAAAGCTGTGGATTCTAACTTTATAGAGTACAGAATTCATTGATTGGTATCCAGATTCCATGCTGAAATCATGGAACCTTAAAGAAACTACCAATTATCAAGTTTTGGTGTGGCATCAAAGAAGAATGTCAATTGTGTGAAAACCCTATTAAAATATTCCCCTCTTTTCTAACTACCCATCTGGGGGAGGCCAGATTTTCTTTACCCATTTCAACCTAAACTATTATTGCAACAGAACAAATGTAGAAGTAAATATGAGAAATTAGTCATCTTCTATTAAGCGAGATATGAAGGAGATGTACAAGTGTGTAAATTAATGCTACTCTTTCCCTCTCCCCCAGTTTTTGTTTGGGAAAATAAATTTATTTTTCTGTAAAAATATGTTATTTATACAAAATGGAATGGGTTTATTATTGTTATCTTTAAACTTATTAAATGAATAAATATCAAAATTTTTCAGTTTTAGGGGCTTCCCTGGTGGCGCAGTGGTTGAGAATCTGCCTGCCGATGCAGGGGACACGGGTTCGTGCCCCGGTCCGGGAAGATCCCACATGCCACAGAGCAGCTGGGCCCGTGAGCCATGGCCGCTGGGCCTGCGCGTCTGGAGCCTGTGCTCTGCAACGGGAGAGGCCACAGCAGTGAGAGGCCCACGTACCGCAAAAAAAATTTCAGTTTTAATTTCTAATACAGAAAATATGGATACTTATAAACAAATATGTAAAAATTTCAGTTTTAAATTTGAATATAAAAAACATATTTATAGATAAATATCTAACATTTTCAGTTTTAATTTCTAATACAGAAAATATGTTTCTTTAAAACCTACATAAGCAAAAGTTCTTTGGGTTTCTCACTAGTCTTTCAGAGTGTCGGGAATCCAGTGACCAAACTGCTTGAGGATTTCTGCCATGTGGTATAAATTAGGATGCTTTTATGCTGAAGTAGCAGAAAGTCCATCTCAAAATAGCTAACACTATAAAGACAGTATCTTGTAAGGGGACTTACTGAGGTTTAGGGCGTCTGCATTGGGGATAATTTGAGGATTTAATGGTGTTCTCTCATGGTTCACCGGGTATTAACCAGTTTCACTCCTGGCAGAAAATGGCTCTGTAGCTCCAGCCATCACAGCCCCACCCACTAATATCTGCAGGCCCAATTAAGGCCACTTCCTCTTTTGAGAGTGAAGACCTCTTTCCAGAAGCCAGCCGCTAACCCCGCCTCCTTCCTCACTCACACACAATGGGCCACACAGCCCCTCGCTGAAACTGGGACGCATATATCCTGGATTTATGCATCCCAATCCAGTCCTGTTACAAACAAATAACAGAAAAATGAATGGCGGTTGAGTGGTTACCAGTAGCACGTGACGTAAATGCTTTGCTTTCTGTTTTCTTGCGGTTGTGGTCCTTTATATCTTACTAGGTTAATGTGTACAGATAAAATACAGATATATAAGGACTTCCCTGGCAGTACAGTGGTTAAGACTGCGCCCTTCCAATACAGGGGGCCGTGGGTTCCATCCCTGGCTCGGGAACTAAGATCCCACATGCCGCGTGGCCAAAAAATTAAAAAAGAAACACAAACGCATCTATCATTGCAGCTGGGACGCACACATATATGGACGTATACATACTGCAGACATCTTTTCTCTCCTTCTCGCACTTATCTTTCAAGGTAATTCATAGGATCTTTGTCACAAAAACGTGGCAGGTGACGCAGTTGGCTGGCATCTTCCTCTGGCTCCTGGGCTTGAACTATGTCCGCCGCAGCGCCCTGTAACTTTCCAACAATGTTGCAACCGACGTACCAACGACTCAATTTCTCTGAATGGCTCCCAGGGAGAAGGCAGGGTCACCTTCGCCACGGGCAAACCTCCTTCGTGCGGCACCCCGACAAGAGACCGCCTTCCGCTGACGGCGCCCACGGCTCACCAGGTGCCCACCCTCCTGGCTTCCTGGAGACCCTCCCCCTCCCCCAGAGGCACCGGCAGCGCCCACGGCAGGATGCCTGCTCTGGGTTTCAAAACGGACCTAACCTTTGCCCAGGCATCTGGGAGGACTGCCTGTGGCTGACGGCCCTCTGTCCTGCTTTCCGGCCTCCAAGGCAGAGCTGGAAGGACCGGGTGGGCGAGTGTGGGGGCAGGGGCTGGGGGCGCGTCTACGGAACTGGGTGCTGGGAGGCGAGGCAACCTGCTCCGGCGTCCTGAGCCTTCTCTTTAAACATCTCTGCAGTTCCCCCCAGCTCCTGTCTGGGTGCAACTTCTTCCCACCCTCTCTAGCCCCTCAGGCTGCCGCCGGTCCCTCCCCACAAAGCCCAAATGCCGGCAATCAGAACCGCGGTTGTCAACCTTGAGGGTGGATGGGGCGGGGAAGGGGGGGGGCTTGTTAACACAGGGTACGTATGAGAGACTCAGTTTCCTGATGTTCGGGAGACCTGAGAACGCGCATTTCTCAGAATTTCTCAGGGGATGCTGATACCGCTGCCGGTCCAGGGCTGACCCAGGGAAGCAAAAGATGGGAGGGGGGGCGAGCTCGGAGTGAAACACAGCCTGGGGGGGACCAGCGTGGGTGGGTGGGTGGGTGGGAGGCGCTGCTAACTTCTCCCAAGTGTACCAACCGCCTGGCGTTATTTCCCGTCCTCCTGGGGCTTGGGTAGGATTCCGAATTTCTAGGATTCTTCACCAGCGGGAAAGCATCATGAGATGGTGCGTTCAGGGATGGGGCTGAAGGAATCCGCCTGCGCAGTGTCTGGGTTTCGACTTGGCCTTGAAGGTGCTCACTTTCTCCCCAACCCGGCGAGGACGTGCCGTGATCCACGCCCCCTCCCCCAACCTGACTGTAGCTTGTTAACCCCTCTTCCCCTCTGGGCCAAAGAAATCCCCTCCTCCTCTCAGCGGGCGTCAAAACAGAGACACACTTGTCAAGCTGTCACAAGTGGGGAGGGGGTGCTCCTGGCATCTGGCGGGTGGAGACCTGGGACGCTGCTTCACACCCCACAGGGCACAGGACGCCTCACATCAGAGCCACCCAGCCCCAGATGTCAGTAGTGCTGAGGCTGAGAAACGCTGACTTAGCATCAGAGATTCTATCTTCCATTTACCAATCAACCTCTCTCTCTCTCTCTCTCTTATCTATATATTATAACTGTAATTAACCTATCTATTATCTATCATCTATCTGTGTATCTATCCTGTCAATCTATCCACATGTCAATCATCTATCATCTTCCATCATCTCTCTTTCTCCCTCTCTCTCTGGCTGTAGTTCGCAACCAGAGACAATTGTACTCCCCCAGAGACACTTGGCGATGCCTAGGGACGCTTTTACTGTCACAGCTGGTATCTGATGGGTGGAGAGCAGGGAGGCTGCTCCGCCCCCCACAGGGCACAGGACGCGCCCATGACAGCAAAGACTTTGGTCTTTGCTATCTATCTATCTTTGGGTCTATCATCTACCTATCTATTATCTATTATAATTCTATTATCATTTACCTGCTAGATCTGTCATCTATGTATCTCTATCTGTCTATGATTTATCTATCTGTCTGTCTATCATGATCTATCTGCGATTGTAGTTTGAAACCCTGCATGGCTCTCTCCCCAGGGGCACAGTTGGTGATGTGTGGAGTCGCTTTGTGGGGTGTGGGTACCAGGGATGCTGCTGCACAACCCCAGTGCACAGGACACCCCACATCCGAGAGTCACCCACTTCTGAACGTCCCTGGTCCTGAGGTGGAAATCCTGCTGGCAGGTAACTTCTAACCCAGGGCAAAGGGAAAATTTTAGAATCTCACCACCCCGCAATGTGGACTGAAGGACGCAGACGCTGTCTGGGACGTTTCAAAGGGGACCTCTTGTTGTCGGAACGCTCTGGCGGGTCCTTTTCCCCATATCCCCAGTGTCACACAGGAGCACTGCACCCCTGGGGCAGAAAGAGGCCAGAATGGGACCAAAGGGAATGACCCTGTGGCACGGGTGAGTGGGGACACTTGGCAAACACTGGAGACAACAGTCAGACAAGCACAGAGGCTGGGAACCCGTCCCCTTCCTCTGGAAGCCAGGGGGCAGCTGGGGGCTGAGGAGACCTCGGGGCTCAGAACGGACCCTTCCTGAGACTGTCCGGCTGCGTCAGAAGCACCTGAGCCTCTTTCAGGTTGGCTGGCAGGGGACAGAAACCCAGCACTGTCATATTAAGTAAGAGAAAGACAAATATCATTTGATGTCACTTACATGTGGAATCTACAAAAATGATACAAATGAACTCGTGTACAAGACAGAAACAGTCACAGGTGTAGAAAACAGACTTAGGGTTACCAAAGGGGAAAGGGATGGGGGAGGGATAAATTAGGAGTACGGGAGTAACAGGTACAAACTACTGTACACAGAACAGATAAACAAGGACCTGCTGTATAGCACAAGGAACTATGTTCAGTATCTTGTTAGAACAAGATGGAAAATAAATGGAAGTAGATTCTTTGTATTAATCTTTTATTAAAAAGCAATAGATTCTTTTCTATAATGGAAAAGAATTTTGAAAAGAATATACATGTAACTGAATCACTTTGCTGTATACTAGAAAGTAACACAACATTGTAAATTAACTATACTTCAATTTTAAAAAATGGTTAAGGAAAAAAACAAAACCAAACCCAAACCAGCACTGACTGCAGGAAGAGTCTTCCCCTGGTTGTTACTCATATCCTGATGCTTCCACCAATGGTTCAGAAGCTGCAGGGATTTCAGGGAGACTTCCAGAGGCTCAGTAAGTCCCGCAGACATCTTGCAGCACCCCGATAATAAGTACGTGCACATAGTGCCCAGGGGGCGGGCAGAGGGGTCCGTGCCCTTTTCCTGCTTAGCGACATCAGCCACACTTTCATCGCATACGAGATCTGCATTCTGCAGACAGCGTGATGAGGTGGGGTCCTGCCCTAGCGTTTTCCAGCCGGCCTGGCCCAGCTCTGTCACCTGGACGCGATTTTTGAGATAGCTCTGAGCCCAGCAGGTGCTGAAAACACCTGCGGCATCTGTCCCTCGAGGCCGATGGCTATCCATCCACGGTGCTGTGTCTGTGGACAGATGCCCTGAGGCTCTGGGCTCTTGCCTCATCTGTCTCCCCACATGGCACGGGGAATCCCCTTCTTATTCCAAGCCAAGTGAGCCCCGATGGCTTTTACGCCTGCAAAGCCCCCTGTTCCCCATGGGGCATGAACTCCAGCAAAAAGCCCAGACAGAGATCCCAGTCTGCTGGGCGCTGGGTGACATGCACGCCTTACTGCGTCGATCGCTGACGAGGTTTAGCATCGGCTATGTCCTCTCTTAAGATTTTTTCTGTCACTTCTTGAGCTTAAATTGTACCGGTTCCCAAAGTGTGAAGTGTGGAACCCTGAGGGGGCGGGTTCCCCGAGATCAGGACATCCGCGTGGGAAGAACTCCTTTGCCTTTGTTAAAACTATGTGGACGTTTGCACAGACGGTGGAGAAGCAACACGGGGCGGGGGGGCGGGGGGTGAGGCCTGCTGGGGCTATAGTTGGTGTAGTGGAGAGATGACCCCCCTCCCGGGACGCCTTCCACCCACCCCCCCAGGTGACATTTTCAGAGCAGGAAGCCCCGTTACTCAGGAATGTCCATTCCTTCTGTCGATCCGTGTTCCCTGGACCCTTGATCCCGCAGGACATGACAACGTGCTGGATGGGCAAGGTCCAGCAGGTGGGAGAATTCCTGAGATACCGCCTGGTTTCTCGGGCCCCTGGTGCTTACGCGCTCCTATGGCCCCAGCCAGTGGCTGCACCCTCCCTGAGGACAGCATCTGGCCCACTCCTCTCTCCTTCTCTACAACCCGCCGTGGCTCACAGGGTTCAGATGGCGACTCATCCACTCATGCGGGCATGCACTCACACGTGCATTCATTCATTCCATTCGTCCACTCCTGCATTCACACGTTCATTAATTCACTCACTCATGCGTGCATTCATTCATAAATGTATTCCCTCGTTTATCTACTCCATTCATTCACTCGTAATTCTCTCCCTCCCTGACGCACGTATTCAGCAGCCGAGGTGCCCATCACTCCATCACTCACTCATTGATTTTCAGTTACTCTCTCCTGCGTACACGCACCGTGCACGCTTGCATGCCCCTTTCCTTTGCTCACTGAGCGTTCGTTCAGTAAGATCACGTTTCCAGCGTGGCCTCTGCCCGGGCAGCGCGCCGGCCTTGGGCCCGGCCCGGGAGGCCACTGCAAACGTTTACTTTGGGGCTGGCCGGTTAAAGGTGAGATGTCCGAGCGGAGACGCCTCAGACTCCTGGATTGGGCGGGGAGGGGTCGGGGGGCCGGGGCGGGGCGAGGATGCCCGGCGGCCGCTGCCCCCTCCGGCTCTCCTTCCGGGGCGCCAGGGGCCGGGCACGAGGCGGCGCCGGCCTGGCGCGGGGCTGCGGCGGTCGCGTGGACCAGCGCCCGGGGCTGCAGAGCGGGGGCGGGGGCGGGCTTCCGGAGCGCAGCCCAGCAGGCCGGGCCGAGGCGCTGGGGCGCCGGGGACGCGTGGTGGGCGCAGGGCAGGGGCGCCGGCCCGGGCAGAGGCTGCCGGAGCGCCGCAGGTGCCGGGGCGCAGGGGCCGGGCGGCGCGGAGGCGGCCTGGGCGCGGCGGGGACTTGGCGCTGCAGCTGCCCGAGCGCGGGGGAGGAGCGGGGCGGGGCGCAGGGGTGCGGAAGGCCGGGGGGCGGGGGAGGCGCCGGCGCCAGGCGGAAGCTTCGGGGGCGCAGTGGAGGTGCTGGGCCTGGGGTGGGGCGCGGAGGCGGCCTGGGCGCTTGGGGGGCCTGGGGGCGCGCGAGCTGCCCGAGCGCTGAGGAAGGGCGCGGGTGGGGGGCGCAGTGGTGGTCGCGGGGCGAAGAGTATTCTGCGGGGCGAGGGGCGCCGGGCCAGCCTGGGACACAGGCTGCCCGGGGCGCGGCGAGGTCGCTGGGGACACCCGGGCGGGCAGGGGCCGGGGGACGACGGGGGTGTGGGCAGAGGCAGCCCCGGAGCGCAGAGGGAATATGGGGAGACCGGGGTGGGGAGGGGCTGACCCGGGGGAGGGGCTGTAGGGCGGTGCTGCAGCCCCGGGGGTCTGTCTGGAATGCCGAGCTGTCTCCGCAGGCCCGGAGCTCCGTGCGGGTCGCCTAGAGACGACGCCTCCGCCAGGCCCGGCTCGAGGCCGCCCCCGCGCCCAGGCGCACTTGGCCGCCCGGTGCCCACGGCGGGCTGGGCCTCAGACCATGCCGGGTGAGTCGGGAAGACCCCTCGTGCTCAGCCTCCCTGCTCTCCTGGCGCGGCTCAGATTGGCCCGCGCTGGGGGCACCCCCCGCTTTGAGCGCGCAAGGTCGCCCCCAACCCCTCAGCTCCCACGGTGCGCCTTCCCAGTGACCCCCGGGGCTGGAGAGCTTGGTGTCCCTGGGGCAGGTGGAGATGGGGGTCTCAGCAGCTGGGAGGCGGGCGAGGTTTAGTATGGTCAGGGGGCGCTGAGATTTGGTAATTTTCCTTCTGTATAAAAGTAGCCCTTGGAGATTAAATGGGCTGGTTTGTTGGCCAGCGCGGAAACGCGTGGGCGTCTCACGGACGCGGAGACCCGTGGGAGTTCGTGCCCCTATGGCTCTGGGAAGACAGAGCCTGTGGTTCCCCTCCCCCAGCCTCGCCCCTCGAGGTCAGACTGGAGGCAGAACTGGTTATTCCGGTAAAGATCCAGGGTTAATCCCGCAGCGGGGCAGCAGGCCGACCGTGGCCAGATGCTGGGACTTCGGCGAGCCCTGGCCCCCCAGGGCTGCAATTCGGTCCTGTCTGCCTTCTCTTGGGTCTGGAGTGGACATCCGATTTGGACAGTAGACTTCCAAAGCGTAGAAACGTGATGATGGAGCAGTTCCCTGGGGATCCAGTGGTTGGGACTCCGTGCTTCCAATGCAGGGGTCACGGGTTCCATACCTGGTGGGAGAACTAAGATCCCACATGCTGCGACATGGCCAAAAAAAAAAAAAAGCTCCCAAGAAATGTGGTGATGAAACATAACCTCCACCCATGGGAAAGGTGCCCGTCCCGTTTTTATCATGAAGACACCCCGTGCTTGCACCAGTCCGGGCCTGAACGTGCATGAGCGCATTTTTCAGGAAAAAAAAAAAATCTGGTTACTTTTTATTCAGAGGAGCGATTTGGTAATTCAGGGAGCGGTTTCCATGCTTCTGTACCTCCTCTGTGCCTTAGAGAGGAGAATTGTTGGGGCAGAAAAGGCAGATATCCTGCCGTGTGCTGCGGTGTGCTGTCAGATTCTTGCAGAGAAGCAGAAAAGTCTGTGTGTTCCAGGCGGCGGTTTGGAGCTCTGCAGAGTGAAAAACACATTTTCTGCCAACCCGCTGGGGTCAATATAATGGTAGCATTCAGGAGGGTCGTTCGGACACATCGGCCACGGAATGTGCTAGAAAGAGCCCATCTGGGTGTTCAGCACTTTGCAGGGAACAAAAAACACCATTGAGTATAAGAGGAGGGGCAGAGGAGGAAGTCGGGATGTTATTTCGGGGGAGGGTCCGGGGGTGGGTTGTAAGGGGGTGGGGTAGAGGAAGGCGAGGAAGAGAAGTAAACATTTCTCCCAGACCTGTTATAAAACTGTCAGCCACCGCCGTCTTCAGGATGAACTCGGTTTTGCGGCATTCTTTTTTCCCCCCAACCTGGGGCTGGAGGACAGCCACCCGTTCTATTTCTGTTTTCCCACCCTGCACGCATGCCAAAAGTCCCCTCCCCAGCGCCCTGCCTGGTGGAAACAAAGCCTTTCAATGCAGGAGGCTTGGATAATTGTGCCGTGTTTTTTTGATGCCACGCCCAAACCTGACAGATGGGAGTTTCTTAGAGGTAAGGTGGTGTTGGAATCTGCAGACTTGTCCGTGAAGTTTTCAGCCTTTGTGACATTGACGTCCACTGGTCTGCCTTTGCACTTGAGATGGAGATCTTATCCAGCCATGATTTTGCACCATCATGCCCCGGCCCCTGGGGGCTGGCCTTTGGAGTCATGTGTCTTTGACCTAGAACGTGACGTTGAGTCTTGGGGTCGCTGGAGAAAGGGGGTCTTCTCTCCACTGGGGCTGTCTTGTCATCCTGTTAGCAGAAGCCATAATCCCTCCCCCTAGCAAAGGGAGAGTCCAGTAGTTCCGTAAAACCTACTCTGCAGACCCAGCCCTGTCTGTCTCCTCCCCGAGAATCGGAAGCTCTGGACAGTTGCCCGTCGCTGCTGCCTGGTCCCACTGTAGCCCACCTGCCCCATGCCTCAGCCACCCCAGAGACCTCCCAGATGATGTGGCTCTGTCTATAGGTAGAGATAGGTGATAGATATAGAGAAATAGAAGGGTGATAGGTGAATGATAAACAGTTGGATAGACAGACGTTAGATAATGATAGATGGGTAGAAAAATGGCTGGATGGGTGGATAGCTAGACAGATATCTTTTGGGCTGCAGACTTGAGTTCTGAGGTCTGCTGTCGTTGATACTCAGCCCGCAGTGGAAATGCCAGGAATTCTCATTCCCTCTTAATACAGGATAATGTGTAGACAGGAGCTGTTGGAACAGGCACACTTGGGCGTTTACCCCAATGGAATGTCAAGGGTACGATGCCAGCTGCAGGAAAACCGGCTCCAGAAGCTTGGGTCCTGGTGTTCTGTTTGGCGTGACGGTATCTTTGGGCCGTGCGGTGGCTGGAGGGGAAGACCGTCTGGTCTTTGAGAACTGAGCTGTGTGTGTTCCAGCCGTGGGCTGTGAATTTTAATTTCTGTCGACAGCAGGGGAGCCAAGGCCTGGATTTCTGGATCCCTTTGTTTTTATCCTGGCAACCAGCTCCTGGGGGTCCCAGACTCACACTGCTTCAAAGTCCCCGTTAAAGTCAATGTCACGAGTTCCCACTTAGATTCAAAACTGCCATAAATCGGATTGGCCGTCTGAGTTTCTGCCTCTGCTGCGGAGACATTAGGAAACTGAGGGCCTTTTGGTTAATGAGACAATATATTTTCCCTTCTCCCATCTCCTCGGCCTCATATATCCTTGAGTTGAAGTCTTTCCAACAAGTGGGTTGTGTGGAATTTAATTAATGGCTTTGGCCATTCCTTCTGAGAGCCCAGTTCTTTTGAGCTGGGTGGGAGTCCTCACGGTGACTCAGAAACTCCAAAGCTCTGTTTCCACCTGTTGCTTTGTGTTCGCCCAAGACCCACCTATTTTGGGTGAGTTTTTGAGACTTGAATGCAGAATCACATAAGGGGTCTGAGCTATGCCCATTTGCCGTGTGGCAGCACCAGGAAGGTTTTTTTAAATTGAAGTCTGGACGATTTACAACGTTGTGTTGATTTCAGGTGTACAGCAAAGTGATTCAGTTATACGTATATATCTATATTATTTCGACTCGTTTCCCTGATAGGTTATTACAAGATAATGAATATGGTTCCCTGTGCAATACAAGTAGGACCTCATGTTTATTTTATATACAGTAGTTTGTATCTGTTAATCTGAACCAGGGAATTTTAATGATGCTCCTCTTGGCTTTGTCTCACTCGTGTTTAGGGTTTCCTCTTTTCCTGTGTGTTTTTTTTCTTTTTCTTGTTTTGAAGAAGAATTGTTTTGCTTTATTTTGAAACAAAAGGATGCATGTGAAATGTCCTTGATGCGTATCTTAGAACAGCGAACAGTTATTGAGTTAGAGTTGTGAAGCTTGAGAGAATTGGAGGTGACCCTCAGCCCCGCCATCCCATGAGACCCGTCGAAAACATAACCCTGTTGTTTTTGTCTGTGTCCACAGTGTCTGACCAAGCGTTTGTCACGCTGGCTACCAATGACATCTACTGCCAGGGGGCCCTGGTGCTGGGGCAATCATTGCGGGACCACAGGGCCACCAGGAGGCTGGTGGTGCTGGTCACCCCTCAGGTGTCCAACCTGCTCAGGTAAGACTCAGACACACACCTGGTCCTTCCTCCTGAAGACGCAGGTCCCAGCCATGGTTCGTGGGCCCGACCACCGGCTGTCCTGGGGGGCCTCAGACACTTGCACATTGCCCTCCGGTCGTTATTAAAGGAGGAGGCTCTGCCAGGGGTGTGGCCAACTTCAGAATCCTTGTAGACAACACGCTGTGTGGGTACCGTGTCTTGTCTCAACTACGGAAATTCAGATGCCAGTTATTTTGCGGGGGGAGAGGGCAACTTTGAGAAGCAACTGTCCTAAGCTAAGTTAAAAATTTTTTTTTTTTACGTTTTTATTGAAATATAGTTGAATTACAATGTTGTATTATTTTCAGGTGTACAGGAAAGTGATTCAGTTATATGTACATACGTATATATTCTTTTTCAGATTCTTTTCCCATATAGGTTATTACAGGATATTGAGTAGAGTTCCCTGTGCTCTACAGTAGGTCCTTGTTGGTTATCTATTTTATATATAGTAGTGTGTATCTCTTAATCCCCAATTCCCAATTTATCCCTCCCCCCTTTCTTCTTTGGTAACCATAAGTTTGTTCTCCATGTCTGTGAGTCTGTTTCTGTTTTGTAAATAAGTTCATTTGTATCATATTTTAGATTCCACGTACAAATGCTATCGTATGTTATATGTCTTTCTCTGACGTACTTCACTTAGTGTGACCATCTCTAGGTCCATCCATGTTGCTGCAAATGGCATCCTTTCATCCTTTGTTATGGCTGAGTAATATTCCATTGTATACATGTACCACATCTTCTTTATCCATTCATCTGTCGACGGACATTTAGGTAACTTCCATGTCTTGACTGCTGTGAGCAGTGCTGCTGTGAACATTGGGGGGGGTGCATGTTTCTTTTTGAATTAGAGTTTTTTCCGGATATATGCCCAGGAGTGGGATTGCTGGATCATAAGGTAGCTCTGTTTTTAGTTTTGTAAGGAACCTCCACACTGTTTTCCACAGTGGCTGGATGCGACTTAAATTTTAAACTTAAATACTACGTGGAACACTTTGCTGATAAAATTGAAAGTAGGAAATACTTGATCCTTCTAGGGAAATTCAGATGGTCCACATGACACCAGAAGAAGTGAAGCCCTTCTGTGGACCAGTAACAGTGGGAGAAATGGAGGATGTTATCAAAGGCTTATCTGGGGGAAGGACCTGGGCCTGGGCAATTGTAAGGGATGTTCTGTAAAACTGGGCACAATAAATTAATTTCCATGCAAAAAGAACTATCTGAGAGCCTAGGGGGAAAAAAATCAATGTGTTCCTTTATTTTAAGACACTGTGCTAACCTTGATACGGAAACTTGATTTACAGATTTGATTGTGTTTCCATATAGATGAGAAAAGCCCCCCAGTACAGATTATCAACAAGGCAACTCTAGGCCTGGAGTAGAGAAATAAATGATGCTGGATAAACAACAGGGTCCTACTGTATAGAACAGGGAACTATATTCAGTATCCTGTGATGAACCGTCACGGAAAAGAATATGAAAAAGAATGTATACGTATGTATAACTGTGTCACTGCTATACAGCAGAAACTAACACAACATTGTAAATCAACTGTACTTCGATAAAATAAAGAAGACAAAAAAAGAAAGAAATGATGCTTGCTGTAAGAAAGCAAGGATAGTTCATTGTATAAAAATCTATCATTGGGCTTCCCTGGTGGTGCAGTGGTTGAGAGTCCGCCTGCCGATGCAGGGGACACGGGTTCGTGCGCTGGTCCGGGAGGATCCCACATGCCGCGGAGCGGCTGGGCCCGTGAGCCATGGCCGCTGAGCCTGCGCGCCCGGAACCTGTGCTCCACAACGGGAGAGGCCACAGCAGTGAGAGGCCTGTGTACCGCAAAAAAAAAAAAAGAAAAAAAATCTATCATTGTAATTCATCACATCGCTGTATCAGAGAAAGGCAATGATGTGATCCTTTTATATAAAAGTTGAACACATACCCACATGATTTCCAGGTAGATTTTGAAGATAAAGGTAAAATTTAAAGTGTAGGAAAATCTTAGAAGTCGAGATCTTGGCATGACTGACATCTGGGGCTGGATGACCCTCGGATGCGGGGCGTCCTGTGCCCTGTGGGGTGTGTAGCAGCCTCCCTGGTCTCCACCCACCAGGTGCCAGGAGCACCGCCCCCCCCGCGCCAACCCTCCTTGCCTTTGTGATAACGAAAAACGTCTCCAGATACTGACATAGTTGACTGCTTCACGTGTCTGCCATTTTTAATTACACAAAACAAAGGGTACCAGAACTGCTGTTTGTCAGATGTATTTGTGTAAACGTAAAAGGTAAAACAAGCCAATTAGGGAGCCCATTTACAAAATTTATAACGAGGAGAGGGTGTTGTCCGTAGAATAATGAAAGAACTCTTCCAATTGATAAGCAGAGATGGATGGATGGATACAACCAGGGTAGACGGCATGACCAAGGGATACGTACTCTGTCTTCACAGACATTGAAGCCCTGTCACATCAAACAGCTCAGTGATACGTATGACGCGTCAGGCTGGCAAGTGTGTTTTTAAACGTCGGTGTTTTGGGAGGGGGGGCGTGCACAGACCTTAGTCATTGACATTAAGTGTTGTCATTAGTCTTTAACCAGATTGGCCGTCACCCATTCTCCCAATAGTGTTTCAGATGAATGGATGCTCGAGGTGTATTTCTTCTTGTCTAAGATGATTCCTGCAGGCCCCAAAGAGAAAGAAAAGAGAAGAAGATACATTTGTGTGCAGCGGACGTTTCCCTGTGCCCGGGCCGCTGGGTCTTCAGGGTCAGACCAAGGGCTGCAGTGGAACCAGCGTTGGGAACGGTGACCCTGGGGGTAGCCACGCATCCTTGGGGGGACCTCTTTGTGGTCCCATCATCATCTCCTGAATCATGGTGTGCGTGGAACAGTTACATAGAACTGATAAAGCCAAAAAAAACCAGACATGTCTGTTCTCTGCTAGATTCCTATCTCCTCAGCTGTCCAAAGCTGTCAGCACGTTTTTTCAGTCTTTCAGTCTACTCATGATGAACTGTAAAATATTCAGGGACAGTGTCACAGAAAGACTGGGAAAGGCTCACTGAGGCAGACCTAGTTGCACTGTTGTAGAACCAGTTATGTATTTTGCGGTCGTTGGTAGGGTTGAGGAACAGTGCTCTGTGATGCAGTCAGGGCAGTAGGACATAAACAGTGACCTGTGACTCCAAATGACCAGGCGGCGGTGTTCAAGAGACTGCCATTCCTCCAGGCTGTGTGGTACATCCATGGCTGGGGGAGTCTTTCTGCAGGGAAGGGGACCCAGTAGCATGTGCTTGTAGGTTCACACAAATTGCATTCTTGAAACTTAATTCTCCCTCCAGGAATTTAAGTTAAGGAGGCAAGGAGAGCTGAACAAAAGCCTATAAGGACATAGGTGCTACTTGTAGTAACGTAGAATGACATTTCTTGGCCCTCTACCTCCCTCTTTATACAATCTTGAGGATGCCATAAATGCCATAAATAACTGGGTAAAAAGCAGGAGGAAATTGGTGATGGCGTGGTATTTTCTTAGAAAGTTACTTTGAATACTGTGCAACGTGAAAGCACAAATGTAGAGTAGAAGTGGAAAAGCTACTAAGGAATAGAAAAGATAGACTCAGAAGCTCCAGCATCTGTCAAGACTGGGAGTTTCAGAAAGGACAGGAGTGGAGAGAAGGGATTCAAGGAACTATTTCCGCTCTGAGGAAGGATTTTAGATTGTGGGTGTTCCCTGAGCACTGAGCAGAATGAATGAAGGAAACCCAAGTGTTGATGATACAGAAGGTACCATTTCAGAGCACGAAGAAAGAAGAAAAAGTACTAAAGGCATTTCAGGTCTCAGCCTGGTTGAGACAGCTGATGCCTCAAAGCTCTTAGACTACCTAATTTTGAAATGAAATGTCTGTATTCAGCTAAATGCAGTTTGAAAGCAAAATCAAGATGTTTCAAATATGCAGAAGCTGAGCCGTTTTACCCCTCAACGACCTTTGAGAAAAAGTTACTTGAGGATATACTCAAGCACAATGAAATGTGAATCCAAGAAAGAAGAAATAGAATGTAAGAAGCTGTGCAAAACAAATAAACGAGTAATATTGAGAGTTAATTGGGAATGTATTGGTGAATAATTACGAAAACCTGGAATTAACAGTCCCCATGGGAGGTGGTTGGGGGTTAAAAGAGGAGGGAGACAGGTGAACGTACGCTAATATTCCTGTCTTGTCTGGGGCGAAGTTATAGATGATAACTGTTGTTACATTTGATAGGAAATAGTAAGGTTAAATAGATGCGTTGAGGGTTTAAGGGTGGCAGCCACCAGAGGACTAGAAAGGGTATAAACAAAAAACACAAGGGAGAGAAAAAAATCGAAACCAAGCAATGAAAAGTAGGAAAGAATTACAAAGAAGAAAGTACCTTCTTCAGTGCGTGATATTGTGGAGTGTGTGATGTCTTGGTACTGGTGACATTAACCTTGGTCTCCTTCGGGGTATCTCTACTGTAAAATCATTATTTTTGTCTTTGTAATTGATAAATATCTTGGGAGAGGTACTTTTAGACTATGAAAACATGCTGTTTCTCCTCAAAACCTTTACTCATTGCTTTTAGGGTTCATCCGTGAATTTTGTCTGCAACACTTACCACTGTGATGTTCATCTAATGGTGATTTTTCTCTTTCCATCATTCCTTCTACATTTATTACTTGGAATTCTTCTGGGAGGAAGAGCTACCCCTTTTACCCCATTTACTTATGTATTCACTTGTGATATCAGTGTGGATCCGTGAATATTCATTTTATACTTTAGGTTTTGTTGTTGTTGTTTTTGCGGTACGCGGGCCTGTCACTGTTGCAGCCTCTCCCGTTGCGGAGCACAGGCTCCGGATGCGCAGGCTCAGCGGCCATGGCTCACGGGCCCAGCCGCTCCGCGGCATGTGGAATCTTCCCGGGCCGGGGCACGAACCCGTGTCCCCTTCATTGGCAGGCGGACTCTCAACCACTGCGCCACCAGGGAAGCCCTAGGTTTGTTTTTGTTTTCTTGCCCAAATTGCGTCAGCTTTGGCTCCTGGGACCTCCTCCTGACTGACTTACTGTATCCTTTTGACATGCCCCTATCCTTTTTCTAGCACCTTCTTAATTTTCTGTCATCGCAAAGATATTCCAGGCAATGATGAAGTAGAATTTAAGCAAAAAAATTTTTAATGGAACAGAGGCACATTTCATTTTGATGAAATGTACATTCTTTCAAAATTTGAGTCTCAAAACTTGTATGCAACGAGCGATGTAGGTTTTGAATATGTAAAGTAAAAACTGATGGAGAGCTTCTGTTGGTTTCTACCTACTCAGCCTTCCCTTCTCACTGCCCATGCACTTTGGAAAGAGAAAGTACCTTCCTAAGAGATGACCCGAATCAGTCTGTGTTAAGACAGTTTAATATGTCTTGCTTTTCACGTTTGCCTAAGTTTTAAGCATGAATGGAACGTGGGCAAAGCCACGAGACCCACATGGGGAAAATAAAGCCTGGTATGAAGACTGCAGCAGCAAGGGACAGCATGTCTCATGTTAGAAGGTGGGCTGTTCTCCTGGGATTTGGCATGTCTTTTCCAGGGTGATCCTCTCGAGGGTGTTTGATGAGGTCATCGAGGTGAACCTGATAGACAGTGTAGACTACATCCACCTGGCCTTTCTGAAGAGACCTGAGCTCGGAGTCACCCTCACCAAGCTTCACTGTTGGACACTCACCCATTATAGCAAGTGCGTCTTCCTGGATGCAGATACCCTGGTGAGTACAAGGGAGGGCAAGGACCAGACCCTCCACCTGTTGAGGAACCCCCGACAAAGACCATGCTGCTCCCTCCTTAAGCAAGCTGCTAGCTCGTGCCGGTGGGTCCCCACCAGGTAACGTCCATCACTATCACCAACATCGTTTAGTCGATCAACATCAGATAGAACACACCTACTGCAGTGGACCCTGCTGAGTATACTGGGATGCTTGAAGGCATGTTCCTTCCCGAGGAGGGGTTTGTAATCACATTATTTTATCTACACAGGGTAAAATATTAGAGAAGTATTCTTTCTTGATTGTAAATTAGAGAGTCCTGAAGGGACTGGTACACCTGGCTTCTGAAGCTGTGGTATCCCCCATTGTCATTTGGGGTAGTTGCCTTTGGTGTAGGAGCCCAGGATGGGCACGTTCGTGAGCAGCCATTGGAAAGTCGAAATGTAAAATGAGGTTGGAGTGTCAGAGATACATGCGAGCTTGTCTTGGTTGTGCAAAAGCAGCTCTGTAGGAAAACGGGGGTGGAGAGGAAAATAATAAGTGCGTAATCAGAGTAATTTCTTTCCCAAACAGCACAATTCAGAAAGCCGGTAGGTGTTGGAGAGAACTGCTGTTGGTGGTCAAGCTCTCGAAGACAGTGGATTATATGATATTGACTTGCAGACCTCTCTGTTTATGGATTTCCAGTCTTGTAGGTCACACTTGCTAGAGGGAAGAGAATATATACAATTAAGAGCATTTCGTGGAGGATCTTAAGAATCTTGAGGTGATAATTGCATTTCAGTGACGGTGTTACTTCAAACCCTTGAAATAAACCAGGGAGCAATCTTATACACACACTCTTCTCTTTTGAATATAAGTCTAAAAGAAGAGAGTCAGGGGCTTCCCTGGTGGCGCAGTGGATGAGAGTCCGCCTGCCGATGCAGGGGACGCGGCTTCGTGCCCCGGTCTGGGAAGATCCCATGTGCCGCGGAGCGGCTGGGCCCGTGAGCCATGGCTGCTGAGCCTGTGCGTCCGGAGCCTGTGCTCCACAACGGGAGAGGCCGCAACAGTGAGAGGCCCGCGTACTGCAAAAAAATAAAAAAAAATAAGAGAGTCAGTCAAAAAATTGGGTATAAGTTTCCCATCACTGAACGTTGTCTGGCCCATTGTGAAGTTCCTGTTGCATTTCTCACTTGTGCCCCAGAGGTTAAGAGAAGCGTTACTGTTCCTGAGTCCAAGCTTGTACTGCTCACCACACGACACAGGCCAGTAAATTGAGAGACGAGGTGTTGGAGCAAGGAATAATGACTTTATTCAGAAAGCCAGCAGACCGGGAAGATGGTGGACCCGTGTCCCAAAGACCCATCTTCCCTGAGTTAGAGTTCAAGCTGCTTTTATACTAAAAGGGGAGGGGCTGAAGTCCTGCTACTGGTCAGAATTTCTCCCTTCTTGCAGCCATTCACAGGTGGGCCTGATGAGGGTTTCCTGTGAGCGAAACAGAGGTATTTTAGCTTAACACTCATTGCACCGGAGGCAGGGTTCCCGGAGATGGGCCGTTATGTATTGTTTAAGCTTATGGGCAACATCCCTTTGGTGATTAACTTGCAGCAAAAGCAGTAGAATACAAAGGTTAAACTAAGAGAAACAGGTCTAATATGGAGTCAGATTGGTTCTTCCCTGTGAGATCGTACGGGTCCCCCACGCTCTGTTGCTCCAGGTGCTGTCCAATATCGATGAGCTGTTCAGTAGGAGAGAGCTTTCTGCGGCCCCGGATCCCGGATGGCCGGATTGCTTCAATAGCGGGGTGTTTGTCTTCCAACCTTCCCTGGAGACACATGGCCACTTGCTGCGGCATGCCACGGACCACGGCAGCTTTGACGGTAGGTGAAGGGCAGCTGGACATTTGTGGGAGAGAATGGGGCCTGAACACATCCCTCTGCCCCACCGACACCTATAGTCCCCACCACCCCGTATCTGTGAGCGGCAAGTTAAAGTTGGGGATTGAAGAACAAGTGCAGGAAGAGATGAAGATATAAGTAAGTAAGTACACAGTAGAGAGGACCGTTGAAAATATCTTTGATGGGTAGAAGGGAGAACTCCTCAGTCCTGATCACATAGGATGTGTGGACAGCCTTTCTCTAAAGGGCCCGATAGGCGACTTCCCTGGTGGTCCAGTGGTGAGGACTCCGCACTTCCACTTCAGGGGGCACGGGTTCCATCCCTGGTTGGGGAACTACGATCCCGCAGACCTCACGGCGCAGCCAAAATAAAATAAAAAAGGACCAGGTGATTAATGTTTTCAGCATCGTGGGGCGTCTCATCTCTGTGACAGATATTTATCCCTGTCGTTGTAAGATGAAATCAGCCATTGACAGGACTTAAATGAGCGTGGATGTGTTCCAATAAAACTTTATTTACAAAAATGGGTTGAAGCCTTCGTTGGCCAACCCCGATATAGAATAAAGGGGAGAATGAACTGAAACCAGACAGTTGCCTGAACAGGCGTTAGTACACGGGAAAAATACTAGAATTTTTGTAATGGGAAAGAAAATGGTAGACTATTGAAAAATTGGAATGTAGATTGGTGCAGCCACTGTGGAAAACGGGATGGAGTTTCCTCAAAAAACTAAAACGAGAACTGCCATATGATCTAGCAATTCCACTTCTGGGCATATATCCAAAAAAAACCCAGAAACACTAATTTGTAAAGACACGTGCACCCCAGTGTTCATAGCAACACTATTTACAGTAGTCAAGCTATTGAAGCAACATCAGTGTCCACAGATGAGTAGATAAAAGAGATGTGGCACCTACACAATGGAATATTACTCAGCCATGAAAAAGAATGAAATATTGCCATTTGCAGCAGCATGGATGGACTTGGAGGGCATGATGCCAAATGAAACAAGTCAGACAGAGAAAGACAAATGCTGTATGCTGTATGGTATCACTTATATGTGGATCTAAAAAATACAACAAACTAGTGAATATAACAGAAAAGAAGCAGACTCATAAATACAGAGAACAAATGAGTGTTTATCAGTGGTGATGGGGGGCAGAATAGGGATAGGGGATTAAGAGGTACAAACTATTAGGTATAAAATAAGCTACAGGGACATATTGTACAACACTGGGAACAGAGCCAAGATTTTATAATGTCTATAAATGGAGTATAATGTCTAAAAGATTGTGATCACTGTATTATACACCTGTAACTTACATACTATTGTACAGCAGCTATACCTCAATAAAGACATAATAATAAACATTGATAGAAAAAAGAAAAGAAAAATTCCTTCTAGGTAAGGACGAGGTAACAAAGTTGGCAAAATTGATGGGAACAGCGATTGTCAATACCAGATAGAATTCCCTGGGGAGGGGTGGAGAATTTTGGAGACCGTGTGCGATTTTATTATTAATTGTTTGCACCATCGGTGGAGAATTCTGGAGAGACTATGCACTTTTTATTTTTATTTCATTTTATTTTCTTTGTTTGGCTGCTTTGGGTCTTAGTTGTGGCACGCAGGATCTTTGGTTGAGCTGTGGATTCTTCTTTGTGGCATGCGGGCTTCTCTCTAGTTGTGGCGTTTGTGTTTTTTTTTTCCTGTCTCTAATTGTGGTGTGCGGGGTCCAGAGCACATGAGCTCTGTAGTTTGCAGCACATGGGCTCTCTCGTTGAGGTGTGCGAGCTCAGTAGTTGTAGCGCGTGGGCTTAGTTGCCCCATGGCATGTGGGATCTTGGTTCCCGGACAGGGATCATACCTGCATCCCCTGCATTGGAAGGCAGATTCTTTACTGCTGGACCACCCGGGAAGTCCCGAGACTATGCACTTTTTAAATGAATGGTGTGGGTTATCCGTCACTTTTGAGACAACGACCATGTTTTAGTGGGTTGAGAGAGGAAATGTAATTTGTGCGCTGGGATACCCGTGTCTTTCCATGAAGTCTTCACACATGTCTTGCATTCTCCTGGTGCACTGTACCATTCTTTATTAACTTCTTTGTCTGTTTGTTAACTCTCTAGGGGCAGACCAAGGCTTGTTGAACAGTTTCTTCAGCAACTGGTCCACAGCAGACATCCAGAAACACTTGCCATTCATTTATAACTTGAGTAGCAACACGGCCTACACCTACAGCCCTGCTTTCAAACAGTGAGTTTCATGCCAAGCCCAATTCTTCTAGACCTGGTCCACCATCCTCTCTCAGAATCTAATATCACCTTTTGGCATTTTGAAGGAAAAAAAAAAAACCAGATCATCCTTCTGCTCGCTTATTTATTGCTTTACATGATAGGTCATCAAGGCAGCTAGGCTTAATGAGAGTGGTTCCCAAAGTGTTGCCCAGGGAACCCCCAGGGGTTCCCCGCCCCTCTCTCAAGGGTCTTTGAAGTCAAAGCGACTTTTAAAAACTTAATTTTAACATGTCATTTTCATCTTTTCACTCTTGTTTTCTCATAATTGGACAGTGGGATTTTACAGAAACGCCATGACATGATGTGATAAAAAAGCATTGTACTGAATGCAGGTGCAGATATGAGAAACCAACCGTCTCCTCGTAAAACAGGCAGTGTCACTCGTTTTACAAATTTTTAAAAATATAGTTATATAGAGAGTTATATTTTATGAAAAGATACGAAAGATGTGGCATTTTACGCATTTTAAAAATATATATATAGTTTATGAAGAGATATGAAAGATGTCACTTTTTACACATTTAAAAGGTATATAGTAATATATAGTTATAGTTACACTTTATGAAAAAATATAAAAGTTATGTTAACATATAATGGGCCCACAGTTTTTTAATGAGTTGGTACACGGGTTTTCTAATTTCTCAGTTTTAACTTCTGTTGCGGTGAATATGGACAGATGGAATCCACGTGAACAAACATTTTTTGTTCCTCTGTGATTTGTAAGAATGTCAAGAGGTCCTAGAACCAAATGTGTGAGATCCTCTGCTCTAGGGGACATTGTTATAAGTGAAAATGGGAAATCTGAGAAGATTTTGAGCGTGCTTTTTTAATAGGGGCTGCACTGCCCCCAAGGAGGCAGACACTGGTTTGTGGGGTGTAAAGCCATCATATCCTTTTTAATGTAAAAAGCACGGCTGTACCTACAGAATGTAGATATACAAGGCAAATATGATATTAAAATGTCATAGGAAAGCAATTAAGAAAAAATTGTTTAAAAAGTTTCGAGGTTGGTGAGAGTGGTGATAATGAAAAAAAAAAAGGTCGAGAGGGTAAACCTCACCATCTTGTACAAGAAGCCAGTTTCCTGGTCTGCAGCTTGCGTTATCTACTATAAAATCAACTTTTTAAAGTTTTTATCGTTTTCAGGATAAGATGATTTGGGCTACGGTACTGCCCATCTTTCTAAAAGACTCCTGATTTCTTCTTCCCGTTTTGGGGAACATCCCAAGTGAGTTATGATCATGTTTCTTGGTCTGTGGAAAATGAAAGGCTGCAAACGTGGATTGATGAAGCAGTTATTTTTACCGCAAGTCTAGGCGGTCGTTAATGACAGGATCGTCCATAACTCGTTGAGATGCATCTTTACGTCCCGCTGTCTGTGATGAGTCCTGTGGTTGTCACAGGCTCTCTGTGTGTGGTCACTTCCAAGAGGAAGGCCGGATGCTTTGTGTTTCCTCCTCAGATTCGGCTCGAGCGCGAAGGTGGTCCACTTTTTGGGGTCCACGAAGCCTTGGAACTACAAGTACAATCCCCAGACGGGCTCCGTCTTGGAGGAGGGCTCTGGGTCTGTCAGCCAGCATCAGACGTCCTTCCTTAACCTCTGGTGGGGGATTTACCACCGCAGCATTCTGCCTCTTTATGAAAATATCCTGCACGAGGACCAGCAGACATCTCCAGGACACACAGTAAGCACACAATACCCTTGACATCCAAGAGTTCAGACCGGGGATAAACTCTCCGTGATCCACACCTGTGGGTTTTCTTCAAATACACGTTCCTCCCTCTTTTTTTGGAGTCTCTTCTCATTTTTTTTATAAGTGGTTTTATTCTTTTTTAAAAATTAATTAAGTTATTTATTTTTGGCTGCGTTGGGTCTTCGTTGCTACACGCGGGCTTTCTCTAGTTGCGGCGAGTGGGGGCTACTCTTCGCTGTGGTGCACGAGCTTCTCATTGCGGTGGCTTCTCTTGTTGCGGTGCACAGGCTCTAGGTGTGCGGGTTAAGCAGTTGTGGCTCGCGGGCTCTAGAGCACAGGCTCAGTAGTTGTGGCGCACGGGTTTAGTTGCTCCGTGGCATGTGGGCTCTTCCCAGACCACGGGTCGAACCCGTGTCCCCTGCGTTAGCAGGTGGATTCTTAACCTCTGTGCCCGCAGGGAAGTCCCTCTTCTCATTTTTTATGTTTCAGGAAAGACAGATTTAGGATATCTTAAGCAATTATCAAGTTATATTTTTATTTATTTATTTTTTAAATGTCACTTTTTATTCCAAATTCTTTTTTTCTGGCTTACAGGACCTTAGTTCCCTGACCAGGGATTGAACCCACCCCCTCAGCAGTGAAAGTGCAGAGTCCTAACCGCTGGACCGCCAGGGAATTCCTCACCAAGTTACATATTTTAAAAAAATCTGTCAAGGCCTACATTAATGAAAGAAATAAGGTTTTTTAAAAGTTCAATGTTTATAGACATGTTCATTGAAAAAGGATGGAATTAGAAGGTGGTAAATAATGTTGATACACCCCAGGAAGGGCTCAGGCAAGGAAAGATACGTCATTTCGTCGCAAGAAAGAAAGACCATAGTTGGAAGTTAATGGCCAGCCCAACTTTAGGTCTTGTGCTAGTTTTCCTTCTGCGTCTACATCCTATATCTAATGCAGGAGGATGCTGAAAGAGGCAGGCACCATTTTTTTTTTTTTTTTGGTGTAAAACCGTAAATGTTTCATGAGCAGAATTGCTGCTGTGATTTAACAGGGCTGATGCATAAAAATCATTATTTAAATTAGCTGCCTTCATCAGAGAAAGAGCCCCTCACAGATTAAGTGGCTAAAGATGATTGATTACAAATGTCATTGGAGGGGGCGTTTTCCACTTTCCCTCCTCGATGGAAGTAGCATTCGGAGGTGGTTTCTTTTTTTTTAAATTTATTTTATTTTTATTTTCGGCTGCGTTGGGTCTTCATTGCTGTGTGCAAGCTTTCTCTAGTTGTGGCGAGCAGGGGCTACTCTTTGTTGCGGTGCGCGGGCTTCTCATTGCGGTGGCTTCTCTGGCTGCGGAGCACGGGCTCTAGGCGCACGGGCTTCAGTAGTTGTGGCTCGCGGGCTGTAGAGCGCAGGCTCAGTAGTTGTGGCGCACGGGCTTGGTTGCTCCGCGGCATGTGGGATCTTCCCGGACCAGGGCTCGAACCCATGTTCACTGCATTGGCAGGCGGATTCTTAACCACTGCGCCACCAGGGAAGCCCCATTTGATTTTTTATAACTGTAACCCTACATGCTGTCCATAGTAGAGTTTCTGCAGTGAATTTTTTTTTTTTTTTTTTGGCTGCAACTGGTCTTAGTTGTGGCCTGTGGGATCTTTAGTTGTGGCACTCGGACTTCTTAGTTGTGGCATGCATGCAGGATCTAGTTCCCCGACCAGGGATCGAAGCTGGGCCCCCTTCGTTGTGAGCGCGGAATCTTACCCACTGGACCACCAGGGAAGTCCCCCTGCAGTGGACTTAACAGGGAGGCACCTGCCTTGCCAAAGACCTTTTATTTTTTATTTTATTTATTTATTATTATTTTTTTTTTGCGGTACGCGGGCCTCTCACTGTTGTGGCCTCTCTCGTTGCGGGGCACAGGCTCCGGACGCGCAGGCTCAGCGGCCATGGCTCACGGGCCCAGCCGCTCCGCGGCATGTGGGATCTTCCCGGACCGGGGCACGAACCCGTGTCCCCTGCATCGGCAGGCGGACTCTCAACCACTGCGCCACCAGGGAAGCCCCAAAGACCTTTTAAAATAAGGTCCCAGGAAATTTTATTTCCTGGTCAGTTTTTGACTAGTGCATGTATCGGTACAACGGAGTGCAGTGTCCGCAGATGCTTGCGTTGGGATCTTGAAACGAGTTCACATTTTAGCGTTTTTACTATGGTTTCTGTTTGGTGCACCTGGGTGCTGCTTTTCAAGAGAACTAAAGCTTTCTCTGACCATGCGACACGAATGAGTAGGAGTTTATTCAGATTCTTGATAGGAAGTTGCTGTTCTTTTCTGCAAAGCAGTATGCGAGGTACTGGGTTGGCTAGGAAGGAAAATAAGACCAAGTCAGGTGGTTCTAAGAGTAAAACGTGGAGACCCTGTGCCTGGGGGTCCTTCCTACGTGGAGCAGTAATGTGAACGCGGATGTCGGCACTGGGGACCACTGGCCACACAGGGGAGGGGATGGGCAGCGGGAGATTGGCAAAGATGTCAGGAGGACCTTGCTAACTGTGAATACCTTTTCTTGCAGGCTCACCTCGGGGGCGCTGGGGTGCCTTGTTCAAGTTCAGCGCCCACTGCTGAGGGGTCGTGTGCAAATGCTGTGCCCCGCTCCGGGGAGCCCTGTACCAATTGGGCGGAGGGGCCCCGCCAGCCTTGGCCTGAGAGCACCATGGTGGTGGTGGAGGAGACCCCCGCTTCGCCTGACGCATGCCCTGTGGAAGATGTAAGTATGTGCTCTTCGCACCGGTGCGATGGGGACACAGACGCTGGTTCCCCCGTGAGATGAAGCAGAGAGGATACTCCCCGGGGTCCCGGGGAGGGGCTGGGGGGACGGGAGGAACCTGTCTTCAGTTTGCTCTGTGGTATTAGGGCCTCCTGAGTTTCTTTAGAGAAAATGGCAAAATTGCACGTCACAGTAAAGCCAATGACAGCTGCATCTAATCCCTGGAAGCTGGAAATGCTGCCTTATATGGAAACGGGGTCTTTGCAGGCGGGATTGAGTTAAGGACCTTGACGTGGGGACGTGGTCCTGGCTTATCCGGGGAGGACACAGTGTCGTCACGAGGGTTCTCCTAAGAGGGAGGCGAAAGGAAGCTTGATGAGATGGGAGAGAAGCAGGAGTGAGACGGGGAGCGATGGGAAGATGTGAGCTTCTGGCTTTGAAGGTGTACTGGAGCCACAGGTGCCTCTATGAGCTGGAAGAGGCGAAGAAATGGGCCATTGGCTAGAACCTCCAGAAGGAACTCAGCCTTGCCAAGGACAGCTGCCCAGTGAGACCCAGCGTGGACGTCTGACCTCCAGAACTGTTAACGTCATCAGTCTGCATTGTTTTTTTTTTGTTTTGCTTTTCACACTTCCTGAAGGTTGATTCTTTTGCCAGGTGCAGCCCTAAGCACTGTACGGTATACTGTTCCTGTTCAGCAGCACCAGAGCACAATTCTTGTGTCCGTTTTTTAAAACTAATTTCTTTTAGTGTGTCGTTGCTTTACAATGTTGCGTGAGTTTCTGCTGTACAGCTAAGTGAATCAACTCTACGTATCCATATATCCCCTCTTTTTTGGACTCCCTTCCCGTTTAGGTCACCACAGAGCACTGAGTAGAGTTCCCTGTGCTCTACAGTAGGTTCTCATTAGTTATCTATTTTATATATAGTAGTGTATGTATGTCCATTCCAATCTCCCAATTCATCCCACCCCACCTTCCCTCCCCCCCGGTAACCATAAGTTTGTTCTCTACATCTGGGTCTCTGTTTCTGCTTTGCAAATAAGTTCCTCTGTATCATCTTTCTAGATTCCACACAGAAGCCATATTACACGATATTTGATTCTCTTTTTCTGACTTACTTCACTCTGTATGACAGTCTCTAGGTCCATCCATGTCTCTGCAAATGGCACTATTTCATTCTTTTTTATGCCTGAGTAATATTCCATTGTATGTATGTGCCACACCTTCTTTATCCATTCCTCTGTTGATGGACATTTAGGTTGCTTCCATGTCCTGGCTACTGTAAACAGTGCTGCAGTGAACATACGGGTGCATGTGTCTTTTCTAATTATGGTTTGCTCTGGGTTTATGCCCAGGAGTGGGCTTGCTGGGTCATATGGTAGCTCTACTGTTAGTATTTTGAGGAACGTCCATCCTGTTCTCCACACTGGCTGCACCAGTTGACATTCCTACCCACAGTGCAGGAGGGTTCCCTTTTCTCCACACCCTCTCCAGCGTTTATTGTTTGTAGATTTTTTGATGATGGCATTGTTTTAAGCCACCTAGTTTGTGTCTCTAAAAATGAGAAGGTCATTGCCCTTCTCTAAGGAAGGGGTGCTTTTTTGCGGTGTGTGTGTGTATATTTCATTATTTTGCACTCCCAGGCCATCTTTGTCATTAATTATGCAGCATTGCTGCCACCTACCGGCCATCCATTGAATGATTCACTCTGGGTTCTTCATTTTGGGGATTTGGAACCAGTCCAAAAAACCAAAAAAAAACGATTATTTTCATAAATTCCTGTAACTGCGGAAGAGCTGGGTGTCTGGATCTGGGATCCTTATTCCAAGTAGCAGCCTTTGTATGTATAGCCATGGCAGTGTCGAGGAGTAGGTCTCCGTTTTCAAAAGTTGAATATCTTGGGCTTCGCTGGTGGCGCAGTGGTTGAGAGTCTGCCTGCCGATGCAGGGGACACGGGTTCGTGCCCCGGTCCGGGAAGATCCCACATGCCGCGGAGCGGCTGGGCCCGTGAGCCATGGCCGCTGAACCTGCGCGTCCGGAGCCTGTGCTCCGCAACGGGAGAGGCCGCAGCAGTGAGAGGCCCGCGTGCCGCAAAAAAAAAAAAAAAAAAAAAAAGTTGAATATCTCATTTATTTCCCATATAAAGGCATGTGTGTTAGATAAATATTTTTGCAGTTTGTTATCTTCTCAGCCAAGTGTCCTGTCCTATAGCCTCTTGGGTTGGGAAATGCAGTTAGTGGAAAGATTAGGGATGCCTTTCCTTGTTTTTTTGAAGTTGTTGGCTGTTTTTGCTATGGTTAATTTCTAAATGGTATCCTTGGATGAAAAGAAGTACCTAGTTTAGACCAATTTGTTAATGTTTCCTATATGAGGAGTGGGTTTTGTTTACCTTTTAGGAAATCTGTCTCTAAATCAGGGTCATAAAGCTAATCACCTCTGACGTCTTATGGATTTTTTATTCTTTTTACATTCAAGTATATAATTGATCTGGAATTGATGTTACGTGATGAATGAGTTTGGGGTCCACATACATCACTGTTATGTGTGGATCTGTAATGAACTCAGCATGGTTTGCAGTCAAAACTGTTACATCTCCACTGCTTTGTCATGTCTCCTTGGCCATCAGTCAGATACTCACACGTTACTAGGTGGCTCTGTTTTTGGAGTCACTAATCCTATGGGTTCCTCCCCCCCTTGGGAAATGGTATATACGTATATTTTTAAAATTGAAGTATAGTTGATTTACAGTGTTGTGTTGGTTTCAGGTGTACAACAAAGTGATTCAGTCATATATATATATATATATATATATATATACACACACATATATATATATACATATATATATATATACTTTTTCAGATTCATTTCCATTATAGGTTATTATAAGATAATGAATATAGCTTCCTGTGCTAAACAGTAGGTCCTTGTTTATCTATTTTATATATAGTAATGTGTGTCTGCTAATCCCAAACTCTTAATTTATCCCCCCCCTTCCCCTTTGGTAACTGTACGTTTGTTTTCTATGTCTGTGAGTCTGTTTCTGTTTTGTAAATAGGTCCATTTGTACCGTTTTTTTAGATTCTGCATATAAGTGATATCGTATGGTATTTGTCTTTCTCTGTCTGACTTACTTCACTCAGTATGACAATCTCTACTTGCATCTATGTTGCTGCAAATGACGTTATTTCATTCCTTTTTTATGGCTGAGTAATATTCCATTGTATACATGTACCACGTCTTATATATGTACACGTCTTCTTTATCCATTCATCTGTCGGTGGACAGTTAGGCTGCTTCCACGTCTTGTGAATAGTGCTGCTGTGAACATGGGGATGCATGTGTCTTTTCAAATTAGAGTTTTCATCTTTTCTGGATACATGCCCAGGAGTGGAATTGCTGGATCATATGGTAACTCTGTTTTTAGTTTCTTAAGGAATCTCCATCCTCTTCTCCGTAGTGGCTACACCCACTTATATTCCCACCGAGGGGATGGAATTCTTACTTGGCAATTCCCTTACAGTGACACTCGGAAGACGTTTCAAAATCATCTGACTTCCATTATTTCTCCAAGAATTCATCTCCCAGTCTTATGTTTATACATTTGAAGGTCATATGTCTTTTTGGTCTGCTTTTAACATCTTTCTCTTAGGCTCCGGTTTTTATCATAATGACTTTTTATTATCATTTGAATTTACCCTGTTTGGGTTTGTAGCACTTATTGAAACTGTATTCCTTCTGCCCTTTCTTTCCCTGTCTGTGTCTCTCTCCTCTTCCCACTTCCCTATCCTTCTGTGATTCCAATGACATCTACAGTAGGAATTTCATCGCATCCCATGTGTCTGTGACACACTTCTCCCATCTGTCTTCCCGTGCTTCCGTCTACTGGCCTGTTTTCCAGTTAACCAGTCTTCTCTTTGGCTGTGTCTAATCAGCTGTTAAACCCACATTCTGCACACTTTATTTCAACTATCGTGTTTTTAGTCCACATAAACGCCAAATGTTTACGAGGGGGTTTTCAGTACTCCCTTGAAACTCTCCAACTTGTCCCATCATTTAAAGTATTTTCCACGTTCAGTTACAGTCTGTGTGCCGTCCACCATACATCTGTGTCTCACATGGATCTGGTTTTGTGCTTTGATTTCGTTTTCTCTTGATTTTCACGCCTTTGGTCTTGTCTCGCTGCGTGCTGGTTGATTTCTGATTGACTGCAAGACGTTGTGTATGGAAAAATGGCAGGGATCCTCTGAGGCTCTGAATCACAGGATCACCCAGAGAGCATTTCTTTTTTTTTTTTTTTTTTTTTGCTGTACACGGGCCTCTCACTGTTGTGGCCTCTCCCGTTGCGGAGCACAGGCTCCGGACGGGCAGGCTCAGCGGCCATGGCTCACAGGTCCAGTCACTCTGCGGCATGGGGGATCTTCCCGGACCGGGGCACGAACCCGCGTCCCCTGCATCGGCAGGCAGACTCAGAGAGCATTTCTTATGTGTTGTTTTTCTTTTCTCAGTAGGAAGTTTTCATAGAGATGGTTTGCCCACATGCTATTAGAGGTTGAGTTGGAGTGAAATTGGGTTTTGGTGTTTGTGAAGGTTGGTCTTTTGCTGGTTCTCTTTTCAGTGGAGTCCTAAATGAAAGCTTGTGTTTAGAGTGTCCCTCTTGGATACCTCATTATTTATGGGCTCCTCAGGGCTATAGCCTTTCAGTTGCCTCGAGGGGAAATAAAAGAAATGTGTGTGTGTGTGTGTGTGTGTATGTATATATATATATATATATATTTTTTTTTTTGGTCTAGAATTTTAAGTTGCTTTTGGCAGGAGGTTTACCGGGAAACAAGTAGCTTCACCCATTGATGAAAGTGGAAAAATCCCTCTTCGGTTCTTGAATAGATTTGTATATTTACATTTTTTAGTTTTCACCACCTCTTGCAGTCATAACGTTCACAAGATGATAGCCCATGATGCAGAGGAGTGTGTCTTCATCGTGTGTCCTAAACTTACCTGCTCGGGCTGTGTATGTGAGCACTCTGTGTCTGTCTGTTGGCGGTCCGTTCCCCACACAGTCTGGCTTTACGATGCTCTCTTTCCGCGTTCATCTTTCTGGGCTTAGAGTCACTGGCTTCTCAAGCTACTTTCCATCCTTCAGCGGCTCTGTCTTCTTTGACCTGAGAATCCTCTGAATTGTTTCCAATCTGAGAGTCTCTCTTTTCAAGGTGACCCAAGCTTGCAGCAGCTAGTTAGGGGTGTGGATCAGTGAAATACTGATCATCTCAGGAGGAAAATAAATGCAGAAGTCACATTTCACGTAGGTGTGTTCGTAAGCCTGCCAGCCGTTGGCTGAAAGGCTGGCATTGCACCGTCATAGTATCAAATCCTTGTCTTGGAATTCTCTCCTGGCTTTCTGCACATGTGAAGAAAGACGTCCCTGTTTGTGGCTAGGAAGAGTAAGGGGAATATTTACTATTACTGTTTCAGTTTATATTTTAGTTGTTAACGTTCATTGTTTTTTTTTTCCTCTTTTTTTTATTGAAGTATAGTTGATTTACAATGTTGTGTTAGTTTCAAGTGTACAGCAATTAAACATATATATGTACATATATTTTTTTTCATATTCTTTTCCATTATAGCTTATTACAAGATACCGAATATACTTCCCTGTGCTATACAGTAAATCCTTGTTGTTCACCTATTTTATATATAGTAGTTTGCATCTGTGTCTAGGGGTCTTGTTCAGAAGTTTGTATCTACGTCTAGGGGTCTTGTTCAGAAATGTTAGCGTGAGTTGACATAACTTCTTTTCCTGTTTAAATTTGTAAGAGCCTAACACATCTGCAGAAGACAAGTGGAAAAGTTGTATTATTAGTTCATCCTTTCTTATCAAGTAAATGACCCTGAGTTAAATCTCTTCCAAGGAAGGATAGAGTTTCATGATGGCCCACGTGGAATTTATTTATGTGTTCTTTCTTGAGAGAAATTAAGCTGACAAAATTGACATTTTCCCCAATCCAGTTCAACTAATCTTTCTGAGATTACTCACATCTGTTGGCGATTAACCGTTTGCCAGGCCAACTGCTTCGTTTGTCCGTTACATCGAGTGTCCGTGCTGTGTATGATTCAAGAACTTGAGTTTCAGAGACAGTAAGTAATTTATGCAGTTTCTTTTTTTCAATGGGTGTTAGGATTCAAACTAGAAAATTCCACTACCCAACCCTGATTGGATGAGGAAATTATTTATTTTTATGGTATTTATTATTTGTAGGTAGTGCAATTATCTCATTCGTCATTTTTTTTTCCCTAAAGGTTGTTTTGGTATTTTGTACACCAGGGAGACTTAGGATGCATTAATGATGTGGATTGAATAGGGCTCGTAGAGGGCTTGGTAGTCAGAGAGGTGTGAATTCAAATCCCCCCTCTCTCCCTTGCTACGTCTGGCATGTTTAACGAGTATCTCTGTCTGAAAGTTCAACTTTTCCTCAGTAAGAGAAGGGATCAGACTCTCTACGTCATGGGGTTGTTGTGAGATTAAAAGGAATAATGCGTAACAAGTTTATGAGTTTAATTTAGGGACCAGTGTTGAACACCTAATACAAAGGAGCTGTTATTATCCTGGCCTTTCATGTTTTGGATAAAGTTATCATTTTATTTTCTACTGTAATTATTAGAACTTAATTTTATTTTTGGCTTTCACGTACATAATCAAGATCAGGAAGAATGAGCCCATATTTTTTGTTTTTATTTTTTTTTTAATATTTTATTGAATTATAGTTGATTTCCAGTGTTGTGTTAATTTCTGCTGTACGGCGAAGTGGTTGTTATACATGTATCTGTTCTTTTTCATATTCTTTTCCATGATGGTTTATCACAAGATATTGAACATAGTTCCCTGTGCTCTACAGTAGGACCTTGTCATTTATCCATCCTATATATAATAGTTTGCATCTGCTAATCCCAAACTCCTGATCAATCCCTCCCCCGCAACCTTGGCAACCACCGGTCTGTTCTCTGTATCTGTGAGCCTGTTTCTGTTTTATAGATAAGTTCATGAGTGTCATATTGTAGATTCCACATGTAAGTGATATCATGCGATATTTGTCTTTCTCTGACTTACTTCACTGAGTATGATCATCTCTAGGTCCATCCATGTTGCTGCAAATGGCATGATTTTGTTCCTTTTTATGAGCCTGTATTTTAATTGGCACTTTCAAGTTGACGAGAGAGAAAAAGCAAAATTTAAAAAGAGCAACTTTATGAACACAGTGTTCTCTTCTACATTAAAAATGTTTTTACTGAATTTCACCAAAAATGTACTTTTGTGCACTTTTTACTGCCAACTTACTTCAGTTTCCTGATGTCCTCCTTTACCTCTGCCTCAGGACATTTGCACGTGCGTGCTGTCCTGCTTTCTCACCATTGTCTCTTTCTCCCCACGTCTCCTGCTCATCTTTCAAACTTTGTTCCAGATGTTACTGCTTCAGGAGTCCTTACCCCTCCTGACGAGGTCGATCTGACCTTGATAAACCTGCCCTTGGTTCTCTGTCATTTTCCTTTGCAGAATTTTACAGGATTGTCATCTTACAGTTGTTATTGGTGGGACATTCATCTCTCTCCTTAGACAGTAAGCTGCATGAGGGTGGCCCACTCTTTGGTCTTCCTACGTCACTCTGTGAATAGCCTTTGGACGTATACGTAGGTGCCTCCGCTAATACAGGGATGACCTGCCCTTTCTCCAAGACGGGAAAGCCGGTACCAGAGATTTGGGAGCTGGGAGTGTGAGTTGCCAGCCTCCGCGTCAGGTCAACTCACTCAGAATCTCTGGGGCAGTGGCTGGGGAATCTGCCTTCCCCGCATGGAGGAAGCTCTGTCTGACCGCCACAGTCGGGGTCAGCCCAGCCCACGACACGATTCCTGCCGTGTGTTTGCCGTGAGGATGGGCAGCTGTGTCCGCGTTCTCTTCTCTGTAGTTACATTGCTGGAGCCTTTGGACTTGAATGGGCTGCAGCCTGGGGGCGCGGCCTCGGCCCCCAACCCTGAATTCATCGGGGTGGGCTAGCTACTGTAAGAAATAGCCCCCCAAATACATACAAGTGTATTTCTGGTGCGTGTCACACTCAGCCCAGGCGGTAAAGCTGTGCTGTGGTCCATGCGGTCTTGCGGGGATCCAGGATTCCTCCCCTTGGCCTCTGCTCCATCACCATCCAAGGAAGCCCTTGTCCACGGCGGCTCCTTAAGAAAGGGTTAGGCTCCCACGAGGAAGCCACCCACCGCCTGTAATGCATTAAGTCGTGTCCTGTGCCTCTGGGATGATCTTTGCTACGTACCACCCTTGGGAGAGCCGAGAAACTAGTCGCTCAAATGGTTTTCCGTAGGGTTTCGTTTTCCTGTGGAATCCCGGCTGAAATTGGAAGAGGTTGTCTGCCAAGGGACATTGCTCTTCACCTGACCTGTGGGGCAGAGGGTAGGAAACGTGTCCCCCACCTCAGCACCCAGTCTGGGGTGGACTCAGGTCACATCTCCTCAACGCCGTGGGTGAGAATTCATCATGTGGTCCTGCTTAGATGCAAGGAGCCCAAGACGAAGCAGCAGACACAGGCATTGGCGAGCTCCTCTGAGCCATATTTGCCGTATTTGGAGGCAGAAAAGCATTGATTGGGTGTTTGTATTTGCACGAAGGGTTGTCCTAACTTGGCGTTTGCTCTTTCTTTTTAGATGATAGGTTGGCCGGAAATGGAGACTTCCGCTGGAGTGATGTGTGACCCGTTGTCACCACCCTCCACCCAATTCGCAGACTTCACAGGGACCCAAACCAACTCGGTATAACTCACTTCTGTTTCTTTCTAATTCTTTTTTTTTTTTCTTCTGTACCGCACAGCATACGGGATCCTAGTTCCCTGACCAGGGATCGAATCTGCGCCCCCTGCCTTGGAAGTTCAGGGTCTTAACCACTGGACCTCCTGGGAATTCCCTGCTTCTACTTCTTAAGCATGGCCGTGTCTCTGCATGCCTGTCCATCGACCACCAGAGGAGGTGCCCCATGGGCTTCTTCACCATCCCGTGACCTTTCTAAATGGTTTTTCCATGGTGTTGTGACGAGTCTCTTTACTTTCGAGGTGGATAGGAGACCTGGTTGTCTATTCACATTTTTTTTCCCTCCTCCATCACTGAGTTTTGTGTTGGTCCTTTGGTCATTCTCTTATATCTTGCTTTAGGAAGACTCAGAAAAGAAAAAGATACAACATCAAAATGGCCTATATGTCTTCCTTAATTTTTGTTAAGTTTTCGGGACAACTTTGCACCCGTGTTTCACGTCACTATTCAAGGATTATGGCTTTCCCTTTCTTTCCCCCCGCTAAATTTACCCGCATGAATCTGGGCTTTTGTCCCCAGGCATCCTCAGAAGATTAAATCCAGACAGACTCTTAATCTCGTTGACAGACCATCTTAGTCAAGTGCTTCCGTAGACATTTGGTCTAAACTAATTGCCCCTCTCTGAAAAGTATTTTTGTTGTTGTTTTAAAATTTTTACTAGAGTTGATTTACAATGTGGTGTTCGTTTCAGCTGTACAGCAAAGCAAATCTGTTATACATACACATAGATCCACTCTTTTTTAGATTCTTTTCCCATATAGGTCATTACAGAGTATTGAGTAGAGTTCCCTGTGCTCTACGGTAGGTCCTTATTAGTGATCTAGTTTATATATAGCAGTGTGTATGTGTCAATCCCAGTCTCCTGATTTGAAACGTTAACCTTTACATCGCATGATAAATGTCAGCATCTCATCTTGTGCAAGAAAAAGCTGGGGGGAAGTTTAGAGTGGCAGAGCACACTCAATTACTTACTTATTTAGCACAACCCCTTCGTTTGGTCTTATTTTCCCAGGAAAAAGAGTTCTCTGTCATTTTGGTTAAGACTGCGGTCCTGTGAAGCCCCCTGCAGACTAACGATGGAACGGTTATGTTTCTAGCAGCCCGTGGAAAGCGCGGAAGGTGGCCCACCTGAGGAAGCCTTGGAGCCACGCCGGGAGCCCCCTGTGGATGTCACCAGGGACCCCAGTCTCCAGGATGCTTTGGAGGTGGTGTCCTCATTGTCTGCCTTGTCCAGCTCTCGTGATGGACGCTGTGCGCTAACTCAGGGGCCGGCTGCGTACACGCACTGGCGTTACCCCCATTTCGAGCCTCGCTTGTGGAGAGAAGAGTCCGCCTGCTTCTCCTGCTGCCTGAGACCCGTTTGTCTTGCGTTTGCCCGCGGTGGTCGGTCCACCCTCTTTCCTGTCCTCTGCTCTGATAATCACGCCCGTTCTCTCTTCAAAAGCTGTTCTGCAGAAGTTAATTGACGTTATGGGGCTGTGCTGTGTTTTCCCGCAAAGTAGGCTTGGAAGTTCATGCACACTGTCTAAAAAGACGAGCGTAAAAGCTGGGAAATTTGGCGGTGGTGGGGGAACGTTTCAATCCAAATCGAGCATGCGTTGATTTCTTCTTGAAGAAGGAAGTGAAAGATGCTTCCTTCGTGACTCTCCGTCTTACAGATGCTCTGGTCTCAAACTTCAGGCTGTGCGATGATGCTTTTAATGATGATGAAATGCTTTCATTTCTCTCTAACCATGATCTTAATAATACCTTTTGGTCTTTTAGAGCAAATACAGCTGTAGAGCTGAGTGTTGGGTGTAGGATGAAAATTCGTGTTGATTTTTTGGATTGTGTTTTTGTCTGTTGAGGCTGCGGTAACAGAAACACCATAGTCTGGGTGGCTTATGAACAATAAGAAATGGATTTCTTGGTGTCTGGTGAGAGCCCACTTCCTGGCTCACAGAGGGTGTCTTGTTGCTGGTTCCTCACATGGAGGAAGGGGTGAGGGAGCTCTCTGGGGTCTCTCTTCTTTTGAATTTATTTTTTAATTGAGATATAGTTGAATGTGTCCCATTCTTTCCAGAAAGTTTTCATTCCCGGGAACTCACGGAGCCCCAGTCCAAGCGCTCTTAGTGGGGAAACGTGCTGAGCTATCCTGGAAAATATCTTGTTTTCACTCTTGCAGTTTCTTTGAGCAACACGTTGGCAATGTTTCAATAAACTGTGCGGGGATGAGTGTAGAAAGCAGAACCTTATATGTAAAAACTCTTTGAAAGCATCGTGGCAGATAAACAGTGGAGAAAGTGTTGCATGCCTAGTGGATAGAAACAGTAGCATAACTGTCTGGTGTCCAGTACTGTCCACCCCCCAGCCCCACTTTTGCTGATCTATTTGCGTGCCAACCAAAAGTCAGGGGTGTGTGTGTGTGTGTGTGTGTGTGTACACATTTGCGTATTTATAATTTTCCTCATACGTATCCTTTAAGAAGATGGAAACCCTGCCATGGCAAGAAAAAAAAAGATTTAAATTAGTATTGAAATGGTCTTGCCAGGCTGTCCAAAATGTCATACACTTTATTTACACAATATGAACCTTTTCTTCATTTCACGTAGTTTGGTTACACTCAGGGATACAGAACGTGTTTTTGTTTTTTTTTTTAACTTTTAATTTTATTTTGGAGTAGAGTTGATTAACGATGTTGTGACAGTTTCAGGTATACAGCACACTGATTCCATTATACATAGATCGGTATCTATTCTTTTTTCAAATTCTTTTCCCATTTAGGTTGTGATATAATATTGAGCAGAGTTCCCTGTGCTCTACAGGAGGTCCTTGTTGGTTATCCATTTTAATTATAGCAGATACAGAACCTTTTTTTGGTGGGTGGAAAGATTAAGATGATCATATAAGCGTGTGTGAAAGGGTTTAGTGGCTAGACATTAAAACAAGTCTTAGGAACAAGTGGACACAAGTACAATGATAAAGTATAAAATTTCAAAAAAGTCAGACCAACTAAGCATCTTCTTGTGAGAAGGTTGTATTAAATTCAGCGTGTGGTTTGTTCAGAAGCAAAGTGTCAGCACCGTCTCCCTGAGACGTGGTGAGGTTTGTCCGTGGAACCGATTGCTCAGCCAGGTGGATGCCCGGGCCGGCTTTCACTCTCTGACGACGGTTTTTCTAACACCGTCTCCTGTGGGCTTGTCTTCCCTAGGTGGACCTGGCCGTCTCCGTCTCTGAGATTTCCATCGAAGAAAAGGCACTGAGTCCCGATGAGGAGCGGAGGAAGTGGGAGGAGGGACGCATCGACTACCTGGGGAAGGATGCGTTTGTCCGGATTCAGGAGAAGCTGGACCGCTTCCTGCAGTGATGGCACCATGGCGTTGGGTGGCCCTGTTCCATGAACGTCTCGAGTCCTTTCCGAGGGAAAGACTCTTCCACGATGTGCCTCTCTTTATGGTTGACCAGCTTGCGTGCCTCATGTCAGTCACGTGGTCCATCCAAAACCCAGCTCAAAGGCCTGTGTGACCCCAGCTACCCATGCCTCCTGGGGGTTCCCCAGGAGGTTGCATCTCCTTTACACCTTGTTGGCAAAAGGGAACAGGAATAACCTTCTGGTCAACCCTGGGTCTCTGGTCTTGCTTGAAGGAGCTCAGAATTCTGTCCTGGGCAGGTCCTGCCGTGTCCGTCCTACGTAGGGTTAGATGTCACTGCAGAGTTTCTGTCCCAGTGCCCGTAACACGAGGAGAGGTATTGAGTGCCCTGGGAACCTTTATTCAGTGCCTTGAGACTTTGCAGAATGAAAAGTCCTTCCTGTGAAGATGCAGCAAACGTTCGGATGCCTTGAGTGTGACTCCAGTGTGGACTTTCCCAAGCATGGCTGAGAAACACCACGGCTGTGGTTCCTCTTCAGCAAAAATACCCAAGAGGACTTGCAAGTGCATTGACAGGTGCCCCATGGAGATGTGTCAGAGATATTTGGAAGGAAGATTCCAGCTGGCTTGGGAGAGGTGACCGCTTCCAAACTGGTTGGCCTACTGGTGTAGAGAAACCCAGGGTCTACGCTGAGGGGTGTCTGGTGGCCGTGCGCTCACGGTCGCTGGATTTGGTCGAGGCTGTTTCGAGGCAAACCTGTAGGCTGCCCTGTGCTGGGTCACACTACCTCACTTCACAGTATGGAGTCACTGTGCTCTCCAAGCCGTGCCAACTCGGTTCTTTCGGGACAGTTCTCCGTTTGATGACACTAGACGCTTTATCCCATGAGAAAGCCTCCCCTCCAGAAGCATCCGGAAATGAATGCGGTATGTTGGAGTTTCTCCCAGGGTCATTGCTGGTTGCCACCGTAGGATAATTAAAGCCGGATGTCAGTCGCTGTACTGAAGAGAAGGAAATGTAGTTTTTAAATGTTGGAATGGCTTATCACGCGTGTGCAATCGAAAGTCATGAGTTCATTAGACACAGGTGTGGAAGAAGCTTGAGAGGGCTGTGTTCAAATCCATCTGAGGTCTGGGTGGACTTCTGGGGCTCGTTGTGGCATTCACGTGTGTGAGGTGTGAGCTATGGAGGGGTGGTTTCTTTTTATCTATGGGTGAATGATTGGTCGTCTTGGTTGGTTTCACACAGATGATGCTTCAGGGGCTACTTGGAAATAGCCCTAGGGACATAGTCCTTGGGTGGGTTGCATGGGGTGATCACCAACCGTTAGAGTTATCCCATAACTTTGTGTTGGGGAAGGAACGTCTGTGCTCTGAGCCATAGTGTTGGACTAGAAGAAACGGGAGCCTGAGTCTGGCATCCGTGAGAGGAGGGTTCCAGGAGATGAACATCTGAGTCCGGTCCAGCTTCTCTGGAGAAGAGGGTTCTCCAGTGCCTATGGTCGATCGCTCATTGGCTAAAAGTGTACGCTTAAAATGGACTTCTGCTGCGCATCCTAGGGTCAGTCCTCACGTTAGTCAAAGGCTAGCACACTGCAATTAAAATTTTAAGACAGCAGTGGGGTCTCCTTCGGATGTGTGTTGGGGTGTGTTCCGAGCCATTGGGATAACACAGGCATGGGACGCCTTCGTCCTGCCATAAACTTAAATAACCAAATGGGTTTTTTCAGAATGGGTGGTAGCAGTAAAATGAGTAGAACTGTTTACTTCTTACCCTCGGAAATCTCATAAGTTCTCTCCAGGCATGCTGCCTACTCTTCTAGCATTGACTCGTCCATTTCACCCATCCATCCATCCATCCACCTATCCGTCATCCCTCTATCCATCCATCGTCTATCCATCCTTTCATCCATCCATCCATCCATCATCCCTCTATCCATCCATCGTCTATCCATCCTTTCATCCATCCATCCATCCATCATCCATCTATCCACCCATCACATGGTTTTTTGAGTTCTCTCCAAATGGCAGGCACTCTGACACGTGCTCAATCAATACATGAGAACGTACAAGAACCTGTAAGAACATTTTAACGACGTCTAAGTAATATCCATCCAAGAGGTGTACTACGAGGTTATTTCCTGAAGAATGCCAGTGCCAGGATTCGGGCTGTGTAATGTCAGGACTGCAGAGTGAACATAAGTTGAATCCTTGAGAGATGTGATTTGACCTATACTATCACTAATATTTTGGTACATAGGAGTTTTTTTAAAAAAAAACACATTTAATTGTTCTAGAAATATTATCCAGTTATTTTGGGGCAGGATGAAATGGCAGGTGAAGAAAAAGCATTTCCAGAGGTATTGACCTGGCCGGCTGGATTAAGGTGTGTAGATTTACAGGAACACAGCAAGTATTTTTGTTATTCAAGGTCACTTGGTCACATCCTGGCGCTGAATGCACAGGAGTCATCCTAATGCTGCTGAGTTTCGGTGTGGAAATGCGAACAACTTGAACTAAAATAGGGTTTCTTTTAGCCACCACACCTGAATTAGGAAAAGTAGACCAATTCTCCTTCCCGATTTCATAGATCTCTGCCCTTTAGAGGACCATGCCATTTTTACCTTAGTGTCTTAAGGTAATGTCTTATATACCACTACTGTCTTAGTATTTTTGGTTGTTCGGGTTTTTTTTTTGAAATTTATTTATTTTATACAGCAGGTTCTTATTCGTTATCTGTTTTATACATATTAGTGTGTACATGTCAATCCCAATCGCCCAATTCATCCCACCACCACCACCCAACCCCCGCTTTCCCCCCTTGGTGTCCGTACGTTTGTTCTCTACGTCTGTGTCTCTCTTTCTGCCCTGCAGACCGGTTCATCTGTACCATTTTTCTAGGTTCCACATATATGTGTTAGCATACGATATTTGTTTTTCTCTGACTTACTTCACTCTGTATGACAGTCCGTAGACAGCACCGATTGTTAACCAAGGTAATGAGCAGAGAGAATCAGCAAGTTTACTATAATAATCAAATTGTATGATTTAAAAAAGGGGGAAAAATGGGAAGGAAATCGCAAAAAGAGGTGGCATATGTATACATATAACTGCTTCACTTTGTTGTACAGCAGAAGCTGACACAACATTGTAAAGCAACTATATGCCAATTAAATTTTTTTAAAAGTTAAAAAAAAACACAACCTAGCACTGGACTGTCGCCAGAACAAACCGCTAATCGGGGAGAGAAAGATGGGACTTGATGTCACGTAGACACTCACACGGCTTGGGGATGGGGACAGACATTCAGAACACGGAACAGGATGGGCTAGTGCACAGCACGGTGATGAAAGCTGACGATACTGTATTACGAACTCGGAAGTCGCTAGGAGAGTAGATCTTAAAAGTTCTCATCACCAAAAAGAAAGGGCAACTATGTGACCTGGTGGAGGTGTGAGCTCATGCTTGGTGGTGACCGTTTGGCGAGATTTATAAACATGAAATCAGGGCTTCCCTGGTGGCGCAGTGGTTGAGGGTCTGCCTGCCGATGCAGGGGACGCGGGTTCGTGCCCCAGTCCGGGAGGATCCCACGTGCCGCGGAGCGGCTGGGCCCGTGAGCCATGGCCACTGAGCCTGTGCGTCCGGAGCCTGTGCTCCGCAACGGGAGAGGCCACAACAGCGAGAGGCCCGCGTACCGCAAAAAAAACAACCCATGAAATCAGGACTTCCCTGCTGGTCCAGTGGTGAAGACGCCGAGCTTCCAATGCAGGGGGCGCAGGTTGGATCCCTGGTCAGGGAACTAGGGTCCCACATGCCATGCAGTGTGGCCTAAAAATAAATAAATGGATCACAGAATTTCAAAAGTAAATAAATACATGAAATCATTATGTTGCAGCCTTCAACTTACACCATGTTTGCACGTCAATGATAATAGAGCTGGGGAAGAAAGAAAAAACAAATCACACGCATTGGTCTCTGGTGGGTCCCCCACCATGTTTGGGCTTGACACCCCCAGTCTGCGTGATACATGCACGGAATTCCTGGTAGGGTTAGTTAACTCTGCCGGCTTGTTGCTGCTTGTTATGCGAAATAACTTTTCTAGAAGGCCACTCCTTGGTATCAACAAAACGCACAAAAATATTTCTCTGGCCAAGTGCTTTGTAGGAAATGTTGAAAGACATGCCCTTTTAGAGCAGTTTCTCAAGGACTTTTTTTTACCCCCTGCCTTTTCCTGTAAGTTCTTGGAATGAGTCCTTTACTAAGTCATCCAAGAACTATTTTTCGATTATTTACTGTTCAAGGAACCAGGAACCTCTACAAGAGATTTGTAAAAATATAACCTTGGCAGTTTGGGAAAAGACAGTAGGAAAACAAGTTGGGAAGAAACCTTATACTGCTTCCTTTTCAAAGCAATCTGCTCCGGCAGGTGTCCTTCTAAGAGACAGAAGAGGAGAGACCCAGACACAGAGGAGAAGCCCCGGGAAGACGGAGGCAGAGACGGGAGGGACGCGGCCACAAGCCCAGGGATGCCTGGAGCCCCCAGAAGCTGGAAGAGGCAGGAAGGACCCTCCCCTGGAGCCTCTGGAGGGACCGCGGCCCTGGGACACCTTGACCTCAGACGTCTGGTCTCCAGGATGGGGGAGGATGGACTTACAGTGTTTAAAGCCTCTGGTTTGTGGTCATTTATTACAACCACCCCAGGAAACTAATACACACACTCTCTGTCAGCCTGTCTAGATCTCAGCTCTTCATCAAGACTGTGTCCTCCTCCAGAAACGCTTTTCTAGACCTTCCAGGTTTCAGTAGTGGGCCAAGACCAGTATAGAGAGCGCCCAGTATTGGGGACCAGATGTGGACCAAGCATTTGATGTCCCTGATTATTTCATCTTCCAATACCCTGGGCATGGGCACCTACTATTTCCCGTAAGGGTCTGACCAAGTGCAAAGGCAATGCCTTAGAGAAAGGATGGTCTTTTCAACAAATGATGCTGAGACCACTGGACATGCATAGGCACAATGATACAGCTTGATAGAGGACTCTTAGAACGCTTGGGTGGGTCTTCTTGAGCTGCCATAACAAAGCACCCCAGACCGGGTCCCTCAAACAACAGACATTTATTTCCCCCTGTCCTGGAGGCTGGAAGTCCGAGATCCAGGCGTGGGTAGGGTTGGTTCCTCCTGAGGTGTCTCTGTTGGGCGTGTAGATGGCCGTCTTCTCCCTGTGTCCTCACAAGCAGAATTGAGGACATCTGAGCAAGAAGGATGGATGGCACCCATGCCCGTATTCTGGTTACCATGGTTACTCTATTACTAGAGGGGAAACAGGTAAAGGGCACATCGAAGCTCTGGTGTTATTTTTATTTCCTACAACTGCACGTGAATCTATAATTATCTCAATGTAAGAAAGTTTATAAAAAGAAAATAGACAGCTGTATACATCTCATGCTATAGTGGCATCAACTGAACTTGAGTTTCAGCGATGAACCCAAAGACATCATGATGAAGAAACAGAACAAGAAATTTGCACCCAAGACTGCTTGCTTCCAAACTCATATTTTTAACCACCCTGGAAAAAAAATAATAAAACCCAGTGGATGAGGGTTCTGATTTCTCCATATTCTCACCAACACTTGTCATTTTTTTTTTATTCTAACCATCCAAATGGGCGTGAAGTGGTATCTCACTCTGGTTCTGATTTGTAGTTCTCTAATAAGTAACGACGTTGAGCGTCTTTTCATGTGCGTATTGGCCATTCCTGTCATCTTTAGTAAAATATCTGTTGACATCTTTTGCCCATTTATTAGATCATTTGTCTTATTTTTTAAAAATTTTTATTGGACTAGAGTTGATTTATAATGTTGTGTTAGTTTCAGGTGTACAGCAAAGTGAATCAGTTGTACCTATACATATATCCACTCTTTTTTTCTTTTTTTCATTTGTCTTATTATTGAGTTGCATTCGTTTGCGAATATTTTCTCCCAGTCTGCGGTATATCTTTTCATTTTCTTAATGAGTGCTTTGAAATTTGATAAACTCTAATCCACCCCGACAGATCAGGCTTTTGCTACCTTATCTAGAACATTCCTTCCTAACCTAAGAGGACAAAGATTCTCTCCTAAGTTTTCTTTGGCAAGTTTTGTCGATGTGTCTCTTCTGTGTGGGTCTCTGGTGCATTTTGAGCTCGTTTCTGTGCACGGTGTGATAAGGAGCTAAACTTGTCCTTTCGCATATTTTGAAAATCCAATTATGTCAACACCGTCTGCTGAATCCTCCCCTGCGTGTTTTAACAGGCTGCCAAAGCGCTGTGAAATTTCCCTAGTTTGGACATTTGAGTGGGCTCCCCAGACCCTGCAGAGCATACTCACACTCCTGCAAAGCTTTCCTTTAGAGGTATTGATGGGGAAAAAAAAGCACAACCTAAAAGGTGAGAATTATGCTTTATTCAGTGGACTTTGTGAGGACGGAAGCCCTGGACACAGGTTCTCAGAGCGCTCTGAAGGACTGTTCCCAAGAGGTCCGGGAGGAGCCTGGATAGATAGGAGATTAAAAAAAATAATAATAATCCCAGATAGCTGAACATGAAAAGATGACTGCTAATTAAAGAAAAACAGACATCTCAAGTGCGTGAATACAGCGCTTTTCTGTGTGTGGGGAGATGCAAGAGTGTGGGCTCACGGAAACCATCCTTCTGATGTGCACCTTAAGTCTCTAAGGCCAGGGTCCTGTTGTTCTCCACCCTGAATCTCCACCGTCGGGGGCGCTACAGAGGCTGAGGGCTGCAACATCCTTTGTTTCCTGAGAAGGCAGGTGACATTCTTTGCCCCCAGAGGCGGAGGAGACGGGGCAGGAAGACAAAAGTGCAAGCCGGCCAGTAACGGGGGGTCAGAAACAGCCCGTGCACAAGCGCCCCACTGCCCTGCCCGTGGACAGGGCTCTGAGAGCGAGTGAGCTTTCCAAGGGGCTCAGGCAGACCCTTGCTCGGGCTTCCCTGGTGGCGCAGTGGTTGAGGGTCCGCCTGCCGATGCAGGGGACGCGGGTTCGTGCCCCGGTCCGGGAGGATCCCACATGCCGCGGAGCGGCTGGGCCCGTGAGCCATGGCCGCTGACCCTGCGCGTCCAGAGCCTGTGCTCCGCAACGGGAGAGGCCACAGCAGTGAAAGGCCCGCGTACTGCAAAAAAAAAAAAAAAAAAAGGTAAGGCCCAGAGACGGGCGGGGTGCATGAGTGATCACACAGCTACCCCGAAGCACGGCGGGGGTGGCCAGAGAGCTGGGGGTCTCGGGGCTCCGTCTCCTGTCCGGACCCCTGTCCCCCTGACCATTTGCGGGCTATAGGGTCACGTCCAGCATCACCTCACTTCTAGGCAAGGAGGGAGAGCCTGTGTCGCTATCCCAAACCCAAATTGAGTCACCAGGCTCTCAAACCCTACCCTCGCCTGCAGACGAAAGCGCGAAGTGTTTAACCACAGCCAAAGAGGATACCTGTGGACCCACGTCGCCACGGAATCCTCCAGCTGTGCTCCCTCCGTGAGGGATGCCTCACTGTCTGATGATTTAGGACAAAGGTCAGCAATTGATGGACAAATCTGACCCTGGGTCTATTTTTGTAAGTCCCTCTGGAGCGAAGAATGGTTTTCACGTTTTTTTCAAGAGCTGGACAAGGTAAACAGAACAAAAAGAAGGATATGTAAGGCGGACCTTATGTGGTCCACGCAGCCGACCAGAGTCCCGTGTGGCCCCTCACGGAAAAGCACTGCTGACCTCGACCCCTGGATTTGGAACAAAAAGGTCTTCCAGCATGTTTGGTATGTATTTCTGACACATACCTGGCTGCCAGAAAGAATTAGATGGGACTGCCTTACAAGAGGAGAATGGCTTACGCCGGAAGGGTGAAGGATTTCATAGCAAATCACTGAGAGGTGAAGTTAAGGATGCTGTACTGGGCGTGGCGTCCTCCTGCCTTGAAACCAAAGGTAGTTTCTCTAAACCAGGTGAGTTGTACCCCTGTCACCTTATGAGCTTGTGTTGGCAGAATGCCTAGACAGGGTGTGCCCTGCTTGCAGACGGGCTGGTGGGGCTGGTGGTGGATGGAGGACCAAGCGAGTCAGTAGGTTGTGGAAGAAGGCCAACACACCTAGTGGACGATGCTCTTGGGGTCTAGCCCCACAGCTGGACGAGGCATGCAGCAACGCCCGTGGCCAGTGGCCTCAGGGTTTTCCTCAACAAATCAATGACTTAAATGAAGACAATCCGAGGACTTCCCTGGCGGTCCAGTGGGTAGGACTCTGTGCTTTCACTGCAGGGGACACAGGTTCGATCCCTGGTCGGGGAACTAAGACCCCACAAGCTGCACTGTGCGGCCAAAAAAATACCAAAACAAATTAAGAGAACCTCCTTGCTGGCTATAGGGCGCCCCCCGGACCCTGCTCCCAATGTGCCTGCATTTGGGGTAGAAAGAGACAAACTACAGACATAAAATCACAGAGGCTGTTTCTACAGGTGGTGCTGGGCAGTCAGACCCAACATCTTGGCGGTTTTCAAGGTCAGTCCAAACCCACTGGCCACAGAGGGGTCGACTTGGATCTAAATTGTTGCTTGCTTTGGTCAAAAGCTAGGAGATGATGTTCCAACGAAAGGGTTTCCTTGATGTAAAACAAGATATTGGGACCCTAGGACCAGCCATTGTACTCCTGGTTTCTACCCAAGAGACATGAAACAAGCTGTGTCCACACAAAGATTTGTACAGGAAGGTTCGTAGCAGCATTATTGCTCAGAGTAAAAAAGTGGAAAGAACCCAAATGATCCATCAGCGCAGGAATAGACTCCTCAGTGTGTCGTTCCCATAGCAACCAAGATCCCCAATGCCAAGATCATGTGCCATTGTCAGTAGAATATTCGGTTTAAACGCATTCGCTGCTTTGAATTCTCAAGTCCTCAGAAGCAAACACACAGTGAGTAGAACCGCCAAAGAATCCCTGGACAGAAAAGAAAAAACAAAAAACGCACAAATAAACGTCTCTCCCTTGGAATGAAAAGTCGGCCTTTCAAACCAGGTTGCTGGGAAGGTGTGTGTATTTTTCCACTATATTAGGATTTAACAAAGGACGGCCTCCAGCTTTGAATTCTTTGGTCCCAAAGACTGCCTAATCCCACGTGCCGCAGGGAAGTTGAACGCGCTAGCTTTTGGTTTTGAAGGTCCTGGTCGGCCCAGATTCGGTTTATTTCACTGAATGCATGCAGGCCTCCACCTTCCCATCGCTGTGTAAGTAAATTCTCACTGCAGGACGGGCGCGCCTTTCCCGCGTCTCCGCTGCGCTCCGGGGACGGGTCGCGGCCGGACAGCTGGAGAGGGGAGGGGGCGCCCAGGGGCGGACGGCGCGTATCCTGGAGGGTTTGGGGAACACCGCCACCCTTCCGGGGGAGGAGGGGGGGCTGTCCCAGTGCAGGAGGGGGTGCAGCTTCGTTTTGGGGTGGAGGGGACACGCCGGCGCTCGGGATGGATGTGGGGGGGGCGTGGCAAGAGAATATAGAAAGGAGGATGTGGTCGCGCTGGGGGGCCGCCTGGAGGAGGAAGCCTAATGGGTGGCGCCCTAGTGAGTGTGGGAGGGGACGAGGCCGCGCCGGGGGGGCGGGGACCTGGGGGTTGGACCGGAAGTGTATGGAGAGCGCGGGGAGGGGGAAGGGGAGGGGAGAGGACCTGGGAGTTGGACCGGAAGTGTATGGAGAGCAGGGGAGGGGAGGGGCGGGGACCTGGGATTGGACCGGAAGTGTATGGAGAGCGGGGGCGGGGCGGGGCGGGGACCTGGGGGTTGGACCGGAAGTGTATGGAGAGCGGGGGGAGGGGAGGGGAGGGGAGGGGGAGGGGGAGGGGCTGGGCCGCTCTCTGCCGGGGCGTGGCTCGCCAGGTCCCCTTCCTCTTCGCGTCCCGCCCTCTTTTGTTCCGTTCCCTTCCGGTCTCCTTGCCACCCCCAGGCCCCCGTTTCGTGGGGCGAGCACTGCCCGCCTGTCCCCAAGCGCTTTCGTCCCGCGGGTGTGCAGGCCAGAGAGCCGGCCTCCAGCTGCCTTTTGGTGACTCCCGTGCCCCCAGCCCCAGGATCCAGTAGGCACCGGGGCGCAGGGTCCCGCGCACCTGGCGGTGGGCGCGGCGCGTCCCGTGTGCTCCGTGGGTCCCCTGGCCGAGCTCAGCCTGGAGTGCAGGACTTGGCCGCGAGCGATCCGTGTCCTGGGCCCGCCCACGAGATCCGGGGTGTGGCGTCCTCTCCCTCCCTAATCCGCTTAAAGTCCTGGGGCCTCCGGGGAATTGCTCTGGTAAACAAGTTTTCCTGGGTGGCTTTCTCGGGGCGGGCACTCCCAGGAGACTGGGGCCAGGAAGGAGCCGATTAATCCTGGCCGGGGCTGGGCTCGGTGAGCACACCCCACCCCCCCCCGGTCTTCCGCCTGCAGGCTGGCCACCAGGATGTGAATCCAGACTCACGAGGGTCCAGGATGCCAGCCTTCTACTCTATGGGAGAGGCGTTTAAATGTGGTAGCCTCGTTGGCCCCTCAGCCGACTTTCTGTGTGTGCGTCTGCGGGCCCGTGGCAGTTTGCCTGGTGGTCAGTGTTTACCAGATGGGCATTGGAAATCCGTGTTAACCAAAAGCCTGGGGCGTAACGGGGTGTTGGAATTTACAGAAATGGGGCTGGAGATTCTGTTTGGAGCAGAGACCTTTGCCTTTTCATGGGTAGATTTAGTTGGCTTGTTTTTGACGGGGTGATGGCTTTAGCTGGATTCATTCTTGGCCGTTGTTTATTGCAGGCACTTTTATCAGTGGAGGACTTCTGGGGAAATACCACACAGATTGAGGCCTGGAGGGAGGGGCAGGAAGCCAGGAGCCCAGGAGTAGCTTTGCATAGAATTTGGCAAGGGTGGAGACCAGATTTGATCCGTTGAAGAAATTCTGCATTGGAGGCAGTCAAGATTCCCCAAAACTGTGCAGAACAGGAGCCCTGGGGACACTTGGGCCAAGTACCCAAACAAAATACAGGCTGTCCTGAGGGTTTTGGAATGGCAAAGAGGGATGGGGGTCAGGGAGCTGCTGCCCCGAGAAGTACTATTTGGGGGAGGTTGCATAAGCAGGTAAGAAGGAACCAGGCATGGCTTTGTTGACATAAGAGAAGCCATTTTTGGCCTGAGCCATTTTGGGATCTAAGCCTGGCCACTATGCTTGCCCTTGAACAGGTCTTAGTAATGAATGATTTTTTTAAAAAATTAATTTTTATTGGAGTATAGCTGATTTACAGTGTTGTGTTAGTTTCTGCTGTACAGCAAAGTGAATCAGTTATACGTATACATATACCCACTCTTTTTTGGATTTCCTTCCCATTTAGGTCACCAGAGAGCACTGAGTGGAGTTCCCTGTGATATACAACAGGTTCTCATTAGTTATCTGTTTTATACATAGTATCAATAGTGTATATATGTCCATCCCAATCTCCCAATTCATCCCACACACCCCTTTCCCCCTTGGTATCCATACGTTTGTTCTCTATGTCTGTGTCTCTATTTCTGCTTTGTAAATAAGTTAATCTGTATCTTTTTTCTAGATTCCACGTTTGTTTTTCTCTTTGGGACTTACTTCACTTTGTATTACAGTCTCTAGGTCCATCCATGTCTCTGCAAATAGCAGAATTTCATTCTTTTTTTATGGCTGAGTAATATTACATTGCATATATGAACCACATCTTCTTTATCCATTCTTCTGTTGATAGACATTTAGGTTGCTTCCATGTCTTGGCTATTGTAAATGGTGCTGCTATGAACATTGTGGGGGGGGGGTACATGTCTCTTTTGAATTATGGTTTTCTCTGGCTATATGCCCAGGAGTGGGATTGCTGGATCATATGGTAGCTCTATTTTTAGTTTCTTGAGGACCGTCCCTACTATTCTCCATAGTGGCTGTATTAATTTACATTCCCACCAACAGTGTAGGAGTCCCTTTTCTCCACACCCTCTCCAGCATTTATTGTTTGTAGATTTTTTGATGATGCCCATTCTGACCATGAGGTTATAACCTCATTGTAGTTTTGATTTGCACTTCTCTAATGATCATTAATGATCTTAAGGGAACCAAAGAGCCAGCTGTTCTCAGGCAAGAGAAGGAACAGTAGCAAAGATCACAAACCAGTGCTGACGCCTCCCAGTTCTGCTTCAGTGGGGATTAGCCTGAAGCCTCAACCACCAGATCCACTGGGACCTAAAGGAGGAGGATGATACTGACCTTTTCTGACCCTGTGACTTCAGTCAACTAAAGCTTAGACTCTGTGGACCTTGGCCCCAGTGCAATGCTGAATTCTCCCCTGCTCAAGCCCCTTCATGAATATGCATGTACCACCCAAGCGTTTTCCCCGCCCCCGCCATGAATATACATGTACCCTGAGATTAAAGCTTCCCCAGTTTTGCTGTTCGGGAAACACTGCTTTGGGAAAGGGCCCCTGTGTTCTCCCTACTTGCTGCAGATGATAAATCCTTCTCCTGATTGTGGCTTGGTTGTGTCTTTGGCTGCACACCCACCAAGAGGCGACCCCAGTTTTCGGGTCACGGTCCTGGGGTCTGGCCTTGATCTTATGGGTCTGAAATCACTTTAAGGAATGCAAAGACTCTAGTGGCTTCAAAGTATCAGGGACAAGGGTGTGGATGGGTCTGGGAGGGAGGTGACAGAGCACAGCTCCTATTCAGTGGCATGTGGGATCCTCCCAGACCGGGGCGCACCGTGTCCCCCGCATTGGCGGGCGGAATCTCAACCACTGCGCCACCAGGGAAGCCCTGATTCTTTGTTTTAAATAACTTTATTTTTTAAATTGGAGTATAGTTAATTTACAATGTGTTAGTTTCAGGTGTACAGCAAAGTGAGTCAGTTATACATGTACATATATCCACCCTTTTCCAGATTCTTTTCCCATAGAGGTTATTACAGTGTATTGAGTAGAGTTCCCAGTGCTCTACAGCACGTCTTTATGAGTTATCTATTTTATATATAGTCATGTGTATATGTTGATCCCAATCTCCCCATTTATCCCTCCACCCCCTTTGCCCGCTCGTAACAATATGATTGTTTTCTATGTCTGTGACTCTCTTTCTGTTTTGTACATAAGTTCGTTTGTACCAATTTAGTATTGTGTTCCTGAGCGGTGAGACGCTGAACCTGAATTCGGTCACACTTTGTCTTTAGAGTTGGTGAAAGGATTCAGCCCCACACAAGCAGACAGCTTGTCTTCAGGCCATTTTATTTTGACCCCAAAGGAGATCTCTAGGGAGCGGGGACCTAGTTTTCCCGGGCGGTCGGCTCTTGTGGGTCAGCTTCCCGATCGCACCAGCAGAGGGGGAACCGACCACAGCAGGGCTGGAGCCATGGCTTCCAGAGGTTGTCCGGCATGTCCAGCTGCAGTGGAACCGGGCTGAGCGTCCGGCGATGGTCCTCCACGGCCTTTGTGATTCTCTCCATCACCTGATGGAATGAGGACTCCGTGTCTGGCGTGAGGGCGTGAGCTTCGGAAGGGTCTCTCGAGAGGTCAAACAGCAACGGTGGGTCATGATGGGCTACTTTGTCCCCAAAGCATGGGCAGACCCCTCTCCCGTAGCAGGCACCGGCTCCGTCTGGGTGGAACACTGGGGTCACGTAGTGGACTTTCCACACTGCCCCTCCTGGAGGAAGGGCAAGAATTGGGGAGGGTTGGCATGGAGACACAGGACACATTGCTGGAGAGCTGGGCGATTCACAAGTGCCAGGGGCTGGAAGCAGCCCAGGTGTCCATCAAGTGATGGATGGATACACAGCATGGGGGCCATCCACACAGTGGAATATCACACAGCCATGAAAAGGAGTGAAGCTCTGACACAGGCTGCCACGTGGATGGACCTTGAACACACGTTGCTCAGAGAAAGAAGCCAGACACAGAAGGACACACAGTGTGTGATCCATTTATAGGAATCGTCCAGAACAGGGAAATCCACAGACACAGAAAGTGGGTTCATGGTTACCAGGGGCTGGGGGAGGGGGATTGGGGAGTGAGTATTTAATGGGTTTGGAGTTTCATTTTGGAGGTGATGAAAATGTTATAGAGCTAGATGACGGTGAGGTTTGCACCCACTGTGAAGTGCTAAATGTCACTCAATTTTTACATTCGAAAAGGGTGAATTTTATGGTGACGTGAATATCATGGACTGAATGTTTGTGTGTCCTCCACCCCTGCAACCCCAGATTCGTTGTGGAAGCCTTGAGCTCCAACGTGATGGGATTAAGAGATAGAGCCTTGGGAGGTGATTAGGGGTAGACGATGTTGTGAGGGTGGGGCCCCCGGGATGGGATTTGTGTCCTTATAAGAAGAGAAAGAGGCCAGAGCTCTCTCTCCCCAACATGAGGACACAAGGAGAAGGTGGCCGAATCTGACCCAGAAGAGAGTCCTCCCTAGAACCAGACCATGCTGGCATCTTGATCTCATACTTCCAGCCTCTAGAACTGTGAGAAATAAGTGTGCATTACTTTAAGCTCCCTGCTCTGTGGTCTTTTGTTATGGCAGCCGGAGCTAAGATGGTGAGGGAGAGCGCCACAGAGCTGTTTACAAAAAGGAATGAATTACTTGTCTTGACGGTGGTTTCCTAAGTGAATTCTCAGTGATGTTTTTCCTGAGCTTCTCTCTAGCTGTGAAGGTTCCACCAAGAAAAGGAGGGAAGGAAGGAAGGAAGGAAGGAAGGAGGGAGGGAAGGAAGGAAGGAAGGAAGGAAGGAAGGAAGGAGGGAGGGAAGGAAGGAAGGAAGGAGGGAAGGAAGGAAGGAGGGAAGGAAGGAAGGAAGGAGGGAAGGAAGGAAGGAGGGGAGGAAGGAGGGAAGGAAGGAAGGAGGGAAGGAAGGAAGGAGGGAAGGAAGGAAGGAGGGAAGGAGGGAAGGAAGGAAGGAGGGAAGGAGGGGAGGAAGGAGGGAAGGAAGGAGGGAAGGAGGGGAGGAAGGAGGGAAGGAAGGAAGGAGGGAAGGAGGGGAGGAAGGAGGGAAGGAAGGAAGGAGGGAAGGAGGGGAGGAAGGAGGGAAGGAAGGAAGGAGGGAAGGAAGGAAGGAGGAAGGAAAGAAGGGAGGGAGAGAGTAGCATGAATCTGTAAGACATCCTCCAGCGTCTGAGAAGACTTACTACTTAGAGGTCAGCTGGCACCAGACCTAGCTCAGCCTCAGGAAGCGATTTTGACCAAATGGAAGGAGAGACTGAGGCTGTCCTCACACCAGCACTGCCCCCCGCCGTGGGTCAGACCCAGGACTGCACAGCCTGAGCCCTGCGGCTTCCTGCTGCGTGGGGAAGGAGGCCCCCACTCTCCCTCTGGCATCCCCCCGGCATCCTCGCAGGGCAGCAAGTCTGGGGAAGCCACACGTGTAACCAGAGGGCAGTGAGCGGGACTCTGGTGGCCGTGCCTCTTCCAGGACCAGGCGGGAGGGCTCCCTTGGATCCTGGTGTAGGAGGACCAGGGAGGGAGACGGGGCAGGGCTGGGGCTGCTCCTGGGACCTGGACAGGAGAGTGAGAATGAGGCCAGGGGTCCCCATGCAGCCAGCAAGTGTGGGCAACCAAGACCTGTGGTCAGACGGGCATCCCGTTCCCTTCGTCCCCACAGCCACCAGATTTCCCTGCGCGAGCCCTGGTTCCCAGGCTGGCACCGCTGTGGTTTGGTGTTTTTATGGGAACACTGGCTTCTGTTCCCTTCAAAGCATTTATGGTGACCTGCTGTCTTTTTTGGTTTTTTTTTTAATATATATTTATTTACTTATTTGGCTGCGCTGGGTCTTAGCTGTGGCACGTGGGGTCTAGTTCCCTGACCAGGGATGGAACTCCGGGCCCCCTGCGTTGGGAGCGCGGAGCCTTAACCAAAGGACCCCCAGGGAAGCCCTGCGACCTGTTGTCTTAACAAGTGTCAGTTTTCTCACCTGTGAACTGGGGACAGGAATTGTCACCTGCTGGGGTTTTCAGAGTAAAATGAGTTCATGGGCATCGGACGGACACTCATTCAATGTCTGTGATTGTTTTCATCGTTCAGCAGATGAGTACAGAGAGAAGACAGACAGAGTCGTAGGGAGGGGACTCGGGCCAGAGAGCGGTAAATAGACACCAGAAATGAGAAGATTGCCAAGAGTGCCGGATGCCTGGAAGAAAATACAAGCGGTCCAGGTGATGGAAGGCGGACGTGGAGGTGTGTGTGTGTGCAAGGTGCGGGCTGGGGTCATAGTGGATGCGGGATGTGAAGGTCAAGAACGGAGGACGGTCCGCCTCCTGAGCATGTTCTCGATGGCAGGGACGGGTCGTGCAAAGGCCCTGAGGCAGTAACTGCTGGTTCTAGAATCACAGGGCATGGTTCTGCTGCAGCTTGGTGACTGGGGGCTCCTAGGGTCCGAGCTCTTGCCCCAGAGAAGGGGAGGAGCTGGCTCATGTCACAGGGAGGAATCGGTATGGTGGGTGGTCCCGGAAAGGTTTTCATGGAGGGCTAAGTGGACAATGGGAGTGGGATGAAGAGTGGACCTGGGGAGGCCGGTGAGGGGGCCGTCGAAGAGACATGGCAAGTAGGAACAGGGGACTTCCCTGGCGGTCCAGTGGTTAGGGCTCCACGGTCCCAATTCAGGGGGCGTGGGTTCGATCCCTGGTTGGAGAACTAAGATCCCACATGGCGCGTGACACGGCCGAAAAACAAAAAGTTAAAAAAAAAAAAAGTAAGAACACACTCCCTATCTACCTTGAAAAAAAAATTGAGATATTTGCCCAATAACTGAGAGAGGAGAGGTTCGGTAATGGGGCAGCCACGGGGTAAAGAAAAACAGGATGAACGTTGATCCCAGGTATCGGTGCCACTCACAGCAGTGCTTGAAGGTTGGGCTATGGAACTGAAGGAAAGTTTAAAAAAACCCTTAAAAAGGGAAATCTATAATATGTGACTTTAAAAAATCAAAAGCGTAGCAATAGAAATCATCCCTAAGCATAAATGCTGGTAGACTGAACTGTGCAATTGAATGAAAGTTTTCTAAAAAATCGTAAAAGGGGAAATCTATAGTATGTAAGTTTAAAAAAGCAAAAATGTAGCAATAAAAATTATCCGTAAGCATAAATAGTTGTAGATTGTGCTAGGTAATTGAATGAAAGTTTTTGTTTTTTTTTTTGCCACGCCCCATGGTATGCAGGATCTGAGTTCCCCAACTAGGGATTGAACCCGTCCCCCTCTGCAGTGGAAGCACGGAGTCTTAACCACTGGACTTCCAGGGAAGTCCCTGAATGAAAGCCTTTTTTTTTTTTAATCTTAAAAGAGGAAATCTATGTTATGAAATTCTTAAAAACCCAAAAATGTAGCAATAAAAATCATCCCAGATGATGATACTACTGGAAAGGATGGACAGGAAAAGGAGGGAGATTTTTAAAAAATCTATTGGTAACTTCCTCAAATAAGGGGGATTCCAAAAGGTATTCTTTTATTCTTGTTTCAGACAACTGGACATGTCCAGAGAATGGTTTTGAGGCATAAAGAAAAAAGAGTGAGTTGAATTGCAAGAGGGCTATAGGCCTTCCCAAACCCTGGAAGAAAACCAAGTCCTTAAGGCAAATCCACAAAAAAGGGAGAAAATGTCAGGGCAAAATGCAGAATAATAGAGAGGGAAACAGAAATGAAGAAAAGAGAAGAAACTCAAATAGCTGAAAGTCTGTTACCACAGACCAAGGCAGAGGCAGAACTCAAGCAGTTAGAAAATTTAAAAATATAGTTGTTTAGTAAATCCAAGAGCTGGATTTAAAAAGATTCATAGAAACAGAAAACCTCAAGCAACTCCAGTCAGACGATGATGGAGAATCCAGCTATAAATATGGAAGCAATTAAAATACAATGAAATGACTTGGTAAGGGAGCAAAGTGCTTGGTAAAACGAATAGCTTTTCAATAAGAAGTGCGGAGACATAACATGCCTCAGTTTGGGAACACTTGATATTGTAAAGATACCACTTTCCCCCCCAAAATCATTTATACGTTGAAGACAATGGATATTGATATTCCTGTGGGATTAAAAAAAAATAGTTGCAAATGATTTTACAATTCTTTTGAAAGGACTGTTGGGCCACAACAGCCCAGAAAAGTTTGAGGTGCAAAAATTATTCACTAAACATGTTACTGCTTGTTTTACAAAGTTATCGTTAATCTTAACAGGTATGAGATGGTGTCATGAAGTTAAGACACGTGGAAAGCAAATATAGATTAAGAGGACAGACTGGAAAGGTTAGAATCAGGTTGGAACACCTGTGTGTGTACAAGTGTGTGTGTGTGATGATAAAAGTTGCACCTCACCTCATGGGGCTGGGGGACGGGAAAGCCATAGACCAGAGAATTCCCTTCCGATCACCACGGGATGATCGACAGTGAAAGGACATTGCCGGCATCAGAAGAAAAATACCGCCAAGAAGGAAATAAAGGAGCTCGCGTGGACATGCAAAAGCCACAAAGAAGCAGAAAATGCGAACGGAGGCCAAGACATGACTCCTTCAGGCAGGCTACTCACTGTTCCGTTGGTGCCACCGGGCTGCGTGCAGGAAGCTCTCGCAGTAATGCATCAGGAACTCGTGCTCCGAGTGCTGGGCTGTCCCCAGGAGCAAGGGCAGCAGGTCCCGGCCGTCAATCACCCTACAGGCAGGAGCACAGGGACTCAGGGCGGGGCTGCTGGAAGGTGGGCGTGGCCTTAACAAGCCCAGGGCCGCCCCGGGGCAGTCAGCACCCCAGCCGCCTGCACACAGCGCCTTCGGCTAAAAGATGTTGGAGGGTCCAGCTTGCTTGGCTGAAGTAATGGTCCCCCCAGCCTTATTCTGAAGCACAAATAGCTAAACAAAATGGAAACACCTGCTTGGTTCTGTATGGATTTGAGCTTTAAGTCGTTATAGAACATGCGGCATTCTTCAACAAGACCTGGAATCATTTCATAAGTATATATAATAAAAGAAATCTATATGCATATGTAGTGTATATATGCAATATACATCATTATATAAAAAATGTATACATTATATGCACAATGTATATCATTATATACAAATAGACATATACACTATATATGCAATATATAATACATACACAATATATGTATTATATATTCAATATATACACTATATATTATATATACTGTATATACAATATCTATACATATACACATACCACATACATATACCATAGATATGTGATATATATACCCACCATATATACATAAAATATATGCATACCGCATGGATACACCACACATATAGCACATATATATATACACCATGAATATACACAATATATATCATTTCATTTCCAAACGTGTATTCATATACACATACACACATACGTTTACATATGTGTGTGTATATATATAAATGTATATATAAGTAAAACCAAGCAACAATATATGGCTGAACTTCATCTTCTAGCAAAATACATTTGTGATATACATGATGGACAAATTTTTATTTTTAAAACAAATGAGATATTATAAATTAATGTTAAAAATTAGCAGCCAGTTAGGAGGAAAAAAAATCAACCAGAGACATGATATTCAATGTAAGAGAAGAGAAAAGAGGAGAATGTAATATTCAACATCTCTGCTGATAAAGCAGTGGAAATGATAACACACATATATGTATATGTGCATACACACATACTGTATGTGTCGTTTATATAATAAATAAATTACATGTATAAATTAAACTGATTTTAGTTCTATTATTTTAAAAACAGATGCTCTCACATACAGCCAGTAGCAATTCCTAGGGAACAATTTGACAAAATGTATCAAGAGTTTAGTAACTGGCCACACACTTTGACCCAGGAATTCAACTTCCAGGGGTTTTTACTAAGAAGGTAATTATGACAGGCAGTAAAATGACAAAGCCAGATTTTTTTTCAAAATGAACACGGCTGAAGTCCACCTGTAAGAGGTTAGTTGAAAGAATACTGTAAAGCCATTAAAATTTCTGTCCATGCATAAAGTGTCTAAATATATATAGATATGTACATATATCTCTCTATATATACAGAATATTTTATACAAATATATAAAATATCTAAATATATATAGTACATAGGTATCATATAACTTAATTATGTATTCATCTCTACGTTGTCAAGTTTACGAAATAATTTTATTTTCTTTCTATTCCTCCCAAATTTTCTATAATTTTTAAAGGAAGAAAAACTGGAATCGGGCTTCCCTGGTGGTGCAGTGGTTAAGAATCCCCCTGCCAGTGCAGGGGCCACGGGTTCGAGCCCTGGTCCAGGAAGATCCCACATGCCGTGGAGCAACTAAGCCCACGAGCCACAACTACTGAGCCCGCGAGCCACAACTGCTGAGCCCACGTGCCTAGAGCCCGTGCTCCGCGACAAGAGAAGCCACCGCAATGAGAAGCCCGCGCACCGCAATGAAGAGTAGCCCCCGCCGGCCACAACTAGAGAAAGACGGCGTGCAGCAACGAAGACCCAACACAGCCAAAAATAAATAAATAAAATAATAAATAAATTAAAAAAATAAGAAAAACTGGGATCATGAAAAGTCCCTACCACACTACATCAAAAGGAATCTCTTGTGATGAATCGTTAGTAAATTCATTGATGCGTTTCAGTGACAATCGTCCTTATTATCAAATGGCTTCACTTAAGACTGAGAAGAGAAGGACATTTTGTGCATAAAATGAAGCAGACGTTGGATCCCAGCAGAGAATGATGAGCGTTCTTCCAGATACTGATCTCACGGATGTTTTATGCCAAACAAAAGTGACAGTGATGTTTGACATACATGTTGGCTCTACACAAAACGCAACTACCTTCTTTGGGCTGCTCTGTACCTGTCATGGGGCACCTGGCCACCCCCCAGCTGGACCACGGTGGGGAAGACATCCATCAGGCTGGTGGGCTCGTGGATCAGGCGGCCAGCGGGCAGCACCCCGGGCCACCGGAGTATCCCTGGGACCCGGATCCCACCTTCCCAGCCGCCCATGCCTTTGCCACCTGTGTTTAAACATGAACAGGAAAGAATGTGATTGAAAATCCAAAGTGGTCGCTTACCTGGGTGATTTAACCTTTCCATCTGTTTTAAATCTCTCTTTCTCTCCCTCCCTCTTTAATTACATGATGACATTTAGTTCCTCCCTGGCAGAGCATAGATTTTGTTTTATTTATTATTCTGGGTGTTGGTTTTCCACCACACAGGGGTCAGGACATGGATACCTTTGGGGACATTATTCTGTTGACCACAACGATCATTTGGGTTCCTTTGGTTTTTGTGACTTTGCTTTGTAAACTCCCATTCCAGAGAAAGCGTTGGGAATTATTGGGAAGAGATGAAGCCAGTACACATGGATCTGGGAATGTCTCACCCTTACCTTTATATATCCCATTCCAGCCACCATATTGATTGTTTCCAAACTGAGCCTCTAAGGATCCCCCATGATCCGACGTAAAATAAACGAGGGTACTGTTGGTCAAACCTTCCGTGTCCAAGGTATCAAGGATCTTCCCTGCAAAGAATAGATGCGTGTGTGCCAGTCAAAATAGAAGAAACTCTTACACCGGATTTTTGGAACGCTTCCTTTAAATGAGTCTTCAGTGTTAAAGCTTAATGGGAGTCAGCAGTAATATAATTGTGCTATTCTCAGCATCCTTGATCTAAGATTGACATATGTCTTTGTATGTGCCCCATCCTGTTTCCAGAAAGTTTCAGGAAAGCTACAAGTGTACCTGCTGCATAGGACAACGTCGTGAACCCTTACAAATGAGGCAAAAGAAGATTACAGAGAAAAATAGGGAACAGGATGGGAAGGACGGTGACAAAGGCATTTGTACGTGGATGAAGAATAGTTTTCAGTGGCAGTTCTAAGTTTCTTAGAGTCACATAAAAAATATCTGTACCCCCATGTTCATAGCAGCAGTATTTACAATAGCCGATAAGCAACCCGAGTGTCCATCGATGGATGAATGAATAAAGACAATGTGTTGTATACATTCAACGGACTATTATGCAGCCTTGAGAAAGGAGGAAATCCTGCCACTTGCAGCGACATGCATGGACCCTGAGGGCATTATGCTCGGTGCAGTATGTCAGACAGAGAAAGACAAATACCGTGTGATCTCACTTACATGTGGGATCCAAAAAGCCACACCTACAGAAAGAGAAAACAGATTGGTGGCTACTGCAGGTGAGGGTGAGGGGTGGGAAAAAATGGGGGAAGGTGGTTGGTTAAAAGTTACAGATTTAAAAAAACGAGTGTATTTCTTTGGTGTTTGGGTGTTGCTTTTTTATACAGTCTGACCAGGTCTGCATTTTTTTTTTTTTTGCGGTACGCGGGCCTCTCGCTGTTGTGGCCTCTCCCGTTGCGGAGCACAGGCTCCGGACGCGCAGGCTCAGCGGCCATGGCTCACGGGCCCAGCCGCTCCGCGGCACGTGGGATCCTCCCAGACCGGGGCACGAACCCGCGTCCCCTGCATCGGCAGGCGGACTCTCAACCACTGCGCCACCAGGGAAGCCCTGGTCTTCTCATTCTTTACATCCTTCCCTCCTGCAGTTTCTGGACGAGGAACCATCACTTTCTCATCTGGAAAAGGTACCTACCCACCATCCAATCCATCTCTTCTGTGTTGTCCCCGTACAGCCCATGGGGACTCCTCCCTCGGAAGTTCTCGGTAGTGATGAGAGGGGTGTGGACATGTAGAAAGGACACGAAGAGGAGGAAAGGTCCTTGCTTGTTTCTGAAAGTAGATACGATGTGATGGGAGTTATTTTTTGGTCAACCTGAGATTGAGCTCCCACAGATGCTAAATACAAATTTCCATTGTCACGTCCTTACTCAGACACATGACTGTGCTGCTCTACCCACCAGCAGCAACTGCGTAGATCTGTTCCACGGCGCGATGTTCCTGTGTCTGAGAATCTTCAGTGTGATGACTTTCTTCCTTCTAAAGTCTTTGGAAAAGTCCACACGAATTTTTTTATTTTTTGGCCGTGCCACGGCATGTGGGATCTCAGCTTCCCGACCAGGTATCGAACCCGTGCCCCCTGCAGTGGAAGCGCAGAGTCCTAACCACTGGACCGCCAGGGAAGTCCCTCCACACTGATTTTATACGTCTTTTTCTTCCTGATTATCGTTTTCTAACTCTATGGACTTCGGATGACTGAAAGTAAAATAGAATACCAGGATGCCATCTGGTCTGACTTTCATTTTATTGTTATTTCGGTATATTTTTCGATTTCCAACTTAGCTGAAAGAATAAGTGATTTGCACATTCAGTTTTCTTTACAACTGCTCTTATGCAATGAAGTTTAGGGTGTGGAACAGTCATGAAAAAACCCACTTTCAAAATGATGTATATGGGGTTATTAATCTCAAGTTGATTCTCCCCAATCTAGACAATTCCTCACCTTCCCCTGTCTTCACCTGATCTTTATGGTCTAATCTACACCCTTAAAGGACAGAAGCAAAGGTGAAGCTCTTAGACTTAATAAGGACACATCAGGTTAGTTTGTTCTAATTTGAAAGCCAAGTATTCGCTTCACACCTGACCCAGATTTGGCAATTCCATCAAAAGCTCTCTAAGAATATTCCGGAACATGATCACCACCCAGGTAAGTTGGGGTTCCATGGAGTCACCCACTCTACTGGAACCCCTTTGGGGAGCACAAAGTGGCCTCCGTTTGGTGTAGCTTTTCATTGTGTCCCTCCTGGTCTGGCCTGGTAAGTCTCTTTGTCACTGTCACTCACATTTACATCCAGGCTGAAGTTAGCCACAGGACTGCTTGGTCCTGATGGTAGAGCTTTAAAAATACTTAGAATTTATTGCAAAACCTACAGGTGATTCAGTTTCATATGTTCATTAAATACCACCCCTGTGGTAACCAGGGGTGCTCAAAGAATTGGACTGGCTCTTTTTTTTTTTTTTTTTTAGCCATGCCAGGTGGCTTGCAGACCAGGGATAGAACCCGTGCCCCCTGCGGTGCGAGCTCAGAGTCCTAACCACTGGACCCCCAGGGAATTCCCTGGTCTGGCTCTAAAATAAGAAGGAACAGCAGCAAATTTCAACTGACTGGTCAGTTGTTTCAACGGATCCAGTTGAGTTTCAGGGAACATCATTTATGCCCCATTTTACCAAAAAAATGTCTTTCTGAGCTGGGACCGTTTCACCACGCCAGTACCCATTCCAGAAGAAGCAGATTCCGAATTCATTTTCATCCTGAAGCCACCTTTGATACTCACCTTTTGACAAAGGATGAGACCTCCTTGAGCATAAGAGCCGTCGTCCTTTGAAGGGACATGGGCTGCTCGGTGATGGCGTGATTTCGCATCAGAAAGCAGTCGGCGTGAACAATCAGGGCACCCATGAAATAGGAGGTCGTGAGGCACAGCAGGGCCACAATGGCTGAGCAGATGACCAGAGTCCAGGAGCCCGCTACCAGGCGAGTGAGTTTCCCAGCGGTGAGTGTAAAGGCGGCCAACGCCATGACATGCGAGCAGACGTTGAGTTTATGCTCCAAGCCTGCGCGCTTTTCAGACACTTCCCCGGGCTCACAGTCTCCCATCATGGAAAACGGCATTCCGTAGAAATGGTCAAAGCCATGGCTGAGCGGGTGGTGGCAGTAATCATCGGAGGATTCACAGTTGAGACCCAGATGCCATTTTCCTGAAAAGCAAGAAGTACGCACACGTGACAACGGTCCGACCATCCCTGGGGGCGTGGGTATGGTGTGCTTGCCAAGTTCTAGGCTCTCTGCTGGGTGGTGGGATGAGGTGGGGATGTAGAGGAGGTGGGGGTAGCGTTTGCTGTTGTTTGTACCACAGCCTGGCCAGGTCACTTCAAGGGAATGAGGACCTTGTGTAGCAGCATTTCCTGTGCTGCTGGAACAAAGTCCCATAACTTGGTGGCTTGAAACAACAGGAATTTATGCTCTCACAGTTCTGGAGGGCAAGTCCAAAATCAAGGCACGTGGGCAGGGCCACGCTCCCTCCAGAGGCTCCAGGGGAGGGTCCTTCCCGCCTCTTCCAGCTTCTGGGGGCTCCAGGCATCCCCAGGCTCGTGGCCACATCCCTCCCATCTCTGCCTCAATGGTCTCACTATCTCCTCTTTGTAGTCAGATATGTGTCTGTCTCCCTCTTGAAAGGACCCTTGTCCTTGTACATAAGGAAACCTGGATAATCCAGGATCATCTCCTCATGTCAAGATCCTTCACTGAATCACATCTGCAAAGACACTTTTTCCCTAGGTAAGGTTATATTTGCAGGTTCCAGCAGTTAGGACCTGCTATCTTTGGTGACCCTTATTCAGTCGCCTCCACCTGACTTTGCGACTGTCTACAGGAGAGCAATAATCAAGGCACACAGTGGTCACACGGCTCTAGAAAACTCCATCTGATGTGACCAGCGTGAGCAAAAGATTTCCTGACTTTAGAATTCTCCGTCCCTTTTGCTAATTCATTATAATCACAGTCAGGGTGGTGGTGGGTGACAGGTTTTGCAGACCCCACCTGTCGTGTTCAGTCAGTGGAAGGTGATTAGCTCCCCTGCTGTCACTGCTGGAGTGTTGATACGCTCTGTGTACCTTCTCAGCAGCCCAATGGTGTCCGTCACCCAGAAGACCTCATGTGATTTCCCGAGCGATATATCCACGAATCTATTGGATTCTATATTCAAAGAGCTAAAGAGTTAGCTTTGCTCTTTCTGATCGACAAAGGAGACTGTTAGCAAAACTTATTACTATAACATGATAATGATCATGACTTCTTGGGCCCCTTTCAAGAAACTGCCATCCCTAATTTTCATTCATTCTACACATGACGTACGTGGTTTGTTGACGTATAGAAAGATAAGCCTGCTCTTTACGGAAGCAGACAGGAAGGTTCTAAGCTGTGTGGTCACATTTCTAGACAGGAAATGGGGAAAAACAGCATGATGAAAATTTTTGGTAATTTGGTAAAATTAGAAAAGAAATGAGAAATCCCACTGTGTCCCAACTATTTCATTTCCAAACTTCTTACTTGACTATAACCTCCCTATAAAAGTAATGTGCTCCAGGGAGATCAGCTCAGTGCTTTGTGGTCACCTAGAGGGGTGGGATAGGGAGGGTGGGAGGGAGACACAAGAGGGAGAGGATATGGGGATATATGTATAGCTGATTCACTTTGTTATAGAGCAGAAACTAACACACCATTGTAAGGCAATTATACTCCAATAAAGATGTTAAAAAAAAAGTAATGTGCTTAATACTTAGAAAATGTCCATACCTATGAGTCCAGTGGCATAGCCTTTATCTTTCAATATTTTTGCAAAAGTTGTTTCATTCGGTGGAAGTCCTCCAGATACGCCCGTCCACTGAAGAACACGGTAACCATTACTGGACACCATACCTTTGATCAATCGTTTTCAAAGAAATGTTACAATCAGACATCGATTTGTATCATCATTATTATCACTTTAACTTAGAACATTCGGTGGAAGTCTCCATTATTCAAAATTCAGTTGAAAATTTACTTCCAACGTGGGTTGGCCTCATGGGTTTTATTTTTGTCAGCAAAGGAAATGATTCATTAATCGAAAATGTTAGCGAGAAGACTTACGGTCCCGCTATGTCAAGGTTGTAAGCCGAAAGAGAATTAAATGAAAAGGAAAACAGAATTAAAAATGATTTTATGATTTCACCAAACTCTTGATAGAATCCAGTACTTCTCAAACTGGTCTGCACATTGGAATCATGGGAGGGGTTTCCAGAATATTCTGACACCTGGTTATCATATCACCCCAGAGACTGTGATATTAGTTGGTCTGGGGTGGAATTTGGAATGGTTAAAAGGTCCCCCCAAATGATTCTCATGTGCTGAAAAGGTAGGGAACCACGGACATAATTCATCCTGACCCTGATAGATCCAGGACCTCTACCCAATCATTTAAAAATGTAGGTTCAATATTTTTATAAAGCTCTGCAGTGTGCAGCTGAGAACCAACGATTTAGAAGATGCTCTTTGCCTCCTAGACCTTTTTGATGACTGCAGCTCAGTCTGATCAGAGAGGATCCACTTGGTTCAAAGAGCGAATGAAGTTCTCAGTGATCACGCTTTGGAAATTGGAGAATTCTGAGATTTTCCAAAACCTCAAGAACGCGTCTGGTTCAGTGAAGGCTAGTGAAAACCAAATAGTTCTAGGTCAGGACAAAGAAAGTTGGGGTGTTTCAGCTTATGTTGTCGAGGATTTATTCTTCCCTGAGCAGGTTGCAGAGAACTATATATAGGAGGGTCTCTGTGGGTCACTTTGATGGGTCAACTTGACCAGGCTACGGTCCCCAGCCATGCAAACACTAGTCCATGGGTCTAGGTGTTGCTGTGACAGTCTTGTGTAGATTGGGTTAACATCTGCAATCAATCGACTTCAACTAAAGGAGGTGACCCCCGTGCAGGTGGGTGGCCTCATCCAGTCCGTTGGAGGTCTCCAGGACAAAAGCTGAGGTTTCCAGACACAGAAGGGATTCTGCTTCAAGACTGCAACACCAGATCCCACCTGCGTCTCCAGCCTGCTGTCCTGCCCTGAGGATTCTGGACTTGCCAACCACACAGTCACACTAGCCAGTTCCTTAAAATAAATCTCTTTACAGAGTAGGAGACAGAGATGGTAGATCCTAAATAAGTAGCTGATAGATTGATAGATGGTAGATGGATAGACAGATGATAGATGGATAGATAGATGATAGATGGATATATAGATAGATAGATGATGGATGGATGGATAGATGATAGATGAATAGATAAATGAGAGATAGATAGATGATAGATAAATGATAGACAATAGATAGATGATAGATAGATGGATAGATAGATGATAGATAGAAGATAGATAGATAGATAGATAGATGATAGATAGATGATAGATGATGATAGATAGATAGAAGATAGATAGATCTTGTTGGTTCTATTTCTCTGGAGAACTCCGGCTGATATAGGGTCTGAAGTCTGTCCCTACTCCCAGGAGTCAGCTTCAGGGTCAAAGGGCAGAAGGACATTATACAGACTTTCAAACTTTTAGTCTAGTTTCTACCCAAATCCCCAGGGAGATAGAAGATTGGGAGGAAAAACCCCTCCAAACCCCTCTGAAAAACAAACAAAAAAACCCCCCAAACCAAAAAACCAAAAAGCCCCAAACCCCCCAAAAACAAAAAACAAAAGAAAACAAAAAAGCCAAAAAACAAAGAAACAAAAGAAAACACACCAAAAACCTCTCAAAAAACAAAACTAAAACCAAAACCAAAACCCAAAACCAACCAAACAAAAACCCCAGAACTTTATAACAAAAGATCTGCATGACTTTTAATGCAAAAGAGTATGATTTTGGAGCCCCTGAGGTGGAAGCGGAGGAATATTTTGTCGACGTATTTCCCTCTTTAAAATCATTCCGAGGTCTCAGATCTTTTTCTTGGGGCCACAGAGAGCAAAAGAAATTCCTTTTCTACGCGGCGGGCAGAGATTTGAAAACAATCTTCGGAGACCCCTATCTCTTCTTCTTCAGATTAAACATATTTGGTTACTTAAACTTTTGCACAACCAGAGTCATGATAATGCCTGTTAGGTCCCTTAATATCCCTCGGGGTAGATTATTATGTATGTTACACTAAGGGTTGAAAAGCTATGCCCCCTGGGGCAAACGTTGCCTACCACCTGATTGCATAACCCCTGCAGGTGGAGAATGGTTTTGTACATTTTATTTAATGGTTGGGGAAAAAATCAGAAGTAGTATGTTTCATAACATAGGAAACTATATGAGATTTAAATTTCAGTGTTCATAAATAAAGTTTTATCAGAACACAGCCATGCTCATTTATGTATGTAAGGTCGGTAGCTGCTCTCAAGCTACAACAGTAGAGTTGTGTAGCTGTATCACAGGCTACATGGCCCACAAAGATGAAAGTATTTAATATCTCGCCCTTTCGAGAAAGCGTTTGCCAACGCCTGCCTTATATGGTTATCCACATCACAGGAGACCATCAAATGCACCGGGCTCTACCAGTGTCACCTCATTATCTATAGCTCTTACGGACTCCAATCTGATGGGGGACTTAGAGCGTTCTCTTCCCACTGTACTGGAGAATCCGCACGTGATTAGTAAAAAAAGAGCATGTTCCTGCCCACTGCGTGGTTAGACGGAAGGAAGGACAAACCTGATCGGAGAGGGTATCTGCCTGTTAGGAAAGCGGCTCTGCTTGGCGTGCACACGGAAGCCGCGGCGATGTGCTGGGTGAGCATTACGCCATCCGCGGCAAGGCGGTCAACGTTCGGAGTCCTGCAGACGGAGACGTTAACTGCTTTATTCCTTAGCGCACAAACAAGAGGCTTTTCCCGTAAGCATAGTGACATCTTACTTAATAGAAAACTTTCCAGTCACCAATTAACACATGCATGCGTTCTTAGGAACGAACAAAAGACAACGGCTTTGCAGAGCTGGGGATGGACCCAGAGACTGTAATACAGAGTGAAGCAAGCCAGACGAGAAAAACGAATACCGTATCATATCTTTTCCATGTGGCGTCTAGAAAAATGGTACAGATGAACTTCTTTGCAAAGTGGAAATAGAGACACAGATGTTGAGAACGAACATATGGATACTGGGCGGGTGGGATGAATTAGGAGAATGGGATGGACATAGACACGCTACTATATATAAAATAGGTAACTAATGAGAACCTACTGTATATAGCACAGGGAACTCTACTCAGTGCTCTGCGGTGACCTACATGGGAAGGGAATCTAAAAAAGAGTGGCTGTTTGTATACGTCTAACTGATTCACTTTGTTATACTGCAGAAACTAACACAGCATTGTAAAGCAACTATAGTCCAATAACAATTAGTAATTTTAAAAAAGGCAGTGGAAAAACTTCAAATGTCTTCTGAAACATCGAAGAAGTATCCACTGCGTTATTATTGACCAAGTTTCCACAATATACGACTGGTGCCGAGGCAGAGACGATAAGAGATCCAGAACTGAGAGTCCAGAGCGACTTCTCACTTAGGACACACAGTCTTCTTTTTCTCTTTACTTTTTATTTTATATTAGCGTGGAGTTGATGAGCCGTGTTGCGTTAGTTTCAGGGGTGCGGCACAGTGACTCAGCTATCCACAGACGTGTATCTATGCTGTTTCAGATTCTTTTCCCATTTAGGTCGTTACAGAGGATTGAGCAGAGCTCCCTGTGCTCTACAGAGGTCCTTGCTGGTCACGCATTGTAAGCACAGCTGTGCGGGCACGCTACTCCTAACTGGAAGATTTGACTCCACGCTACCAGCGCACTGTCGGTGGGACGTGAGGGTGGGACTCAGATGCAGCGTCAGGGTAGTGCCTGTGCTACCAGAGACTGTGCTGATGGAGATCATACTTAACAGTGAAGCGATTATTCACACACAGGATGCGTGTGAGCTGGCGTTAGTGCAGGTGTGGGAAGAAGGCGGGATTAAGGGCGTTCAGAGAAATGATGTGTGTGCAATTCTGTTATAGTTTGAATTGCACAGACCGAGGGTCAGATGCGATATCAGTGGCCTCTGCACCGGGGTGTCAGATGAGCAATTCTCTGGTCCTTGCCTTATGGTGTCGTTGCCATAGCAGCCGACATCTCCGATGCCGAGATCGTCTGCCATCAGGAGAAGGATATTCGGACGGGAACCAGATAGACTGCGGCAAGTTGAGGGCTTCAAATCCAGAAGCACACTGACTGTCAGAGCCAGCCAGCTCCTGAAAAACAAGCTACCCAACAAGGCTTCATGCTGCTTTCCACCTTATCGACACTACTTCTGTAAGTGGGAAGTTGGGTTCCCTCTTTTAGGGGACTTTGATATTATCATCCCATTTCAGAAGAGTTTGAATACACCTCTTAGGCATTTGAATTTTTTCTCTCTCTTTCTTGCTTTTTTTTTTAAAAGTTAAAAACAACTCATCCTTTCATGGATGCCACCCTGGGCACGCAAATAAACAGCAGGACAATGGTGTTCCAATCCCCAGCAGCGTCATGAAATAAAGATGGAAATCTGAATCTGATGGAATTTGTGTCGTGGGCTTCCCGGAAAACCAGACACCGGCGCCATGGCAAGACTGGATGCACAGCTGCATCGGAAAGAGTGAGGTGGAATTCTTTCTGTAGCTGCCGGGGAGCGCCTCCCAGGAAAGGGTGCGTGGAACGTGTATATTAATCGTGAATTCTCAGGAGGGGGTGATCAATTACTAATTTAGAAAGATCAGTTTACTATCAATGCATTCTGAGAAAGCGACATGAAGGAACACAGAGGCAGACCTAGAAGATGAACGAGTGCCCATCATCCTATCTTACCAAGAGTGTTCCAGATGTAACATGTCCTCTCTGTCCTTGTATTTCCTGGAAGAGATAAAGAGGTTGATATTAACACAGGCAGCAGAAAATGAACTAATGCAGGAAGTCAAACAGTAAGTCTGTAACGAGAAGGGAAACGTGGATTCTCTCTGATGCTATCAATAACATCTTAACTCCTAAAAACTCATCAAGGAATGAATGTTCTTCCCTACTCAGAAAGCTTTACGAATGCTGAACACTGTCTTTAGAACGGAGAACATGGCCTTTGTTAGCTCTAGCTTAGGTCAGAGTGTGATCGGTTTTGAGGCACTCTGTCAGAACAGAAACGTATCTCCCTGCAGGTGAAAGTTCCCGAGGTGTTCTAGATCCAGGAGTGGCTGCCAGGAACCATGTTTGGTCCAGATGGATCTTAAATCCCATACATGGAGCAAGGAAGCAAAGCCGCGTTTCCGCTGAAGGTTCTGGAATTCTGGGGCCTCACCAAGGTCGTGGTTCACGGCTCTCACTTGCACAAGCTCTGGACAAAGTGGGTGTTCCGCTCCAGTGGAACGTGTTTCAGCTTGAGGAAGCTGTGAACGCCCTTGAGATAGGCCCTTGGGTGAAACGGAGCCAATGTGCAAATAACGTACCTGGGAGCAGAATGTAGGAGGTAGGCTGTGGGCAGAGCTGGAGTGGCTCCGTCCTGCTTGGAATTCTGCTCCAGCCTGACGAGCTGGAAAAACCAGCTGGTTTGGGGTGTCTGCCTTTGCGTTTGAGTCCTGATGTGATTTAAAAAAAAAAAAAAGAATGTGGGGAATTCCCTGGTGGTCCACTGGTTTGGACTCCACACTTTCACTGCCGGGGCCGGGGTTCAATCCCTGGTCGGGGAAGTAAGGTCCTGCAAGCCTCAAGGCGCGGCCAAAATAAAGAAGAATGTAGAACATGTGTTTATCAAGAGTCGATGGTACATATTTTGGGCTTTTCTGCCCAGATGGTCTCGTCGCTACTACTTCTCTCTGCTGTCATAGCATGGAAATGGCCACGGCCAACCCAGATGACTGGCCCTTGTTGTCCTCCAATTAAACTTGATTTCCAAAAACAGGCAGAGTTTGCCAAACAGACCAGAGATTCCTGATTCCCGATATAGAAGGCAGGAGTATAAAGGAAAATGCAAAATTAAGTGATAAATTATTGATATGAAATGATCTCCAATTCATATTTAAAAATTTTTTTGATTGTGGTAAACACACATAACAAAATTTCCCATCTTAACCATTTTTTGTGTGTGTGTGTGTGGTACGCGGGCCTCTCCCTGCTGTGGCCTCTCCCGTTGCGGAGCACAGGCTCCGGAGGCGCAGGCTCAGCGGCCATGGCTCACGGGCCCAGCCTCTCTGTGGCATGTGGGATCTTCCCGGACCGGGGCACGAACCCGTGTCCCCTGCATCGGCAGGTGGACTCTCAACCACTGCGTCACCAGGGAAGCCCTATCCAATATATTTTAAAAGAAAAAAAAAAAAAAAAAGAGTCAAGAGAGTATGCTGCTGTCCCTACAAAACGATCATAGGAAAGGGGAAGAACACATGTATTTACGTGTCTACAAAGCCGTCTGGTGACAACAGCTACTTTCTGCAGATAACTGGCAATCCTGTCCCTTGATGCGTGAGAATCAGACCTTGGGCTAACTTTCTAGCTCTGTTTCCCTGGAAACCCAATAAAGGTAGAATGTCAATGGGTGACTGGGCAACATTATGTGCAATAAAAATGCTGGTCCCTGGCAGCCTGTTTGTGGCCATGAGGAACCATGAAGACATGAGGGAAGCCCACTTGGGGCTTCTGGGGGTCAGTGGCCCTTGACCTGGCATGGCTTTTGCAGTGACCCAGAAGCTCTGCTCATGAGTTGTCTGAAGAGAAGTTGGCTCGCGTGGTGGGCGAGCTTCCGAGCTGGGGATGTCCAGCCTTTCAGAGTGACACCCTCTCCATCTAAACTGTCCCCTGGGAAGGTGCAGACTAGCTGCTGGCTGGCTGTGTGTGCAGAGGCGTGGATCGCTGTACGCAGGGCCTTCTCCAAGGAGAAATGCCCCAGTGTGCTTCCACCCTTCTCCTTCTGAGCTAGCCTGACATTTCCTGGTGCTTCATGTTCTCTGGACATTAGCCCTTGCCTGCAAGACAGAGGTGGCTCCTTCCAAGCTCACTTGCAGTTCAGGTGCTTTCTCACACCTCCCCAAGTTGCGTCCTCCTCAGCACAAGGACAGGGCAGTGCACCTGTGGTCAGCCGGATGACCACTGCATGCAACTGGGACAGGGCTTGGGCAGCGAGAAACCCCGCAGACAGGTTTCTCTGGATGGCTCTCTGTGGTCACTGCCTCTGTAGCGGGGAAGCTTTCAGTTGGGATCAAGGCTGAGGGCTCCTATCACTCCTGGTGAGACGTACCGTGACCCAGGCTGTTTATTTACTTCATTCCTTTCGAAGAAGGATCTTAGTGAGGTGTGAGCTACCTGGCTTGCTGCCTCTTTTTCGCTTCTGGTAGCTGGTGTACAGGTGGGTGACCTGTTGCAAGGTGATTGTGTCTGTTTGCACAGACACAGAGTTAGCTTTAGGGTTCTTTCTTGGTGTTATACATCCCATGGGTGGACAAGGTACAATGCCATGTACACCCCGCCCAGCCCATTAGAGTATCATACAGAGTAGTTTCACTGCCCTAAAAATCTTCTGTGCTTTGCCTGTTCATCCCTCTTCCCATCGTAACCCCTGGCAACCACTGATCCTTTTACTGCCTCCATAATTTTACCTTTTCCAGAATGTCATGGAGTTGGACTCATACAATACGTATGTTGTGGATGAAACTACTCCACTCTCTGATGGAAGGACAGAACACCAGGGACTTTGCTTACTAGACCTGTTTTAACATGTAGACAGTTTGGATGGCGTATCTCAAATTGAGCAGAGGGGGGAAGCTGGAAATGCTTTCGTTTCATACCATCGGCATTCGCCGTACCCTTTCGTTTGTTCCATTTTGCAATTTTTGGCTACAAATCTTTACCTCTCAGGAGGTCTGTATGAACATTTTAATTTATATGTATTTATATATGAAATAAATACATTTATGTATATGTATGTATAGATACATGTATATATAAAATATATACTACACAATAATCATATATAAAAATATGAAAATATAGAATATAGTATAAAGTAGATATGATTGTTTTCTTTACATCTATTTTAATCTTTTTTTTTTCCCCCCAGAAAAAGCATATTATGGGCTTCTTCTGACTTTTCTAGGGAACGTGACTGGTTCTACTTGTTCTACTGGTGGGTTAGAGTTGAGTGTATATACGCCGCTTGAGCACATGGTGGAAATGTCATACGAGGTTTAGTTTTATCAAATCTTTGGTTCACCTCTTCAGTGATAGGCTCTCTATACTTAGCTACACAGAAGGAGCGTATTCTTCTGTTCCAAGGAACACAGCATCTTATCCCTTAGAACACTGCATGCTTTTCTCCATGTTGGCTACCAGAGAAAACTTTCCATAAGAAAGAGACAAAGAAAGAGCAGAGGGTAGGGTGGTGGTTGCGGGGGGGGGGGTGGGGGGTGGGGGGTGGGGTGGGGGGTGGGAGAAATGGGAGGATGTTGAAGGATGCAAACTTGCAACATGTAGGTAAATACTTTCTGGAGAGCTGACCCACCCACAGTGATTACACTCAACGCTGCTGTAATGTTAAGTGTCAAAGTTGCTAAGAGACTAGATCTCAATTGTTTTCAACACAAAAAAGCAATGGCAACTACGGAGGTGATAGCAGTGTTAGCTAACGCTATTGTCGCAATCATATTGCAACATAGAAATGTTATCAAACTGACCCTTTGTATACAGCAAACTCTCACAATGTTATCTGCTAATTATATCTCAATAAGCACAAGGAGATCAACTGCATGCTTTGTGACGACCTAGAGGGGTGGGGTAGGGAAGGTGGGAGGGAGACGCAAGAGGGAGGGGATATGGGGATATATGCATACGTATAGCTGATGCACTTTGTTATACAGCAGCAACTAACACAACAATGTAAAGCAATTATACGCCGATAAAGATTTGAGAAAAAAAAAAGAATACTTACCAAAAAAAAAAAAAAGTCAAATACTTTGACCATTTAAAAGAAAAAAGATACAGAAAAAGAGAAGGAAAGCCCGGCAATGAAGTATTACCCATAATGTAGCCTTTGATGCTCTTCCAGGGGAGAAAGAATTACAACCCCTGGTTCCCCGCTGTCCTCCAGACCCCAGGCAGCAAGTCTCATTTCTCCACTACACTTGAGCCCTGTTCCCAAACTCGGTTCCGTTTTGAATCTTAGCATCTCTTCAACGTCCAATCCACATGCTCCCAAATCTCTTAGCATCTCGCGTAGTTACATTCGCTCTCTCTCTGAACTAAATTCTGCATTCCTTGTAGACATCACCCAAGGCAAAAATCTGACATGCATATCTTTGCTTTCCATGTTTACGAAAGTTGCCTCTAACATACGGCCAGATGCTGCAGTGTGCCCTGCAGCCACGCGTACTTAGGGGGGCTGCCACGGGTCGCTGGCCGGGCTGGAGCGGCCTTGCTAGCGTCTCAAGAAAAGCTGGTTACCTGAAGGGCTGTCTCTGGGCCAGGCCAGCTGTAGGTAAGCGAACGGCTGCTTCTCCGGGGGGGACCAGCCCTCTGGGTCCTCTTGCCGGGAGACACGATCTCAGCTCTGAGTCAAGGACCTCTCTCCGGTGCACGCATGTGCCGGCTGATTCACTCTTCAGAGCAACAAGGATCGTACGGAAACCAAGTTAGGTTGTCCAGAGAAGGGGCCGGGAAGTCCCTGGCGTCTGCTGTCTGCGCTTTTCGGGTTTCTACAGAAGCCCTTCTGTTCTCATTTACAAACTGTAACACTTGCAGAGGGATCTCTGACAACTCTTGCTGGAAACAGGGAGTCTTTCATTCACAAGTAGGTTGAACCCCGCCTGGCCTTTGGTCAATTCAGACGGGGCATTTGCTGGCTGTGTCTCAAAGCAGGGAAGCAGTTGCCTTGAACATCCCTCTGGAACAGTCCTGAAACGTCCTGTTTCTGCCGCCTCTGGCATCCGCCTTCAAAATAAACAGAAGACAGAAAATAGCTCTGACTAAGCTGCAACTACCTCTAGATACAAATGATGTTTAATTACCTGATAACGTGACTCTCGGTGGAAACTCGTTTTTGGCTGCACGCCAATTTCTTTTTCTTTTCTATTCGCTAATGTAAACATTTGTTCTGTACATCTGTGTCTCTATTTCTGCTTTGCAGATAAGTTCATCTGTATCATTTTCCGAGATTCCACATCTATGTGTTAATATACGGTATTTGTTTTTCTCTGTCTGACTTCCTTCACTCTGTAAGACAGTCTCTAGGTCCACCCGCGTCTCTGCAAATGGTGCAGTTTCGTTCCTTTTTATGGTTGAGTAAGGTTCCATTTATAGATGTACCCGATGTATCTACAAGCAAATCAGTTACCCCCCAAAAGACCCCTCCGGGGAAGAAGGGGGTATTTGGAGGCAGGAGAAGACCTGACTCTAGCTCGCCTTGTCAATGTGACTATATTGCACCCCAAAGCTGGTGAAAACTGGGAAGAACAGGGATTGAAATTACTTATACTTTGTTGGTAGATTTTGGATGCAGCTTTCTGGGACAAAAAAAGACAACTTGGAAAACCTGCAGTCATGAGAACAGTGAACTTACTGTGAGTCACTCATGCACGTCCGATGCTAGGTCACCAGCACTTTCCTGAACTTTCCAGAAGGTGCGGGCAGAAAGTTTCTGCCCAGGTAGGTTGTGACTGCCACCTGGCTGCACAGTAAAATGCATCTCGAATTCAGAAATACTATCATGAGGGTGTTGCCAATAAAATTTCCTATGCTGAGGGCTGTCTCTTCACTCTCTTGGCCGTATGCTTTGACACACACCGGTTTTTAATTCTGAGGCAGTAAAATGTATCTATTTTTCCCTCTTTGATCGCTTGTACTTTTGGTGTCATAGCGAAGGAATCATTGCCAAGTCCGAAGTCATGAAGCTTTAACCCTGTATTTTCTGGTAAGAGCTTTGTACTTTTAAGCCCCCTTTTTTAGGTCTTTGCTCCATTTGGAGTTCATTTAGGGGTCTATCCACGCAGTGGCATATTATGGTCATCAAAAGGATTGAAGCACGGACACAGGCTTCAACGTGATGAACCTCAAAAACGTGATGCTCAGTGAGAGAAGCCAGACACAGAAGGACACACAGTGTACGATTTCATTGATATAAATTGTCCAGGATAGGTAAAGCCATAGAGATTTGGGGCTGGACACGTTGAGTGGTCACCAGGGACTGGAGAGAGGGGATGATGAAGGGGGACTCTTACTGGGTAAGGGGTCTCCTTTCGGGATGATAAACATGCTTTGGAACTGGATAGAGGAGGTGCTTATACAACATTATGGGTGTGTTAAACCCTCTGAATGGTAGAGTTCACAATGGTAAGTTTTGTGTTATGTGTATTTTAGGACAATCAAAGAAACGAAAAAAGAACCTGGGGATAAAAATGTCTGCTGTAGAACAGATTAATAGAGTTTGTAACTTGCCCCAAATTCCATTTCTAGTAAGTTGTTTGATCCACGGCAGTGGTTGACCTGAACGTGTCCACTTAATTATCCTGCCACTTCCCCTGAGAGAAAAGATGTTGAATTTGACCCCTTCCTTTAATAAGGACACGCTGGGTCCTGGGACCCTTTGTTGGGACCTGGGACCCTTTGAGGCAGTGCTGCAGTGCTTGCCCCTGGACACGCCTCTCCTTAAGCGACGAAATACAAAGAAACTCTATGGGACTAAAAATAACTGCATGCATGCGCAGTTGGGACAAATTCTGCACCCAAAAGATACAAAGAGACCAAAAAAACACAACTGCCACTATTGAAGAGCGGGGAGCAAACACAGGTGTTGGGAGCAAAACCAGGGTACTACGCATGCCCCCTGCACACAGCACCACCTAAGGGGTGGGCAGACCACCCAAGCCTCCCCTCCAGCCCGACCCCTGGACACACCCCTACCCTCACCTCATATAAGGAACAAGTTTGCCCCCCCTTGTTCCCAGCAAGCAAGGGAACCTGTTACTTTTGTGAACTTCAGAATTAGTCTTTTATTATTTTTTTTTGAGAGGGTATCTATTGTAATTCTCGAAGGGAGATGTGCAGCTCATATCATTGCAATGAATAAATTAACTCTAAGTATTAAAAATCTTTGGTTGACACAGAGCCTAACAATTTGCCAGAGACAAGGATTTTCTTAGGTCACATTTACCTCGTAATGGCTCTAATTTAAGTTTTTATTAGTAGAATTTTTCTTAGTGAAGAGCAAATGTAGAGGGATTGGGTCTGTCTCAGCCGATGCAAAAACTGAATTTATCTTAATTGTTAGGGAAAAACAGAATGTTTTTAGTAACAGATGTATTTAAAATTTTCCATTTTGTTGAGTATTCTCTTTAATACTTTATAATACTAATGATTCAAGGGTCATCGAATAGCAGGTGGTTTGGAGGACCTTTGGAATTTATGTGAATCTCTTTAGAAATCCCTTGTATAATTGGGGAACCGTATGGTAAAGACATCATCCAATCTGTTAAATTCCTTCCGGTGGGGAATTAGTAAAATAAAGCAACGAGGAAACTGCCTCCTCACTTTTCATTATTAATGTATTTAAATTAGAAAAAAAGAATAGAATCACAGAGCTTCTATTCTGAATCAATAACCCTTTGAATGCGAAAGTCAGAATCTTGCGTCATTCATATTACCCAAAAAGATAATAGTAAATGGGGACATTTATGGCTGTGTCACTATTGGGGGTGGAAGGGGGCTGCTGGCACGTGGTGGATGGAGACCAGAGAAGCTGCTCCACAGCCCCAGTGCCCAGCACGCCCCGCATCAGAGGGTCATCCAGCTCCAGATGTCAGTCGTGCTGAGGCTGAGACACCCTGACCAAGCATGGAGACCCCGTCTGTCTATGTGTCTTTCTATCTATGTATCAATCATCTATTTATTATCTATCAACCATCTAATATCTATTTTTATTTTATTTCTTTTTTTCTTCTTTCCTTCTTTCCTTCCTTCCTCCCTCCCTCCCTTTCTTTCTATTATCTATCATCTACTGAGTATGTATCTATCATCTATAATCATCTATTTATTTATCAGCTATTACTTATCTATCAACTATCTATCATCTGTCTATCTATCTGTCTATCCAGCCATCCATCACCTCTATCTACCTATCTGTCTCTCTCTCTATCCATCCATCCATCACATCTATGTCTCTATCTCTCTATCTAACTATCTATCTATCTCTCATCTAACTATTTATGTCTCTCTATCTATGGCAGTGATTTGCAACCAGAGACAATTCTACTTCCCTACAGACACTTGGTGATGCCTAGGGACATTTTTTATTGTCACAATTTTGGAGCTGCTCCTGGCACCTGGTGGGTGGAGACCAGGGAAGCTGCTCTGCACCCCACAGGGCCCAGCACGCCCCGCATCAGAGACTCATCCAGCCCCACATGCCAGTAGTGTTGAGATGGAGAAACAATGGTCTAGGACATTACCTGACTCTCCAGGGGTGCCTGTTCCCTTCATGTCACATCCACACATGAACTTTTAGCTCTTTATACATCACCGGGGAGTTTGGTTTATCCAAATTGACTCTCGCCCACCTCCAAGCTTTGGTTCTGAGCACAGAGCAGAAACAGAGGATGCAGAGGCTAAAATGGAGAGTAGCGTCAATTGTTCTTCTCCGCTTTGGTAGAAACTTCTGAGTTTGGCTGAATCGTGCCCGGAATCATGTAATTCTGGCTTAGCCTCACCGCCTGTTCCCATCAGGATATCGTGGGGATCCCACTGGGCATCAAGCCATTTTTAGGGGTCCACTTTGCAGGTCGACTGTGGGTTTGGTAGATAATTACACATTTTCCAGGTGTGTTAGGGAAGGAGGGAAGGTGCTTCTCTTTCATTGGAAGAATACAGGCACTTCCGAGATGGGTGTCAGCTGGAATATTTTAGTTCGTGAGTATTAATAGAGGGAATTTCTAAAAACTAAAGTATATTTGATTTACAGTATCGTGTTAGTTTCAGGTGTACAGCACAGCGATTCAGATGTATACATACTCTTTATATATATATTCTTTTCCAGATTCTTTTCCTTTATAGATTATTACAAATTATTGAGTAGAGTTCCCTGTGCGATAGGACCTTGTTGCTTATCTATTTTATACATAGTAATGTGTATATGTTAATCCCTAACTCCTAATTTAGGGATAAATTAGGAGGCAACATTTTAATTCGTGGAGGGCTGTGTTTAAATTTATTAGTTTGACCTTGAGTTGCACCCTGCTCCTGTAGCCCATTTCATCAGTGGAAAATGGGATCAAGGATGTGATTACTGTCCCGCCTCATGGAGAAGTGGAAAAGCTTAGGGAGAGACCATGCCGGTGGCATTGCTATATCCTTGGATGAAACGTCCCGTAAAAGTAATTACTCTTTTCAGTTCAGCTACGATTGGGAAATGCTTATAGAATTACACAGCTTTACCATCAAAGAGACCCAGGAGATCAGGAGTACACCCTTCTTATTTTGAAGGAAGTTACATGGAATTCTCTAAGAATGAATGCATTCCAATTTATGTAGCCTTTCCTCTTCACAATGCACATTTCAGGTGATTTCAGTTTGACTCAATACAAAAATAGTGTTGCAATTAACCTCCTTATGCCTGCTTGTTAACTGTCTGTTTCTCCAAGGTTAAAGGTACAAATTCTCAGTTTCAGCTCACCATCATTAAAAAAATTTTTAAAAATATTTAGTGGCAACTTCCGCTCATAAAAACTTTCATCAGTCCCGGGGGGGAAGGTAACGTTCTTTGAATCCTTGTGAAAACCGCATACTTATCAAACTTGAAAAAATATTGGTGATTTGATAGTGAGGCATACTACCTTATGATTCTTAAAATTGACTTGTTTTCTCGTTGCTGAGGAAGCTAAGCATATATTTATGTACTTATTGATCTTTTGTGTGTCTTCTATGAATTGCCTGTTGACACCCTATGTCTTACTTTTCTGTTGTACTTTGTTCCTTTTCTAATTTTTTTCATAGATATTATTGTAGATGTCTCCTTCTTTGAACATGCCATTTTTGCTTTGCTGTGTTTATCTCTTGTCACATGGACTTTTTTCTTAATTACTTGTATTTGTTTCCTGGGGTGGCTGTAACAAATAACCCCAAATTTAGAGGCTGGCAACAATAGGAATCCATCCTCCCCCATTCTGGAGACCAGACGTCTGAGGTCAAGGTGTCCCAGGGCCGTACTCCCTCCAGAGGCTCCAGGGAAGGGTCCTTCCTGCCTCTTCCAGCTTCCGGGGGCTCCAGGCATCCCTGGGCTTGTGGCCGCCTCCCTCCCGTCTCTGCCTCCATCTTCACGTGGCTTCTCCTCTGTGTCTGGGTCTCTCCTCTTCTGTGTCTTAGAAGGATCCTGTCTTTGGATTTAGGGCCACCTTCATCCAGGAGGACGTCATCTCACATCCATCACTTCATCACGTCTGCAGAGACCCTATTTCCAAATAAGGTCCCATTCACAGGAACCTCCATATAAGTACCCACTGAGATATCCACGACTGATCCATGTTGCAATTTCTGAGTCATTGGGAGTTAACCACTAAAGACGAAAGCATTAAAATCTGGAATATTTTTAAAACGTTTTTCCCAGCTTCATTGAGACAGAATGGACGTATAACACTGTGTAAGTTGAAGCTGTGCGGGGTGATAATTTGTTATCTGTAAACATGGCAACGTGGTGACCATATCGAGGTTTGTTGACACATCCAACACCTCGCATAGTTACAAGCTTTTTCCCCTTGTTTGGAAGGTCCACTCCACCATCCAAAACACTGGGGGCTTGTGACTCTCTCTGATGGAATATAGGACAAGCACATTTGCACAAGTATTTTGTACACCAGCCTTTCACCCATTCGCGGATGTAATTCTTGTGTTGGCCAATGTGTTTCCTCGTCTTTCTTAGGTGCAAACCATGAATAACACAGTCTTATCTAATAGTTTTTTTGGGGGTGCTTCGAATGAAGTAGGTGACTTTGGCCGCCTCTTTAAAGAGAGCTAAAAAATAACGCTAGTTTGTAAAATCGTATTTGTGTATGATGTGTCAGCCTCATGCATTACTTACCTATCTTTAATAAAATTCTATGTTAAAATTTGAAAGAAATATAGGAGGCTACGGGGGATGGGGTGGGAGGACAGGCAGAAGTGAAGCAGCTTTTGGTAGAAAGGGCCTTCTTGATATTTCTTAAAATCTGGAATTGTTAAGTACAAAATTTTGAGGCAATAGGAGCTCCCTTATATCATGAAGATAACTTTTATTTCTTTCTATTTCACAAATAACTTTTATTCCTTGCCAGTTAGAAAGAACTTTCCACTGGCGGCTAAGACCGCCGGTTGTGACTCTTACCCATGTGGACTGGAGAGGCACTTATCAAATTTGGGTGGGAACAGCAATGACTGGTGAATCTTAAAAAAAGCGGTTCTTGCCTCTCTCCCCGAGCTCTTGGGAATCTCTTGATTCCTTGGGTGTGCACTTACTGAAATGCCATGTCCTATGTTAAGCGGTGGGGTTGGGAGGATGAAAAAATATGGCTTTTCAATTTGCAGCCACATGGATGGACCTAGACATGATCACACTGAACGAAGTAAGTCAGACAGAGAAAGACAAATACCATATGATGTCACTTATATATAGAATCTAAAATATGACGCAAATAAACTTACCTACAAAACAGAAACAGACTCACAGACACAGAGAACAGACTTGTGGTTGCCTAGGGGGAGGGGGTGGGGGAGGGATGGAGTGGGAGCGTGGGGTTAGCAGAAGTCTTGACCGGGGGTCGTGGGGCGGAGAGAATGGACCACGGGTCAAAGGCTGGGGTGTGGGCTTCACCAGTCACTCCCGGGCTGTCAGCCTCTAGAGATGCTACACGGTAGCGCCTCACTGGAGGTCAAAGACTAGAAGATGGCCCTGGGAATCGCGCGCACACACACACACACACACACACACACACACACACGATTGAGTCAGAGACCTCATACGGCATCCCGGGTCTTCAATTTACCAGCCTTGTGAAAGTCATTTAAACTGTGGGATTCCCCAAGTCCCTGTTCCGTAAAACAGGACCACTAACATTAACCCTCGGAGGCAAGCCAGGAAAAGTATCCCCCACAGGGATCCTGTGTTGTAGAAATGCCTTGGGGATGAGGAAGCCCTGTGAACCGTTTGTTTGGGAGGCTTCACGGAATGTTCGTGATGAGGAAATCCAGACCCAACATTGTCCTCCTGATGGCGGACGACCTCGGGGTGGGAGACTTATGCTGCTACGGTAATAACTCAGGGATGTAAAGAAACCGCCAAGAAAGAAAGATAGAAAGAAAGAAAGAGAGAGAGGAAGGAAGGAAGGGGGGAGGAAAGAAGGAGGAAAGAAAGAAAGGAAGGAAGAAGGAAAGAAAGATGGAAAGAAAGAAAGAGAGAGAGGAAGGAAGGAAGGGGGGAAGAAAGAAAGAAGGAGGAAAGAAAGAAAGAAAGAAAGGAAGGAAGAAGGAAAGAAAGAAAAAAGAAAGAGAGGAGGAAAGAAAGAAACGGCCCCGCCTGTAGCTTATAGCTGTGGTGCTCTGCCAGCCACATCTCTGCCTTTGAGGAGGGCGGCTCGTGGGGAGCAGTTTCCACTGAGAACAGCAGAGGGGGCCCTATGAAAGGTGCAAAACATCAAGAGAGCATTTGGGATCCCGGTCACCTGAGTCTATACTTGTTGCTGTTTTTATTTCTGTGCTAAAATACACAGGACGCAAAATTCATCTTTTTAACCAATTTAAAGCTAACAATGCAGAAGCTTAGAGTAAATTCACAATGTTTTACACCCAACACCTCTGTCTAGTTCCAAAACATTTTCATCATCCCCAAAAGGCAACCCTGGACCCATTAAGAGTCACTCCCTCTTTTTTCCTCCTCCCAGCCACTCATCTCCTTTCTGTTTCTATGAATTTGCCCATTCTGGAAATTTTATGTGAATGGGATCATACAATGTATTAGATTGCTAAGGCTACCGTAACCACGGACCACCAACGGGGGGAGAAGGGGTTAAATAACAAAACTTAATTTTTTCACAGTTTTGGAGACTAGAGGTCCAAGATCAAGGTGTTGGCAAAATTGGTTCCTTCTTTTATTTTGTACTGAATCTTTTTTTTCCCCTTCCCCACCGCCCCAGAATTGAGGTCTGATTCAGAGTGAAATGCCCATTGACATTTGAATTTTGAATAATCAATGAATACATTTTTGGTACAAGTAATGACTCATGCGATATTGGGGATGTACCTATACTAAACAATTATTTGTTCTTCATGTGAAATACCAATATGACTGGCCATCCTGGTGATCCTAGACCCCAAAGGACATCTGCATGTGACATATAGGAAGAGAATAACGAAGTACAGAAAGAAAAGGGACTACCTGGGAAAGACTGGAATCATGGAGTGCCAGAGGAGAAATTTCCAGGACGTTGGGATGAACCCTGGGGTTGTCAGAGTCTCCTAGAGTCCACGGTTCCAGGTGTGGCAAGTTTTACTGCATAAATCCCTTACTTCAACGAACTCCAGTGGGAGACCCAAGAGTTTCCATCCAGCCAGATACCCATCCACACGCACGTTCATTCATACTCATTGCATCCCCCATCATTAAAATCTACATTTGTGTATCTATCTATCTATCTATCTATTATCTATCTATCCATCTATCATCTATGTCTATCTATCTATATGTCTATCTATATGTCTGTCTGTCTATCATGTGTCTATCTACCATCCATCTATCTATCCTGTATCCTGTATCCTGTATCCATCTATCTATCTATCATCTATGTCTATCTTTCTATATGTCTATCTATCTATTATCTATCTACATGTCTGTCTATCATCATCTATGTCTATCTATCTATATGTCTATCTATCATATCTTTCTATCATATCTATTATCTATCATCTACGTCTATCTATAGCTATCTATATGTCTATCCTAACAGATCCTGGGTGACCATCTTGGAAACCATCCACTGACAAAAAGATAAGTTCACAAAAGGTGGAAGCATTTCTCTGCTGCTTCTTGTCCTAGGGGTTCCAGCACGTCCTTATTTTATCCCCTTAGGAGAAGATGCCTTTTGGATTTAGAATGTGGTGGAACAGAATCTTAGAAGTTTAGCCTAAGGAAGCTCTTCTGAGACCGGCTCACCTCTTGTTTGATGGGTGAAGGACACAGGTTATATAAGCTTCTATTAAGACCACATCGTAGAGTGAATGGGGCTCTGATTGTTTCTCTCTTCCTTTCTAGTTCCTCTGGTCACATGTTGAATAAAAAGCTGCAGAAAAAGCAAGCCTTCCATTCGGCCTCATTCTCAAGTCCCCTCTGAGTACATACCTGTGAACGCACCTGACTACACACCAGCCCCTTCACCTCCTTGTTTATACTTTATTTTTTACATGAAATGAACAGAGGGCTAAATATTCTAGCAACGTTCCCAGGCAGTCCTTGGGAGTCTTTTTTGTTTTTATTTTTTTAAATTTATTTATTTTTTGCAGTACGCAGGCCTCTCACTGCTGTGGCCTCTCCCGCCGCGGAGCACAGGCTCCGGACGCGCAGGCTCAGCGGCCATGGCTCACGGGCCCAGCCGCTCCGCGGCACGTGGGATCCTCCCGGACCGGGGCACGAACCCGCGTCCCCTTTATCGGCAGGCGGACTCTCAACCACTGCACCACCAGGGAAGCCCAATAGGTGTTTTTAATCATTAGATTATTTAACCACTAGGGGGCACACTCATATAGCTGCGAACTTGTCTGACTCAAAATCCTGAAACAACTTTTTTAAATGTATACATTTCTTTCATTTCTATAAAGGTAGCATAAGGTGTTTTTTTTTTTTTTCTTTTTAAGGATCTTGACATGGATTCTGGGACTACCAGGGGCTTGCTGGGGTCACGCAGCTGACCATGACAAGTCAGTTTAAACTTCATTCCTAAAAAAGGAATTTGCAAGGGAGAGACGCTTTTCAACTTTTCACCTTCAATTGGATCAAGAAGTTCACCCCCACCTGCCTTGTGTATCTTAAAGAATATAATGTATAGATGCCTCTCAAACCGGTAATGACTTTGGTGGGATAGGATGTATGATGTAAATGTTCCGATAGGAAGAGCAGAAAGCAAAAGTTACAGAAGAACAGACAGAGGGAATAATCGAAGTGCGTGACTTAATATCTGGATTTTTCTGAGTAATATATTGATGACAATGTATTTGACTCATTCATCCCGTCGCTGGAGAGCGTTAATTGAGCACTTAGGAAAGCATGGCTTTCCTGACACTCATTCTAGCTGCCATGTGGGGAGATGCAGAGAATGGGTGGTGGGAAGTAATACCCAGTAAATCGGGGACTGTAGGGGACATGCTGGCAACAGTAGGCTACGTGGGCGAGGATGGTAGACCTGCCCGGAGTAACGGCACAAGAAAGACCAAAGAACGCCATGACTGAGGAAGCCAACTGGTGTGGGTGGAGGCAGTCTCCCATATATTTGAGACCCATATTGGCAATGGGAGTAACCAGACTTGCTGGTCATTGATTGTGGGCTGGGGTGCAGAAGAACAGACAGGATACTTATCACTGATGACTTCTTGTTTTCTTGTTTGAGCCACTGGAGGGATGCTGGTGCCATTTGCAAGGATGGTGCTTGAGGGAAAAACCTACACACGGCAGGCTCTGAGTTCGAGATGCTCTCACCAAGAGACCCAAGTGGAAATGCCAAGGGAAGGCTGGATGTGAGGACCCCCTTGGTCTGGAGATGAGAAAGAAGCTGTTGGGGAGACTGGTTCCAGCCACCCCTGTTGGTTTCCTTGATCATGTCCTGCGCTAGTTCAAACTGGCTCTTGCCTTCTGAGGACATGAATTCAACAAGTTCACTCTTTATTTCTCCTCTGAGGCTCCAAGAACGCCAACCGATGCTCCTTTTAAGAACAGAGTAAATTCAACGTCATTTGCCGTCTGTGCCGATAAAGTTATTACCTAACTTTAGGTAGGTAAAGGGACTGATGCGTGACCAGGTGAAATCAGGGACTGACCATCTCTCTTTTTTTCCCCAGAAAATGATTGCCAATTTAATTAAGAATATTTAATATTTTGGGTAAACTAATATAGTCACGGTACCCAAATATGTTGCCCAAAGGACTCCTTCCTTAGTGTTACTGCGCTATGGACAAAATCTCATAAAAGCATTTCTGTAGAGCAGTTTTTGTTACCTTAGCAGAGCTGTGTCTGTAGCTAGATCGTGAGATGGCATTGTGACATGGAACTGAGCATTACGGCGATCTTAGATAAAATACTCTTCTAGGAGGGTAGTGAAGTGGTGGTTCCTGGTGGCATTTTAGGAGAAAAAATCAGAAGCTGTTTCTACATTTCAACTCTTAGAATATGACCACACCTCTTTTTTTTTTTTTTTTTCCGATTGGCAATATGACATTTTTTTTCTTTTTTCCTTTTTCAGGTACTTCAAAGAACTTGCCATGATACTCATGATAAAGAGGTCCTGTTAGTGCTACCAGAAAAAAACCCTTGTGAAAGAGGCAAGTAAATGCAATTCAAAATAGACAGCGACCTCCAAACCCAACTTCATTGCATGGAATTGAGATTCCAGAGGAGTAGAAAGTAACCAGAGGCAGAGAACCATTTCTTATGCGTGATTCCAACGCTCAAGAGGATGGAAGAATTCTTATTTACACGACTTATGACCACATCTGTTTTGATGTCATTATTTTAGCTCATGAATTCAAGGCAGCTTGGAAGCCGATCTTTCACCTGTTTTATATATTCATTCAACAAACACTTAGGAGAGTGTGCTAAGGACTTGAACAGTTCCTACCTAATGAATGCTGGGAGAAGTGAGTTTCCATAGGATGCAAGGTGGATGGACATATAGTTACACCCTCCTGCTGTCAAGTGGGTTTTGGACTAAACAAGAGTGGGTCTTGAGGAGATGCCAATGAGAAAGGCATTGTAATCAGGAAAGTAAGAGATGATAAAACCTTCAATCTGGCCCCTGGCATCAGAGCTGGAAGGGTTTAGGGAAAGTGCCGATGAAGCCCAGACATACACAGTATCACTTCAAAACGGCCACACAGCCTCTTCCTCTTTTCCAGGAGAGGTTTCTGCGTCAAGGGACCAAGGAGACGGGTGTAGCTAAAAACTTAAAAGGCAGGAGTTCCAAGAAAGTGTTTGTATGAATTTCCTGGGGCGGCTGTAACAAAATGGCCACAAACCGTGAGCTTAAAACCACAGGCATCCATCCTCCCCCATCCTGGGGACCAGACGTCTGAGGTCAAGGTGTCCCAGGGCCACGCTCCCTCCAGAGGCTCCAGGGGAGGGTCCTTCCCGGCTCTTCCAGCTTCTGGGGGCTCCAGGCGTCCCTGGGCTTGTGGCTGCATCCCTCCCATCTCTGCCTCCGTCTTCCCGGGGCTTCTCCTCTGTATCTGTGTCTCTCCTCTTCTGTCTCTTAGAAGGACCCTGTCATTGGACGTAGGGCCACCCTCCTCTAGATGACCTCATTTCAAAATCCTTCACTTTATTCCATCTGCAAAAATCTTTTTTCCAAATAAAGTCACTTTCAAAAGTTCTGGGCTTAGAACCTGGACGTATTTTTTTAGGAGTCACCATTCAAACCACTACAGTTTCCATATTAGGTATTTGCCTGGCGGCCAGTGGATTAAGGTGGGTTTCTGTGTGTTTTTAAAGGTTGAAAAGGCAGCAATAATAATAATGTTATTCCTGACATACCTCTTGGTATGTTAGCACAATAAAATTTCCCTAGATTTGCGAATGAATCTTTACAATAAACAGCAAGGGATCGACTGTTCCCTGTTTGATTTGAGTCTTGGATGCAGTGAAGGGAAATCTTAAAAGTCATTAAAAATCTCACTACCTCCTGATGGCTCACCAGACACCTTTCGTGCTTCAGAAACAGCAACAGAAATATAATTTCCAAGAGAGAAAGCGAACAGAATTCCACGTCGACATCCACGTCAATGGAAAACGTAGCTCGGTAGACATGGCTAGGAAAACGAACAGAGAGTAATTTTCAAGATTTCCTTTCATTAAAAACAAAGCTTGCTGGTTCAGAGATAAAGGAAAGTAAAGTGCATTTTTTTTTTTTTTTGGTAAAGGAAAGAATCCTAAGATTTGGAGTAAACTGCTTGATACTGGCAGGAAAAACGTGGCTGGAAATATAAAAGTGCTATCTTAGTTCAAGGTGACTCTGCAATGGTTCTTTGAAACTCCTCTTATAGCCTATGTTAATCTGATTGATCTATGCAATATAAGAGCACAGGAAAGCCATAGGGACCCATGCTTTACACGTCCATGTGGGATTCTGTGTATAAAAAATGTGTCTATCAATACAGGTTATTGGTAAAATTAAATAAACACTCTTGGTCATCATGCCTTTCTGGGTTTGCCAACGCTTGGTATACACCCAACTCCAATTCTAGAGGATGTATATTATCTCTCACATCATGGATCAGAGCAGATTTTCAAAAACCAAGCGGAAATTCCACTCCACTGAAAAAAATTCTTCCATTTCAAATAGTATAAGCCCAACTGGTGCTTTTGAAACAACGGGATCAACTCAGAGTCTAAACTCTGCAGTTCTGTAATCATCAGCTGTAGAGCTGAAATATTAACGGAAATTGCTAAAATGTTGGAAAAACTCTGAACAGATGGATATACCATGAACCATAAGATGTCCATGACCTTTACCAAAAGCAGGGGAGAGTCATTTTAAAATTTGATGATGAAACGACAGCTAGATGTTTTTAAAAGGTCTATGGCAAATTTTATTTATATCAGACAAATGTTAAGTTAATCATTGCCTCTGGTTAATGCATATCCCAGATCTTGTGACGTTGTGCATGAAATCTAGACTCACTCGCTGTTTTTGCAGAGTTACGTGGAATTGTTTATTGAGTCTAAACGGAATCACAGCTTAGCTGCCTTCCGTGCTGAAGGGCTCTGATCACTTCCTGAAGGGAAAAGAATGTGAACTCTTTGCAAAAGCATCCTACACAGCACATTCTCTCGGAAATGCAGTGGCTATTAGATTTTTCATGTTTGTGTCCATGTGGTCACTTGGAAATGTGATGAATTTCTACAGATAAATAGTTAGATGAGACATAGATAGAGGGCGATAGATAGATAGATAGATAGAGATAGGGGTAGACATAGATAGATAGAGATAGATGACAGATAGACAGGTACATATGATAGATAAATGGCTGGACAAGTGGGATGGAAGAATGGATGTATGAATAGGTAAATAGATGGGAGATACAGAGATGACAGATAGGTAGATAGATAGATAGATGGACGATAGGTAGCTAGAAGATGGACAATAGGTAGATGACAAATCACTTAATGATATTAGAAGATGGATAGATAGATAGATAGATAGATATAAATAGATAACACAAAACGTCTGACCAACAAGATAAAGGACAGAATAAGTCTACTGAACCTAAGCTTTCCACATACCCCTGCGTCTGCTGGCCATCCGCTTTCTCAGGCGCAAGGGGTAGGCTCAGACTTTTCACACCCAGAGCCCTCACACCTGGCCGTTCTCTGCAGCGAGGTGCATATTTACACCAGGAAAAGCGGCACTTACGATGGGACTATAAAAGTAAATGCAGAAGCTGCCTTACGGTGGAGGGAGGGCAATGGGACTGGGTTTCAGCTACCGTAGCAACTGTCCTGTCTGTTTCTCTGTCCTGCGTGACCTCAGCCCTCGGCCAGGCAGTCCCCCTGACTCAGCTCTAGATGGGCCCCTGTTCTTTATGCCTCACAGGGACCCACAGGGAAATTCATAGAATATCCCATGAGTAACCGACATGGTATTTAGTAGCATCATTCATTCACAAGTCAATCAGATTGAAGTGAACACATTTGAATATGCTAAGCCCGTCGAACACAGAAATCCCTTCCGGTGAAGCAGAATTGCGTCATCGAACCAGTTACGGTGAGGAAAAAAAGTCATACAGTCAAAAAGTTAAGCCGCTTTTAAAAATATATGTGATTTTATTTAGAGTTTGTTTTACACATAGATGTAGGAAAGCATGGAGGACTTTCTTTTTCTAACTTTTTGTTTTATATTGGAGTATAGTTGATTTACAAAGCTGTGTTAGTTTCAGGGGTACAGCAAAGTGATTCAGTTATACATAGACATGCATCTGTGCTGTTTCAGATTCCTTTCCGATTTAGGTTGTTGCATAGCACTGAGCAGAGTTCCCTGTGTTATAGGATAGGTCCTTAGGGCTTTCTGTCTTGTATGCCTTGCACGCAGAGTTCGTATCCCATATAAACACCTAGGTCGAGTTTGTCAAATGAATCAACAAATATGCAAAATGACTGGCGTTGAGTCCCGGACCTCGCTTGGCATCGGGTACGACACAACGTTCTCCAACATACGTCAAAGTTTTCACAGATAGTAAACTGTATTATTATTACTGTTAGTAGACTTTACTTTTTAGAGCAGTTTTATGTCCACAGAAAAATTGAGCAGAAAAGGGACTTCCCTGGAGGTCCAGTGGTTAAGACTCCATCTTCCAATGCAGGGGCGCGCGGGTTTGAGCCCTGGTCGGGGAGCTAGGATCCCACATGCCGCGTGCAGTGTGACCAAAAATTTTTTAAAAATTGAGCAGAAGATACAGAGATTTTCCATACGCCCCTTACACCCCAGCACCCATGCACAGTCTCCCCCACTATCAACATCCCCACCAGATGGTACATTCTTTATGAGTGATGAACCTACATGGACACGTCATCATCACCCAGAGGCCATGGTTTACCTTAAGTTTCACTCTTGGTGTTGTACATTCTGTGGGTTTGGACAGATGTGTAATGACATTACAGTGTCAGAGTATTCTCACTGCCCTAAAATTCCCCTGTGGTCCACCTATTCATCTCTCTTCCCTTCGTAACCCCTGGCAACCACGGATAATTTTACTGTCTCCCTAGTTTTGCTTCTCCCAGAATGTCATAGAGTTGGAATCCTACAGTACATGGCTGATAATCAATTTTTGAAGCCATATACCAAATTCTTTTCTTGGAAAGGAAACGTTCCTTTCTTTGATCAAAGCAATGCTTGAACCGCCGCCATGTGTCCGACATTTTATTGACATTACCTCATTTAATTATTCCAACATCCTCGTGAATTAGGTCTTAACATCAGCGTAGCTCAGAGATTCCAAGTTCAGGCAGGATAGGAGGGAGGGAGGGCTCTGAATCGCAACCCCTGTGTCATTCACTCCATCGTTGCTTAAGGACACCCTAGAGTCTGCTGTTGACTTTTAGGGTCAGTGACCTTACACTCACTCTATCCCTAGCCAATCATGTGTTCTGAGACCCCTTAACATCTCCTCGGAGCTGAGATTTCATAGAAGTTAAATGTCCTAAGGTGAGGGGTCTTATTTAGGAAACAAGAACAAGGCTACCTGAGTATCCAATTCACGTTTTATCATTCTGTTTGACTGCATTGCCCACGTACAAGTGGGGAAGACCCAAATAATCTTGGACAAATGCCTTGTGCAGACACAGCTATTAGAAAAATCAAAGGAGGCAGGGCCTCATTTAATAGGCAAAACGTTCTGCCTGGTTCTATGCACACACGGGAGAAGTCTTGAACTTTCATTTGGTAGCATAATTGGAAAGAATTCTTTCCTCTCTCTTGGGCATCGTATGTGGATTCTACCCTACCTTACAGTTTTGGGCAATCAAATAAAACACAAAAAGGTTATGGGTCTTGTCATATCCTGCCTAAATTAAACAAGAGAGCGATTCAGAAATTTCTGAGGGGCTCCGGGGGACTCATTGGGTCTGTCCCGAGTGTGTGAATTTGTATGGGAATCCCAGAGTTTCCTCTTTCTTCAGATCCCCTTCCCTTCAGTCCTCTGGGGCCCCTTCTCATAATTAGTAGCTTGCAAGTCCCTTCCTGCCCTTCCACTGAAGTCCCTATAACCTCACCGCATGCAAATAAAAAAGGGAATATGCGATGTCTACGTACAATAAAGGAGAATTAAAGGTGAACGAGCTCTGTTATCATTGGTATGTCCGCGTAAATGCTTGGGCGCGGGATTTCACCAAGCTTGTGTGAAAGTAACCACGTGCTTGGGTTAGCTCCTACTGAATAGATCTGAGTTTAAGAGACATAGGAAGGGAAAACGCCATTTGTATAAGATGGTGCACACATGAGGCAAACAACTGGAGGGATGGACACACAAATATCATCAAGGGGTAGGAAAATAAACACAGATGACAAATATTTGTGTAGGACAGTCCAACGGAACATCAGATGGACATAGCCACAGGCGGCCAAGAAAAAGCACAGATGGTGAAGAGATGTCAAAGAAAGCAGAGACTGTTTTCACCCTGGAAGCGGGCATGGTTCTACGTGTAGAATCCAGGTAGGTTCCCGTGTCTTGATCGCGGAAGCAGGGATGCCGAGGTCAGCAGGAAGCAACCGCTTCCCCTGCCTTTGCGGCCCCACACTCTCGCGCTCAGGTGTTTGCGGACAATAAACGTGTCAACGTGCGTCTGTGATGTCTGCCCTGGGTTTTTCCCCAAAACAAAAGCAGGTCTGCTCTTGAGCGCTCAGATTCCATCAGTGGCGCACTGCCAAATGCTGAGCTATGCAAACAGGGCAGGTCCTCCCTCCAAAGAGGGGAAAGAGGTCTCAACTTGTCTCAGAACCTTTCTGATTACATTGATTCCGTGGTGCTTTGGCTTCCAAGTTATTTTTCAAGCTGTTAGCTCATCCTAAAGTAAATACAGCTAATGTTCTGTATTCACTGCAAATGGATTCAGTACCCAGTACGGCGGTAGGATCCAATTGATCTTTGAATCCAATCAACATGATGTTGTCAAACCATCCATAAAGATTGACGTCCAAAATGTTTTTAAACATCCAAAAGAGAGAAGTTTACTTCTGTCAAATTTTTTTTTCTTTTTTTTTTTGAGCCTCTCTGCATCTAACTCTTGTAAAGACAGAAGTAACCAGCAAGATTATTTATAAATAATGTAAGTATGACGATAAATCCTATGATAATCCCCGTAACTTGAACAAAAATGATTTCTTGTCTTCACAGCTTAGGAAGGATCTCATTGGACACTGTAGATAGATAGATAGATAGATAGATAGATAGATAGATAGATAGATAGATAGATGATAGATAGAAAATGAATAGATGATTGATGCCTAGATGGATAGATAGATGACTGATGGATAGATAGGTAAATAGATATATGGATGATAGATAAACAGATGCTAGACAGTTAGATGCATATGAAGTTACCTGAATTTTACTGTTTAATTGAATCAAGATTTATACAAACATGCCACATAGCGAACAAAATATCTGAAAACAATTTCATTTCGAGAGCTGTCTTGTTCCGTGGTGTATACGGATCTCTCCTTGGGTTTCCCTGGTGGCGCAGTGGTTGAGAGTCCGCCTGCCGATGCAGGGGACGCGGGTTCGTGCCCCGGTCCGGGAAGATCCCACATGCCGCGGAGCGGCTGGGTCCGTGAGCCATGGCCGCTGAGCCTGCGCGTCCGGAGCCTGTGCTCCGCGGCGGGAGGGGCCACAACAGTGACAGGCCCGCGTACTGCCCAAAAAAAAAAAAAAAAAAAAGAATGTCTCCTTCATCAGAACGCTCTTAACTTCATCACTAACTGTGATAAGAACACTCTTTGATTTGTAGTTTCTTCCTAAGATTTTTTGGCCATCACGTCCTGTCCATTTGAATCAGGCCATCGGTTGCTCACATGCCCAGCAGAACTTTTCGAAAGCTGGCTAACGGTCCATCTGTTTCCCGGAGGATTACGTGGGGGAAAAATATTTTATTGCCTTTAAGTAACCTCAAGAGTTTTAAATATTGGCAACCCTTTGTCTCTCTTGTCAACAATTTTTAATGTGACCTTTCCTCTTTGACTCTTTTATTCCTTATGAACCTCACATGTGTTCTCAGTCCATCGTCTTCTATTTGTATGAGAATTTGCTTCACGTGTAGAACCCGAGTGGGGTCCTAGCCTCCGATCACTCTGAAAGGTTTTTCTACACAAGCACGTGACGCGCCACCTATTAGCCGACGTGCGGTAAGCGGTGGGTGGTTCCACATCACGTGATAAGCCTGCTGTACCTCGTCTAGAGGACACTCCCCACAGATGACAGGTACTAAATCATTCTGCACACAGCAAACGGCTCCCCCAGATTTCCAGGTCTTCCTCAGGGAGACCTCATGCCACCCCTCTTGAGAACCAGCGCTCTGAAGACTTTTAAGAGAGGGAAGAGGGTGGAAGGCATTCAGAAAGGACTCCTTGTAGACTCAGAATGTATACAAGTATCAAAATTAAAACTAAAGAGTGGATGGAACGTAAATTTCCGCAGCCACTGTGGAAAACAGTATAGAGCTTTCTCCAAAAACGAAAAATAGAGCTACCATATGATCCAGCAATCCCACTCGTGGGCATATATCTGGAAAAGACAAAAAGTCTAATTCGAAAAAATACATGCACCCCAGTGTTCATAGCAGCACTGTTTACAATATCCAAGACATGGAAGCAACCTAAGTGTCCACCGACAGATGAATGTATAAACAAGGTGTGGTACATGCATACAATGGAATATTACTCAGCCATGAAAAAGATGATGGACCTAGAGATGATCATACTAAGTGAAGTAAGTCAGACAGAGAAAGATAAATATCATATGATTTCACTAATATTTAGACTCTAAACAAATGATACAAATGATTATTTGTAAAATAATAAAAATAAAAATAATAAAAAAATAAAATAACATTATTTACAAAACAGAAGCAGACTCCCAGACATAAGAACAAACTTATGGTTACCAAAGGGAAAAGAAGGTGGGAGGGATAAATTTGGGAGTCTGGGATTAGCGGATACACATTACTATAAATAAAATAGATAAACATATATATTCTTCTTCAGATTCTTTTCCATTATAAAATACTGAGTAGAGTTCCCTGTGCTATACCTCCTGCATATATAGCACAGGGAAGCCTACTCAGTATTTTATGATAACCTATAAGGGAAAAGAATTTGAAACAGAATATGTATATACGTATACATATAACTGAATCATTTTGCTGTACACCTGAAAGTAACACAACATTGCAAATCAAGTATACTTCCCATTTGGGGCCGTGCACACGGTGGAGCTGACCCAACTCTCCCTCCACCCCATGGAAGCCCAGGGGAGGGTGTGGACGCATCTATACAAGGAGCCCAAGGTTTCCCAAGACGGATGGCATCCAGAAATTCAAGCCTTCCCAAGCATCTCTGTTAGACTGAGGCCAGCTGTCAAGGATGGAAGACAAAAACCCCTGACCCAAACGCCAAGCATCGTGAGCAACCCCCGGGGCAAAGACCACAGCAGTGATCCCGCAGAGGCAGCAGGGAGCGGTGGCGTGAAGCGAGATCTTGATTCCCTGCCCCGGAGTTGAACCTGGGGAGCCTGGATGAAAACCAGGAATGCTAGACACCACACCCCCTGGCTCTTGCCCCCAGTTAAAAATGCATTTCTCACAGAGGTAAAACTGTAAAGACAGGTGCAAAGTTTATTGTTAGGGACACAGCACAACAACAAGTGGGAGAGTGCACAGAGAAACAGTTTGCTTAGTTAAGATAGAAGCAGGGCAGAGACGCACACCCGGAGAGAAAGGGTGTGGGCGTCCCCCCTAACCAGGAGAAGCCCTTTAGTAAAGAGACGGTTAAGTCACGTATACAGGGCAGTTCTTCCGGGTCTCGGTTTACCTTTGGCCAATCATCTGGTTTATTTTTCCACACCTGCCCTGCCTAGGACCCTCCTCAACACACATGCACAACTTTTTTCCAAGATGGATTTCAGCCCAGAGGCCTATGGGACGGCCTTAGCATCACCTATCATGGGGTGGTGCCCCTTCCTTTTTGACCCCCAAGGAGCCTCTGTAGTTGTGACGCACGGGCTTAGCTGTTCTGCGGCATGTGGGATCTTCCCGGGCCGGGGCTCGAACCCACGTCCCCTGCCTCGGCAGGCGGATTCTTAACCACTGCGCCACCAGGGAAGTCCTCATCTTTTTCAAGAACCTAACTTCTTTTCTCTCATGCATGGTGACGGCTCTGGAGAGTGTTGACAGGGAAAGGCCACCTCTGTGAGAAGAATATGATTTTTACAAGCTGCTAATGACAGAACAGCAAAGTAGAAAGAGGGTCAGTGAAGCACAGGGATACGGCCACACTCCTTGAACCAGAGGCAACACAGAACACATCTCGTAAGCCCAGGAATTCCAGCAACAGGTGCTGCCTGTGATTTGAAGTCTCCCCAGCTGCCTCATGACAGTACAGACGAGAGGAGGACATTTCCCTCTACCCTTCCAGGCTCCTCTGGCTGGTCTAAGAATGAAATGGACATGAGACAGATGAACAGGAGAAAATCACACAACGTTTAGTCACACGTACACATGGGAGAGACCCGGGAAAACTGAGTCACTCACCAAGATGACTGAACCCCTCCCCTTAAATACCATCTTCAGTTAAGACAGAAGAGCCTGTTGGGATAGTGATTTGGGACCTCAAAGGGGAGGAAGGCAGTTCCCATGGAGACGGAGAAGCAAGTGTTTGTAAGCGAGTGTTTGCTGGGTCTGCAGAGAGAGACAGGGGGACACAGAGAGGACTCTGATCTCTGGGCCCGGCTGAGTTTCCATCCCCCTACATGCCTGGTCCGTATGCTTTGCAGACACGTCTGGCGATGCTCTGTTCTGGGAACAGACGTTTATCTAAATTTTCTAGGGAGTTAAGTTGGGGGTGGAGGTGAAAGAAAGACCTCGTGAGTCTTCTGTTTCTTCAGAGTCGTCAACCACCATTTATCCTCATTATCAAGCCAAAGAGATACATTTTGGGGCCGCAAATCTCACTCCCCTACACGATACATCGCTATTAAATTCCTCTTTCGGATGAAAGAAAAAAAATCCTCTCCAGGAAAACAAATCACGCGGCTCCGCTTCCAGCTAAGTGAACTTGCTCCTAGGCGGGAGAGAAAAAAAAATAATCCTGGTGCCTCGCCGTGTGGACTTACTCCTTTTACTCATTCCCGAAGATTGCACTGTCATTTTGGGGAACCTCCCCAAAGGCCGGAATTTTCTTAGCAAGTATCATTCTTAATGCAAACCATCTGTTCAATTAAAAAAGAAAACAGAATGACCTCAGTTTGCTTCAAAATAGACGATTCTTTGGTTTTTCACCAAGAGGCAGTGCACTAATTAATTTTCTAAATGCTGACCTCGTTCGAATTATTTCAGTGCTTTTGATGAAAACCATGTGTCAGGATGGGGTGTGTTTTTACTCTTCTATAGGCTCCAAACTGCTGGGTGTTTTGGTGCACAGCAGTGTCAGGTTACTCTCAGAACAAAGACCTGCAGTGTGAACTTGGGGGAGGCTGGGGTGGATTTTAAGGAATGAAGTGAGGGGAACGAGTAGCAGAGGTGAGAGAATTAAAGAGAAATGCGCCCAGTTTGTCAATGTGTTTACAGCTGGCCAACCTATGCCAATTATACAGCCGATTCGGCCGAGATCAGACCCAGAAAATGGGGGAAAAGAAAACGTGAATGACCTCATGGGAGAATAAAATGGAAAACCGACAGTGATGAATGAGGGGCTGCAGTGGAATTCAGCAGGGGTGTGTGTGTGTGTGTGTGTGTGTGTGTGTGTGTGTGTATGTGTGTAATTGATGATCAAAACTTTACAGGTCATTGAAGAGAATGGCACTTCAAATTACAATTAGGTTTGAATAAAGAGATTTATAACTTACTGGCTTATCTTAGGCTTGTCAGTCAAATGCTTTTCTGAGACCCAAAAATAGTAGTGATATTTCAGAATAAGGAGGAAGAATAAAACTAGAGCCCCAGGGGTGGGCCACGCCCTCTCGGGATCCTCAGTGTCAATCACGTTTCCATAGTAACTATACTTTCCTCATAAGGAATTAAATGAGAAGAAAGCTATGGACTAATGCACATATATAAGTCATTTTAAATATTTTAATATTTTCTTTCTGCACCTTTGGTGGATTTTCTTAACACCATATATAGGATTTGTGAGCAAGAAACATCAAGGCCCTTGGAAAGGTATAAGCAGGGAGAAGTGGTCTTGGTTAGACGGCATAAATTACGATTTCATGTTTTCTATACCATAACGAAGGCTTAAGGGCTGCAACCAATGTAATCAGTTCTGATGAATTTGAAATCCATCTACTTGTTGTTAGCACCCGATAAAGCCCAGACATCGTGAGGTCAGGCAAACCGTGACTATGTAACATTTTTGAGTAAGGAACTCCGACACATAATGTTGTAATGTTTGGTTTTCTCAGAAGTATGTTTTGCATAAATGGGGAAAAATATGGACAAAGGAATTTATCAAAGACACTTCAGTGCCAACTTCAAAGCTGAAAACACTTGGCGCTCTAAACATTCACTTACGTTGTATCGCGGTAGGTGGGGAGGGAAATATTGGTATTCCAAAAATGAGTTAAGAAGGGGGCTTCCCTGGTGGCGCAGTGCTTGAGAATCCGCCTGCCGATGCAGGGGACACGAGTTCGAGCCCTGGTCTGGGAGGATCCCACATGCCACGGAGCGACTAGGCCCGTGAGCCACAACTACTGAGCCTGCGCGTCTGGAGCCTGTGCTCCACAACAAGAGAGGCCGCGACAGTGAGAGGCCCGCGCACTGCGATGAAGAGCGGCCCCTGCTCGCCACTAGAGAAAGCCCGCGCACAGAAACGAAGACCCAACACAGCCAAAATAAATAAATAAATAAATTAATTAAAAAAACAAATGAATTAAGAAGATAAATGACTTAAGAAAATAAAATTAAGATTTGGGGAAAATGCCATATTCAACAAAGGTTGGAAAATGTTCTTATTCTATTAGAAAGAAATGCTCTCATAATTTAACCGGTAAAAATCTCAAGGGTGATATCAAATATAGAAACAGTAAGAAGGAACACTCCGTGGGCTGAATCTGCACTTCGGTGATGTTAACCCATCAACCTGACTAGATAATTACCAAAGGCCACCTTATTTTACATGTAGAGATGAAGACTATGCCCCTTTTAATAAGATTGCTGAAACATAGAGAAAACAATGAAGGGATATACAATTATGTATATGGTAGACGCCACGTCACTTGGAGGACAGGAGCTGGACATATACTATTACATATACGGTAGAGTCCACTCCACCTGGAGGACAGGAGTTGGGCATATACTATTATATATATGGTAGACTCCAGTTCACCTGGAGGACAAGAGCCAGGGCATATACTATCACATATGTGGTAGATGCTACTCCACCTGGAGGACAGAAATCTGGGCATATACTATTACATATACGGTAGACTCCACTTCACCTGGAGGACAGGAGTCTGGGCACATACTCTCATATATACGGTAGACTCCACTTCACCTGGAAGACTGGACCCTGAACATAACCTACCATATATATCATAGTAGGAGAGCCCTGACCATCATGACACCATTAAAGTCATCCAAGGACCTCTCCATTCCAGATACGGGTGCACGTGGATTTGGTCAACAAAACCCTACACAGACCCCCAATCCAGTAGACGCAGTCACAGGCTCAACCCCACTTACCTGGTGTGAGACTATCAAATAGTGAAAAAAACTCATAGGAAACTCCAGCACCCAGTTTGGGATTCCGAGTTATGATGTGGACTCTTTTCCGGGCACTTCCTTGGAAGTCACCTTGAGTTGCTTTTCTGCAGAGCGGACGTCTTCCTTGGAGGGGACACATGCACTGGTGGTGAGGTGATGGCTCAGTTGCTTCTGTGTACCTTTGCGCTCGCCAGGGCTCTCCAGAGAAACAGAACCAACAGATACACCTGCACACGCAGCTGTGTTTTAAGGGACTGGCTCATGTGATGGTGTCAAATCTGTAGGACAGGCGGCAGGCTGGAGACCCAGGTACACGTTGAGGTTGCGGCCTTGAGTCAGAATTCTGCAGGGCAGCAAGCTGGAAACTCAGGTAGAAATCGCCTTTTTGGGACCTCCCCGGTGGCTCAGTGGTTAAGAACCCGCCTGCCAATGCAGGGGACGCTGGTTCGAGCCCTGGTCCGGGAAGATCCCACATGCCGCGGAGCCACTGAGCCCGTGCGCCACAACTACTGAGCCTGCGTGCCGCAACTACTGAAGCTTAGAGCCTGTGCTCTGCAACAAAGGGAAGCCACTGCAATGAGAAGCCCGTGCACCGCAACCAAGAGTAGCCCCTGCTCTCCACAGCTAGAGAAAACCCGCATGCAGCAACGAAGACCCAACACAGCCAAAAATTAAATAAATAAATAAATTTATTTTGAAAATAGCCTTTTCTTTGGGAAAGACCAGTAGTTGAAGGTCTTCACCTGATTAGACGAGGCTCACCCACATTACCCAGAATCATCCGCTTTATTAAAAGTCTACTGGTTGTAGATGTTAATCCCATTGACTAGACACTTTCACCTGGTATTTGGTATTTAACAAACACCTGGACTAGGTATTGACTGGACAACTGGGCTTTATACTCTGGTCATGTTGTCATATAAAATTAACCAGCACAGCCTGCATTGAGATTGTAGACTGGAGGAGAAGAGGACAGGTAAGGTCGGTAGTGGCGCACAATTACCACTTGGCTAACAAGAGAGCATCAAGGACGTACTATGGTTTTCTTGTACGTGTGACCATGGCAGGGCCACCAGGTGTCCGGAGGTCTGGTCAGTATTATTCTGGGTGTGTCTCTGATGGGGTTTCAGGGTGAGATTAGCATTTGGATTGGTGGTATGAGTTAAGCACGAGGCCGTCCCCAGGGTGGGTGGGCCTCGTCTAATCAGTTGAAGGTCCAAATTGAACAAAGAGCTGCCTCTCCCCCAAGTAAGAGAGAATTCCTCCTGCCTGACTGCCTTTGAACGGGGACATCAGCTTTGTCTTGCCTTTGGAGTCAGCTGAAACATCAGCTCTTCCTGGGTCTCCAGTTTGACAACTCACACTGCCTGCACATCTTGGGACCTGTCAGTCTCCATAATTGTGTGGCCTGATTCCTTGTAATAAATCACTCTCTCTCTCTCTTTCCATATATATATATATATATATATATATATATACATACACTCACAAATATATAACCAGTAGAATGTGTGTACGTATAGATATATGAACTATAGAATGTGTATATATAGAGATATAAATGTATAATCAATAGGATGTGATATATAAATAAAACCAAGATATATATAAAAGCAATAGGAGGGTGTATCCACCTATCTATAGAAATAGATATCAATATAGAGATATATAGAACCAGTAGGAAGTTTGAACCTATCTATCTATCCAAGACCAATAGAATGATTGTATATTTATAAATATCTAATCGATAGGATGGGTGACATATATATCATATATATGAGATGTATTATATATATATTCAATAGGAGGAGGTATATATTTGTGTGTGTGTATATATATATATATATACACACACATATATATATGGTTTTATATATATATAAAACCAATAGAAGGATGTGCATCTCTCTCTATATATATATAATATATAACCAATAGGATGCGTATATATGTATAACTATATAAGCAATAGAACATATGACAACTTACTATATATATTTGTGCGTGTATACATATATATATCCCAAAGGATTTTATATATATATCTCCAGTAGGAGGGGGTATGTATACATATAACCAATGGGAAGATGGGTATATATTTATATATATAACGAATAGGATGTGTGTGTGTGTGTGTGTGTGTGTGTCTCTCTCTCTCTCTCTCTCTCTCTCTCTCTCTCTCTCTCTATATATATATATATATATATATATATATATATATATAACATGTAACTCCATGGATGACCCCTTACAGCTGTCCTCTCTTGCAGCCCCAGGAAGAAGCACTGTGTAGGGACAAACAGGGCTGCGGTGCCCTTCCAGGTCAGGCCTCCTGAGGGGGAAAGTTGGATGATGCATGCACACAGGTGCAGTTAAAGCTTGCCCGCTCCACATTTTTTGACAAAATAATGAATGCCTCGTAATAACGTGAGGTTACCGTGTGTCCATCATCGTGCTAACCCCTCTACAAGCAATCCTGTTAGTATCAGCACACCTAGTTAAGTCCCTAACGCATGCTGTGTGCGGAGTCTCCTAAAACCTTGTTAAGTTTCAGCTCACGTGGGTCACTCAGCCCCGGGAGCGTGTCATTATTATGAATCCCACTTTGCAAATGAAAAAACTGAGGTTTTATAGAGGGGATAACAGAGCTGGAGGCTGTCCCCATGCTGGGAATCAATCAGATTCTCAGGTTACTGTCTGTTGTCAGCACCGCTGTTTACTGTCTGAACCCCTCTGTTCCTCTTTTCAAGGAATAGTTGCCTTCTTGTTATGCATATGAAGAAAGAAAGATGCCTGGACCTGCCTTGAAAATTCGCAGGGCGTTTGCTTTCATGAGTAGAGAACAAGAAACCAAGTCAGGGGCACCATGCTTCTTACAGAGTAAAAACTTGTTTGGGAGGATTTCTCTACATAAAAAAACTTCAGTCAACTGGCCCTAAAGCAATATTCCTAACTTAGTGCCAAATGGTCCAAATGAAGCTGTAGGAAAGCGTTCAGCCCTCGGGCGGACTGGGCTTCTTCCTGCAGCCGGACCCCCCAGGGACTCCACTGGCAGCCCCCGCGGTGAACAGGAAGGGAAACAGCGGGCTTAATCCCCCCCGTGAAACCCTCCAGCCTGCGGGACCGGAAAGGAGGCCTGTTACTGGCACATGGGGAGAAATGAGATGCGTGAACCTGTTTCTTAGTAGAGAATATACTTTTACTAGAGATGGGGAATGAAAGAAAGTCGGCAATAACACACACACATACATACGCACACATTTTATATATATACACACACACGCACACATACATACATACACTATGTATATACACACACATTGTATATGTAAACACACACATATATAGACACACATATACAAACATGCATTATATATACATGCACGCACATATATAAACACACAGTATATACACACACTCATATAAATATACACACCCACTGTATATATACACACACATATATATACACATACACTATATATATTTACTTATATATAAACACACACATACTATATATATATATACCCACAGTATATATACACTTATGTATAAATGCACAGACACACTATATATGAACACACAAATATACACACGCACATATATACACACATTATATATTACACACATATAAATATATACACACTATTTACACACACACATATAAACACACAAACTATATAGATACTTACACACGTTTACACACACATATGCACTCATATATGCACACATATAGTGTGCGTATACACATGTATATATGTATATGCAAATATATAAATACATACAAGTATACCTACAAGAAATGAGTAAATATCTTCACCAAAGAGCCTGAACTAGACCTTCCAAAGCAGCACTGTTTACAACTTCCCCGACATGGGCAGGAACCCAACAGTCCAACAACCATCTAACGGACAAAGAAACCACCGTGTGGCCTGCATATCCTACAGTGATGAGGAACAACAAAGGAGTACTCCATGCCATGGCACAGACGGATTTTCCAGGCGTAACGCTGAGTGAAAGAAGCCAGACACAGAAACACGTACCTCTCGGCCCCGTGGAGGGAGGCCCTTTGGATGGAGGCCCCGTTACCAGGCCAAGCTCTCTTGCCCTGGGCACCACGATCGCGGTCTCCTTGGTGAGGGCTGCTGGAATCCGGGCCGATCTTTGTTTCCCTTTCTGGGTGCAGGTAATATTTAAATTTGTTCACATCATGGAGGAAAGTCCAGTTCTCTGAAATAAACTGCCAAGAAGCAGCTTAACAGGAGAAAAGGTACACCCATGTATTCATTTTTAATAGGAATTTATTCAAGTTTAATAAAAATAATTAAAAAAAATTTTTCCCTGAGATGCAATGGGGGCATCTCCAAAAGAAAAAATACAGAATACCAGAAAATCTAAACTGTAGTGAGATTTGAGAGGTTATATACTGTCTTTATAGGGGGAGTGGGGGAGGGTAGGGGCCTTTCAGGGGACAGTGGATGGTTTTCAGGAAAGATGCTGGGTCCTTAGAAAACACGTGGCAGGTGTGACCATTTGTGACAATGTCTGGGTGTGGGGCTGCTCTTGAGACGAGAGTCAACCTTCCTGGTTGATGGAGCCCCTTCCTCCCCCCATCCTGGGAGGACTGATGACAGTTGAGCTCCTTCTGGGGAAATAGGCGCGTACATTCCAAAAAGCATCTTTCTGCATAAGCTGATTTTTCTAGTGCCTCCCGTTCAAAATAATCAATATACCAATGCAACACATATTGGGGTGGCCTGTCCCAAATTCCTTCATTCACTTTTCCCCAAGGGAGCTTTCTTGCTATGCAGTGTTTTTACCTGAAAAGAGCACGTGCCAACGTATTTCTGGTGTCATGTGTGTGGACCCAGAGTCCCTGTGTGTTCGAATGTGAGTGTATTTGCGTATTTGGTTGGGTGTTACTTTTAAATGTGATTTTATTTTCGTGGTCCTGTTTGCCTGCTATATAACAGTGTGGTGTGTGTGTGTGTGTGTGTGTGTGTGTGTGTGTGTGTTTGGTATTGCTGGGCCATGTGGAATGCATAATTCATAAAAACTGTATTCTTTTCTTATGCTAATTTAAATGGATTATACTGTAGAGCTAATAATGTCTTCTATTAAAATGATTGACATGTGAGTTATTGAAGCCGGGGGCTGCGAGTTTCAGTTTTCCTTTGGACAACTCTTAATATTTATTTTATTATGCTTGAAGCTCTACTCACTGGATGAGTTTCTTTCCTTCCTTCCCCCCCACCCCACCCCCCGCCTGCCTTCCTTCCTTCCTTTTCCCTGAATAGCTTCACTGTTGCATGATTAGTTTTTAGTCCTTTTCAACTTTCTTTTGGATAAGGAGTCAAACACGCTTCTAACTCCAGCCTGCGATTTCTTTTCCAGACATTTCACCAGCCGCCCCGCACGGTTACTCAACACTGCTTGTCCCCTCCCTCTGTTTGAGAAGAGCTCTGTTTCATACATTAATTGAGAATAAACTCAGACGTGCTGGGCTGATTGAGAATAAACTCAGACGTGCTGGGCTGATGTTCTCTGTGGTCCTGCAGCTCCTGTCTTCATCCATTCGGAATGTCTCACGCCGCAGGAGGCAGATGCCTGTGGATGCATGGAGAGAATTCAGGTTCATGCCTCCAAACGGAAGCAAGGGGAGAAAATGCGTGAGGCAAATGAGGCAGAAGTGAGGGGGTCCGATTCCCTCACTTGCCTCCCTGCTGGTGAATGCATTATTCTGCTCCAAGGAAATTGGAGAAGGAGGATGGGGAGGGAGGGATAAATAAAGCCAATAAATTCACACGGGGGGCGGGGACTTTGAAAGTTATCCATGAAGGAATTAAAGAATAAGATGTAACTGATGAAGCCCTACGCAGTCTCTGTCTTCTTATGGATTGATGGTGTCAGACTCCAGCTACAGAGAAACAGGGTGGGGGGTAGACTGAGCTTTAACCTAATTATCTACATTCTGGTGCACATCCTTTGTTGTGCGATGCCGGATGGGTCCCTTGATTCTCTGGAGTTCAGCTTCCTTAGCTCCATAACAAAAAGGTGTACCTGTGTCATCTTGACTGTTCCTTATGAAATTCTCTGAGTCCTACAAGACAAAAAGCAAGATAATTTCCCCAAATCACTCTTTTTTTTTTTTTTTTTTGTAATGTAGAATGAGTTCCCTCCTTTCTATGTTTTGTCTCCAATAAAATTTGGGGAATGAGATAGTGGACTTCTATGGGTTACTCAAGGTGACGTCCCCCTCAAAGATCAGAACGGATGCTTCACTGCAGAGAAATGTTGAATGACTCATTTGCCACCAGGTTTTAGGACGGAGTAAGAAGTATAGTGTGTCTTCACCCAGCCTTTGATTACACACTACATACGACTCTTTAGTAAGAAAGGACAGAGCATGTTAAAAAATGTAAACATCATGTAATAGGCATATCCAGGTAGATAAATGTACGTCGACAGATGAATGGATAAAGAAGATGTGGTCCATATATACAATGGAATATTTCTCAGCCATAAGAGAGAATGAAATAATGCCATTGGCAGCAACATGGATGGACCTAGAGATTGTCATCCTGAGTGAAGTAAGTCAGACAGAGAAAAACAAATACCATATGATATCACTTATATGTGGAATCTAAAATATGACACAAATGAACTTACAAAACAGAAACAGACTCACAGACATAGAGAACAAACTCGTGGTTGCCAAGGGGTGGGGCAGGGCAGGAATGGATGGGGAGATTGGGGTTAGCAGATATACACTATTATATATAAAATGGATAAACAATAAGGTCCTACTGTATAGCACAGGGAACTATATTCAGTATCTGTAATAAACCAGAATGGAAAAGAATATGAAAAAGAATGCATATATATGTATAACTGAATCACCTTGTTGTACAGCAGAATGTAACACAACGTAGTAACTTAACTATACTTCAATAAAATGCATTAAAAAAAAAGAACATCCAGATATTGATAGAAACAGGCTTAAATTTAAAAAGAGAGGAAAAAGAAGCGACCTTGAATGCTAATTGTGTATCCAACAAAGTGGATCCCACTAAGAGAAGGATAACATCCAGTTTGGGAAATCAAGGGACTCTTCCGAACCACAGACAGAAGGGTAAAACACTACCTTGTAAATGATCGGTAATGATTGATGTGTTAAGTGCTAGGAATTTTAAACATTTGTTGCTTACGAGTTCTCAGCCCCAGAATCGAGCCTTCTGGCAATAAATAAATAAGTAAGGCAGAATCATGGCTCGGTCGCGGGTTTGACCTGTGCGTGTACTGATCTCTATGACTAAAGAATAAAAGGAATGAGAAACATGGTAATACGTTCCGTATTTTAGGAATTGGTTTTTGTTTTGTTTTGTTTCGTTTTGCTCTTCTGACTTAATCTTGGCCTCAGTTACCCTGTAGCCTGACTTACTGATTTCCTTGAAATGTGACAGTATGCATTGCTCCATTCCAAAGTAATTCCAGAGAGAAGATTTGAAACTATAAGTATGATTATTTCCTATGCCTGCCAAGAATTCTGTTGTTCTGATTTTCCTTTCTTTTCTAATCTATCCATCCTCATCTTAGGGAATAATTTTTCATGGAGTTAAAATTGGGATCTCTTCCTAACCACAGTGCGTTTTATACAGAATGCTGATCAAAGGGGACTTCCCTGGTGGTCCAGTGGGTAAGACTCCACGCTTCCAATGCGGAGGGCCTGGGTCGCACCCCTGGTCGGGGAACTAGATCCCACATGCCGCAACTAAGACCCGGCACACAGCCACAAAAACTAAAAAAAAAAAAAAAAAAAAAGTCAACCAAAGGATTATCACAAGACTCTTGGAGCAGGTATACTTTTTCTTCTTTTTTTTTTTTGCTGTACGTGGGCCTCTCACTATTGTGGCCTCTCCCGTTGCGGAGCACAGGCTCCGGACGCGCAGCCTCCGTGGCCATGGCTCACGGACCCAGCCGCTCCGCGGCATGTGGGATCTTCCGGACCGGGGCACGAACCCGTGTCCTTTACATCGGCAGGCGGACTCTCAACCACTGCGCCACCAGGGAAGCCCGAGCAGGTATCCTTTTAAGTGGTCCATACCTTCTCAATGGCTTGAGCTGAGTTGCACCACACGCAAATGCTGCTGAACCGGGCAGGCTCTACTAGGTCACCGATCCACACTGGCTCGATCGGTGGATGCAGGAGTTTGAGACAAGGCTTCTGGCCAGTGCTGGACAGAGCCGGGGAGCCGCGGTGTGATGGGTTAGTTATGGGCGGGTGAGCCTCGTGCAGAAACGTCATGTGGTTCGAGCGTGTGCTGGAGTCCATGCCATTGTCTCCAGCTGAACCCATTGAATTGCAGGCAAAAAACAGAACGCCAGCCAGAGGGCTACTGTATACAGTATTTCAATTAATTTGTAAAATCAATTCAGTACACATGTTCACGGTCACTGTCAGGTATCAGCCCCATCTGCCCATTTTCTCCAACTGGGAGGTGGACATGGGAAGCTGAAGGGTAGTCAGGCAGATCATTTTGTGCTCACAAAGGCACGTGATGGAAGTGATGTGAATGTTTTCCGGCTTGAGATGCAACAGGATTAGAGAGTTCGTCTCTATTTTTATTATTATTATTTATTTATTTTTGGCTGCGTTGGTTCTTCGTTGCTGCGCGCGGGCTTTCTCTAGTTGCGGCGAGCGGGGGCTACTCTTCCTTGCGGTGCGCGGGCTTCTCATCGCCGTGGCTTCTCCTGTTGCGGAGCACGGGTTCTAGGTGCGTGGGCTTCAGTAGTTGTGGCGCGTAGGCTCAGTAGTCGTGGCTCGCGGGCTCTAGCGCGCAGGCTCAGTAGTTGTGGCGCACGGGCTCAGCTGCTCCACGGCCTGTGGGATCCTCCCGGACCAGGGCTTGAACCCATGTCCCCTGAATTGGCAGGAGGATTCCCAGCCACTCTGCCACCAGGGAAGCCCCATCTCTATTTTTGAAAGGGGTGCACCTCCTTGGAAGTGTGGACTTGACCTCAGACGGGCAGTGTTCTCTCCTGCAGGCAGGGTAACGCGTGATCTGTCAACCTGGTCTCTACGGGTCTATTTTCCCTGTGTTCTATTTCACCACACTCCTTGGGTGACACACTGTCTCTTTCTGGATATGCTAATACCTACGTTCAAGTTTGGTTCTGTTCTATGAGTCCCTCTGTCTCCTTAAGGTGAAGATCTCTATCTCCTTCTGTTCTGATATCTTCCTTCTTGCAATTCTTTATGTCCAAGTATCCATGTATCCTGCCCACAGAGCCATCTTCAAAAAGAACTCCCGAATGCTCAGTCTGATTCTAAGGGACGGCAACCACGTACTTGAAAATTTGTGGAAGATTTTCCTACACAAAAATGATGTTGTGTACTGACTGGGTCATTTTCTTACAACTGTACCTCTCAAATCAGGGATGAACTTAACATTACGAATTGGGAGGAAAGCTGTGACCTGGATATTGAGGGGTGAGCCTACGATCCCAGGGAAAATAATCTATCGCAGAGATTATGGGTGGTGATCACCTCTGTCCAGGAAAAACAGTCTGTGACCAAGATGATGATCTGTGATCACTGCGCTCACCTCAGTCCAGGAGAAATAATCCATGACTGAGACGGTGGCTGGCGATAATCTTATTCCGAGTTTGATTACAACAGGGGTTTGAAATGTGGGACTTTCCGTTTCACCCTGTCATCCAAGAATGCTTGACTAGCTAACAGGCTCAGCACTTCCTGGCAAGTGCACGCTTGGCCAAACTGCTGAGTAGAGAGAAGACTGAGCTTGTCTGGGGGACTCCTGCAGTTCCGTCCCCTGCAATCACTCTGCCCTCCCCCAGAAGAGAAGCTTCTGGCATCCCCCTGCCCACCTGAGATGCTCAGTCTGCCTGGGCTGCCTACACAGTCTTGCATGTTCTACAAATGTTTCCCTTTCTTCCTCAGGTCAATCTATACATGTCCCATTGATCTGTTTCTTCAGGTGCCTGATCAAGGATCAAAGCAACGTTGCAAACATGTTCTTACTAATAACCCTGGTGGCTCCTGGATCAATGTCTCGTGCTTACAGCTGTGCTTGCCTCTACTCTCGGAAATTTGATTGCCTCGGATGGTTGTGAAGGTGGAAGAGCAAAGGGCCAGGGGCCCATCTGAGCCTCTCCTGAAATCCCGCCACGCAGATGCTTCTTACCCCTCTGACAATCCCATCCCCGCTGCTTGTGATTCAGTCTGATTAGCCAGATTGAGGTGGGACGTTCTCCTCTAAATCGCTGAGTAGGACTGAACTTGGTTGAAGACATTAGATTCCTTTTCTTTCTCTCTTTGAATAGAATGTTTTCTTTAAGCAAAGAGCCGTGTCTATAGAAAGTTTAGCTTAGAATTATCGTTTTGTTTGAAATTATTATTTCTTTCCAAAAAATTCAATTTCTAGAAAGTCCCAATCTTTGTTTCTGAAGGAGGAGTCTCGTCATTCTGCCCTCTGTCTCTGATCTTTTTTTCACGAATGCCCTTTGCACGAAAAGGATGGAGTATGCAGAGCCTTATGGCTGCCCCAGGAGAAACGTTGCCGGAACTGCCGGCTCTGATACGTTCATATGTGTTGAAAACTGTCCTATGAGATCACAGAGCCGGCCTGGAGTTCCTTCCCCAGCCAGAGATGGAAATACCAGATTCCTCATGTTCCCTGGAGCACAACTCACACAGAAAGAACTCACTGCCTAGCTAGAAATGGAATATTGTGAGATCATATAAATATATATAAATAATTCCATCATTTGGCATAATTCCCAATATGCTTTACAGATAACCTCTTTTTATGGGTGGAATTTTGTCTCTCCAAAATTCATTCGTTGGAGTCTTAAGGACTAGTACTTCAGAATGGGACTGCATTTGGAAGTATGGTCTTTGCAGACTTAATCAGGGTAAAATGAGGTTATTATGGTGGACGCTAATCCACTATGACTCGTGTCCTTATGTAAAGGAGACATTTGGACACAGAGACATGTGTACAGGAGACAGCCATATGAAGACGGAGGCAGAGGTTGGGGGGATGCGTCCACAAGCCGAGGACTGTCAGAGATCCCCAGGAAACCACCAGAAGCTGGGAGAGAGGCGTGGAACGGATTCTCCCGCAGGGCCTCCAGAAAGAACCAACCCTGCAGATGGCTTGATTTAGGACTCCTGGACTCCAGACCTTCGAGAGAATACATTTCTGTGTCGAAGTCACCCAGGTTATAGCACTTTGCTACAGCAGTCCTGGAAAACTAATATGCACATCATCTTGCCCAAGGTTTGAATTTTTAATATTTCTTGAATTTCAGTTAACGTGTGAGAAATTGAGGAAATGTTCTTGGTCTTCTTGTGTTTCACTCCATTCCTGTGTTCCACCTTCTCCGGAGCAGAGGTCCTCAACTGGGGGGAGAGAAACTGGGATGTTTCCCCCTCTCCCCCTTTTGAGGTCTTGCGGTTGGGCTAAGAGTAAAATTGACACAAAACAGATGAACAGGAGAAAAAGAAACACATTTTAATTCGTGTTCTTGGAGCTCTCATAGAAATGAGACTTAAGAAGTGGTCACAGCAGGTGGCTTTTACACTATTTAGACAAAGAAACAAGAAACTGGTGAGGAATTGACAGGGCAAGCTTAGATTGGATGCCTCATTAAGGAAGAATCTAAGCACAGTTTGGGCTTGGCGTGTTCAATTAATAACGTCGCAAGGTTTGTTGATACAGGCTTCTCAGCCCCAATTCCCTATCTCTGGGAATAAGGATGTCCTTCTATCTCCAGATGGAAGGTGGTCACCTTTCACAGGGGAGATGTATTTCCCACTTCATAGAGACAAAGTGGAAGTTCAGAGTGTCCCTCGTACATTGGCCATTTCTTAAGCAACTTTAATTCAAAATAATCAATACGCCATTGAGTCCTATTTTCGGGTGGCCTGACCTGATCCCCAACACTACCCACCTCAGGGGACACTGGGCAGTGCCTGGGAACATTTTTGGTTTCACAGCTGGAGGGGGAGGGGGTACTCCTGGCATCTGGTGGGTGGAGGTCAGGGATGCTGTTCAACACCTCATTATTGAACAGGACGCACAGCAGAGTTACCTCGTCCCACAGGTTAGGAGTTCAGAGGTTGACAAACCCTACCTTAGAGAACCCCAAGCTTTGAAAAATGGATATTAAATTTGGAAAAGTCTGATGGTATTGCAGAGGCTACTTAGGGTAACTACAGCCCAGCTTCATCCTATCTCAGCCAGCAAATTACATTTTCATGGGAGACACTAATTCCCAGGAAAAACCTTTACCGAGGTGCCAAGGACAGGGCTCGAGGATCCCACCACCCACAGGCTGCAGCCTGTGGAGCAGTAAGAATCCTGCTCGTCAGTCACCCTTTTGCTTCCATTGGGTTCAACATCCTGGGACCTCATGTCCCATGCTTCTGCCGTATCCCACAATGTGAGAGAATCTTATACGACAAGAAGCACGCCGTATGCAGTAAGTAACTTTCCTTTGAAGCTGTAATTTGCCTGTCTTTTTCATATCTTCAGGCCATTGAAGATATACATGTTATCTGTTGTTTAAAATGTTTCCATTAAAAGACAAATAGCATATGATATCGCTTATATGTGGAATCTAAAAACAAAAAGGGTACAAATGAACTTATTTACAGAACAGAAGTAGGGTCACAGATGTAGAAAACAAACTTATGGCTACCAGGGGATGGTGGGGGGAGGGATAAACTGGGAGATTGGGATTGACATATACACACTACTCCATATAAAATAGGTAGCTAATAAGGACCTCCTGTAGAGCACAGGGAACTCTACTTAATACTCTGCAAGACCTGTGTGGAAAAGAATCTAAAAAACAGTGGATATATGTATAACTGATGCACTTTGCTGTACACCTGAAACTAACACAACATTGTAAATCGGCTAGACTCCAATCAAATTTTTTTAGAAGTTTCCATGACCACTTGGACAAAACAACCACGCTCGTTTCCTCATATTGCTGTAAAAAATGATCACACGCTGAGTGGCTTAAAGCAAGAGAGATTTGTTCTCTCATAGATCAGAAGTCCGAAATCGAGGAACTTCAGGGCCACGCTCTCTCCGGAGGCTGTAGGGGAGAACCTTCTCTTGCCTCTTCCAGGTTCTGACGGCTCCTGGCAATCTTTGGAGCACCTTGGTTTGGAGACGCATCACCTAATCTCTGCCTCGATTGTCGCATGTCTGCTCCCTGTCTCGTCTCTTCCTAGGAGGACTCTGGTCACGTGGATTAAGGGTCCATCCTACTCCAGGATGACCTCATTTTAACTCATTACACTTGTACGTTTCAAATCAGATCACATTTAGACGTTGGGCAGATGTGAATTTGGGGGGAACACTGTTAAACCTAGGGTAACCATCTTCGGGGGGAATACTGTTCAACCTAGTAGAACCACCAAGCAGAAACAGCAGATATTATTAAAACCAGATGGCAAATATCTAAAAATATCCGCTGAACTTGACAATGTCCAAGTACAATGCCCATCCGTTGTAACTATGAGTGGATGACATGCCTCTATCTGTTCGACTTGCACTTGGCTGTTTTAGTGAGACCGTGTTCGACTTTGTTCAGACCATTTGTTACCAAGACCAAGCCCATACCGTCGCCCCACAACAGACCAATAAATTGAGAGGAGAGTTGTTAGGGCAAGGAATAGTGAGCTTATTTATTTATTTATTCATTTTGGCCACACCGCACGGCTTGTGGGATCTTGGTTCCCCAACCAGGGATCGAACCCGGGCCCCCAGCAGCGGAAGTGTGGAGTCCTAACCACTGGACCACCAGGGAAGTCCCAGCAGACCTAGGAGATGGTGGACTAGTGTCCCAAAGAACCATCTTGCCCTGGTTTGCTTGCTGGTTTCTTTTTATAGAACAAAGAGCAGGAGGTGAAGAGGTAAATTTCAAAAAAAAAAAAAGCCATAACTTATTGCAAATATTTCCTTATTCTGGCCAGACTCCTGGGGGGATGTTAATTTCTTCTTTCCTGCAGTCATTCAGGGATGGGTCTGGTTGGTATGTTTCCTGTGAGCTGAACAAAGGTATTTTAGCTTAACCCTCAGGCAGGGGAGACAGGGTTCCCAGAGACTGGCTATCATGTATATGTTAAGCTGTAGGCAACATCCCTTTAGTGATTAACTTATAGCAAAAACAGTAGAATGCAAAGGTTAAAGTAAAAAGAAAAAAGATCCAACATGTAGTCAGATTGGTTCTTCCCTGTTACACTTTCTCCCAACCTTCGTGACGTTGATGATGGAAAGTTTTCTGTCCTCTCCATTCTTAAATCCATACGTTGGTCTGGACATGCATCTTGGCATCCTTTCTCCTGCCGTGAATGTCCCCCAGAGTTGATCTAGGTGAGACATGAAAAGACAGGGGAGACATCAAGAGTGAGATCTGTCATCTGGAATCACAGTCGTGGGCAAAAGAACTCATGCCAGAGAGCATATTTTCATCACTTTAGTTAGAAAAAGATACACAGAGTCTAAGGGAAGCACCCGCTGCTTTCGGGATGAATGCAGAACAGGAAACAGCAGGCCTGGTTTTGGAGACACTTCAGAAAGGATGTGCGTGGTCTGACCCCTGGCTTCGCCAAGGGAACAGGCCATGTCCTCTCCCTCAGGGAGGAGGGGAGAGAGACAGGAAGGAGTTTCTCTCACTCTTTTCCTTGTGGAGAATTAAGTAGCCATCCCTGCTCCCTATGGAAACAAACGTTTTCCTCCTGCAGTCTCTGCGTGCTCTGTTCTGAACGTCCTCTCGGTGAACTTGCGTGATTGCAACATCACCCGCTCTGAAGACCTTGGATATGTTTGCCCTGGAATTCACTAATATTCGGTTTGTTTACAACGCGGCTTTCCTGTCCAGCGTCCCTCAAATTCCACACGTTGGGACCGGCCACCTACAGGGTGGAGCGAGCCGATCCCATCCACAGCACAACGACAACTGCTTTGAAGACTTGAAGAGAAGCAAAACCACAGAGGCGAATCCACGGAGAGAGGCAACGCCCGTGAGCTCACATACAGTGGGAGGCGACGGAGGATTTCAAAAGTGCCAGAGGCTTCTCTCGGCGGAGGTGGGGGACTTTGAGGTGCGTTGCCAGATGCACTTAAGGAAGGAATGAGGAAGAAACCAAGGATCCCCAGGGTTTCCATGGCATCAGGTCTGCTGCAATCCTTCCGCTGCAAGCTGTTCCCTCCTGTCCCAAGCCAGAAGGCGGAAGGATGGTGCTGGGGTCAAAAAGCGGCAAGATTAAATGTGGTTCCTGACGTGCAGAGAGAGGATTGCAGAGAATCAAGTCCTCCTTGAGGGCATGGCCCCCAACCTGCTGGAGAGGTGACGGCTATGTACTGTTAACAACAAACACTAGGGCCGGAGTTTGGGGAATGGGCGTACAAAAGGTGGTACGTAAATACCATGGAAGTTTACGTAGCAAGAGTAAGAAATGGCTTGGAAGCAACCGAGATGTTCTGCAGGAGGTGATGGATACATAACTGGAACTGGAACTGGATGGATACATACATGGGACTGTGGTCCATCCAGGCCATGGAATATGAATCAGGGCTAAAAGGAAATGAGCTATCAAGCCATGAAAACACATAGAGGAACTGAAATGCATATGACTTAGTGCAAGAGGCCAAACTGCAAAGACTACAGACTGTGTGATTCCAGCTCTAGGACATTCTGGAAAAGGCAAAACTAGGGAGACAGTCAGAGGATCAGTGGGGGTACCAGGGGTTTAGGAGGGGCAGATGTGAAGGATGGATGGGGGACCACAGGGGATTTTTAGGGCAGTGAACCTACTCTGTATGATGCTCTAATGTTGGATATATGTCATCATAAGTTTGTCCAAACCCAGAGAATGTACAAGACCAAGAGTGAACCCTAAAGAAACCTATGGGCTTTGGGGGAAGATGACGTGTCAGTGTAGGTTCATCCGTTGTAACAAGTGCCCCTTCTGGAGGGGGATGTTGGTAATGGGAGAGGCTGTGTGTGTGGGCACGGAGGAGGTCTATGGGAAATCTCTGTACCTTCCTTTCAATTTTGCTGTGAACCTGAAATAACTCTTCAAAAAGTCTCTTTACAAAAAGAGAGAGAGAAAAAAAAGGGATGGGGTACTGATGCATGCTACGTCATAGACAATCACGAAAACACAATGCTAAGTGAAAGAAGCCGGTCACAAAAGACCACACGTTGTAGATTTCATTTGTATGAAACGTCCAGAAAAAGCAGCTCTATAGAGACAGGGAGCAGATTGCCAGAAACTGGGTGTGGGGTGCTTAGGAACAGGGTTAACTATAAACGAATACATGGGAATGTGGGGGGGCAGTGATGGCAATGTTCTAAAATTGTTTTATGGTGATGGCTGTACAACTTGGTAAATTTGCTAAAATTCAGTAACTCTTTTGCTTCACACAAGTGAGTTGGATGGAATGTAAATTACACTTCCATTGTTTAAAAGAAAGTGGGTGGGATCACGTCGTCTGGCAGGTGTCACGCTGGGATCGATCAAATAGTAAAGTAATATCCGCGGAATTCTGAATCTTTTTTTACAGAGCCTGGGCTCTTAATTTTTAGGACTGAATTCTAGAGCTGGCTTTTCATGTTCAGCTTTATATAAGCACATCTCCAATTTAGCCTGACCCTTAGAATAAATGCAGCCCAGCATTTAGAATTGTAAGATGGGATTGGATTTACAGCTTTGCACTTACAGCCATTTAACTGTTGGAAGATTTGGTCAAGTGTCAAACTGTATAATAATACATATATCTCAGGACCCTGGAAAGGACTGCATATGTGAAAAGTATTTGCAAACTGTAGGAGACTTGTAAAAAAATTACACTTCTTACTCTAGTTAATGTTGTTTTTTATTATTGAACACTTACACATATTCTGCCCTAGTCCTCCGTTCTCTGACTGCAGACCTTGGGGCTGGAAATGAGCTTTTAATATAAATGGCTATGTTATCTTTTAAATTGCCAACTCTTGTGTTTCAACTACGGATCTTTTGGACAGAAGTTTCAAAATGGCAGATGTAGACGTTAGTTTCATTTTCAGTTATTTTTAGCCAATTGCTAAGTGAAAGAAATGATCTAGTGGTAGAACGTCCCCATAATATTTTATAAAATCACTCATATATGATGAGTTAAAAAAATAAGATTATACTTCTTTCTAAATTAATCTTATCTGTACTTTTATACCAGTGGTGGACTTGTGAAAAGAAAGTTGTGTGCAATTAGAGTTTAAAATATTTTAGGGAGACAAGTTGTCCAAAGTATGAGATCAGGTAGCCTGTCAAAACTGGTTATAAAGAGAAAGGTTTGGGAAATAGATGATTAAAACGGTTGAAGAAGGATGATCTATTTTTTTCTCCCACTTTGGGCTTAAAATCTCTATATGGGAAACGTCGGAAATATATTTTGGGTTCATTTGTACACGAAATACGTATAAACAATATCAGCAGTATCTTTTTTATATAAATTTATTTATTTTATTTATTTTTGGCTGCGTTGGGTCTTCGTTGCTGCACGCGGGCTTTCTCTAGTTGCGCGAGCGGGGGCTACTCTTCATTGCAGTGCGCGGGCTTCTCATTGTGGTGGCTTCTCTGGTTGTGGAGCACGGGCTCTAGGGCGCGTGGGCTTCAGCACTTGTGGCACACGGGCTCAGTAGTTGTGGTGCATGGGCTTAGTTGCTCCACGGCATGTGGGATCTTCCCGGACCACGACTCGAACCCGCGTCCCCTGCGTTGGCAGGCAGGATTCTTGACAACTGTGCCACCAGAGAAGTCCTCTACAGTATCTTTAAATCACTCTGCAATGATGGCCAACTCAGCTTTCAAAATCACTTTCGTCTTTTCGACAAGGTACACGAGGCAAGTTGTTGCAGATTTGTTTTTTGATGTTGATGGGAATCGTCAGGGTGGAGAAATCCATTTTCTCTGGAAGTGGTGTGGTGATGAGAAGATAAAGAATGAAAGGGGTACAGAGCCAGGGCAAGTCAGCTGAGGGACTCTCTGAAGTGTACGTGGATCTCTGGAAGGGCAAAGGTTAACTCAGGGGATTCCCTCTGTCTCTAGTTGACTTACGGTGCAGGGGTTCAGCTTCTGGGTTGTTTTAGCACCTTTAGATGCACCTGGGCACATTTAAATAAACATAAACTTTTTAGAACAGTTGCAGATTTACAGAAAAATTGTACAGAGAGTAGTTATATACCCCATACCCAGTTTTCTGTATTAACGTGTTGCATGAAGATGGTACCTTTATCACAGTTGATGAGCCTATATTGTTATTAGCTAGACTCCATACTTTATTTAGATCTCCTCTGTTTTTCCCTAATGAGCTTTTTTTGTCTTAGGAGCTCATGCAGGTTTGCACATGACATTGAGTGTTTCTATCTCTGCAGCCTTCTCTGGGCTGTGACATTTTCTCAGACTTCCTTTTTTTTGTTTTCTGGTTTTTTTTGCGATACGCGGGCCTCTCACTGTTGTGGCCTCTCCCGTTGCGGAGCACAGGCTCCGGACGCGCAGGCTCAGCGGCCATGGCTCACGGGCCCAGCCGCTCCGTGGCATGTGGGATCTTCCCGGGCCGGGGCACGAACCCGCGTCCCCTGCATCGGCAGGCAGACTCTCAACCACTGCGCCACCAGGGAAGCCCAAGACTTCCTTTGTTTTTGATGACCTTGACAGTTTTGAGGAGGACTCTGGGCAGGTATTTTATAGAATATTCTTCAGCTGAGATTTGTCTCGATGTTTTGGTCATGATTCCACTAGGGCTGTGGGTTCTTGGGAGGAAGACCACAGAGGTGAAGCGCACTTCTCATCACGCTGTGTCCAGGGTGCCTGCTCTCAACCTGACTTATCCCTATGGATGTTGACCTTTGTCACCTGGTGCAGGTGTGTTTGTCAGATTTCTCCATGGTGAAGGTAGTTTTTCCCCTTTTCTATGTGCCAACTAACCTGTCATAATGCTGTGAATAGACCTCTATTCCACGTATAAGGACAGAGACCAAAGAGAAAGATAGATGGATAGATGATAGGTAGCTAGGTAGCTAGGTAGATGGAGATCAATATATTTATATTCAACTATCTAGCTATCTATCATCTATCAAATCTATTCACCTATGTATGTATGTATCTATTTACCTATCAACATCTATCACTATATCTATCAATATCTATCATCTATCTATCTATCATCTATCTATCATCTTTCTGTCTATATACCTACCCACCTACCTACCTAGCATCTATTACTAATAGCGTTCTCTATTTGGATGTAGGAACATGGTTTTCATCCCCCTAGCCATTGTTGAGATAGCTCTTCCATTTTCATGCATCCGCTCCATCAAGGAAGATTCTTTGCTCTGTAGGATTACCAGCCTGGAGACACAGGAGAGGACTCCCCAGCGCAGTCCACAATATGCATTTACAGTCCTTGCTCACCCTCAAGTGCCTTCTGCCTGGAACTGCAGTCTGGAATGAATAGTCTACACATCTGACACAATCCTTTCTCCCAAAGGCGAGTAGAACATGGCTTTGTCAGACGCAGGGCCAAATCGCTTCCACCCAGAGCATCTATATTTTCCTACAAAACATTGCTCGAGATTGAATTCTACCAGCACCGATAGGATCTTTTAGCTCTATGTTATTTCTCTCCTTCCCCTATCCTCACACTGTCCTACTACTAGCCTTATTGCCATGGTGCCTTTGCCTCCATCCAAATTGTATGGGTGCCTCCTCACCTCCCTGGTAGGTAGGTAGGTGGGTAGGTAGATAGATGGATGATATGATGGGTAGATGGATGGATGGATGGATGGGGGGATGGTTGAGATGCTGCTTTCAAGAGGGATTGGATGACCACCATCTTGTCCGTTGGAAGTTAAGCCAGTGTGTTTCTACTGCCAGGAGTACTTGCATTTTGGTTCAATGTCTGTTTAAGAATTTGTTTGTCTCCATGGGAAGGGGAGATCAAGAAGGGCAAGTGTGTTGAAGTGTATAAGGAAGATCCTTCTCAGTGACTAAAGGCTTCCCTAATCACAGCTCCTTGTAACAGAAGACATCATGTAATTATGTAAAGGTTCCATCAGAAAGTGAGAGTTCCGCTTGTGTCTCTACCACCATGGTTTCCTGACCTAGGATAAGTCATTCCGGGTCTTTAAGTTCTGGCATCTTGAAGGGTCAAGACCAGAACACCGATGCCATGAGCAGCTGTGTGAACACAGAGGGGTTCGGTGGTCACATCCCCTAAACGTCTATATTGAAGCCACAGCAAAGATTCATTTCCTTCAGGTCGCCGTGTACCCATGAAGCATCAGCAGGGATTCTGCTCTCTGGAGTTACTTCTGCTCAAAGGGGATGGTCCAGAACTAGGGTCACTGCCACCCTCATCTACAAGAGGTGCTGTGGACCTAGAAGCACAGAGCAGGAAATATTTGATGCTCGGCACACACATGACAGCCACAGAACCCTTAGAAATGCCTTTGTGGTCATCACTTTCATACTTGTGTCCCAGTGGAAGAAGGGAGAAAAAGGGACTCAGAAAGTGACCACAAAAAATGCCAATCACAGGCAACTCTTGGTCAATGTTACTGTCTTTTTTTTTTCTAGTCTACGTTCAGATCATCACGAATGGACATTTGTGTCCATTCCTTCCTCCATGAATGATACACAGACGCACACTTCAGATCCCAAGCTTATCTTTGAGATTTGTATCAATTCTAAAAAAAATTTTTAATACATGTGTGGGGGAATGAGCCACCACCATCTTCCCAATGAGTAAATATACAGAGACACCGGTCTTGCCAAGGACAAAACCCAACAAACAAAAAAATGGTCCACACAAAAAATGACATTAGGGCCGATTGAAACCAGATGCCCGCGCGGATTTCCCTTGGAGAAGTTCTAAATTTTGTTTGGAAATAATAAGAGTGCATAATTCAAAATCCCTCCCTTTTGTGTATCGAGAAAGGGAGTGTGGGTTCAAAGGTTGCTATTGGGTGGTTACGTTTTCTGTTATGAATTTCTGCGATTCCATAGATACCGGGAGAGTTCCATGTTCGTGGAGCCGCGCGCGCCTCGCATCTGTTTTTCTCTGGAGCTCAGAGCACGATCATCGTTCTCATTTGGTTAATTATTTGTGGGGATTCTGTTGGTGGTGGATGACTCAGGACATCATTTCAGACCAAAAGTAATGAAATTGGCAAGAAAAGTGTGCTTGTTTGTTTTTTCACAAACTTAAGAGTTTTTTGTTTTTTTTTAAACAAGAGTCTGTTCACTTCCTGTAAAGTAACCACTGCTGTGGTTTCAAAGATGCAAGACAGTGAAGGGATGTGTCTGATCTCCTAACCTGGCTACTTCCTTGTTCTCCCGGGGAGTCTGAGGCACTTGTCCCGACGACTAGCTATTTGCAGGACACAACGGCATCTACCAGTACCCCTCAGCATTATGGGAGTAACTCGTGTTTTTCCTATTCAGGACAATAATGCCGTCAGTGAGTCAACTTTGCCGGCAAAATCGCATAAGACCCAAAGACAAATCGTGATACATTTAAAAAAAAAAATTACCTTAAAAATCATTCTGGGTGTCCTTAGGAGCTAAAACTATTGAAAAAGTTGAAAGTGATGCCTAGAATTTCTGTAAATATTGGCCTTAAAGTTGGTCGGTTTAAAAAAAAGGGGGTGGGGCTTCCCTGGTGGCGCAGTGGTTGAGAGTCCGCCTGCCGATGCAGGGGACGCGGGTTCGTGCCCCGGTCTGGGAAGATCCCACATGCCACGGAGCGGCTGGGCCCGTGAGCCATGGCCGCTGAGCCTGCGCGTCCGGAGCCTGTGCTCCGCAACGGGAGAGGCCACAGCGGTGAGAGGCCCGCGTACCGAAAAAAAATAAAAAAATAAAAAAAGGGGTGGGGGAGAGGAGTTTATGGGATGCTTTAGAAAATGGTGTATATAATTAACTATGATTGTTTAGAGGGTATTAGGTTGTGGTTATGGGAAAAGGATCGGCTTTCAAAGTTTAGTAAATAGAAATCCCACAGTTAAGTAGATACACATTCTCAAGGGAAGTTTTCTTTGGCAGGAACATGTCCGTGGCAGTTGCTCTTTGCCAAGAGAAGAGCCCTGTAAGCTGGAAGGATTTCCTGTCAAGGGTATTACAGGACAGATACAGTGCTGTGTTCCTTTTAGGATTGTTTGCAGGAATTAATTCTTCACACTCAGGGTAATTGCTGGGTACTTCCCAGTAACCAAGAAATTGTTGGTTCTACCAGGGAATCAGAGCTCGCTTTGGATGGTATTGGGTACGTTTGCTACGGCTGAGCACAGGTGCCCTTGCATTATTACATGAGGGAGGGCAGTCCCCATGTGGCCATGGGAAAGATGGGGTGGTCCTCCAGTGTAGGTCCCCTGCCAACAAGACCCTCCATCTTCTGCCTGGGGTGGCTTCCTCGACTACATTTCCTCCTTTCCTGGTTCCCCTGAACGTGGTCAGGGATGGGGGTGGGATGCCGACTCCGAGTGCGGGGTCTTATGTGGTGTCCTTTCTGGGGACCCTGCAGGCATCTCACTATGGTGGTCTTTCTTCCTTCTCATGCACGCGTGGCATGTCTGTGACAGCTTGTGCTGAAGGGCATCCCATGCTCCCAAGTAAATCTCAGCTGACACACAGCACGGTTATAAGCAAACGACAGAAGCATGCATGGCGTTGGTGTGTCTGACGTTTCAGGGTTCAGAACTCCGACGGCAACGTTCCAACATCATGCTTGGGAGACCGGCCAGTCTTCTCCGTGCTCTTAAATTTCGAGGACTCAGAGATGCAATCTTCTTGGTTCCACGTTTTCCATGGTTTTTACCTCCAGTGGTGCTCCTGGACGCTTCCCAGGGAACAGAACAGTTGTTTGCTGTTTCTCTGGATTTGTTCAAGAAGGTACTGGAGAAAGGTCTTATTTCCAAGTTTCCTGATGAACCTGTGTTCCGGTATATAATAGTTTGCATCTGCTAATCCCAAACTCCTGGAAAAGAATAGGAAAAAGAATGTATATATATGTATAACTGAAGCACTTGGCTGTACACCGGAAACGAACACATTGTAAATCAACTATACTTCAACAAAATAAATTAAAAAAAAAAAAAGATCCATTCCGACCTAAAGGGTCCTAGAACTCTGTCACTTCTTTCCAACCAATCCTCTCTCTCCAAATTTTGCTCAGAAATCAGCCTTCCTTCCTGGGTTGGTGGGACCCAGCCAGAGCTCATGGATTACACACTGGGAAACGGCTTTCCACAAAAAGTCAACCCCAGGCGACCTTGTCCGTGTAGGTCCAGCCCGTGAACGGCCGTCGAAAAGGGCAATTAATGTGGTCACTTCAATGCCAGGGGCCCTGGTTTCCATGCAGTTGGGCCAAATTGAAGCCCAATTAAGCACTCAGCATGCTATTCCAATTATGGTTTTTTTGCGCCAGATCGTGTTGTTTTCCCCCCAGTAATGATCCTGAGGCAGTACAGGGGAAGGCATGTCATTCTCCAGGCATCTGGGGGTATTTAGTGGGCCTTCAGGGTGAACATAAAAATAGTCTCTTTTAGAGAAGGAAACCGTCTTTGCTTAAAATGCTGATGGTTTGTTCATCATGGATTGTTTTTGCGTTCATCTGATTTATTATAATATTGCATTAAAATATTACGTGTCTTGACTACTGAATTTTTTGCTGCCCCCTGAAAATTTTGCCAAGGTAACTGCTTCTCTCACCTCACCCTAGCCCTGCCCTGGGCACCAAGCTGGTTAAAAAATTATATCTATCTATCTATCTATCTACCTATACACACACACACACACACACACACACACACACACAGAGTTATCTATAGCTGGTTACAATGCATTTATGTATGAATACATATATTTTTAGAGATATGGGAACATATGTATAACTGATTCACTTTGTTATAAAGCAGAAACTAACACACCATTGTAAAGCAATTATACCCCAATAAAGATGTTAAAAAAAAAAAAGATTGAAAAAGGCTTGGACTATTGAATTCTGTCACCGATGTGTTTCTGGTTCTCATTTTAGAATAAATGATATCCATATCAGATTATCTAGGTGATTAGCACAATGGATCTGACCTGAAAGTAGGAAGCCTTCAGCTCAGCTGTTCCCTGAATCTGACTGATTTAGTCCACATGCTCCACCCAACCCAGGAAGGGAGCCAGCCACTGCCTCACTCCACCAAACAGTGTTCAGTGTTTGGGTGGAAAGGAAGATGCATTCCAGCTGTCTCCAAAAATGAAGAAAATCGGAAGATTTTCCCCCGTCTTCAGTGAAATAAACCTGACCTTCTGGTAGGAGAGTCTTAAATCGGAAATGGTTTAACCGAATCACAACAGGAAACAGCTCTGGTTACAGCCCAGCTTGCTTAGGTCCTAATGGGTGAAGAGAGCATCACATCCCTGCTTCCCAAAACTCTGGGTATAGCAGGTAGTTGTCCTAAGGGGCCTTGGCAAAGGGTGTTGGACTTTGCCTTTGGGATTTCTGCTGTCAGAACTGCCTAAAGAAGAATGAATATTTGCCACAGGAAGAAGCAATAATCCAATCATTGGGAACCCTGTCTCTCAGTGTAGTTAATTTCTATCTAATTAGCCAGTAACTACACTTAAAATAAAGAACAGTTGGTAATCAAAAACAGGTGGATAAAGGATGAGCAATTGTGCGACAGGATAGAATTACTGGGCCAGAACAAAGTTGGGGGAGAGTGAGAGACACGACGCTTCAGAGAAAACATGGCTGGGAGCGGAGTGATCGTCGACAGGCAGCTGTGGGTCTCCTCAAGCTTTATATCAGCTTTTCCTTGTGTTTGTTAGCCATCAATACACTGATTTTAATCACCAAAAAAATTATGTATATATATTATATTTTATACATACATTTATATCAATATATAAATTTTAAATGTATACGTATGTATTACATTAACCACAACTGGTTAATTGTATCCAACTATACTGTGTGTGCCCCTGGGTGTACGTGTGTACAATTTTTAACCAGCCATATAGTATACACTTATGAACATATTATATATACATATATTTTATATGTATTAACTATAATATATGTATATACAGATATAATTTTAACCAGTCATATATACATACATATGCGTATTATACATACAAACATATGTCTATAGTTTTTACTATGTATTAAATATATTGTATATTTTAACCAGCCATACATAAGTAAATACATAATTCTATATGTATAAAATACAATATGTATGTACAAAAATAGATGTAATTGTACCCAACTATATATACACACATGTATATATGTATAAACATATGTGTGTATATATTATGTATATACATGTGTGTGTGTGTGTGTGTATATATATATATACACACACACACACACACACACACACACACATCTATATGAATTTTTAACCATCAGTGGCGCCCAGGACAGGGCTAAGATGAGGTAAGAAAAGCTATTACCTGGGCAAAGAATTTCGGGGGGACATAAAAAACGAAATTCAGTAGTCAAGTACATAATATTTTAATTACACACACACACACACACCCCCTCTGCTCCGAGACCATACGTCTTCCCACAAAGCAGACAAGGTAACATTTGCAGCCAGCCCTGGTACGTAAGTAAAGAAACTGACCTTGTTTAAACAGAGGCCTGACTTCTGACCTCAGCCCGGAGATGACCTCGAAGTCCTTGGAGTGTCCTGCCTGATAAGAGTGTCTTTTTCTTTGCCTGGGGACCTTGGATCACTGGATTTAGGGTCTAAAATGTGACATGGGGTGGGCGGGGGTCAGGTGCTGCCAGGGAGTTTGAGGGTGAGGGCTGGTCAAACTGGCAGGGATGCTGTGATGTAGGGTGGGAGCTTTGGGTCCTGCCCAAAGTTTCAGCTCCGACCTCCATAGCGGCTGAAGGCTGAGGTCCATCATGCAGGCCATTGACCATGGAGCCCTCGATAAAGTCTGAACACTGAGGGTGGGGTGAGCTTTCCTGGTTGGCGATGCTTCCTGCAGAGGTATGATCACCAGGGGTTACCAGGAGGAGTGTGTGCTCCACGGGGAGAGGACCACAGGGGCTCTGCGCTGGGTGCTTTCCTGGACCCTGCACGGGGCACCCCTTCCCCCGGACCCTGAGCTGTGCACCTCTTCCTGTGGCTGACTCCACTGCGTGTCCCTTGCATGGAATACACGAGAGCCCTAAGTGTATAACAGCTTGCCGTGAGTTCTGGGGTCCCTCTAGTGAATGATCAAACTCAAGCGTGGTCTTGGGGACCCCCAAAGGTTGCAACTGGTGGTCTGTGGGAACCGTTCCTTCTAAATCCGACCTTGGCTAAGTCTTGCACTGACCCTGTCTTGGCCGGATCTAATGAAATGCAGTGCCTGGAGGTTTCTTTGGAGCCTGGGTTTTTTGTTTTTTTTTAAATTTTTATTGGAGTAGAGTTGATTTACAATGTTGTGTTAGTTTCAGGTGTACAGCAAAGTGAATCCACTCTACTACTATTATTTTTTGGTTCTTTTCCCATGTAGGTCATTACGGAGTACTGAGTAGAGTTCCCTGTGCTACACAGCAGGTTCTTATAAATTATCTATTTTACATTTAGTACTGTGTATCTTCCAGTTTATCCCTCCCCAGCTCCCCCTTTCCCCTTTGGTAACCATAATTTTATCTTCTATGTCTGTGAGTCTGTTTCTGTTTTGTAAGTGAGTTCATTTGTGTCATATTTTAGATTCCACATACAAGTGATACCATATGGTATTTGTCTTTCTCTGTCTGACTTACTTCACTTAGTATGATCATCTCTAGGTCCATCCATGTTGCTGTGAATGGCATTATTGCATTCTTTTTTATGGTTCAGTAATATTCTATTGTGTATATGCACCCCATCTTCTTTATCCATTCATCTGTCCATGGACATTTAGGTGGCTTCCATGTCTTGGTTATTGTAAATAGTGCTGCAATGAACATTGGGGTGCATGTATCTTTTCAAATTATAGTTTTCTCTGGGTATATGCCCAGGAGTGGGCTGGCTGGGTCCTATGGTAGTTCTATTTTTAATTTTTTAAGGAACCTCCATACTGTTCTCCACAGTGGCTGCACCAATTTACATCCCCAACAGTGTAGGAAGGTTCCCTTTTTGGAGCCTGGGTTTTTGATCATACTTTTCTCTTTTTCTTCACAAATACGTGTGTGTCTGTGTGTGTGTGAAAGAGAGAAAGAGAGAGATTAGCAAGACAGACCCCTTCTTATTTTTGTGTGGTTCGCAGCCATCTACTGAGAGTCTAGTGATAACGTTGTCCCAGGATTGGAATTTAAAATGTCCACCAGAAGCCTTGACGTGGACGGGACCTTTGGCGGCTTTCCTATCTTCCTGGCGATTTATCCTCTTTGCGGACTTGTAGCCACACATCTGTTTGTATTTATATCCAGATGAAGCAAGTCTGGGAGGCTCTCATTTACAAGCTGACCTCGGAGATATTGTAGGTTCACTGCAATCAAGTAACTGGCAATAAAGCAAGTCCCACGAATGGTGCTGGTTCTCGGCCCGCTAGATTGTAGTCTAATTAAGTGTGCGGTATCGTGACATCGAATAAAGCAACGTACCCTCATTACAACGCATTTTATGGCGAAAAAACGCTAACCGTCCTCCAAGCCTTCAGTAAGTTGTAGTACTAACTTCAAAGCTCACTGATCACAGATGATTATAACTAACGCAATCAGAGTGGAAAAGTTTGAGATACTGGAAGAATTACCAAAAGGTGACCCAGAGACAAATGGTTTTGGAAAAATGGCACTGATCGACTTGCCCCATGCAGCGTAGGCACAAAACCTCAAATTGTAAAAAAATAAATAAATAAAAGTGCAATATCTGTGCACGCAATAAAATGAGACATGCCTGTAATTTTTCATGGGGGGATTTAGGAAGGGCACAAACACCCCATCACACTGACCTCGGTTAATCATAAGGCACATCTGAATTGCTCACGCTTGTAGCACCCCATAGGCAGTTGTGTACTTTTTTTTATTATCTATTATTTATTTATTTATTTATTTATTTATTTATTTATTTATTTATGGCTGTGTATGCCTCTTCGTTTCTGTGCGAGGGCTTTCTCTAGTTGCGGCAAGCGGGGGCCACTCTTCATCGTGGTGCGCGGGCCTCTCACTATCGCGGCCTCTCTTGTTGCGGAGCACAGGCTCCAGACACGCAGGCTCAGTAATTGTGGCTCACGGGCCCAGACACTCCGCGGCATGTGGGATCTTCCCAGACCAGGGCTCGAACCTGTGTCCCCTGCACTGGCAGGCAGATTCTCAACCACTGCGCCACCAGGGAAGCCCCAGTTGTGTTTTTTTTTTTTTTTTTTTGTCATTGATCCAATTTACTTCCAAAGAAACTTGAATCCCAACCTGGCTGTGACTTTTCACAAGACAGGTGATACACTGCTATGACCCATCCCGTCTTCTGGTGCAAGTGATTCTGAACGGTTGGGAAGTTTAGGAACAAAGAAGCACTTGTACCGAAACCAATCCATTTTGGAGACTTTCTTTAGACCTGTCTTCTCTCTGTATGACTTCGTTTTGCATTTGGTGAAATTGGAAATGAGTTATAAGGTATGGCTGGGGTTCTGGTTTTCCAAGAAAAATAACGGACAAAAATCTAGAGGACTTTTGCAGACGCAGGGTTTTGGTGGGTGAGGCCGTGAGCAGGGCGGCAGCATGTGGTCACATGGGTTGAAAGCACAGTCTGGGATGTCAAGACATGGGTTCTCCCAGGAATACCTAAACCCACATGTCATGTGGCCGGTCAAGCTGACGCTTGGCAACGTAAAACATTCTCTAATTCGCAGAGCAGAGAAAGACGCATGCATCCACTCCAGTACGACCGTTTTTATGGACCTAGGCAAATATTTCACAAGTGTGTGGTGGCGTGACATGCTCTGGTTATAGCTGACTTAAAATCTTTGAAAAGAACAAGTGTTGACTTCCAGGACTTTTATGCTCTATAAACATAATCTGTTTTACCTAAAACGTGGATTCCCTGAGGCTGCAGGCAATTTTGCCCTAAAGGAACCCATTGGATGGGTGAAGCCATGCAGATCCCGAGCCCCTGAATTGAAACAATCTTGAAGATTTGAAAACGGTTAGGATTTGACCATGTCTATGAACTCAAAAAACATTGGACGAGATCAAAAAAAAATCATGGGCGACTTTTTGCTTTCACGGTGGTGATGGACACATTTCCAAGAGAGCGTGTATCTTTTATATTTGTACTGGCTTCTGCGTTTCCCCTGCAACAAAGCCCTCTTGTGAGATTTTAAACTTATAAAAGTATATTATGCCTGAAAGCGTGCCCTTGGGACTGTTCACAGCTGTACGACTAAATGATGAATTTATTACAGTTCCTGTAATTCCTCCAGTCTCACCAAACACAGTGGTTCCTCAGGAATATGCAAGTTCATAGACGCTGAGCTAGCATTTCTATAAAACTGTTTATTTTTTAACCTGAGGAGAAAAGGAGTTACATGTTGGCATCCGTACGTGCCGTTTTAAATCATTGACGCAGTGTTTTGACATTTTGACGCAAAATGGATCGAGGAATTTTCCATGAATAGATTTGAAGGGGAATTTTAATTTTTTTACAGCGCACCTGAAAAGCTAACATTACTTTGGAATCAATTCACCCACAAATATGATTGCCTTTTATTACTACCTGAGGAAATGAGAATAACAAAATACCTCTTCCAAAATGATAGCGTGATTTGAGAGAAAACCGAAGCTCAGCGGATTTCCTTAGTCGCCTGAAGTTTTGCGTGATTCCCTAAATGGTTAAATCCTTATGGGTGTATTGCCGCCATCGACAACGCGCCGGATCAGACTCGCCCATGAGCTAACGGTTTCTAAATGTTAAAATACTTTTAAAAATTCAAAGGAAGGGTGATATTTGTTGACATAACGTTTTATTGGCAAACAGCTGTGCTCATTCATTTATGAATCACCTGTGGCTGCTTTCGTGCTATGATGAAATAGATAAAACCACATGACCCACAGAACTGAAAATATTGACTATCAGGCCTGAAAACGTTTGCTGATTTCTGGTTTTACGTAGTGAGTTAAGCAACCACTAATTTTGGAATTCTGTAGGTTAGGGAGCCAATAGATGTAGGTAGATGTCAACCACCCATTCAGGGTTCTTGCAAATGACTTGAACAGGACATGAAAACATTCAGACATTAGAAATGAGAGATCCAGAAAGGAGAACAGTCACATATGTTGGCACGAAGAAAACCCCAAGGAAGAGATGCAAGTTGAGCGAGATCTTTGGGGATAAGGCAAATCTTGGAAGAGAAAGCACCTCGTTAATTTAGGGCATCTTTTTCCAAAGCAGGTAAGGTGGGGACACCATCCTTACAGGTGGGTGTTTCTGCCTGGGGTGGCAAGAGCAGTGGCCTTTGGGGTCATCACCATCCCAACTCTACCTTTCCTTCCTCCTCGTCACCTCCTATCCCGTCCCGAGCTAGAGGGTCTACACAAACGAGTATTGTGCCTGTGAAGAGTTGGACTCTGTTCATCAGTTTTAGCGGAAACTAACAGAAAATAATCATCCTCACAGGGTCACACAATGAGGAAATGCATGCTCGCACACAATGAGGAGTGCTAGGCACGGAATCATTGGGTTTGGCCATCTTCCTCGTCTGGGCTTTGTCTACAGGCTAGCTTCACTCGTGGTGTTGAGATGTAGACTGGACATCCCTGGGGATGTCCACATGTGGCAGAAAGGGACCCCTCTTATCCTGTGTCCCTGTCCCGGGGAGAGGGAACTTTATCTAATAGCTCCCTGGAAGACCTGATCTCCTGTTTTTACGTAAAGTTGTGTTATATGCCTACACTTAACTCATACATGATGTGGAAAATGGAACCACCCATGGTTACCTTGATACAATCAGCATTTCACCAAAATCCTCCCTTGGACTATATGACCTCAGGAAGGAGAAATGGATACCCCCCCAAAACTGGTGTCTACTAGCAATAAATAAGGGGAGATTGGACGAAAGTTGGCATCAGATACTCAATAAGAGTTTCCTAAATTGATATAGGACCTGTACCCTGAAAAAACAATCATTTTTACTCCAGAGCTGTGAGTACCAGGATACCCCAGCTTTTTCTGGGACGTGCAGCTGATTGCGAAGACTCAAGTACCAACGATTTCTTTTTTGCTTCTTTCTTCAGAAATCCTTTGGCCTATTTCAATTTCCTTTCTTGCGTAATTTGTTAAAATTAGCCAGGACAGCTGTGCGAACACTTGCCTCGGCTAATTTCAAACTGGCGTGTGTCCAGTATCGTGGAAATTCCACTTCCTATGGGTCTGAATAACTGTGGTCCACAGGTACAGGCAACAAGGCTGTGGTCGTTCCCCCAGTCAGATTTCACAGTTGGTAGATCTTGTGATCTGTTTAGTTTCACTGGTAGCCCCTATCTTTTGTCAGAACCGAAGTGTGGGAAGCCAGCCCAGCTCTGAGGTCAGCTTTGGGTGCAGAGAGGAAGACACTCCTTCCAAATTCCCTTTTTGTGAAGCACTGCTTTCTTCATAATGCCCTTGGACCTTACAGAGTGACTTCTCTTTGGTCTCATCGTGTAGAGGCAAGGAGAAGCCCTACAATTTATCATCTTTGGATGAAAACGGGGGAGAACTTGTCTTTTCAAAAATTGAAAGAAAAGAATTTTCTACTTATGAAAATCCCTGTTGAGGTGTAGGAATAGGCTGGTCAGACATAGTAATACAGCAACAGTGTTTCACAGGGTCAGAAACCGTCCATGTAATTTCATTTTCATTTGTGTCTTGAGAAATGGAATATTGCCGGTCATATCAGTAAACAAAGAATGTCAGTCATCAGAAATTTCAGCCACAGCATATGGTGAGCCGCTGAGCCCTGAGGGAACCCAGGAAGGAAAAGAAAGAATTCCTGCCATCTAGCAGCCATCAGGCTGCAGCCGCTCTCCACGGTGAGCCCTGAGGAAACTCAGGATGTGAAAACACAGGACCCTGGCCCCAGAGAGCTGAGGTGCCTATCAAAGGAATGCTTTCAGTGAGCCCAAACTCTCTTGCATCTTCTCATACATAGAAAAGCCCTAAACTCCTTAACATGAGGTATCCGGTTTCCTTCCATTAATAGTGATCTTTTGTTCCCACTACCTGCCCTTTGTTGCAAAACTTCGATATAACATAGCTACGCCTTCACCTCCTCGGACCAGTTCTCTCAGGGTTACTTGAGATGATGCCTCCCGGGCTTGAAGTCCTAAAAATATTCGCTGAATAAAACATGACTCTCAACTTTTAGGTTGTGAATATATATATATATATAATTTTTATTCGACAGTCTCAATGTTAGAGATTAAATGATGCAATTATTTGGATAGTTGCAGGTATAAAGGTTAATGGAAGAAAACTTAAATTCTGCTGTTGTCAGTAAAATGTCAACCTACTCTACGTAATTTTAGTAGACATATATTGAAATCTCCGTTTCACATTTCATCTGTGACCATACTGGTATCTGTTAGAAATAGACCACAAAGATGCAATCAGTGTTTTTAACAAATATCTTGTTAGATTTTAATTCTTTGGGGCTCTGAATTGTGTCTTCCAACTCCCCCAAATTTGAGTCTAGGTACTTTTGGGTTAATTGATTACCTGACATCAGCCTGTGAAACTAAGCATAAGAAAAACATTAGATGCTATTACGAAGCGCTCAAGAAAGTGTAATAACTCACACCTGTGTCCTTCAACCTTGCATAATGTCCTATTGTTAGGGTTCATTATTACCTGTCAACTTAGTCCTTTTTCCATGTAAAGTGAGGTACTTTATAAAGTTTTCATCCATCAATTTGTTTTTTAAGATTTTTTTTTGATGTGGACCATTTTTAAAGTCTTTATTGAATTTGTTACAATACTGCTTCTGTTTTAGGTTTTCCTTTCGCTGATTTGTGGGTTTTTTTGGCCGTGAGGCACGTGGGATCTTAGCTCCCTGACCAGAGATCAGACCCACACCCCCTGCCTTGGAAGATAAAGTCTTAACCACTGGACCGCCAGGGAAGTACCTGTCCATCAATTCTTAATGTTTGAATTTCCTATTATCACATTTGGATAAACGTATGTCTATACTGTCTACTCTAGTGAGCTGCAAATTACATTCTGATACCTGAAGGGAGTGTATATAAACCTTTATCCCAAGTTTGCAATTTATTCCTAGCTTATTTACAGTAGAAACAATTAAATATACGAAAATGCGAGAATGTGAAACACGGGCATTCCTATCGGCACCACCGTGGGTTGCTGTCGATTTTTTTTCTTGGTGTACATCTTTCTTTTTCAGCAATCAATATTGCGGTGATTGTGTTGGAAGCAATGGCTTGACTTTTCCGCCATCTACTCAGGCTGTCCCGTGAGTTACCTGCGCTGTCTGGGAGACACATGTGGCATGACCAAGACACAGCTCCATCACGGAGATGGTGTTGCTTGGTTGTTTGTCACTTTGTTTCTCTCTGCTCTCCTCCTAAAAGAAATAAAGGGTAACTGAGGCTTTCTATTTCTCTTCTAAATGTGCACTCAATGATGCTTCTCTTTGAATGACGGAAATGTTGGGTTTACAGAGCCATAACAGCTACCCTTGGGGTGTCTCCTTTCTCTGAAAAAAAAAAAGTTTGTTTTTTCATCTGAAATGAAAGCATTGAGCCTTTCAACTCAAGGGAAAAAATAAACATGGAGTAAGTCTTCTCTGGTGTTGATACAATTCATCCTGAGTCCTTTCCCAGCAATATGGTGGCTATATTTTCCTAATCATACTTGGCCCACATGCACCAGGAGGAAGTGGGGGGCACCGGGATAAAGAAGGATGTTGAGGCCAGGAAAACTGTCCTGGAACTGACCATTTCTGTGTCCTTGACTCTCCGGTTACCTCATTAACTCCTGTCACCTCATCTATAAAGTGGGCACCATTCTATCTGCTTTCTCCTTTTTCTTGTAAGGTTGGCATGAGTTCGGGTTCAATAAACATGCATCTCCATTCTTCTTTTTCTTCTCTCATCCCATCTCCCTTTCTCTTCTATGGGCAGCTCCCTTCCTTTTCTTTCTCCCGGTGGGTAAAATGACAGAGAGCAATTGTTTAATCAGTATTTTTTATTGAAGTAGAGATGATGTACAAAGGTGTGTTAATTCCTGCTGTACAGAAAAGTGATTCGGGTATACATATACATGCATTCGTTTTTTCATATTCTCTTCCATGATGGTTTATCACAGGATATTGAATATAGTTCCCTGTGCTCTACAGTAGGACCTTGTTCTTTATCCATCCTATGTATAGTAAGTTGCGTCTGCTAACCCCAAACTCCTATTCCTTCCCTTCCCCGCCCCCTCCACCTTGGCACCCACGAATCAGTAAGAGAGAGTATTTTAAGTAGGAGCTGCCCTTAGGAGTCCTGGCTACATGGCCCCCAAATTAGCAGCTGCTCGCCTTCTTCAGGGGAGTGAGTCTGGGCGAAGCCTGGTGGCTCATTCACCGCCACCGTACACCCCTTGCCCCGCGGCTAGGAGCAGTTATCATAAACTGGCTCCCGATAAGCTCCGGACAGGTTGTATCTTAATCTTGTCTAAGATCAATGAGACACTCGTTTCCTCCAGTCCAAGGGAGCGTTGCTGTTTAATGTTCACCAGCACACGGAGGAAAACGGGGGGCATGGAAGGTATTTTCAATAAACACTTGGATGTGATTGGATAAAGCTGAGTGGAGCACCGTGGTGAGTTTCCTAGGGCTGCTGGAACAAAGTACCGCAGACGGAGTGGCCTAGCTCTACAGGAAAGTGCCATCTGGGGGCTGGAAGTGCAAAATGAAGATGCTGGCAGGGCCGCGCTCCCTCTGAAACCCGTAGGGGAGGATCCCTCCTCGTCCCTCCCAGCTTCTGGGGGCGGCCGGCCATGCTTGGCGCTCCTGGCCTTGTAGCTGCATGTCTCCAATCTTCTCCCCGTGTGCCTGAGTCATCACATGGCATTTCCTTCCTCTTAGAAGGTCAAGTCCCACCCTGATGACCTCATCTTGGCTTATTTGTATCTGTAAAGGCCCTGTTTCCACATAAGGTCACATTCATGCATATGGGGCTTCAGACTTCAACCTAGCTTTTTCAGGGACACAATCCACCCAATAAAAGGTATGAGAGACAAAGCAACAACAAAACAACAATATAAATTCATAGAAGAAGGGAAAACCTGGTATCGGAGTCCATCGGGTTGACTGTAATGCCAAGAACGTGTAACCTAAACTCAGTTCCTAAGTGTTCAAAATATCATGGAGTACCAGATACACACTGAGTGAGTCTGCAGGGCTTAAACCTCTTCGGGTCAGCACACTCCTGACACTGAAGCATAAGCCTCGTCCTACAGCAAGACCACGCCACGTACGCACACGAGACACGTTCTCAGAGCTCTCACCAACTTCAGAATATCTCCGGTGTCCTCAGATCTCCATTCCAAGAAGGGCCGGCTCGTAGACGTTCAGCTGACAAGTGGGTCAGAGCCAACTGAGACCTGGAGAGGTTGGGGGGATTCCAGGGAGAAACGGAAAATGATGAAAGTCTTGGCAAAAGGCTACTAGAATATGTCTAAAGAGAGAAACACCCTTCGGAGGAAATGGGACTGGTTAAAGGAGCAGTCTTCAGTCCACGTCTGAGCGACTGAGCAGGGTCCAGGGTAATATGCCACGTAACTGCAAAATTTAAAAAACTCTCAGCAGCTCCCTCAACCTCTCTTGGTAGCCATTGCCCAGAAAACTCGGAAGAGTGTTTACTGACTGTTGACTAGCTGTCCTGGAGGAGAGGACGATGAGAACGGAGAGGAAACCTTGAGCATCAGAGGCTTATAGACTCGCACATGACACGGCTCAGGCTGCCGCATCAGGGGAGCCCAGACGGGCTGGCTTATTCAAGAGACATTTATTGTCTCCCAGTTTGGAGGCTGGATGTCTGAGATCAAGGTGTCAGCAGGGCTGGTTTCTAGGGAGAGGTCTCTTCCTGGCTTGCAGATGGTGGCTTCTCCCTGTATCTTCACGTGGTCGTGCCTCTCGGTACCTGCAGAGAGATAGACAGAGAGAGAGAGACAGAGAGAGAGAGGGAGAGAACACGCTCTCTTCCTCCTATCAGGACACGAGTCCTATCAGATTAAGACTTCCCTCTGAGGACCGCCTTGATACTTAGTTACCTCGCAAAAGACCTGTCCTGCCCTTGTTCACTCTACCAAGTACAGTCACACTGAGCATTCCTGTTTGTAGCAAGTTTCTTCTTGCATATCAAATACCGAAGCCAAGATAAGCAGATATACATGGTGTATGTCATCTCTACACCCAAAACATGAGTTCATTTTCACAAATATAATTTAGCAGGGAGGAGAACTTTGCTCTGAACCAGACTGTCAAACTCTCTTGTACTTAGGAGTCACCTAAATGTTGGTTTTACCTTTTGTTTTAGTGTGGATTTATCGTCCACTTGTCATGTTCAATGTTGGCGACCCTTATTCTATGTACCAAGCAGGGGGGCCAGGATGGTTCACTTCCCAAAAGCCCTGCTCCTCCAGGATGCTCTGAAAATGGAATTTATATCCCGTCTCACGGAGTTCCTGCTGTGTTTGTGGATAACATCACCATGTCATCATTAAAGTGAGATGCTGCTTTGCAGGGGTGGATTGTAAAATCTTCTCCTGGCAGAGAGACCTGCGTTTGGAATTTCCCTTGGAGCACAAGGGACTGTTGCTGGGATGGAGGCTTAAACCACATGAGACTGGTCTTTAAAGAAATCTGGGAGGGCTTTTCCTTCATTTGAAACAGGAAACGGAGAGCCCCGAGGGGGAGTCGGAACGGTTGTCGGGGGTGACTCTCTCTTGCAGTTGGGGAGAACGGAGGGAGAGCTTGGGGATCTGAGGTCTCCTGTGAATCAGGTTTGGGAAAAACAAGCCACTGAACTTGTACCAGGAAACTTGGTGTAACCAGGATTTTATTGCCCATCTGGAAGATGTTTTTAGGTGTCCAGAGCCTTTAAAATGAATATCTGCATTTTTGCAAGCAGAAACACGCTCACTACACACCAAAGACATCAGGGCTTTGCATTATCGTGTGTAGGGTGAAGGATGCCTACAGCATGGAGTTTTAACCCTCCTTTTCAAATTCCTGTGCTAAATAAGTATAGGATTCTCTAACTGGGTTGAACCATAGCAGAGGTGAAGAATAAAAGGAAATGATTTGGAAATGTCCTAATACTTAACAATTCAGGTCACTCCACCACTTTCTGGGACAGAATCTTTGGATGGAGTTCATTATTCTCACTTCATATCCCATTAAGACGTCATCTCTAGATTATGCTAAACCGCCCATTCATCACAAAACCAAGAATACGTTTCTGCAATAATTCTTTTCCATCTTGCTGTACTGTATTTGATTTCCACCGTGCTACCCCAGGCTTAAGGACATGACCCAGGGTGTGCAGCGGTTGACAGAACATACCCTCACAATGCTCTTTTAAAATGATTATACTTATAGGGACTTCCCTGGTGGCGCAGTGGTTAAGAATCCGCCTGCCAGTGCAGGGGACACGGGTTCGAGCCCTGGTCCGGGAAGATCCCACATGCCGCGGAGCAACTGAGCCCGTGCGCCACAACTGCTGAGCCCACGAGGCACAACTACTGAGCCCGTGCGCCTAGCGCCTGTGCTCCACAACAAGAGAAGCCACCGCAGTGAGAACCCACGCACCGCAACAAAGAGTAGCCCCCGCTCGTCGCAACTAGAGAAAGCCCACGTGCGGCAACGAAGACCCAACGCAGCCAAAAATAAATAAATAACTTTAAAAAAATAAAATGATTATACTTATAATAAACATCTTTTCATATTAAGCATGTGTGTTCAGTGAAATATCAGAAATGAAGAGCTATGAGCCGGTGTTTGTCTTCAAAGCAACTCAGCAGAGGGAGTCTTGGGAGCTCAGAGGTCTTTGTTGGGGCCAAATGTGTAATGTGGGCAGATAAAGATAAGGTGAATGTTTCCGACGTCTGCGTCAGACTTGGGCACCAGATAAGTTAAAAAACCCACAGCAGAGGCTTATGCACTTCCGAGTGCCGCTTGCGAGAGACCAATTCTGAAATCCTTCGCTCTTGGCTTTCCAAGAGTTCACTCGAAAAGCAAGGTCTTTTTCGGGAAGAAACAGGGTGAGCTGACGTGGAAAGAATGGGAACAACAGTCCCCTAGTAGAGGGGATTATTTTTTAATGAGTTTAGTGTTTTTACTGTCAATTTTCCAAAGTACCACCAGAAGCCAGCATCTTCCTTCAACCTCGTTATCGGGTTAGGGGCCCAGGAATTCGTCTGAATCCCTTAGACTTTCTCTTTAAACAGTGACAAGGATGCCGGGCGAGATAAGGTCCCAGATGGGAAAGCCAAACTCGGTCACCGAAGCTGTGTGTTGGAGTGCCCTTCCGAAGCTCTTTACTCTGACGTTGTTCAATGTGTGTTGACGAGGGGCTATTTGCATTTTCCTTGACAACAGATTATGGAAAGCAGGTGTTACATGTGTCGATTTTTTTTTTTTCATTTTTTAGGATTCTAATTTTTATTTTTATTTTTTTTACATCTTTATTGGAGTATAATTGCTTTACAATGGTGTGTTAGTTTCTGCTTTATAACAAAGCGAATCAGTTATACATATGTTCCCATATCTCTTCCCTCTTGCGTCTCCCTCCCTCCCACCCTCCCTATCCCACCCCTCCAGGTGGTCACAAAGCACCAATCTGGCCAGGAAGCCTGTGCTTTACGATAGAATGGTGACCGGTTTCCCCAAAGGTGCGTCAGGAGGAAGCATCGTGCTTTCTTAGAGACAGAGCCATCCACGCTGAGTTCTTTTATTGTCTTTAAAGATGGGCACCTAGGGCTTCCCTGGTGGCGCAGTGGTTGAGAGTCCGCCTGCCGATGCAGGGGACACGGGTTCGTGCCCCGGTCCGGGAAGATCCCACATGCCGCGGAGCGGCTGGGCCCGTGAGCCGTGGCTGCTGAGCCTGCGCGTCCGGAGCCTGTGCTCTGCAACGGGAGAGGCCACAACGGTGAGAGCCCCGCGTACCGCAAAAAAAACAAACAAACAAAAAACAAAATAAAGATGGGCGCCAGTTCTCTTTCTGGCTCTTCTGAGCGCTCATGGGGCTGGGGAACCTGGGCAGGATGCTTGGCTGTCTCTCACTTTGGGTCTAGTCATCAGCCTGCCGGTGTCTCCTCTGCCCCAAGGCTGTCTGGACCTTTAGCCAGAGGCGCTGTGGACGCCGGTCCCATCATCCCAACCGCCATGACCACAGAGAAGGCCAAGTGAGAGACCACAGCTGGACCCGGAGAGGGTCCCCGCCGGGCACACCCGTGGCTAAGTATCGCTGGGGCAGCAGAATGTGTGGGGACCTGGACACGGAGACCCAGACACGGAGACCTGGCGTGGATTCACCTCTGACTGGCCAGCTTGGTTATGATAGCGTTTTTCTTCACGAAGAATCTCATATGCATTTGAGACACCCTGGCTTCCCTTAATCTTCAGATGCAGCTTGGCTTTTAAAAACTGTATCTAAGACCTAAATAGATATGTCTCCAAAGAAGATACACAGAGGGCCAAGAGGCACATGAAAAGACGCTCAACATCACTAATTATTAGATAAATCCAAGTCAAAACTGTAATGAGGTATCACCTCACACCAGTTAGAATGGCCATCATTAAAAAGTCTACAAATAACAAACGCTGGAGAGGGTGTGGAGAAAAGGAAACCCTCCTACACCGTTGGTGGGAATGTAAGTTGGTGCAGCCACTGTGGAGAACAGTATGGAGGTTCCTTAGAAAACTAGAAAGAGAATTACCACATGACCCAGCAATCCCACTCCTGGGCATATGTCCAGAGGAAACTCTAATTCAAAAAGACGCATGCACCCCAATGTTCACTGCAGCACTATTTACAATAGCCAGGACATGGAAGCAACTTAAATGCCCGTTGATAGAGGAATGGATAAAGAAGATGTGGTACATGTATACAATGGAATATTACTCAGCCATAAAAAAAGAAGGAAATAATGCCATTTGCAGCAACATGGATGAACCTAGAGATTGTCATACTGAATGCAGTAAGTCAGACAGAGAAAGACAAATATATGATATTGCTTATATGTGGAATCTAAAACAATGGTATAAATGAACTTATTTACAAAACAGAAATAGAGTTACAGATGTAGAAAATAAACTTATGGCTACCAAGGGGAAAAGGGGGGGAGGGATCAATTGGGAGATGGGGATTGACATAGGCACACTACTATATATAAAATAGATAACTAATAAGGACCTACCGTATAGCGCAGGGAGCTCTATTCAATGCTCTGTAATGACCTCTATGGGAAAAGAATCTAAGAAAGAGTGAATCTGTGTGTATGTATAACTGACTCACTTTGCTGTACACCTGAAACTCACAGAACGTTGTAAGCCCACTCTACTCCAATAAAAATTAGTTTAAAAAACTGTATCTTTAAAATCGTTTTTTTTGCCCCGACGTTTTCTTTTGCAAAGTTTAACAGACCAGCTGATACAAAATACACCAACCCTGCTTCAAACACATCCTGATGATAGCCAGAGCCTCAGCAGGCAGAGCAACGTTCCTCCGGCCCCAAATCCTTAAGGGGTTTAGGAGACTGCAGCTTAGCACAAATAAACATCTGCTGTCTTCTCTTCCTTTGCCCGGTCCTTTCAAGTCCAAAGGTTTATTATTACTGTTATTGTTATCATTATCATCCTTATTTCATCCTGCAGTAATCTACAATAATAGCTCTAAGAACTCAGTGCTTAGCAAACCTCTGAGCCCCCTTGATCCTCCCGATAGCAGTGATGAAAACAGATGCTCTTTGCTGAGCAGAGTGTGTTTCTGCCTCAAATCCTAAAGCCATGATGTCCAGACCCTACAGGACTGACTCACGGGTTGGATTTATTTTTTCCACAGTAGCCTTGAGAGCATCAGTGTAGGCAACGCTGGTTTTCTGGAAAAGCATGCATGATTCCATAAGAACAGTATTTATGTGCCGAGGAGCGCTGGAGATGTTGTTTTGTTGTTTGTTTTTTGTTGTGTTTTTTCTTTCGCCATTTCTAGCATCAAGCAGACTGCATTCCTTGTAAAGGCACCAGTTCGGCTCACCCTGGTGCACACGGTGTCTGGTTTGGTACCGATGACGGACAGCTGTTGTTGTTGGCGAGGCATGGCCGTTGATGACGGTGGTCCCGCTGATGTGCAAAGTCTGAAGAAGCTATAGGGTGGGTGTGATAAAGGAAGGAAGTGAGAAAACCCACAATGTCTGGGATGCTGGGATGCCGAGAGTCCCAGCTGGGTTTGCCTCCAGGTTGGAATATTTTGCTGTCCATCTAGTTAAAACGGAGGGGCCCTCTCCTGTACAGCACAGGGAACTATATTCAGTATCTTCTAACAACCTATAATAGGAAAGAATATAAAACATGGATGGACCTAGAGATTGTCATACAGACTGAAGTAAGTCTGACAGAGAAAGAGAAGTATCATAGGATATCACTTATATGTGGAATCTAAACAAAAATGATACAAACGAACTTATTTACAAGACAGAAATAGTCACAGATGTAGAAAACAAACCTACAGTTACCAAGGGGGAAGGGGGTGGGGAAGGATCGTTAGGGAGTTTGGGATTGACATGTACACACTACCATATTTAAAATGGATAAATAACAAGGACCTACTTACTGTAGCACAGGGAACTCTGCTCAACCTAAAATGGAAAAATAATTTGAAAAAGAATAGATACATGTATATGTATAACTGAATCACTTTGCTGTACACCTGAAACTACCACAACCTTGTTAATCAACTATACTTCAATCAAAAAATAAATAAAGGGGGAAAAAAACCTGAGGGGCCCTGCCTGTATGCATGCATTTCCATTATTACTGAGAAGGCCCTCCTTCATTCCGTTCTCAGGGAATAATCTGGGGGCATCTACGGAAAATACTCAGAGAGAAAATGTGCCGTTACGGGGATCTTAATCCTTCACCAAGGCAAGACCAGATGTGTAACTGATAAACACTACATTTTCCCCCGTTGAACTGTGTTCCACATGCCTGACCATATCTGAAGACTTACATCCCCATGGGTTCTCATAAAATACCCAGGGGTTCCCTGAAAACTAGATGATTAAGGGGGGAATCTAACCAATTAACCTTAAGGAAAGAACGCAATGCGTCCTCCACAACGCTTCTTTTTTTCTTCCTGGTAAAGTCCTGATTTTTTGTGTGTTTCCCTCCGCACACACACACATACACACATGCATGCGAGCACACACACACACACACACACACACACACACACTCACTCCGCTCATTCCAGATGGCAGGCGATACACAGTTTGTTTTTTTTTCTTAATGGCTAGCATTACTTTATATTTTAAATTGCAGACCAGGGTTGTGAAATGCTGCCTCTCAGCAGGGCTTTTTTTTTTTTTTTTTTTTTTTTTGGCTTTAGAAAAAGGTCCTTTGGAGTTTATTTATTCTGAAGAAGACATCAAGCATTTGGATGGAACCTACGTACCCCAAAGGAGCTTTGGCTTCTTTGCCGAAAAGCCTGTTTCTGGCCTCTCTCTTTAGCTGAACTTGAAAGCGGCTCTATCAACATGTGCGATAAAGAAACCTTTGCATCATCCTTCAGGCCGGGCTCTGCAGCGCCTGTGGATCTGTCGCCAGGAGGCCTGGGTCTCTCGTCTCTCCTTTATTCTGGTGAAAGCTCAAGCTAGGTTTCCAGCTCCACACACCAGAAAACCAGCCACATCGTTCAAAGACGGCTGGGTGACTAAGTTCAAGATTCCTGAAGCCTGAGTCGTGTCCTGTTTCTTTATTCTTCTCTCAGTGGGGTTATGTACGTGCAGCATCTGACATACATTTTCCTAGACTTTTGCTACCTATCCTTTAAGTAACTTAAGAAAGAGGACTTTGATAATCTCTAGAGACGGTCATACTAAGTGAAGTAAGTCAGCAAGAGAATGACAAATAGATGATATCACTTATAGGTGGAATCTAAAATAGGACACAAATGAACATGTTTACGAAACAGAAGTGGACTCACAGACATGGAAAGCAAACTTACGGTTACGAAAGGAGAAGCAGGGGAATACATTAGGAATTTGGGATTAACAGATACACACTAGTCTATATAAAATAGATAACCCATTAGGACCTACTGGATAGCACAGGGAACTAGACTCAATATTTTGTAATAACCTATAAGGGAAAAGAATCTGAAAAAAATGATTTCTCTATATAGATATTTCTATATACAGATACAGATATATATAACTGAATCACTTTGCTGTACACCTGAAACTAACACAATACTGTAAATCAACTATATTTAATTAAAAAGAAATTAATTGTTTTTAAAAGAAATTAATTTTTTAAAAAAGAAAGATAATCCTGCTATCCTCTTGTTTTCTTTTGGGCTTTTTTTCCACCATTAGTTAGAACCCATGCTGCCAGAAAACACATGCGTTGCTACCCAAAAACAGCCGTGTTCTGCTTCAAGCCCATGGCTTTTAGAGGAGACCCCCCCCTTCCCCTTTAGATGCTGGGATGGGGGAGGGGCTCACACTTGGCTCTCAGCAGCCTCCCCGCTGCCCTGGGGAGTGAGATAAGGCCAGAGATAAGATCAGCTCTTCAAAGCTCTTTTAATTGGAAAGAACTTGAGTTGGGGTTTCTCCCCACACCTAATGTTCCAAAGGCAAGAAATTCTTAAATATAGACTCACTTTCTGTTTCTCTCCAACTTTTTGAGCAGCCCATAGATTTTTGTTTTTGTCTGTATAAAATCACTTTTAATTGAAAGCACCAAAGACTTGTGGAAGGAATTCTTGTTACTCCTTTCTCTGCAGCTCAGACTTAGTTAAGTTTCCGTAGTAAATTGAGATGAAAAATCTTACAGTTCTAATGCAGGCTAATGATGGAGTTGTGGTTGAACCCTAGGAAGGAAAGCCTGTAGAGTCCCACCAGCCCCAGGACATCTTCGGAACAGTGGGTGGCGACTAATGACTGAGGTCAGAAGCCTAGAGTAGGGCAAGGAGGAGATACTGCAGATGGCAAAGCACTGGTCCTTGTTCATCGCCACCATATAAATCCCAGGGACAGCCCGGGAGAAGCTACCTCATCATGCTCCCTGGTTTGGCATCCATCCATCGTTTGACTTGGTCTCCACCATGACTTGGAGGTCCTGGAAACACCCCCCCCCCCCAAGTTCAAGTCATTTAAATCCAATTACCCTTGGCTGCTCTCAGGGTGGCCTCAGTCTTTCAGAGAGATGTCACCCGTCCCCACTAAGCCTTCGTACAGTAGGTGTGAGAGGTGGAAATTTAAGACCACCGTGATCTCTGTTCCCATGATGATACTACATGGCACAAGTCTTTGTGCAGATGGAATGAAGGTTGTAATAACTTTGCTTAGAGGTAATCTAAAGGGAAATGATACAGATTGGCCAAGTCTTGTCACATGAGTCCTCTGAAAGTGGAGTGTTTTTCTCTGCTGATTGTAGACGGGAGAGATTCCAAGGGTGAGAAGGATTCTGTCCACCCTTGTGGACTTGAAGATGGCGGGGCTGCATGGCGAGACATGAGGGTGGCCTCTAGAAGCTGAGAGCAGACCCCGGCTGACAGCCAGGAGATCAACGGAAACCTCAGCCCTACAACAGCAAGGAAATGAATTCTGCCAACAAGTAGGGAACAGGAATAAGTAGGGAACAGGAATGAGTAGGAAGCAGGTTCTTGCCAAGAACCTTCAGATAAAGACCCTACCTACCTGGCCAACACCTTGATTCTGACCTTGTGAGGTACCAAGACACAACTTAGCCAAACCCAGTCTTTGGGGCTTTTGACCCACAGAGAATGATAAATGGGAGTTTGGGATGAGCAGATGCAAACTAGTATATACAGGATGGATAAACAACGAGGTCCTCCTGTAGAGCACAGGGAACTCTATTCACTATCCTGTGACAAACCATCATGGAAAAGAATATGAAAGAAACAATGTCTCTGTGTATAACTGAGTCACTTTGCCATACAGCAGAGACTGACACAGCATTGTAAATCAACTCTACTTCCATAAAAATTTTTTTAAAAAACATTAAAAAAGATAAATAAGTAAGAATAGTAAGCAGGCATTGTTCTAAGCCATTGAGTTTGTCATAATTTGTTATACAGCAGTAGAAAATTCATTAGACCATAACTTTGCCTTCTATTGCCAAAATTAGGGCAAATATGTCTCGTTGTACATCTGCAATTAACACAGTTATCTCCCATATACACAAAGGGTTACCTGTGATGAGCAGTACTGAGATCTACCACTTCCATAAAAGAAAATGGAATTTGCTTAGACATTCTTTTTATTGAAGTATAGTTGATTTACAATATTATATTACTTTCAGTATCTACAACATAGTGATTCAATATCTTTATAGATTACACTCAAAGTTATTACAAAATAATGGGTATATTCCCCTGTGCTGTACAGTATATCCTTGTTGCTGGATCTATTCTATACATAGTAGTTTGTACCTCTTAATCCCCGACCCCATCTTGCCCCTCCCCGCTTCCCTCTCCCCACTGGTCCCCACTGGTTTGTTTTCTGTATCTCTACAGTCTCTTTAAAGCTCATTTTAAGGGTCTCCTCCACCGAAGTTAGGAAGTGTTTGAAGTGTGGCACTGAAATACCTCACAGCAGTTTTGGGAAAGCATGGTAAATCCAGGCAGGAATTCCTGCTCTGTGTCTCTATGAAACTTAACTTCTAGTGACACACTTTTATTTATTTATTTTGCTGCAATGGGAACATAGGCACTAAATAACTTTTAAGGTGTATCGCCACTCTGAAATCATTTATAATGTTTGTAACGTGGAAGGCTCACCTTCCAGCATCCCCTTGAATTCTGTTCCTTGCATAGGCTGGCCTTACCTGTTGGGGAAGAGTTTTGCGGGGCTGGGGTAGAGAATGAGATTGCATTTCTGGGTAGGGTTTAAAGAGCGATGCACATTTTTTAGTTTATAAATATACAGGTCAGCTTTAAGGAGAAGAGAGGGCTCCAGCATGGCAGGGAAAAGGTCTGCAGAGCCCCAAGAATATGGGAGGAATACCAAGGCTTTCAGGTGTGTGTGTTTAAGAGGTTTAAAAGATTGAAATGAGAGTTCCTCCAGGTGCCTGGAAAATTGCATCTCTCTCTCTCTCACACCTGCTCTGTGGCACTGCTGCGTCTTTAGTTTAACAAGCATGCGAAGATGTGATTTCAGTATAAGCCATCTCAAATCCGTTGATCCCACGTGGAAGTAGGTGGCGTAGAAATGACGTCTAAATGAGCATGCATTTGGCTGTCATGGGCAGTATTTTGGTTTGTGGAAGAGAATTGCAGTGTGTGTGTGTCAGTGTGTGAGAGTGCAAGAGGGGACACACAGCCTGGGATGTCCAGGGACAGGTGGTTCCAATAAGCAGTGTGGATACATGGTAAGGGAGAGTTAATTGTATTTTCTTTTTCTAACAACTTTTCACAACTATAACTCACACAACATACAATCCACCTACTTAAAGTTGCACAATTCAATGGTTTTTCGTATTCTCACAGCCTCGTGCTACTGCTACCAAGTCCAAGTTCATGCAGCTAAGACAGGCCAATAAATCAAAAGACAAGGTGCTGGGGCAGGCGGACTCTCAACCACTGCAGCACCAGGGAAGCCCTCAGGCTTCTTTTATACTACAATGGGAGAGGGTGCGGCTGGGTGTTGCAAACCTCTTGGTGCGGGAATCCTTTGTTCTTGCAGCTGTCCACGTGGGTCAGGTCAGGATGCTCCTAAAAGCCTCCAACAGGACAGACTTATTCTCTGTCCTGCAACTTTTTATCTCTGTATGAATGAAGAGTGTTAATACCTTTAAATGTCAAGCCTGGGAGGCGGAGCCTTGAAAACGAGCAATTATGTATATTTCAAGCTAAAGGCAACATTCTTTTACCAGAGGTGCAGAGCCAGCATTACTAGGCAGAGGCAACAGAGCACAGAGGTTAGAGCTAAAGGAACAGAGCTGATACGGAGTCACGTGTGCTCTGCACTGTAACATAACCATCCCCTGCAATTCATTTGAGAACATTTTCATCACCCCAACTAGAAACCCCAGTCTCTCGCTATCACCCCTTTATCCCTCTATCCCGCACCCACCCCAGCCCCTGGCAACCATGAATCTGCTTTTTCTGTCTCTATGGACTTGCCTCTTCCGGATATTTCAAATCAATGGGACGAAAACCTTTCTGAACTGGTTTCTTTTACTGAGCGCGTTTTTGAAGTTCATCCGGGCTGTAAAGTACTTCCTTTCTCTTTAAGGTTGTATGATACCCCATTCTGTGTCTAGACCACATTTTAGTTATTTCTACTTACGATTCAAAGAGTCGGTAACAAGTCTACAGACTCTGTCTGGGTCAAATTCTGGGCAGGATTTCTTTTAGCAGAGCCTAGTGTTTGGACCCCGCAGGGCACGTGGCTGTGTTTGTTTTTTACCCCTGTTAGGAACAAAGAGTAACATTTATGTTACTGTCTTTCCCAAACCCTGCAGCGTGTTAGCTTCCAGAGTAACCTAGATGGGAAATCTGGGCTTGGCCAGTGGAGACATCTATGGGGCAGCGATCATGACGCAAACAGCTATTTCATTAAGGTCAGACTTAGTTTAGGAGAAAAAACTTGGATACGACCCATGATGGACTTTCCTTGTTTCCCCGCAGAACTGAACCTACGTACCCACTCAAATCCTGGTGAGGCAGAGAGATGCCTGAGGCCAAAGAAACAAGGGAACACGTGGACCCTCAGAGGAGGGGACCTTCCATGTGACCGTCCTCACTTCTGACACCAATTGTGAGTTTGGAGGAATCTCCCCGAACACTCCCAGTCACGGTGCGAGCTGTTGCAAACTGCAAGGTCACAGGCTCACGTGGGCTCAAGTCTATGCAGCCTCTCCCTGACCACGAGAGAAACCCTGATATTTCAACACAGTACAGAGTCTGTTGCTCCCCTGTGGTGACTTTGGGGGTGTCTGTGAGACCCTCACCTGTGTCTTTTGAGAAGCCAACTAATGCACACCCCTCCCCACTGGATTGCAAGCCCACTGCCAAGTGCACACGGGTGTCAGAGAGAAATAAAGGCTTCTGCTGGTCGCCTTTCTAGCTGGACTGGAAAGGGGGCTCAGCGCACGGACCTAGCAGGCTCCCCTTCTCCCCGCAGTGAGCTGATTCTCCCAGGTAGAACTGGGGCAGCTGGACAATTCTGTGAAGTCGTTCCCTTCACAACTGCCTCTGCCTCGGTGATGCCCCCCTGCAGGAGGAAAGGGATGGGAGTGCACACCTGTTGCAGGTGCAGGAAGAGAGAGAGAGAGAGAGAGAGGGCGGACGGAGAGCCAGCAAAAGAAAGCTCTCAGACCTCCTATGATTTCCTCCAGAGGTGGACAAAGAATCCCTCCCACCTCCTGAATTCGAAAGGGATGGTAGGAGACAAAATTAAATTTGCTTTATGTTTACACCCAATGAGTCATGGTTGTTTAACACACCAGTTACATACGCGTCCCCCAGAAGAGTCCTCAAGAAATGCCAGGCATATAGCGTCGTAAGTTGGATTTCAGTGGCTGTAGGGGTGAGGACGCGGGTGCCGCAGTCATTGGGGAATTCCTCCCTGCTCCCCTCCAACCATGCATTGCAATGAAAGGGCAGTGATGAAAGCTCATGTGGAAAAAAAGGAATCGAACCTGGTGGTCGTCAGAGCCCTTTTCATTTTCAGAGTCGTATCCTCTGGTCTGTGGCTGCATTTCTGTGTCTCACATTACAAAACCCCAGGCTCTAACTGGGTGCCGGTGGCCGTGTACTCAAGACGTAAGAAAGATGAAACATCTTGAACGTTCCAGGAAGGAAGGAGAGGGGCATTTATGGTCTTGACTGTACGTATTCTAGGAGTCTGGAGAAGGGTGAGGGTACATGCTACTACAAAGACCACGGTCAAGTTCACGGGGAATTTGGAGCTTCTTGTGAACGCCCAGATCAGTGTAGGTCTGGACAGGTAGAGGGGGCTGATGGGAAAGGATAATGTCCTACAGGAGTCAAGGTCATTGAGGGCTGAGACAAGGCGGATGGCCCCTACTTGTCCAGCCATGAGAGAGGACGGAAGCCATCTTCCTCACCGTGTGTCTTCAATCCTGACATGAGGTGTCCACCTCCCAGCCCAAACGTCTCTCCCTGACTGGGCTTGTGGGTTGGTGAGCTGTCTTTGGGCGGAATGCATTGTTGTTTCAGTGGTCAGTTTTTGTGTCTCTGATATTGTCTCCTTGTAACAGCCCAGCTTGAGTTTTCCAATGAGGACGTGGGACATTGAATGACAGTCCTGTTCTGCCACGTGGTCGGGCTGACACCTGGGCCCTGGCATTCCTGACGAGGTAGGTCCCTCCCTCCACCAACGCTCCTTGCATTCTCTGGCTTCCCTCTGACCTTCAGTGATGCTCCTTGATTCTTCACACAATGTTCTCACCACACGCACCTTCCCAGCTGTGGGACCTGTGATATAGAGGCAATAGCATGACGGTCCATTGCAGACCTGCCTTGCAGCTGAAATAACCTTCTAGGAAAACTGTTCTGACATTTTTATAAATAAAAACCTCTTGACTAGGAGCCAGTAAAAATACCCCTGATACTGAATTCTGCTGTGCCGCGGTGAGCTAATCATAGGAGGTCACTTCCATTCACAGAAGCATTAGCAGAAAGGAAAAGTCCTCAGGGAACAAAATGAAACGCATATGGCTCATCCTTTCATAGAAGGAGAGGTTGGGTTTGCTCAGCCTGGCTGTTTTGAGTTTTCAGGACTGGTCTAGGTGGCCACTGGTGGTGGACCCTTGCAGGGTCACTAAACTGAGGATGATTCAAAGAATATGAGTTAGACCCTCCGGTGGACAGTTTGAGGTAATGGTTGTGTTCAGTGGTTGTGTTTCTGTTGGTTGCAGGTGGTGATTAAGGGCTTACGCTTGCATTAAGGTGATCAAAGTTTTCATGAGATTAACCTGGCGACCGCAGGCACGATGGTCTGTGGCTTCTCCCCATCGCTGGGCGTATATTAGACTCCTGGGGAACTTATTAAGATGGAAAATATGCAGGCGAAATGGTACTTTAATTACATGTTGCAGACTAAATATAACCCAGAGGAAACCAGTCTTGTGACGTGCACCAAGAACCCAAAACGTTTGCACGGCCTCCTTGTTTCACATTATCCCTCAGACCATGAGAGCCATTTCGTTTACGTTTGGCTAAATCAAATACATTTTGTGTCTGTAAATGCACAAGCAATGCTTCCTCAGAGAAAAGTGTTTATTTTCGGGGCCACGTAGAGACATTTCCCCCAAATAGAAGAGTGCGCTGAGTTTTTCGACGGCCCGTGGTTGCGTTCAGCACTGTAGCTCACGCTTGCATGGCTGTCTCACACGGAGCTGAATTTTTAAACTTTCTGAGATGTCCTGTCCATAAAAGCAGATTCAACCTACTGACTTCCAACTCTTCAAGCTAACAGACTTAATTACTAAACGGCATGTAGCTTAGAAGCTGGATTCTTTTTCTAACTGAAAAAACCCACTTTGAAATTCAATGCAGTTTCCAACACAGAGAATAAAGAGAGATGGAATTGTTGGCACTTTGAGACACCCAATCATATCTCTCTATCCCCACCTATGTATCTGTCTGTCTAGCATCTATCTGTACATCCATCCATCCATTTAACCATCCATCTACATATAGTGTATCATCTATATCTATGTATCTATGAATCTACTGAGTGTATATTTTTTCTTGCATTAAAAAAAGCATAGCAAAAACGTTGGCCACATGATTTTGGGGAGAAAACGATTTTGTTTTACGGAATAACGACCTGCTGGGATCATGGGCTTTTAAAGACATGACAGGCCCGTTTTCTGAGGATCAGTTACTTTTATTGGCCTCACAAGCACCCAACAGTAACCCAATGGAAGAATAGGATTTCTCCCCCTGTTGGGGGGGTTCCTTGATGAATGTCTCTTCATTGAAGCTGAATTTGTACAGAAATAAAATGGGGACGGGGTGTTTCTCTCCCATAGCCCCTGAATTTTCAAAGCATCCATCCTGTAGGTCTTTGTTTGGGAAACATATTCACAACACTATAAAAACTTGGATTCAAATCCTTACAGTGGAGCCCATACACATGGGCATTTGAGAAGGATAAACCCAAGTGGTTACAGTGTAGCGTGAATCTATTTTGGGCTCTGAATTATTCAGTTTGGTGATTCACAGTGGGTTAAATGGATCATTGCCAATTCTCCACTCCCCTTGTTGGTCAGTACCCATGCCCAGGGGTCTTGTAGAGCTATTGCCCCATGGTTAAGTTTAACTGTGGGACTGAGGCAGATCCAGTGGATTTCTTTCATCCTGGCAGAAATTAGTTCAATTTCAGGGTTGAGTGTAACATCTGGACGCGGGTTGTTTAGCTCTCCTGAAAGCCCGATCTTCCGGTATGCAAAGAGGAGATCTATATAATTAGCTTGAAAATTCTAAGGAGCTTTGATCAGGCTGCACAGCTGTGTCATGCTTGTGGCTTCGTCAAACGTGGAGAGCAAAACATTCTTCATCCCCTCAGCGACACACATTCGAACGCAAGCCTGGTTTAGACGTGTTTGTTGTCACACGAAATCAAAATAAGGAACGTAGGAAACTTTTAGGAAGGGTGAGCGCTCACCCTGTATCGTCTTTAATTTGGCAAATGTACACAAAACTCGTGAGGACATTTACAAGGTCAGTTCAACCCACAGAGTGGAAAACATTCAGGGTGCAGTCTTGAGAAACAGAACAGAGGTGCTGCCTATGGCTGTTAAGGAGTTCTGTGGGGTTTTGAGCACTCGTCCCCAAGCAGGAGCTGTACTTCCACCTCCCTGGGACACGTGACGATGTCTGCGGACACTTATGGCTGTCATGCTGGGGGGAGGGGTGCTCCTGGCACGTGGTGGGTGGAGACCAGGGATGCGCTCCACAGCCCACAGGGCACAGGATGCCTCACCCCAGCGTCATCTGGCCCTAAATGTCACCCTTACTGAGGTTGCGAAACCCTGCTTTAGCACGGGAGACTCTTCTGCTATCTGTTTATCTGTCTATTTATCTATGGTGGCGATTCACAGCCCAGGGGCAAATTTTCCTTCCAGGGGACATTTGGCAACATCTGGGGACAGTTTAGAAGCATTACAACTGTCATCATTGACCAGCTGGCGTTTCATAGGTGTGGGGGGGCAAGGAGGCCTCTCAAAGCCCTCCCATGCACGGGGGACCCCCCGCCCCACCCCGTCCAGAGTAAAGAATTATCCAGGCCAAAGTGTGAGTTGTGTTGAGGTCAAGAAAGCCTGTTTGAGGGATGACACGGCTAAGGAAATATAAGACGTGGACCACGTGGGCAACACCGATGGAGGAATCCCGAGAGATGTCCCTGGAGGTATTCTCTGCTTTTGTTTTGCATCTGCGTGAAAGGAGGGCAGAGGAGAGAGAGAGAGAGAGAGCGAGAGGGAATAGCTAGGCATCGGTTGCCAGGGGACTGTCCTGGGGTGAGGGCACCCAGGACGAATTGCCACTCACAGGGAAGCTGAAGGGATCGGAAAGGACACTTTCATATTCAAGTTTTAACTATACGTGCAGGTTTGCGATTGCTCTCTCCGTCATTCCCCAAACTTTCAGCGAGGTGTGGCATACACAAAGAGGTCTCGTGCGACTCATGCTGTGTACTGATTCCTTTGCTGAATTTTCCGATAGTTTTTGGAGGAAAGGAAAGTCGTGCTTCCTTGACTAATTAGAAAAGGGGCAAAAGGGGCACGTGTTGGATGTATGATTAACAGGGTGAGTAGCGGAGGGGAGCCTGCACCCCGCACCTTCCTCGGACTGGAATCCCAAGCTGCTTAACGTTCGTCACAGGGCAGGGCATGGAGTGAGGCTTAGTTAGAGCTAGAAGACCGATAGGACCACGAAGGAAACACTCATGAGATGCCTCTTTTCCGATGACCATGTCATGAAGATGACCTTGAGAAGTGATGTCTTTGGTCGCTTGGCTGTCAGATCCCTTTTTCTCATACCTGGAGAGAAACCTTATCCTAGCTCCACGGGGATGCTCTGGGATAACATCTCTTGGCTGTAGGTGGTGGGCCTGCCTGCCGGCTGAAATAACCTTATAAGACATCATCTTGAGGTCTCAGGAAGTGAGCCCTCTTGGAGCAGAGGCGATACAAATACCCCTTCTATTTAATCCTGCTGTGCGAGGGTAAGATAAATCCCAGAGGTCATGTCCACACACCAAAATGTTAGGAACGGAGAAGTCCCCTGAGAACATAATGGCTCGTCCCACATCTAGAAAGAGAGGTCAGCTGGCTTGTTTCCAGATGGAAGGCTAGTCTCTAAATCCAGCCCATGTTTTCTCCACCCCCATGGTTGCTGGAAGGAACATGTGGCAGGTATAGACTAAGAGTCATTTCAGAGATAACCAGAGAAAATCCGCCAGCCGTAAGAAATTGAGATGCAGTTATTAATTACAAGGTTGTGTCAACCTTCATTTCTTAAGGGTAGCTTTTATAAAAACATTATTCCATTTCATTAAAAGCGGTGGATGCCATGACTACATCCCCTAGAGCCTTAAACCTAATTTGAACCCACTTTTTATTATTTGTAGCTGCAAATCTTTCTTGGGCAAAATTTCAGAGGTTTAGTTGGAACGACAAATTCCTGTATAAATTGGAATGAATAGAAACAGTAACAAATTTATATGTACACATACATGTACGTTATCTATAGGTAGAAGTATATATGCAACATATATAAATATATTTATATATATGTACATATATAAAATAAGATGCACCTATTAAATATATTTACGTACCTAGATGTAATATAAATAAATAATATATAAATGTGTATACTAATATTTATAGACGCTAATGCGTGACACACACACAATATCGACGGTGAATTTAGGGGTAAGGCAGTAGATCCCAGTTTGCCTTTGGTTTTGAGCATCATTTTATAATACGTAGTAAATTATCTACAGGGTCTTCATCTGGGAAATAGAAGTCTAGGGTGGGACCCTGTTCCCTGCCTGAGTTTCACCGTCTAGTCCATAACGGACACTAAACTATGTGTGAAGTGAAAGAACGTTTAATTCAGGGAGGGATCTGGTGTGTCGCTCATATAAACCCACCCATTTTCTTGGTTTAGGTTTCACCCAAGGCCGATATGGCTCCGTTGGCTTGTGTTAAAGCTGCCTTTACGATATGCGTTCTGACCTTCATATACTTTCAACGATTGGAGGGAAGAAAGAGGACGTGTGTCTGTGACATCTCTGTGAGTGTGGCCACGTGTCAGCTCCCTGCTCGGAGGTACCATGGGGCCAGCATCCCGCCAGGGATAAAATGACCCCTGGAAGCAGGGCGTGAGTGTCTGATTCAATGGCAATGACAGCATTTTTTCCTCTCTGCTTCGTGCTAAATTTAGCGATTGTGTTGTTTCACGTTGCCCCCCAGGGAAGCGAAGTCATGTTTATTTTGGGTTCACACCTCCGAGCAATGACCTTTCCTATCCAGTTGCTAATGTTTCTGATCGAATGTCATTGTCCTACCCCCAGAGAAAAGCCAGTGAACGCCAGAATACGTGTATGTGACAACGGCACAGATTCAAAGCAAGAATACGATGGTGACAGCGGAGGTCCTGAAGAGAAGAAAGGACCCTTATTCTTCAGTGTCTTAGAATCTAGCTGGAAAAGGAGGCATTTCTGCAACCGGCAAGTAATCAAAGAACACAAGTGCAGTAAGAGAGGTTATAAACATTCACCGTGGGAGTTAGGAGGACAGAGAATTTCATCCTGATTTGGGGGGATTACTAGACATTTCAAGGAAGAGCTTGCACCAACTAAGCCTCTACGGTTGGGTTTTAAAATTTCAATAATATGAGAAGGCTGGAGATTCTTCAAACTGGGACTAGAGAGGGGAGATGCAGAGGCCAGCGTGGTGGATTCGAGACCAAGCAGAGACGGAACTGACGTGAGGAACCGGGGCTGGTTTGCAGGACGTGAAATGTCTGCTCAGATCGGGGATGCCTCTCTTTAAGGACAGGGGGTTATTGGGTGAGATGAGGGCTTTGAGTCATTTCTCTGCTGTGGAGGCTGCAGCTGATATAGAGAAGAGACCTGACCTGGTGAGGATGTGGTCCCCTGTCCTGTTTGGTCTACGGGTCCAGGTTGAAAACTGCGCGTGCGCTACTCGAAAACATCGCCTTTGATGGTCAGGAAACTTGCCGTTAGTTGACACTCGGCTGGTTGCTCATGGACGTGGCCAGAAAACTCCTGTCTAGGTTTTGTTTGCACGTAAATCCCTGAAGGCTGCGTGGAGTCAGGCTCTTGCACGTGCCTCGAAAGAATGAAACATGATCGGAAGTGGACCATGGAATCCTTTCACCTCTTCCCGCCGAGTTCCGGAACCCATTAAAAAAGCAACAACTCAAGTTCTTTGCTTTGAAATATTTTGTTCCACGACCCATAACCGACGGTGAAAAGGATTCCGGCACCAAGAGCACTAGAATCTTCTATACCACGTGGCTGCCCTTGGGGGGATCCCCCTTTCACCGTTTTTCCCGTCCGTGGCATTCTACCAGCGCTCTGAGACCCTGGGCTGTGGGATTTTATCGTTTTGCTCAAGCCATGTGAGAGAGCCGGGTGGGAACCGCGGTTTCTCCCTCCCCGGAATCTCAGGGGAGAGCGAATTGCAAACTTCTCCAGAAAGGAAAGAGCAAGGCCCTGGGACACATCACAAAAATCTGGTTCCAAAGACAAACCGATGTTAATGGGGTCCTCACTGGGGAGGTTAATCCTCCACCCTCTGTCCCAGATAAAAATCAGTGAACTTGGGCAAAAATCGTTCTTGGTCCTGTGCCTTCTTTTTTCCTATGAAATGTAGGGGAGCCAGAAACGTCTTAAATTAGCACAATATGTGTGCCTCTCTGCCTCGGTGGGGTTTCAGCAGCCTGCATTCCTACTGATGCAGTGATAAGGAACTCTCTCTCCAGGGTAAGAGCAAGCAGTGTGTTTGGTGAGGTCCCACAAACGAGGCCATACCAAGTATGCTTCAAGAACTGGAAATAAGTGTCTTTAGACATATGACTGTATTTATGTTTCTTAGTAATTTTAGGCTTTTAGCTTTTTTTTTTTTTTTTGTCCCGGGCTCCAGGCACTCCTTGACTTGTGGCCACAGAGGGATTCTAAATCTCTGCCTCCGTCTTCCCGGGGCTTCTCCTCTGTGTCTGTGTCTCTCCTCTTCTGTGTCTTAGAAGGACCCTGTCACTGGATGTAGGGCCGCCTTCCTCCAGGAGGACGTCATCTCAGATCCTTCCCTTCATCACCTCTGCAGAGACTCTGGTTCCTAAAAAGGTCCCGTTCCCAGGTCCCTGGTGTCAGGGTGTTCATATGTCTCTCTGTGGCCACCATTCAACCCACTGTACTCTGGTTGCTCACTAAGGGAGGTGCATACCGGCTGCCCGGTGCTTTGACAGGTTGCGAGGGCATCTTCCCATTCAAAGCTCCACCCGTTCTAAGGAACTTAGCTCTTACTGAACTCTCTCCTTTGATCTTCTCCCAAGGATGTGTTTAAATGACGTGAAGTCTTATTATTCCTGCTTTCTTTCCTTTTTCTCACACTGGGGCGTCTATACCATTGCTAATTCCCCGAGGAGTAGGTCACACATTGTCAGAGTCGATTATATCACCACCAGCACTGGTTTTTCACCAATGCCCTTGTACTGAAACCAAACAATAATAACAGCAGCACAAGCAACGATGACATGTCAGCTTGTCTTAAATCTAGATGACGTTCCCCACTTGCCAAAATCATCCATTTACGGTCACTGCAAGGTTAGAGTAGGAAATGGGTGTCTAAGAGTTTTTATAAAGATTTGCACCTTGGTAGCACTAGATATTTGCCCAGAGTATAAAGTAATTCAACTGAAGGACCATAGATCTAAATTTCAGAGCTGGGAAGGCCCAAATAATTGCCCAGTTCTTATAAGGAGTCCTAGCTCTTCCTAAGGTGGTGGAAGAGGGAGACGTTTTCGCCAATCTGGATGCTGTTCAGGAGAGGAATTTCCCCCAGAAAACACAGGAGCGTTACCACGTGCTCCTCCAGCAACACCTCTGCCTGTGGTGGGGCTGCGTAGGGCCGTGGCACGTTCCGCGAGCCCTTGTGTTTCTCCGTGCGTGGTCTCTGGGTGGTTGTCCAATTCTGTGCTTAGGAATGATTCTACCCTCTATAAGTTGGTGCAGCCAGTATGGAGAACAGTATGAGGTTCCTTAAAAAAACGAAAACTAGAACTACCATACGACCCAGCAATTCCACTCCTGGACATATACCCTGAGAAAACCATAATTCAAAAAGAGTCATGCACCCCTATGTTCACTGCAGCACCATTTACAATAGCCAGGTCATGGAAGCAACGTAAGTGTCCATCGACAGATGAATGGATAAAGAAGATGTGGTGCATATATACAATGGAATATTACTCGGCCATAAAGAAGAATGAAACAATGCCATTTGTAGCAACATGGATGGACCTAGAGATGATCATACTGAGTGAAGTAAGTCAGACAGAGAAAGACAAATACCACATGCTATCACTTGTATGTGGAATCTAAAATATGACACAAATGAACTTATCTACAAAACAGAAATAGAGCTACAGATGTAGAAAACAAACTTATTATTACCGGGGGAAGGGGTGTGGAGGGATAAATTGGGAGATTGGGACTGACACATACACACTACTATATATAAAATAGATAACTAATAAGGACCTACCATATAGCACAGGGACCTCTATTCAATGCTCTGTAATGACCTATATGGGAAAAGAATCTAAGAAAGAGTGGATCTGTGTGTGTGTATAACTGACTCACTTTGCTGTACACCTGAAACTAACACAACATTGTAAGCCAATTCTACTCCAATAAAAGCTTTTAAAAAATAGTAAAAAATTGAAATAAAAAAAATGATTCTACCCTCCTCCATCCCCTGGGGGACAGAAGGTCAAGGAGTCCACGTACCTTGGATGGAGCACAGAGTTAAGACTTAGTTGATCTGGGCATGGAACTCTTTCGTGGTGTTTATCCATGTCTGTCTGAGCTGTCCAGCATGATGCTGGTGTATCTCACATACTCCAGGAGCTCCTATAAAATGAGTCAAACCAACAACGAATGAATGCACTTGGCATCACATAACCCAAACCCTTCAAGGCATTGCAGACAGTTCCAAACAGGGCGTTCAGCGTTCACACACGTCAACCCAATGTGTAAACATGTTCCTTGCCAGAAACCAAACATGTGAAAGTGATCACCAGGCACTCTCTCTAAATATATCGATAGTTCCCACCCCTGAGGACAAGTCCAGATTTTACCTTTATCCTTTCCAGACCCTTCTGGCTTGTCGTCTTCACTGTGTGTTAGCTGGGCTTCTACATTTATTGTCTTCGAGAAAAAGGACGGGATTTATGCACGCCGTCTGTCTGCCACGATTCTGAAACGCCGATGATAAGAACTGGTCCGCATGTGTTTCTGGTACAGTTTCCACTGAATGCAGATTTCTACATTCCACCCCGTTCCTTTTCGCTCTAACACACTGCCGTTGAATGAGTTTTTGTGGAATGAGTGCCGTTGTAACTAGATTCTGGGAACACACGAGGGTAGGAATTTGGTACGGTACTGCAATGGGATCCTCCCATGTTGCCTGCTGGAAGGGCTTGGGTTTATTTTCTTTTACTTCTCTGGGCATTTGTGTGGCTGTTCTCTCTACTCTTGGGTTGAATCATAAACGTCAACTGCACATACAAATTTCAAATCATCCCGTTGTACACCAGAAACTCATACAATGTTTTATGTCAATTGTATCTCAGCTTTAAAAAGAGAAATGTCATCTGCATAATGTTTTGTGTCAACGTATCTCAATTAAAAAAAACCAATACATGTTATGTGCTCCTTTCCTATAATTTTGTGTTTCTCTGCATAGGGGGTGTAGTGGGTTGAATGACGGTCCCTAAAAGGATGTTTCTCTCCTAATCCCCGGAACTGGTGAATGGGACTTTAGGACAAAACAGTCTTTGCAGGTGTAATTCAGCTAAAGCTCTTTAGACAAACAAATCATTGTGGTTTGTCCAAGTGGCTCTAAATTCAATGACAAACGTCTTTATATGACAGGCACAGAGGACAAGACAGACGGGACAAGGCCATGTGGCCGTGAAGGCAGATGGTGGAGAGACACGGTCACAAGTCAAAAAACATGCCAGCAGGTCTCAGAAGCTGTAGGAGGCAAAGAAGAGATTCTACTTCTGGGGTCCCCAGGGGCCGGTGCATTCCTACCCACAGCTTGATTGAAGACGTCTGGCCCCCAGAGCTGTGAGAGGATAAATTCCTGCTGTCTTACATCACCCTGTTTGTGGTCATTTGTTACCACAGCAGCAGGAAACTAACACGGGAGGTGATTGCATTCTTTAGGTTGTGATGATGTCATGCATTCTTCTGTCTGAAACAGACGTTTGGTGAAAGTCAATAGGAATAACGTGACTGCTTCCCTCAAGCATCGTTTGTCATGATGTCGGTGCACAAAGGACCATTCTTTTCCTGTCATGGCTAGTTCACGTGATATTCAGCCATGATTTAGTACAGAAATTCCATGCATTTTGTTTCTCCGCATCCCGCTTCTTCAACAAATGCGACGCCTTTTGCATGCTAGTAAATGCTTCTCGTAAGACTGCATGTAGACCATTAATTTCACCGTGTCACCCAATATTTAACAAGTGCCTACAACGAGCCCAGCTTGGGCACTGGAATTGCAAGGATGTGCAGACTCCGCACGTCCCACGTTGGAGGTCACCGTTCAGGAGAAAGAAAAACTAGGATTTCAGTCAATTCTTGTTATTTGCAGTAGTTAAGTCCTAAAAAGCTACCACCGGTGTCCTTAAGGGAAATGCAAGATTAGGTTCCTACAGCCTCTGATTACATTTTCATCAATGATCAATACCTAACTTTTTTTTTTTTTTTTTTTTTTTTAATTTTGTCTGTGGTGTTGTGGGATCTCAGTTCCCCGACCAGGGATTGAACCCAGGCCACGGCAGTGAAAGTGCTGAGTCCTAACCACTGGACCGCCAGGGAACAACCCAATACCTAACCTTGTTTGACGTGTGTTTTTGTTTAAAGACAGCGTATTGAATAGATATTAGTGATTCATCCATGTTGCTTTCATGGCCAACAGTGCTAGATAATCACTCAAGCCCGAACCAAGCTTATGCAACGTGTGGATTTTCTCCACTGGGCACATGGCAGCCTTCTTTTTTTTGGGGGGGGCTGCTCTCTGTGTGTCGGCCAAGGACAGCAAAAGCACCAGGGGTATTGATCTGGGGATTACAAATCCACTTTAACAAGTAGGTGAATTCACGAACATGGGATCTGTGAATAATAAGGATGCGTTGTGTTTAGAAAGCAACTAGAGAACAGCCATAAAGCTCAGGTCCGTCAACTTTTTTTTTTAATACACATCATTAACTGTTTGGGCCGTTAGTCAATTCTATGCCTTCGGAGTTTTGCTGTGTTGAGCTATTCTGTGAAAAGCGTGTTGTGTGAGAGCCATGGTGTTAAGCGTTTTACATGCCATTTTTTGTTTGTTTGCTTGTTTTTATTTACTCCACACAAACTCTGTGAAATAGTCGCTACTGTTTTTTTTTTGGTTTTTAAAGATGACACCGGAAGGAATTAGGAAACTTGGCTAACCTTGAAAGCGGTTGCTCTGGGACTCGATCCCAGGTCAGACAAACACCCAGAAGTTACTATTAGGGATGAAAGGGTCCCCGACCTCCGTCTGTTTTTCTAGGTTTCCTGTTGGTTTTCCCCCAGTCTCACTTCTGCAAGCCCTCCTGGGGTCCATTTGCTTTGCCCATTCCCTGACCCTTCTCTCGGACCACACCCTCTTCTCTCGAGGACCGACTCCTACAATTGGAAGTCCCAGCTTCCAAAAATCATTTTGCCCCTGAAACCTTACCAAGTTCCTCCACCCCAGATAAACTTGTCCTCTTTCCTTCTTCCACACGCTTCACTCACACGTTACACGGTCCTCCCCAGTCTCCCTTGTGTCAGTTACCTGTGTGCAGGTGACTCCATTGCAGAGGCAACGATTGTGTTGTGCATGCTTGGATAAGCTCTTCACATATCACAATATACGTGCAGTCCCGCACACTTGTTGCACCGATTGAAACCTAACATCGTAAAGACAGAAACACACAACATGGGCTTAAAACACTTAATTCCAGGTTTCACATATGTGAAGTCACCTAATCTACGAGGAAGAAGGGTATGATTATGCATCCTGGGAAAACGCCACCAAAGGACTGTTTTTCCACCTGGAGACGTGAAGGCCAGGATGTTGCTGGAGTTGTTACAGACCCTGGGATGGAACACGAGCTCCTTGCGTTGGAATTCTGACGGCACATTTTCTGACTGGGTGACTCGGGGCTACTTAGAACAGTCTCAGAACCAAAAAAGAGAGGTAGCGAGAACCCCTACCTCACCGTTGACCGTAAGACTTAAAGAGAACAGGTAAGCATCACACGCCTACACTGCCTTTTGTATTACGAGCACTCTGCCCATGTTGGCTGACGCAGCCGTGAGTATCATATTAACAGTGATCGTTTGCCTGGGGGGCACGTATTTTAAAGCTGTCTTATCTTATCGGAAAGGAGGTTCTGATTTCAACTGCTAGGCTAAAAGAAATGAATGTGGTTTTCAAAATTGGCTTTTCATTGGAGTCTCTCAAATGGAACATCTATGTGCTCAGGTAAGTGAGATCCAGGTGTCTCTGCTGGTTCTGACCCGTGACACACACCTGCGTTGATCACCGTCTCCTTGGCTCTGACAGAAGCACGGGATTGTTTTCTCTGTCTCTCACTGAACGAGAAAAGGGGGATTTAAAGCATTTGGTGGGCAATCTTCCAAGGGGCGTTGACAGCAAAATGCACACAGCAACATATATCTGCTATTATCTTGTGTGTGGGGGGGAGCCAGAGGGAGGACATTTTTAGTTTAGTTTAGTTTTGTTACAATGTGTCATGTTTTTTCAGGGTTGCCCATTTTTTAAATTGTGGTAAAACACACACAACATACAATGTACCCTCTGAAACATTTTTATATGTACTGTTCAGTATTGTACTGTTAACGCCCAATCCATACATGTGTCCTCTTGCAAACATGAAACTCTATACCCACACATGCCATTTGCTTTCATTTTCACATTTTTTTTTCATTTTAATTTTTTTATTGAAGTATAGTTGATTTACAATGTTGTGTTAGTTTCAGCCTTACAGCAAAGTGAGTCAGATGTATACATCTGTATCTATATGTAGATATATTCTTTTTCAGATTCTTTTCAATTCTACGTTATTACAAGATATTGAATGTAGTTGCCTGTGCTCTACCGTAGGTCCTTGTTGCTTACTTATTTTACATATAGTAGTGTGTATATGTTAATCTCAAGCTCCTAATCTATCCCTCCTCCCCCTTTGCAATTTACTTCTAAATGTATGCTTGCTCCTTAAAAAGTGAAAAGAATTATTTTTAATAACTTTTCAGAAAGAAGCGTTTGCTCCTTAGACACGCGGTATATACCGCTCAGAGTATAAATGTGGGCATTGCCGGTAGGGGCTGCGTACTCTAAAATGCCACACACGTCCACCAAATGCTGTGTTAAAATACTGGTCTACCTCACGTGTGACATTCCACAAAGATTCAAAAGCAGAAGATGGCATAGTTACCCCTGTCAAGGAGATGTGGGTGTGTATCTGTAGGCTACAAGGAAGACAAAGTTGCTTATTAAACTCTAATTCAAGAACGGGGTGATAGCTAGGACAAGGCAGGGAAGAGGAAGGGCGAAAAAGGGTTGGACCAAGGGATGAATCATATTCTCTGAGTCAGTCTAATTCTGTACACGCCAACGTGAAAACATTTATGGACATTCTCCTGACCTTCTAGCTGGAAACCTTGTATAACCTTTACCCTTAACCTAGCAGAAGTTACAAAAGCCAGCTTACCCACCAAAATTACCTCAAATAGACACCCCCTAAGCTCTGATGGAGAGAAAAATATTCAAATGCTTGTTCAAGCTCTCATCCCCCTTGGCATATAGCGAGGTCTCAGAGAAGTGGAAGATAGGACCAATATTCTTGATAATCTATAAAAAAATGCTGAGGTTTCCAAAATATCTAAGCATACAATAGATCAAGAGGGTTTTTAAAAAAATAGTACATAATTGTATAAAATAAGACTGCAGAAACACACCATATAAGTAAAGCACATTTCCAGAGTTCCAGAAAAACATTCTCAGATCACTCCAACATTTGATTATTGGGTCTGATTACAAAAAGAGTGTAAAAGTTTGTGTAAATTGTTGAAGATTGTGAAGGGCATGAAAACACACAGATATACATGTGTGCACACGTACATAGCAATGTTCATAACACATTGTTCGTAACACATAACACACGTACATAACGATGTTCATAACACATTGTTCGTAACACATAACACACGTACATAACAATGTTCATAACACGTTGTTCGTAACACATAACACACATTCATGACAATGTTCATCCTTTAGAGGCCTATTAGGGGAAGGAAAAACACTTACCCTACCTTCTTAGGTTCTATTTCTGGGACCCTGTAAATGAAACTGACAAAAGGCAGATTAGCAGGAGAAAAGGCATACCCATTTCATTTGATATTAATATTCTTAGGTGGCATGGAGACCTCTCTAGAAAGAAGTGAGAACCCCAGAGAAGCAGTTAGGCTTGAGAGATAATATACCATTTTGACAAAGAACCGTACATTTGTAGAGAAGTCACAAGGCAAAGGGGAAGAAGTTTAGAGCTCTAGGGGCAGCAAGATGTGGGAAGGTAAGTATACGGGGGACATGAATAGGAGATACGGGTTATCTTAGTAAGGTTTGTTATACAGACTCCTTTCGGTGCTGGCTCTGCGGGTGATGAAAGTCTATAATCTTCTCATTCTGCTCTCACACAAAGGGAAATTAATGCCTTCCTTTTTGGCATACAGGGGGAAGGCAGACAGTTGTTTTATTGTTTTTTTTTTTGTTTTGGTTTGTTTTTGTTTGTCTGTCTTGCATCTGCTGTTTCTCAATTGTTTTCAGCTCAAAATAATCCTTAAACTAAACTGGCCTGTTTTGGGGTGGTGTATTCTGGTGGCTTAGAGGTTGGCCTAGGATATAAGATCCAAACACACGAAACGTCTTGTAATGTGAAAAATGGTCAACACGGATTACGAAGGCCGTGTGATTCACAAGGGAAGCAAAGTTACTGGAATTTGGGCCGCATCCGAAGATATTTCAAATACAGTTTCCTTAACATACCCACTGTCTTAGGTCCCAGATGGTGTACATTCGACGTGATGTGATACATTTGGTGACACAGTACTTTTTCCTGGTCTTACCTTACACTCCTACGTATAGCATTTAATATTTTCCCCAAAGACCTTGTCTTTGATTTTAGTAAACCAGGTGATGTGGTCCCATAATAGGACCATTGCTGGTACCATATTCTGAGGACTCTCTTGGGTCTTAGACCCTTGAAAGCAACCTTTGCGATGTGTGCTTCATAGCCGGTCCAAGAGGAGACGACCATAAATGTACCTAGAATGAGTGTGGCCATAAAATACCTAGAGGGAACTCTGCTAAGTGCTGGGAACACAACAGTGGGAGAACAGCAGGAACCCTTGACTCGTTCCACAGGTAAGAGGGACATCGTCAAGGGGAAACCGAGCAGGGTGGGTGTGATGCGAGCTTACGGAAGAGGCCCTGCTGCTACCAGACCTCAGAGGATGAACTGGAGCTTACGAGATGGAGCCATTGGGCGAGAAGGTCCGGGACAGAGGAACGTGTGAGATTTGCAGCTGGGAGTGACCCTGAGTTGTTCAGAACACAGGGAGAGCTGCAGTGTGCTCGGGGCAGTGGGCAGACAGGAGGCAGCTGGGAGGACGAGAAGAGGTGAGCTGGGGGCCAGGGCGTGCCAGCCCCAGGGGTGAGCGCTGGGAACTTATCCTTAGTCAGCAGGGGGCCACCCAAGATGTGACGGTTGTGTTATTGTTACAAAATCGGGAGACATGTCAGCGGGGAATGGCTGTGAAGATCACGATCACGGTGGGGCTTCAGAGCCGTTCATCTGTGTATGAAACGGTGTGTGCATATACATACATGTAAGAATACACATGAGCCTATATCATCAGCATATATATATGAGGATATGTATAAGAATATATGAGGAAATATATATGAGAATATATGACAATATATGCAAGAATATATGAGAAAATACATATGAGAATATGTATAAGAATATATGAGGAAATATATACGCAAATATGTATGAGAATATATGACAATATATATAAGAATATATGAGAAAATACATACGAGAATATATAACAATATATTAGAAAAGCATATGAGCATATATATAGGAATATGGATAAAATATATATGAGAGTATATACACGAGCATATATTTGACAAATATATATATAAAAAATGGGAGAAATGTATATGAGAATATGTATATGACAATATATATAACAATATATATAAAATATATATGAGAATATATATAAAATATGTATGAGAATATATACATGAATATATATATGAGAAAGATATAAAAGAATATGTGAGAAAATATATATGAGAACATGTATGACAACATATAATTTAAAACACATATATGAGAATATATATTACAACATAGATGAGCATATATATGAGAATATAAATGAGAGAATATGTATATTTTTCTCATTATTCACAGTAGTTATGTTCAGTGAGATCACTGCAAACTCTGAATTAGTGCATAGTAAACCGTGGCTTCTGGGGAAATACAGAGCTAGGGTCTTGTGAGTCTCCAGTTACAATATTTTCATCAGCCGATCCGTAACACACCCTGGTTTTATGTGTTTTTCTTTTTAAAGACACTGTGTAGAGTACATATTTTCATTCATTCATATTGAACTCACAGCCAACAGCGCTGAAACGTATGCCTGAAGGAAGCTTTTCTAACACAAGCATTTTTTTCCCTAAGACACATCACGACCTTCTCATGCTTCATGACCACTGGGCAGGTATTTAGTGCTATGCTTGGGGCCCACTTTAAACAGCAAAACTCACCAAAAAAAAGCACCAAAACATGGAAAAAACAATGCACTCCATAGGCTGCAACAGGGACACTTGTTTTCGGTAAGAGAGATGACACAAGAAGACAGTGTCACCATTTAACCTCAGCTTTGGCCACACAAGCTTTTCACTACGCAGCATGTGGCCACAAACAGCTGTGCAATCAATAGTATTGATTTGGGCATTACAAACGGATTTTAGAGAATAAGTGAACGCACAAATATTGATTTCTTTTTTACTGTAGAGCACAGAGAACAATATTCAATAGCTTGTAATAACCTATAATGGAAGATAATCTGAAAAAATATATATATCCGAATCACTTTACTATACACTGGAAACTAACACAACCTTGTAAATCAACTACACTTCAATGAAAACAAAAGAAGGATAGCTAGGTCTAAATAGTCAATCAGGGAAATAATTGTATATTCTTTTCAATATAAACTTTTATATTTCTCTTCTTAAAATTTGCAAATGTTCCTGTGAACTTCTGTGGGAATAAATAAGGTGAGTATGTTTATTTCTTAAAAAAAAAAAGAGTCTACCCCAGGAATTCCCTGGCAGTCCAGTGGTTAGGATTCTGCACTCTCACTGCAGTAGACCTGGGTTCAATCCCTGGCTGGGGAAGTAAGATCCCACAAGCTGCATGGTGTGACCAAAAAAAATAAGTCTCCCCCCTACAAAAAAAAAAAACAAATATGGAATCCATGAATAATGAGGATGGACTGTGTGTGTGTGTGTGTGTGCGTGTATGTGTGTGAGTTTTGGAGAGAACTAATAGTGAGTTTCAACTTGGACTCTCCCTCCCAAGGACTGTCTTGCCTAGTTTGGGAGTTTGCAGAGGACGATGCAGAAGAGACAGGTAAAAGTGAGGGAAGAAGGCTTGAGAACCTACTTGAATTACCTACTGATCTGTCAAGACCAAATTTAAATAGTCCTCCCAGTGTCCTGTGTTTCCCAAGAAGACTCACGTATAGACTGTTCTCTACACAGTGAAAAGAATCTTGACGTTGGCAGGTGTATTCATGGGATTGGTGAAGGGATTTCTGTGTCTGAGTACAGCCCCAGAGTCCTGCAAAGGGCAGGTAGACCAGTTCTACGGGAACAAAGACCTGTCTTCACTCAAAATATCAGATTAAAAGTTAAGCTTCAGACGAGGTTGGGAGGGTTTGGACTCATAGCTCCCCCTTTTCTGTTTGTCCAAGAGGGTGGGGTTTGGGCGTCTTCCGGGGAATAGTGGTCTTTGCAGCAGAGCACTTTTCAGGATGGAAATTCCTCCTTGGAGCTCATAGCCTCCTTCATCCAGGTGACCGAACCCATAGAAGCAGCATTGTCAGGATACCATATAATATAGTTAGGCTTAGGGTTGGGGTATCGTATGGTATCCCCACTCACTAAACTGAGTCTTTTGCCCGAAAGTGAATGGATTGATTGAATAATCAATTAAGGTGCCTTATTTCTAGCATACTAAACATCTGGATAAGGTAAAAACTTAAGATTTTGTTGTTATAATGTTACCGAAAGTCGGGTCTGGCTGGTTGCCACTCCAAAGCCAATAAAAGGCCAGGTTGGGGGAAAGGAAAGCTTGCTTTATTTTGGAGGCCGGCGATCGGGGCGGGGGGGCAGCGTGGACGCCAGTCCAGAGGCCGATTCCCCCTCTCCTCCCCGACAATCAGGGGGCAAGGGCTTTTATAGGCGGACGGACGGGGCCCCAGGCAGAAACAGCACAGTCAGCTCTGACCGTTGTCTTGAAATCGGCCCTGCGGTGGTCTGACCTGCGTCATCTTGACTGTTTTAAGCACAGTTAATCTTCAGTTCCAGGGTTGGTTTGTTTCCACTTCTTCGAGGCCAGTTCTCGGAATTGTGGCAGGTTATATCATGGCTACAGCCTGGTCATCATGCAGTTCACTCCTTCCACGTGGTGGGTGTTTCGGTGTCTACAAGACAGCTCACAGGATGTGGCTCAGAACATGATCTATAGCCCTTGAGGAGGAACTAAAGGTCCTTGACTGACTAAACTGTTACTATTTTGTCCTGTTGGACTGTTTTCCTTTGTCCCTGCATTTTCTCGCTTCTCTGATTAAACCTTTTCTTTGGCTAAAATTTTTTCCACAGACAGAAGGCAGGCCAAGGACATGGGGGGCAAGGACCACAGGGTCCTGCTCTGTTTCAATAAGTATGACAGTTGCACCATCTTATTAGTAAAGAAAGTACACATAAGTTGTCCCTTTCCAAACCGATCTCGGTCTGTGCAGTGTCATCACCATACAGCTGCAACTACCTCATTCTTTTTTATGTGCTTAACATATTTTATTGGTCTTTGCCTTCTTTTTTAACATCTTTATTGGAGTATAACTGCTTTACAATGGTGTGTTAGTTTCTTTTTTTTTTTAACATCTTTATTGGAGTATAACTGCTTTACAATGGTGTGTTAGTTTCTTTTTTTTTAACATCTTTATTGGAGTATAACTGCTTTACAATGGTGTGTTAGTTTCTTTTTTTTTAACATCTTTATTGGAGTATAATTGCTTTACAGTGGTGTGTTAGTTTCTTTTTTTTTTTTAACATCTTTATTGGAGTATAATTGCTTTACAATGGTGTGTTAGTATCAGCTATACATATACATATATCCCCATATCCCCTCCTTCTTGCGTCTCCCTCCCTCCCACCCTCCCTATCCCACCCCTCCAGGTGGTCACAGAGCACCAAGCTGATCTCCCTGTGCTATTGGCTTTTGTTTTTGTTTTGATACACGCCCTGTCTGTTGTCTGTCTCCCCAAGTGGGTGTTGTTGTTCCCAGTTGAGTTTGAATGGGGTGACACCCTACCTTCTTGTATCAGGTCTCCTACTGAAAACAAGTGTCCTATTTGCAGCCTTTTTTGTGCCATGTTTTTCCCAGCGTGCGAACCCAGTGTCATCCTGTTTGTAATTAGAACTTTCCTGTTGAAACTAGACCGTTCGTAAGTTGGACGCTGTCACTTAGAACCTGCTCGAGTAACACAGTCAAACCCCGAGATGAATTATAGGTCCAGTCACAAGCCTGGTGTTCGTGCCCCGCCCTAGTGGGTGAAGATGGGAAGCTGACATTGTCAGCACCTTCCTACAGGCATCCCTGGACAGGTTTGCTTCTTTTTTTAATTAGTTTTTTTTATTGGAGTATCGTTGATTTACAATGTTGTGTTAGTTTCTGCTGTACAACAAAGTGAATCAGTTATATATACACATATATCTATTCTTTTTTTAGTTTCCGTTCCCATATAGGTCATTACAGAGTATTGAGTAGAGCTGTCTGTGCTATTCAGTAGGTCCTTATTAGTGATCTATTTCATATATAGTAGTGTGTATATGTCAGTCTCCCATCTCCCCCACCCCCTTTCCCCTTTGGTAACGGTAAGTTTGTTTTCTCCATCTGCGACTCTATTTCTATCTTGCAAACAGGTTCATTTGTACCCTTTTTTTAGATTCCACATAGAAGTGATATCTTATGATATTTGCCTTTGTCTGTCAGGCTTACTTCACTCAGTGTGACAATCTCTAGGTCTATCCGTGTTGTTGCAAATGGCATTATTCCATTCTTTTTTATGGCTGAGTAATATTCCATTGCGTATATGTACCACATCTTTCTCCATTCCTCTGTCGATGGACGCTGACGTTGCTTCCCTGTCCTGGTTATTGTGAGTAGTGTTGCTGTGAACACCGGGGTGCATGCATCCTTTTGAATTATGGTTTTCTCCAGATACATGCTTCTTCTTGAGGCTTTCCCCAACATCTCTGGCAATGTCTTTAATTCGCTGTCCCTTTGGTTTGCTAGAGAAGCCCCGAGTTCTGCCCATTAGCTGGTGTTAGAGCCATGCAAGAAGGATGCTTAACTGAATGGTGACACAGCCCTTCCCAGTGTGCCCTCACCCAGATAATCCCTGAAGGAACGTTCATTCTAAGGTGACCTTCTGTCTTCCCGTGGTGTCTCTTCAGCGGCCCTGAATCACCGCACAATCAAACGTCCCCGCGGTAAAATCAGCCCCTGAACTGACAGCGCCCTGCGTGTTGAAGCTTGTCATCCCTGCCATCTGGCTGAAGTAGCCCGGGGTTTATATTTTGAGCAGAAGAAGAGGTTACGTGGGACGCAGCAAATAAAGACCACAGAGCAGCTGTGCCTGTGGGGATTTGTGTAGTCAGGGATTCATGGGAGCTCTCCTGGCTACTTAGTGAAAAGGCAATCCTGGGGAAGGTGAGCTGAAGCTGGACAGTTTATAAGAAATGCCTGTGTGGTTCTCTGGACAGGCGGTACATAGGTCAGTTCTACGTACATTTTCCATAGTGAATGACCGTATGTGCAGGCAAGAAGTGGAGCTGCAGTGAGAAGTTGGAATAATATTGTAGGACTGTAAATCCTTCCTAAAAATATACAGAGGGAGAGAAGGAGGGAGAGAGAGGGAAAGAGAGAGAGGGAATTAAGGAAAATTGCAGAATGTGCCCATTCTATTTCATTGGCAAGGGTTAGAAGCCTTCTTTAGGCTTTAAGTCTTGGGAAACCCGGTAGGCATTGATGGTAGATGGCACTAAAATGCAGAGGTACGTACAGACCTTAACTCTCCCGTTTCCATTTCAGACCCTCTGCAGGGACATCACGGTACAGTGGACAGAGCAGAGTGTCTGCACTTGGTGTGACCTCATTTCTGATTCAAGATCTGCAGCTCACGGCTGTGCACGTTCCTCGACAATGGACCATGTCGCCGACGTGGGGAGTGGCAGAGCTTAGGTGTCCCAGCTCTGACTCCAGAGGTCCAGGTTTGACCGTTATGAGTATCACCTGGCCACCGAAAGCCCCAGTCTCCACCTGGCAAACAGGGAAATAATATCTCTTGTACCAGGCATTCCTGAGAATCTAGAGAAAGGGTGAGCCTGGGGTTGAGCCAGCCTTGGCCCCTCCGGACACCTGAGTTACCTTCCACTGTCTTAATCTGACGACCCTGTTTTCCTGTGAAGTATTGTAGTCGTTTTTTTTTTTGTTTTGTTTTTTTGCGGTACTAATTTTTTTTTTTTTTTTTGTAGTCGTTTTTTTAATGACCTCTGACCAAAAGCACTCCATGGTGTGGCACCATCTTTTGTTGTCAATGCCCCTTATAAATTACACAATTTACAAATGAAGAAAAGCTTCACCCCTTTGTTGTCCAAAGAATATATTGATGATTTGATTTGTGGTAAAACGTCACAGCATTCACCTAGGTTTCAAACATTTTGTTAATGTCAGCCATGTCCATGGCCATTCAAGCCTCTCATTAGTCAGCTATGCACACGGCAATCTTAGCTTCATGAAGGTAACGATTTGCAGTATTTACAGGTATGATTCTGATGCAAGTTTTTGTCTGAATAATGCCGGTCTATCCCCTAATCACAGCGTTCCCTGCTGTCGCTCGGAACGCACGTCTCCTTTCTCCTGAGTTACTGACGTCTCCCCGTGCTCTGTTGCACGACTTCTGTTTACATGTTTCTGTATCCCTGGTGTCTGTGGCTTCTGAAATTATGCATCGTTTTACTCTCGTAGTAAGATAAGAAAATTATAATGGAGGGTTTTCCAAAACTTACGGCAGTATTCGTTGTTCCGCCTGACCCTTCCTTTGTGATCCCATGGGGACAGTCCCCGAAAAATAAAATAAAAATCTGCCAGGCCCGCCACGGCCCACGCATGTAAGTCATCCTGTTTCCTGGTCTGCTGGTGCGTTTACTGCAGGTTTGGCTTCAGCCTGATTCATCCTATAGGCATGTGGACCGAGCTTTAATGAGCTCTTGGTAGAAGCCCAAGCTTTCCTAGGTACCACCCTTAGGACGAAAGCCATTCACCAAACCTGGACGGGCCCAGCCTGCTTTATTTATCCTGGCAAATTGGTTGGCAGTTGGCTATTTAGTTGGCACGGAGACCATATCAGGTCACTTCGGCGTTTAGCCTAATGAGAATTCCATTCATTGACCATGGATGGAATTCATGGTCCTTTGTGATTCTTAAACCTGTACCTACTGGGTCTTCTCGCTTTTGCTCGTGTCCCTGGCTGGGCAAAGGAAACTTGTGAGCCGCCCCCCTCCCCGCGTGTTTTCTCTTGCTGGCTTCTGTGGCTGGGGGCAGTGGCGGCAGCAGTCAGCACATGGCTGCCATGTGCTGAGAGGGAAGTCCGAGCTCCAGAGCTGTCTTTGTGCGTCTGCGATTCCTTCTTGCCGACAGGAAAAGAAAGAATGGGGAGGGGGTCTGCGTCTGGGCCTCCTGGTGGAGAGCCGGTCCCACCCGCCAGCCCCATATGCAACCAATCACCCTGGGTCCTCTACGTCCAGGCACACAGCCCTGCAGGCCAGCTGGGACTGTGCTCTGAGTGGATTTTACTGGGCTTTGCAGCAACTTTGCGTAGGTTTTCTGGGTTGGGTCTTTATTGCCCCCACTTGGGCCAAGTAACAAAGGCTTTATAGGAGGCTAAGAAACCTTTCACCAATCTCCGACCGGCACGCACTTGGGGGTATGACGATGCAGCTTTAAATCAAAATGAAAATCTCCAGTTTACCCCCTTGTATGCCTCGGGCCGACGCTCCGCATTCCTACCGTGCCAGCTAGGGTTGGATTTTTGCCCCAATACCTCTATGTTCCTTCTTTTGGTATATATATATTTTTAATTGAATTATACTTGATTTACAATGCTATGTTAATTACCACTGTACAGCAAAGTGACTCACTTTTGCATATATATATATATATATATATATACATACACACACACACACACATTCTTTTTTTTTATATTATTTTCCATTATGGTTTATCATAGGATACTGAATATAGTTCTCTGTGCTGTGCAGTAGGTCCTGTTGTTTATCCATTCTTCTTTTGGTATCTTTAGCTCAGATCCTATCAATGAGCGTCTAACAGTCAAAAACGTTAAACTTCGAAATAATGGGATACATTTTAAAAAATGTAATTATTTCTGAATCTGGTGATATTGAATAGAGTCTAGTTAATTTCTAATTATTGGCCAGATAACTTCAATTCACCATCTGGAAAAAGGCAGCTTCACCTTTGGACTTAGCCCTTCTTGCTGAAGGAGATACATTCCTGTTAGGCACTCATCCAACTATTTTTAGGTGGGGATATTTCCTCTTTGACATGCAAGCAATCACCACCTCTTAGAGAATCTTCCTGTCGTATTTCACAACCACCTTTTCTCCTTTCTCTTTTTGGTCGACCCCCTTCAATCAAGCCTTCATTAATTCTTGTCTGGATGGTGACAATCTCCTCCCAACGAATCTTACCAGGAGCCCCATTAATTTTTCCCAATGGGAATCATGCCAATTTACCATGTCCCCATTAACTTTCTTGAAGTTTCTCAGAAGTCAAAGAATCTATGGTATGTCGTCAAAAAACAAACAAAACCCCTAGAACTGTTCCATATCGACTGTGCCATTCATCTCATCACGTACAATTCATCATAACACAGCACAACGGGCATACTCAGCTTCCTCTTATACCCCACACTCCGTGAATCGCAGCCCTAAGCTAAACCGAGCCATTCACTTTTCTCAGAGACCCAGGAATCCACATCCTTGTGTCTTCCTTAAGATCATTTTCTTCCAAGGATGTTTGTCTGCCATCTGTGCTTGATCAAATCATAACCCTCCTTGACTGACGCTTCTTCTAAGACCCTTTTCTCATCCAATTGTATACCCTCTTTAAAACTCTTTCAACTACCCCTGTTAATGAGCGTTTAGTTGGTGGTCCATTCTGTCCTTGGGGTCATTGGGTTATCTCACTCGTTTTTCTCCACCGAATTGTGAATCGATGATCAATAGTAGGTCTTCCCTAAATATGAGAAGACGTAAAGCAATGTCACGGATACATACGTAAGGACATGGAATTATCATCTCTCTCTCAGAAGTCCATGTGAATCTGACTGCCCGTGGACCTCTACAGCTAAGAATAAAGGTTGGATCTCAAAAGGAAACTCAATTCGTAAAGAAGTTGGCACACTGTTTTATCGGCTATTTTAATAGCAAACACAATACAAATGGCACTTCTGTCACATAAAGCTAACGTAAACAACACTCGATAGGGCGAAACCTATTGCCACCTTGTACTGCTTATAAACCCAAGACACAGAGTCAGGGGGGAAAGACACGTTTCCAAGTTCCTAAACACAGACACATGCAGAATTTGGGCAGTAAGTGAGAGAATATGAAGTATTCCAAGTTATGCTTTTATTATTTTGCTTCTTTTCAAACCATGTGGAACTCATTAGATTTCTTTTCCATGCAGCACTCTGCTACACAGAGACAATAATGTAACTGGGAACCAAAAGGACCAAAATTGGTGGTAGGTTGATGTGTGAGAATTAGACCTGGGAAGCTTTGACCTGGAGAATCTTTCAGGAAACATGGTGGGTTCTGAGGAGCTCCTGTAGAGTCCACTATAAATGCTCTGTCCCGTCCTTTGATCTCAGATCTCTCCCATATGAGTGAGTCTTTATTATTCAATTCTGAGGCTTGGATTGCATACTGAGGCGGGTTCTGTTTATTGTGGTGAGCTGTTTTTTAAGAAAGTTGTCTCTCTGCGTTTGATGTAGGGAATTCCAGTCAGAAAAGAACTGTTTATATATTTATAAGGTCCAGAGTCCTGGTGAGTAACTCGGTCAAAGCCGAGGCGTCATGTCCTCGGGGAACACTTGGGAGCTCAGTTTTGGCGAGATACCTGCTTTCCAAACTCTGATCGCGTCCTGTTCTTCTTTATGAGATGTATCACGACTGTGTTTATCCATGGATTACTGTGTAGTTATTCATTAAATTTTCGCCTCCATTTTTGACGTTTTTATTATGCTCTTTTCACCTTGTTTGGCACATAGGATATGCTCAAAAGTATGCAGTTAATGAATGCATGAAGGAGATAAGCTATATAATAAGTGGTGTGTGACGTGGACTGTCTTTCAAACACATGCACTCAGATTTGTAGAGCTTGACAATTTCCATGGTGTAAATACTCCACTAGAGTTGAGGCCAAGCTATCCATGGTTGACCAGATGGCTCTCAGAATTCCTGGCTGTTTGACTTGGCTTCTTAGAGCCAAGGTGAGCCACTGCATACGCAGTTCATCCACCGTGTGTGAGAAAGGTCTTTGGTGCATGGAAACACCCCTTCTCAACAAAAGAACATGGTTAGTAACTTAGGATCAGAAGGATTCTTCTCGATTTAATTTTTTTACTGAAGTATAGTAGATTTACAATGTTGTGTTAATTTCTGCTGTAGAGCAAGGTGATTCAGGTATACATATATAAGCATTCTTTTTAAAAATATTCTTTTCCATGATGGTTTATCACAGGATATTGAATATAGTTCCCTGTGCTCCACAGTAGGACCTTGCTGTTTATCCATCCTATAGATACTTTGCATCTGCTAACCCCAAACTCCCAATCCATCCCTCCCTTCCCCCTCCCCCTTGGCAACCACAAGTCTGTTCTCTATGTCTTTGAGTCTGTTTCTCTTTCGTAGATCAGTTCCTTTGTGTCATATTTTAGATTCCACGTACAAGTTATATCATATAATATTTATCTTTCTCTTTCTGACTTACTTCACTCAATACGATAATCTCTAGTTGCATCATGTTGCTGCAAATGACATGATTTCATTCATTTTTATGACTGAGTAATATTCCATTATATATATATATATCTCACATGTTCTTTATCCATTTATCTGTGGATGGACATTTAGGTGGCTTCCATGTCTTGGCTATTGTAAATAATGCTGCTATGAAAATAGGGGTGCATTTATCTTTTTGAATTAGTGTTTTGTCTGGATATATGCCCAGGAGTGGGAGTGCTGGATTATATGGTAGTTATATTTTTAGTTTTTTGAGGACCCTTTATACTGTTCTCCACCAGCTTACATTCCCACCAACAGTGCAGGAGGTTCCATTTTATCCACACCCTCTCCGGCATTTGTTATCTGTAGACTTTTTAAGGATGGCCATTCTGACCGGTGTGAGGTGACACCTCATTGTGGTTTTGACTTGCATTCCTCTAATAATTAGTGATGCTGAGCATCTTTTCATGTGCCTATTGGCCATTTGTATCTCTAGAAAGATTCTTCTTAAATAAATATTTGCTTTGTGTTGCCTGATGCAGATTTTCTCAGGTAGAAAAGCCCTTGTTTCTTTTTTAGGGCATCTGTCAGAACCAGAGTTTTGAGCTCTACCTAAGAAATGCTGCTCCAGACACACTGTCCTTCTGTTAACAATCAGAAATGTTGTCAACCGGTGGCTTTAGGACGTAGAGTCAATAGAACAGCACAAGAAACATAAATACGAGATCTAACAATTGGGGAAGAGAATAAGCTATATTTTTCACAGACAATGAGATCAATTAAGTAGCTCTGCTGAAAATGATGTATGTAAAAAAGACCTCCATGAGAAGATTTAGCAAAAGGATTCAAGGCTTCCATGAAAAAAAGATCACAGCGTTTCTGGCAGATATAAAATCAGCTTATTAATAGGAACAATTCATGTCCTTGTGTGGGAAGACTCAATCTCATAAAATACAAATATTGCAAAACTACTTCATATTTTCTAAAAATTCCAACTGAAATATTGATGACTTTTTGTTATGAAATCTTGGAAAATAAAATTTATCTCAAGGCAAAATTGAGCCAGAATGCAGATGGCAATAAGGGAAATACTGGGCTTCCCAGGTGGCGCAGTGGTTGAGAGTCCGCCTGCCGATGCAGGGGACACGGGTTCGTGCCCCGGTCCGGGAGGATCCCACATGACGCGGAGCGGCTGGGCCCGTGAGCCATGGCCGCTGAGCCTGCGCGTCCGGAGCCTGTGCTCCGCAACGGGAGAGGCCACAACAGTGAGAGGCCCACGTACCGAAAAAAAAAAAAAATATGGGAAATACTAAGAAACTTGCCCTGTCATGTTAAAATATGATATAAAATACCCTCCAATAAGCGAGAGAACTAAAACCCGCAGGGGTATTTAATGTGAGGGAAACTTCTTATTACTGGGAAAATAACACATCAATACATGACGTTAGAAAAACTGGCTTAATGAGTCAAAAAAGTTAGTTTTTTTCATCTCATACCGTAGAGCCAAGTGAGTTACAAATGTTTTGAGTTTTGATATTTAAAAATGAGAAATATTTTTAAAGTATGTAGGAGAATACCTAATCTCAGAATGAAGGAGGACTTTCTAAACATACAAAAGGATTAAAAAAAATAGAGGGAAAAAAAGAGAGATACAGCTACAAACAATTTCAAAAGGTCTGTACTTCCAATGATTGCAGTTCTCCAAACAACTGAAAAAAAAAATGATGAGTGGAAAAAAAAACATGTGCTATATTTAGAACAAGTATTGATGCCTTGTGTATTTGCTGCACTTAGGGTGCGTTAAGGCCTTGTTATGTAAATTATTCCATTGCTCAAGCAAGAAGGCATAAACAGCTCAAAAACTAATAACTAATTCCTCCATGAAATGGCCAACTTATGTATTTTGACCATTAATTCAAAAGTATGAAAGAAGGAAAACACAGAGCCACCTTTGAGTATAAAATTAGGAATTGTTAAAGCGAGAGCAGTTCTGAGGCATAAAGGGTGGAAAGGTAGCATCCTTACATGCCAGTTCGGTGGCCGTGGGAAGGGGAAAGCCTTTTAAGGTTTTCGACAGCACTTCCAAAACGGTTTGCAAGGGCCTTAAAAATGTTCACACCCTTCACTGTTGCAATGATATGTCTCAGAATTCAGAGATTTATGGGACAGTCCTTGCAGAGACAGCCCAAAATGGAAAACAATGTAGATCTCCACCAAGATAGGATGAGATACTTAACGGCACATCCGCTGAATGGGGTATTAGCCTGACTAATGACATGGGGAGATGCAAATCATATTGTTACATGGAAAATAAATGGACTTAAAACCATATAGTTAAGCTTATAAATAGAATATATATATGTATATATTTTCACAAAATCTGAACATGTTCAGAGAGTTTATCCTTGGGTAATGGGATTGTGAATTTTTGTGTATGAATCATTTCCATTTGTTCCTATATTTCTATATTATTTTTAGTTATTTATAAAATGTATACTGTGAAATAAGGGTTTAAATCTCAGTAGAGTACAAGCTTGCTATGTGACAACATTAGAAACTTGGTCTTTTCCTCCCCAAAGGCCCCCAACTCCCAGATCCACCTTCCTTCCGGCCAATTCCTTCTGTCCCTTGAGCAACCTGGCCTCATGGTGGGTGGTCTTGTGTGCACTTTTCTGGTTTCTGCTGGACAGATGTCAAGAAAGATGATTTTCCTCCATTTTGAAATGTACTCAATGTGGTATTTTCTGCAGGAAAAATCTCAGTGGTTATTTTTTTTTAATTATTAGCTTAAATCCCAGCTTTGACAAAATGTCTCACTTTCCAGAATCAACAATAAGAAAATGAAAAGGCAGTGGATACTAATCCAGTTCTCTGAAAACTGTGTTTTTAGTCTCTTCCTTTAACTATTGATTTAAAATAGACCTCCAGCTCCTGCCATCGTTCAGAAAGAAAATAGAAAGAGAGCTTTTATTCAGAATCTATTTTTATAATTATTCAGAGCCAAGGAAGTCCATAAACTCCAATTCTTCACCCAGACCCAGAAAATGTATCACTGAATTGTTTTGACATATTTCATAGATGCTATACAACACAAAATAGTAAAAAGAGACTGCAGGAACGTCCATGGTACACATGAGTTCTCTTAGATGTGCTTGTTGGTGTTTTTTTTGTCATTGTTTTTCAATGCACGTCGCCAGACATTAATGGAAAATAGTCTTGTTTTTTCCTTCCAAAAGCAGCACGTCCACACTTTTTTTTAATAACAAAACGCTGAATTGGGTTTTTCACTAACAATGCATCATGACTCCCAATCTTTCTAGGACTTTGTAAGAATTAAAATATACTTTACTCGTTCTGTCTCTTAAATGATAAAGGGGTCCTCAGAGTCCAGATGTCTTCACTGCAACATTGTACAAAATTTTAACGTATGCCACGTTTAATAATACAACTGAAATGTTGAGCTGGACTTCAGACAGTCTTTCTCTGCCGCTCGCAGACGGCAAGAATTGGGGCTGGCCACGGAATCCCATGAACTAGAATAAAGACATAATAGTGGAAGTTCCGTTGCTAAAGTCACAGTGTATATGAAAGATTTTGAAAATTGCCACTCTTGTGCCAATTTGAGTTCCACTATCAATCCATCAAGATGATAATAACAATAATACTAATGACTTTTTAAAAAACAATTTCCATGGCACGCCCTTGAGAAATGTTATCTTATTTAAACATCACAGCGTTTTTATGGCTTAACGTGTCACGTGGGACAATGCTATAGGTAAGATAAATAAATGGCTTAATGTTTCACGTGGGACGATGGTACGGCTGAGATAAACCCCAGGCTTGCAGACGCGTAACACAATAAGCACGGTTTTCCACTTTCAAGAGCAAGGATGGTCCTCGAGAGCCATGGTGGCCATAAGAGGAAAGGTGATGGAGACCAGAGCCCAACAGAACCCACAGGGCAGCCCATGCCAGGTGTTTGTGCCCATGGTGATTCAGGAACTCAGGTCCTTCCTATCTTGTGGCTCCTCCATTCCCTGGTCCCTTGTAACCCCTTTACTCAGTTGGGGCATGGGAAAAGAGCCAGAAGGGCATCTCTGCATCCTCACCTTCTCAGCCTGGAAGGGACACACGTCATTGGTGAGAATTAGTCACGTGACCCCACCTCCAAGCAAGGGATCCTGGGAAATATAGACTCTGCCTGGGATGCTGTACTCCCACCAACATTCTGCCATCCGGCAGCTGGTGCTTGAGGCTTGGGGGACGGGTAACCAAGCACCTCTGCCTCAGGGAGCTTGCATTGCTCTTAACATTTTAGCAGTGAAGGAATTGAGATAATTAGGAGCCAGATTTAGACCCAGGCTACAATGTGGTAGGATTGCTTCTGAAAAATATGTCTTCTGGGCACTAAAATGTGAGTGGCATACCAAAAAAATTGGACCAAGATTTTTAAAATTCATTTTTTGGGGTTGAAAATGTCCCCTAAGTTATGTGTTCCCTCCTCTGTGTGACTTTTTGGGTTATCCGACTCTACAGCTGGAATCCCATCTGTTTACTTCTCCATGTGTCACTACAGACACTCCAAAGACAAAGAGAAAAGACATTTAAAATAAGAAATAACTTTTAAGGTGATGTTAGGACGTGAGAAAGGACCTGGATACCATGAAGGATTGTGACATTCTCTTCTATGGATGGAAGAGTTTTTGTAAACAGATGAGAAGCTGTAACTGGGACAAATGGATCCTGTATGATATTTTTACGGTGTGTGGACCAGGCCCAGGCGGGCAGTGGTGAGCAGAGTGTGAGATTTATGTAAATATTTTGTGTAGTAAACAATTCGGCCAGTCATTTAAAATTGATTGTATAGCATGCTTACATGTGAGTCCTTGAACTCCAATACATATTCACATATACAATTTTATATTAATTTGTATACATTTATATATTATATACTATACCTGTCTATCTATATCTATCTGTCACCTATCTATCAATGTATCTATCTGTGTCTATGTATGTACGTACGTATCTGTGTAACTATCTCTATCTATGTATCTATCGTCTATTATCTATCTATCAATGTAACTATCATCTATCTATTTATCGTCTATCTATCTCTATCTATTCTGATTTCCCGTTTGTGTCCTCACTACTTTGCCCTCTATCTCAACTTCCTTCTGACAGTTCAGCCATGGGAAACTTTTTACATAATCTAAAAGTGTCCTAGCGAGTTTTCTAAAACAAAAACATATCTTTCCGATGATTTATGCTACCCTACTTGGGGGGGGGCACAACTGTTGGATTTTTAAAAATATGACTTTTGACCTTTGTTCCACCATCCTTATGTTATCTCAGTGGTTTTCCCAGTAATCCTATAAAGTGAGTGGTATCAGTGCCATCGGACACATACAGAAACGGAAGTTGATGTAGATGACACCAAGGTTCCCACGGCTGTTAAGGGGCAGAACCTAAATTCCAGCCCACTTCTCAGCTACTCAAGCCTTCGTTGGTTCTGCCATAAACTTCTAATCAGCCTCATGGTTGAGCGGAGCCCAGCACAGTACGCAGGTTGGTTCTGATTCTGATTCTGGTTCTGCAACATGGCTTTGGATGGACAAGTCACAGCCAATGTCGCATGGTGTAGGATCGAACCATATCATCTCTATGCGCCCTTCCCCAGAAATCACCTCTTCCAAGAGCAGTGGGGAAGCTGCAGTCGAATACAGTGTGTGAACGTGTTCTGGAAACCATAGTTATATATTTTAAACCCTGGAGAAAAGTAGCAAGGATCATGGAAATAGCACCAGGAACTCACCACGCTGCCCATCCTTAGTCTGGTCTTACACGATTAGAAGTGCCGCAAAGTCTCCTGCAGGGCTCGGCATCTTGCGGCGTGAATTCAGTAGCAGGTCACCCCTCACGAGGACTGAAGTCCTGTCCAGATTCTTCAGAATGAGAGCTGCGTCTGCAATTACACACCAAATCTTAAAGAGTGGGTTTGAAAGCCTGGTTTGGGTTTCGTTTTTCCGTGAGGACCTGGGAGCAGTCGAAGAGTGACCGTTGACGGCTAAGCGAGGATGTGTGCTTGGGCACACAGATTCACAAGCACATATACCAGATGTGAGACGTTTGGGAGGAAAAAAAACCTCCTATCTTTTAGTTAGTATATTATTTACAAATCACAACAGAACCGTATGTGATTGCAATGAATGATCTCAAACCACATACACCCCCATTCTGAGCAAACTATTTTAAAAGACTCAGGATGACGAAATCTCAAAGTACTCGAGTACCTGTCATTGTGACTGAATCCACCAGAAAATTTTTAAGATTTGTGTTTGTTTTCCACGGATGCTATAACCAATTATATCAAACGGGTTGTCTTAAAACAAAAGGGATTCATTCTCTCTCAGTCCTGGAGACCAAAAGTCTAAGATCAAGGAGTCATCAGGGTCGGTTCCTTCCGGAGGCTCCAGGGGAGGGTCCTTCCTGCCTCTTCCAGCTTCTGGGGGCTCCGGGCGTCTCTGGGCTTGTGGCCTCATCCCTCCCGTCTCTGCCTCTGTCTTCACAGGGCTTCTCCTCTGTGTATCTCTCCTCTTCTGTGTCTTATAAGGACCCTGTCACTGGATGTAGGGCCACCCTCATCCAGGAGGACCTCAGCTCAGATCCTTCACTTCATCACGTCTGCAGAGACCCTATTTCCATGTAAGGTCCCTTTCTGACATTTCAGGTAGACATGGATTTTTGGAGAACATTATTCAACCAACTATGATATCATAGCATTTTCAACCAAAAAGTAAACACTTATTTAAACTCTAGCCCAAATATACCTATTACTTTTTATCTGTTGCTTGACCCGAGGTCACCTTGCTGGAGGCTAGAACTTTCTTAGAAATGTTTTTGCTGCAGGGAGAGCAGTGCTTCCCTCCTATGCATGTTATCCTGCCCAGACAGCCCTCTTTCTTAGCCCAGTAAAAATGGCTTCTCCACAAATAACTAGCCCTTAGACTTCCATATGACGTGGCCTTTGAGTCCCCTGGGACAGGAACACCCCCTAGAACCACCATTAATGCTTCTGAGTGTCTCAGCCTTGTAGCAACCTGACTTGTAGTCTTATGTCTTTTGAGAAGATGGAGCGTGTAGACCACCATATACCTCTTCATGTCATGCTACCTCACCTACATCAGGACAAGGCAAGCCCTTAAGAATGTATGTTGAAGGACTTCCCTGGCGGTCCAGTGGTTAGGACTTCATGCTTCCACCGCAGGGGGCACAGGTTCCATCCCTGGTTGGGGAACTAAGATCTCGCCAGCCACACAGCGTGGCCAAAAAAAAAAAAAAAAAAAAAAGAATGTATGTTGAGTTCACCCACAGAAGTTTACCACCAGTTCTTAACCTTACATGAACCCAGAATGATGGGACAGTGAGACGCTTTACCATGTTTTTCTAGGTGACGTGTATGTAGCAGCCTATGTCTTGGTTTCTGTACCATCCTGGGTCTCCTTTTCTGAGGCAGTCAGTCCAAATGAGTCTGTTCCTAAAATGCCTTGCTGCATTTATTTCTCTAGCACAGTGGTTTCCAACCAGGAGTGATTCTGCAACTCAGAGGGCATCTGGCAACGTCTGGAGACATTTCTGGTTGTCCAGCTGGGGGAGAGGAGGGTGCAATGTGATATTGGCACGTAGTGGGTGGAAGCCACGTCCCACAGTGAAGGACGGTCCCCACCATGGAGGGTGACTCAGTCCCAGAAAGAGTGACGAGACTGCCTTCGCATGAAAGACTCAGTCTGTTGGTCTCTCTCTCTGTCTCTCTCTACGCGCCTGTCCATTCATCCATTTGTCATCTACCTTCCCTATCTATATATCTATCATCTATCTAATCTATCATCACCACCATCATCATCTAGCTATTATCTATCTACTACCTACTGATGTATCTATCAGTCACCTATCATCCATCTATGTATCATGTACGTCATGTATCTGTCTACAATCTATCTTCATCATCTAGCTATTATTATCTACTATATATTTACATATCAATCATCTCTATCCATCCATCCATCCACATATATATCATCTACTTATCTCTATCATCTATCTCATGTATCTTATCATCTATTGTCTACCTATCAATCATATCATCTATATTTATGTACATAGCTATCAATCATCTATCCATCCATCCACACACCTATTTATCTATCTCATCTATCTATCATTCATCTGTCTTATCTATCATATCATCTACCTATTTTCTTACCTATCTATTTTCTTACCTATCTATCATATCATCTACCTATTTTCTTCCTATCTATCTATCAAATTGTATCTAGATCTACGGTGGTGGTTCTCAACTAAGGGTGATGAGGGGACATTGAAAATATCCGGAGCCATTCTTTGATTGTCAGCCCTGGAGGGGAGGATGCTAGTGGCATCTCGTGGATACAGCCTACAGATGCCACTAAAAACGCTACCGTGCACAGGACAGCCCTCACCCCAGAAAATGATCCAGCCCCAAATGTCTGTAGTCCTACTGTTGAGAAACCCTGTCCTGGATGAAGGGTTTGTCTATGGAGGATGAACTCTTCAAGCAGGATGTGTTTCCTACACATCAGGGTACCCTGATGCCCATCCCGCTACCTGGCACACCCCAAGGGGCTGTGTAGTCACCCTTAAGCAAATAAACGGATTCATGAGTGAGACAGTGTCCGTGCTTCCCACAGTCTTGAAAACCCAAGCTCTCTTTCCCTTCAGTGACTGCCACTCTTTCCAGATTGGCAGCACGGACAAAAGTCACATGCTTGCCCAATATTTATCTTGCATTTGCTTTCTTCCTTCCTCTCGCGGGAAGCCAAAGAGTGCATATTTGAGGAATACTGCTATAGGCACCCGAGATGTCTCCTCCCTAAAGAAAACTGGCTGCAGGACTGCTGTGGCGCTCTTTCTTCAGCCTCCAGTAATCCTGATTCACACTGGAGCTGGTCCCACCTTACCTTCCTGTCAGAGACTCGGCTGGAGCTGGCACCTTGGACTTAGTTTCCTTGCTGGTGAAATACTCACAGAGAAGAGAATAATTCCAACGTGGTGGATAAAAGCAGTTTTTCAACCAATCTGATCTAAGCGCAGACTCACTTGAAGTGGCTTTTGCCCTTGAAAATATCACTGTCATGACTGCCTGGTTCTTTGGAAAATATTATTTTATTATCCAATGTACATTAGTTTGACTTTAAAAATACAGCAAAGCAGTCGTGGAAGTAACAGATCTATTTTTCGAGGACACAAATTGACAGGAGGAAAGATATTTCTGGGCTCCTCTGGAAGGCTCTGGGTTTATTCCGTGCGGTCACAACTTCGCTCTGTCCTCCCTCTCCTGTCGTCTCCCCGGTCCCGCACGGCTCTCTCCGGATAAATTTTATTATCAACAGGGAAATCCAATATCTCAGCATCCCCTACCGGAGGGTCGCTGGGAAAGGTAATGTAACAGTGGTTTATGAATCTGACGGAAGTCGGGAAGGAACCTGGTTTTAATTGCATTTCCGTGCCTGCTCTAATGTATACAAGCCTTGTAAACACCAATAATTTATTATTTTTAACGAGACAGAAAGGATGTCTTTCTCTTTCTACTCTCATCGTCTGATTAGAAAGAAAAAAAATATATATATAAAACACTATATAAAAAGTGAGTTCCAGGGAGAAAGCGTCCTTTCCTATAAAATGGGAGCTGTACTGTAGGACACTTGTACGTGAGACACAAACAAACAAACAAGCCCTCTGGTTCTCAGCCCTTGTCGGGCACACTGGAGTTCTGAAGTGACAGAAGGAGTAACGGAAAGACGGATACTCATTCTAGAACGTTCTATCATGTTACAACGGCAGCGGGTTAACTAGGGAATGCATCTTCCGCGGGGGTAGCAAGGCACTGTGAACCTCTACAGCTTCTTTGCAGTGAAGGCTCCTTAGATATCCTACGGACGCCCGTTCAAGCATCAAGATGGTACCAGCAACGCAGAATTTGTAATTTGCGCCCAAGTCCTGTGAAATGGAAGGCAAGAGCATACAGCATCCTGTAAACATGAAAGGAAGTCCCCCAGAGAGGCCGACACCCGCTTCCCGTGTCTGCATTGCTTCCTTTCGTCAACGAGCACAGGTCAAGGTCGACAGTGGGCCTCGAACCCAAGCCGGAGGGGGCCACCGTGCCCCGGGACAAATCCTTTTAGGGCCCTGACTCTCCGGCCCCCGCTGTGAACCCAGAGGAGGCTTTGTTCTAACTTCGGAAGCAGCGGCCGTGGAGTCCAGGGTGTGCTCCCGGGGTTTCAGTAGACGTGGACGTAGGTTGTTTTTGAGTCCCGGCCCAGGAGGTTTTTGGCGGTGCACTTGTAGAAGCCCGCGTCCCTCTGGGTGGCTTGTTGGATGATTAACGACCCCTGTGGGTGAAGAAACCTGTTCCCGTAGAGACGGGGCTGCGTCCCCACGGTCAGGTGCGATTTGTCCGGCAGCTCCCAGCTTATCTCGGCTTTGGGAATGCCCACGGCCAAGCAGTTCATCTTCACGGTGCTCCCGGGCCGCGTGTAGATGACAGGTGTGGGTTCACTGGTGATCCGGGGAGGATAGGCAATCACGATCACCGGGACGTTCACGACGGAGGGTCCGTACTCCGTGTCCGCCTTGCACACGTAGGTGCCCCTGTCGAAGACGGACGCGTCGCGCACGGTGAGGGTACCGTTTTCCCAAAGGGTGAAGCGTCCTCGGACCTGGGGACCCTCCAACACCATGCCGTTGGGCAGCGTCCAGGAGGAGTGGGTCTGCCGGGCCCCCGGGAGGATGCAGGGCAGCTGCAGGGTCTCCCCGTTGATGATGCTGACCAGGTTGTGGTACTGGTTGCTCGTTTCGGGTTTCAGCCCCACCTTCAGAGACACCAGCCTCTCCGTGTAGCCCGCCGAGTTCCTGGCCACGCAGCGGTACGCCCCGGCGTCCACGGAGGAAAGGCCGCTGATGTGGAGCATCCCGTCGCCCTTGTGGTAGAACCTCTGCAGCTGGTGGCCGCTCTGCAGCTCCGTCCCGTTGGGAAGGACCCACAGCAGGGTGGGCGTCGGGGTCCCGGCTGCGGAGCAGTTGAGACTGATGGTGTGGCCGGCCATGGCGGTGATCTTCTCGCTGACCGGGTCGTGGAAGATGGGCTTCTCCACGGGCTCCAAGACTGTAAGTTGCACGATGAGTCTGGCTTCCCCGCCCTCGTTACGCCCAATGCACGCCAGCTGGACAGAGTCGCTCTTCCTCAGACTCTTGATGTCCAGGGTACCATTGCGATGGATGGTGATGCGGTTGCCATAGTAAGGGGCCGGCAGGACCACGCCCTCGGGAAAGGCCCACAGCACTCTCGGCGTGGGGATGCCTTCCGCCTTGCAGTCGATGAGTTTGCGACTCCCTCCCGGGGCAATCTCCCGCACCGTGGTGATGGCATTGGGGTGCCCGTTGATCTTGGGCGACTGGACGTTGACGTGAATCCAGACCGTCTTCCTGTCCTCCCCGGCGCTGTTCCTGACCACGCAGGTGTAGTTGCCGCTGTCCGAGCGCTGGGCTTTCTGGATAAGGAGAGTGCCGTCCTGATATATCTGGTACTTGTCGGAGGAGGTGGGGATCTGCCTGCTGGTTGGAGAAAGCCAGGTCACCCTGGGCGTGGGTTCCCCTTTGGCCTCACAAGCCACGGTGACCACGTCCCCGTAGGGGACCTGGACCACGGAGTACGTCTTATTCCGGATGACGGCGGGCTCGGTCACCACCTTGACGCGCACCCTCATCTCATCCTTGCCAACCTGATTTTCGGCAAAGCAGGTATAGTCACCTTCCTCTCGCAACCCGACCTCGTTGAAGTAGAGGGTTCCGTTGTTGAAAACGACGTAGCGCTTGGTCCGTCCACCGCTGTCGTCGGACTGCATGAAAGAGTTGACCAGGCTGCCGTCCGGGAGGCCCCAGGAGATCTCGGGGTTGGGGAGCCCGGTGGCCATGCAGTCCACTTTGAGGTCGCCCCCATAGAAGACCCTGTGGTCGTTCTCCTCTTTGTGCTGGATCTTGGCTGCTTTCATGACCACGTTGACCTTAAGCATGACGAAGTCATCGCCCACCTTATTCCGGGCGACGCACAGGTAATCCCCCGCATCTTTGTCCGTGACGGATTTCACCACCAGGGTCCCGTTGGCAAACGCCTTGATCCTGGTGTCAAAGCTGACCGAGAGAAAGAAAACAGAATGAGATGTCAGTCTCCCGAACGCTGTCTCTCCCGGCTTGAGGTCACCGGAACGAAACAAAAACGTGTGGATCTCAGAACTCTGGGCGCACAGGGCTGCCGCTCAAAAACGTTGGATGGATTTTGCAGCCCGGAGGGGACGGCCATCCAAACGTAGAAGTGATTTATTTACCAGTTAAGAACTCCCCGGTGGAGCCTGACCTTTGGCTGGCCTGGCCTCTGATTCGAAGATGTGAAACGCAGTCTAAGACATCAGCCCGGTTTGTGTGGGCGTGTGTGGATCAAATATTTGCCTGTTGTCAGCGTGGAGCTTGTTGTAATGATAAAAGCAGATAAAATTCTAGCGTCCTGGACAGAATGAATGTGCATTAACCTTAGGAAGAGGTGACATTTTTCCTAAAAGTTTTAGAGACGATGTTTACTCTTGACAATTTTTATGATGTTGTATCCCATTATGAGGCAAACAGGCAGCAAAGCAGCTACAGTATGGATCGCGTAGTTGTGGTTATACCCAGAGTTTCGAGGCTACGATTGGATTCTTCAGAACTTGGTGCTACTGGTGTACAAGCTTCTTCCCTAGAATCTGTAACGAAAGCGTCATGACCCTCACCAGCTCGTACCCTCCTGCTGACTTTCCGTTTCTCCACGTGGCAGACCTAAACTCACACACTGCTGAGTTAGTATTCGAGAAAGAATTTTCAGTTTAAAAAGGCAACATGGAAAGAAAGACAGAAATATCTTCACTAGGGGTGTGACCTTTTTATAAATATACATCGGTATGTCCTCCAGCAACGCAGAACTAATGTTTTGAATAACGGGGCGAAGAGATTTGGGAGGTTCCTACTTTAAACGTGTCCAGATTGAAAATCTCAATTACTTATAATTCTGGCATCTGCAGGGAGAGCTTGAATATTATTCCTAAATATTTCCTGCACACTGTGTCATTCTAATAGCACGTCTGGAACCGTGTCACTGATTTAAAAAAAGAGAAGTGTCTGCCTATGATGGAATTCAAGCCTGATTATCGTTCATCAAAGCACCTACCAACAAGGACCACGTAACGTGTTTTGTTGGCCACGAGCGAGAGTCCAGTCAACCTGAATCAGCAGGTCGTTCGATAGGCGTGGAGCAGACAGAGGTATTATAATGAGTCTTGGAGTTAGAATCCAAAAATGTATACAGTAGCACATGTCTGTAAACATGTAGAAACTTCTATAGCAGCAAATCCTAACCTTGGTCATTATCTGAATCAGCAGAGCGACTCTGAAAAAGATGCATGGCTACACACTACAGGAGACGTAGCTTCGAGACAGGAAAGTCCAGTAGCCCTGTTTTACAGCAGTCCCGGTGTGTAGGCAGGGCAAACAGCCCGTTCTTTTAAAAAACTCACATGGGCTGTTTCATTACACTTTTCTGAGAATGTCATTAGCCAGAAGCTAGGAATAATGAAGCTACAGAGACTGTGGCTTCTGGTTTATAGCGAGATGCCAGTAGCATGGCCCCAATGCACACCGGAACTACATTCTTTCCCTTCAGCGTTCAGGCAGCACTGCCTCAGCCTCGCCAGTGTCGATGGAAAACAACCCTCTGCGCGGCAGGACACCGGCTCAGCTGGAAGATACTGCGGGGAAAATCGGGCATGTGGTATTCCGGATCGACGGTGCAGGGCTCACTAGGCACCACCCAGCCATCTGAAGTTAAAATACGGCGACTTGGCCCTTCTCCTGCGCTGGAAGGAGACTGGGCAGACCAGACACAGCTGCGCAGAGCCTTGGGCGCTGCTTTGGGTCACGTCCCAGGGAGGAACCCGCGCCGAGGTGGGTTCCTGTCTGAGCTGCCAGGCTGTGTGGGCTGGAGACGCACCACAAGCCAGGGGGTTTCCAACATGACGCCACGGATGTGTCTTTGCTTCCTGTTGCCAATCACTGTCTCTTTCCTCTGCATCTTGAAACACTTATTAAAGAGACAGTGGCTTTTGGGGTCTACCTCAGGGTTTCTCAGCCTCGGCACTACTGATAGCAGGGGCTGGATGACTCTCCGTGGTGAGGCGTCCTGTGCATGGTGGGGTTTCGAGCAGCCTCCTGGGTCTCCACTAATCAAAGAGTATCAACCCTTCCCCACGAGCTGTGACTACTGAAAATGTGTCCAGACATGGATGAGTGCAGGCCTGGTAGACAGAACCGTCTAGTTGAGAACCACTTCCATAGACAGACAGGCGACAGAGGGTTACAGATAGAGAAAGATCACAGAAGAGATAAATGACAGATGATATACAGAGAATACATGATAGAGACACATGGAAAGATACTATAGAGATAAATAATGCATATCACATAGGTGATGACAGATAGATAAAAATAAATGATAGACAGATAGACACAGATGATAGAGAGGTAAGATGGATGGCTAGGTAGGTAGATAGAGCTAGAGACAGATGAAGATAGATGATAAGATAAATGACAGATGATATATATAGATACATAGAATAGATGACAGGCAGATGCAAAGATACTAGATAAACGATAGATATCAGATAGGTGATGCTAGATATATAAAAACAGATGATTGGTAAATAGGTAAAGGGTTTGAGCTAGATATGCAAAGGTGAGGGATGCCAGACAGATACATAGAATAGAGGATAGATAGGCAGATGGAAAGGTACTAGATAGATAAACGATAGATATCAGATAGGTGATGACAGATAAAAATAAACGATAGATAGATAAATAGATAGATGATAGTTTTCCTTGCTAAGACAGCATTTCTCAGCGTCAGCACTACTGATATTTGGGGCTAGACGACTCTCTGACGTGGGGCTGTGCTGTGCACTGTGGGGTGTTCAGCAGCATCTCTGGTCTGTACACACCACGTGCCAGTGGCATCCCCTCCTTGCTCCCCAAGTCTCATCAACCAAAAATGTCTCCAAACATGGCTCAATGTCCCTGGGGGACAAAATCCCGCTTGGTTGAGACCCACTGCTCTAGAGTCATACATCTGCGAATTGAAGACGGGGCAGGGCAAGGTGCTTTTTTTCCTAGCCAAGATGAACTCTTAGAATTGCAGATGTGCTACCTTTGTGCTGCCATTTGCCTTTAATTTCTTTGTTTTATCTCCTTTCCTTCTATTGCTAACACATTTTGAGATACGATCTGAAGCTCCTATGTGTTTTGTTGAGATTAGAATAAGACAAGAAATTGTTTTATCTAATTATTTAAATACAGTTAAAACTACGAGCATGAAAACAAAAGCTATTGCTTTATCTTTCTTTGGAGGCGGGGAGTAGAAAAGCAGGGCTAAGGGCTAGGTGTTTGCTCTGCATCTCAACTGATAAAGACAAGATTGGGACTTCCCTGGCGGTCCAGTGGTCAACACTCTGCGCTCCCAGTGCCGGGGGCAAGGGTTCGATCCCCGGGCGGGGAAGGAAGATCCCACATGCCGCCCCGGGCGGGGCGGGAAACAAAGAAAAAAGACAAGATTGCATCGTGTGAGAAAGAAATGCCCCCCACCCGGCCCACACAGGAAGCAACATCTGCGCGTCAGCACTGCCGACAAGGAGTCATTCCTTTTTCCGCCCGACCCCATGAGGAGGTTTCCCCAGCCCCCAGAGGGGAGACAGGCTCAGGAGCCCCGGGACTGCTGGCGAGGCAGGAGCACCACGTACCTGAAGAGCGCGTCTATCATCCTCTTGGACGGCAGCCTCCAGAGGATGCGCGGCCAGGGCTCTCCGGAGGCGCTGCAGTCCAGCCGGAGGGTCCCCCCGTAGCGGACGTCGGTCCTCTGCGGGGAGGTGCCCGTGATGCGCGCGTTGGCGGCGGCGCGCTGCACGGTGAGCTGCACGGTCCTGCGCGCCGAGCCCACCAGGTTGGCGGCCACGCACTCGTAGCGTCCGCTGTCCTTGGGCGCCAGGTTGCGGATGTAGAGGGTCCCGTTGGGGAAGACGAAGAGGTTGTCGTGGATGAACTGCGAAGGGCGGATCTGCGTCCCGTCCCCCAGCGCCCAGCGCACGCTGGGCAGGGGCGCGGCCTTGGCGGTGCAGTGGATGTGAATGCTGAGGCCAGGGGGCAGCGAGATGTTCTCCAGCTCCTCCTGGTGGATGACGGGTGGGAGGGCCGCCACGTGCAGGCGGATGGCGAGGCTGTCCGCGCCGGCGGCGTTGCTGGCCACGCACTTGTACACGCCCCTGTCTGAGAAGGACGCCTCCTTGATGGACAGGGTCCGGTTTTCGTGCAGCGTGATCCTGCCCTCGACGGGGGAGACGGTCTGCCACACCCTCCTGTCGGGGAAGATCCAGGAGATCTGGGGAGCCGGGGTCCCCTTGGCCAGGCACTCCATGGCGATGGTGTCGCCCAGGTAGACGGTGACATCCTTGTAGTGGGCGGCTAGGATCTGAGGCTGTTGCACCGTGACTGACAGCAGGACTAGCATCCTGTCTGCTCCGTGCAGGTTTGTGGCTGTGCACAGGTACTGGCCGCGGTCCTGCACCTGTACGTTTCGGATGACGAACGTGCCGTTCTTCAGGACTTCAAACCGCTGCACTCTGGTGTTGGGGGTCATGAGAGCCCCTGGAAACCAAACACAGGCACCGTCAGGTTCAGTGCAAACACGGTCTTGCCAAAGGGGCGAAACAAGGATTATGAGTTAATCTGATTCTCCTCTTTATGTCCAGACAGTGAAAGCAAAAAAAGACCCACCCCCCAGTGCCTCTGATATTCGTCTTGGATGTTACACTGATCCCCAGATCAGGGCATATGCCACCTTCAGGCCAAGGCAGCAGGCGTGGTTTTCAGAGAGGGTTCTGGAAGCCGCCAGAACCCGTCATGAAGCCCAGGGTCTCCCAGGGTGGCCTCTTCATTTACTTTAGGTACTGGAGAGGCAGCCCCACTTCGCTCAGCCTCTGCCTCGCCACGTGGAGGCTGTCCTCCTGAGGTCCCAGGTCGGCTGCAGGGATGCCCCAGGTTCTCAGTCACCGCCCGCCTCTGTCCGGCCAGGGTCCTGAGCGCGACATGGGGCTGGTCGTGCTGTGCCCCGCCTGGTTGAGTTGCAGGCTGACGCAGGCTTCCTGCCGGTGCCCGACAGCCCCACCTCTACAGACAGAGGGCACACACCCGTCCTCCTCCCCACCGCCTACACTCCCTGTATTTCATAGCCCATCCCTCAGGACTCTGCCACGGTCGGGGTCTGTAATAATCAAGAGTTTCTGATGTTTTGACGTGTTGGGGCCTTGCTGACCTTCCAGGGACGGCCAATTCCTAGAGATATAGCAGAGGAACCCCCTTCCAAATGCAAACTCACCCATCCAGAGCCTGCCCCCCACTCCCTGCTCTGAGAGGCTCCCATACTCTGGGCCACCATCCACCTGCCCTCATCCCCCCAGGACAGGTACCAGACAACTAGGGCAGCCCGTGCACCCAGGACCTGCTGGAATTATTCACACCAGGCCGTCCTAAACCCGCTCGCCCTGCCTCACCTGTTCCTTCCTGCGAAAATCACAGTAAAGGCTCTCGTCTGGTTTCCCCCTTTCCCCCTGCCTCCTGACCGACCCTGGTGCTTCCCCGTGTAACCCTGCTTGGTGTGCTGTGCCCCTTCCTCTTGGCAACCGTGAGCGACCAAGTGTCTCTTCAGTGGCAGTCACCTCCTGACCTGTTAGCCTCGCTATACCTGAATAATAACAAATCCTATATTGAAAGACTGGGAAAAGCCCCAGCAAACATTGAGTTTCAATCCTCCCACCCTATCCCACGCTGCTCGGTTCCCGGGTCCATGCGCCCGTCAGTGGGCTATTCATTTTAGTTTTGACAAACTCCTCTGCTTCTTTTCCTAGTCATTTTCTCTAAGCTGGGAGTCCTGCCTTTGCATGGAACCCTGGAACCCTGGACGCTGTTCCCAGCCCTAGTGCTGCGGATTCATGTCCTCGACCTCCTAAGTTACCTGAAACTTCCCACGACAAGGCTTTCTGCTGTGCACGGGGTATGGCAGGTGAGTCTTCCCAGCCCACCTGCTCATAGGGAAACAGGTGTTGGTTGACGACAGTATAACCTCCCTGCCTTCGAGGAGATGCAGGTCCTTCTGGTCTGGGTCCAAGCCCTCCTGGATGACAGGTGACTGTGGGCGTGGAAGGCCTCCTGCTGCCCCTCAACCACTTCCCCATTGAGGGATTTTATGATGCAGAGACCCCAAAGCGCTTGTCTATTTCACTGGGTTTCAGGTGGGAGAGAAGGCCCACTAAAACCGCCTGCAGATCACGATGGACAGGTAGAAGGTGGCCTCCTGTTAGCACTCGATGAGATGATTTGGTTTACTGGGTAGAAAAGGTTCAATACAATAAGAGACATCGTGCAGCTCCAGAAAACAACGCTGGCTGGATGGGAGACTGTCTGGTTTGGGCATGAAATGAGGAGGAACTTTCTGAAAACTGGAGCTAGCTAACAAAGGAGAAGCCAGCAGCAGAAACAGATTCCTGGTCAGGTAGAGGAAGGTGCGTGACTGTCTAGGGAGGGGGCGTGGTCCAGGGATGCTCTAAATGGCACAGGGTATGGTAGACCCTAAGGACGAATGCAAATGGGATCTCCCAGGGGAGGAACACGCCTTCCTTCGAAGGCACAGTCCTTCTAGAATGAAAACCCCGTGGTGTTCCCCATTTGCTATTTCAAGCAGGTTCCTTATTAGATCATTACGAAAGCGTTTGCTGTCAAATGCGGAGCTGATCAAGATGCTGGTAAGTTCCCCGTGCTCAGTGCTCTCTGCTCACCACTGGGGCACAGCCAACGTGTGTGAGATAAGCAGGGAATGTACAGTTCTCTCTAGTGATAGCAGCACTTGTCATTCCTGGATTATCTAAATGGCAACCGAAGAAAACCCAACCCTCTGAACAGGATGCGAGCCTGACGGACTCAGCCATGTTGAGAGAGAAGGGAAGAGAAAGGGGAAAAGGGAGGTCCGTTCGTGGAGGCTGTAGGCCCTCCGCTATTACTTTCTTCCGTCTCCTAGAATCTCTTTCGCCATCGGGAAAGCCGACGGTCATTTTATGAAGCACAGTGGTCTTTGGGCGTCCCAGCCTGCTAAGTAGAGACCACTGTATAGAGCCTTGTTACGGACTGAACTGCGTTCCCACCACAATTCATATGTGAACGCCCTGACCCCCCAGGACCTCAGAATGTGGCTGTATTTGGAGTTGGGGGTCTTTAAAGAGGGGATGGAGGTACAATGAAGTCATTAGGGTGGGTCCTGATCCCACAGGACTGGTGTCCTTGTAAGAAGAGGGGATTAGGACACAGACGCACACAAAGGGGCGACCCTATGAGGACACAGGGAGGAGATGGCTGTCTACACACCAAGGAGAGAGGCCTCGGGAGGGACCAGCCTTAGTGACACCTTGATCTTGGATTTCAACCTCCCCACACTGAAAGGAAATACATGTGCTGTTCCAGCCGCACCATCTGTTCCGGCGCTTCGCGACGGCAGCCCGAGCGGACTCATCTGATCCTATCTCTAGGTTCAAGTCAAAGCAATGCCTGATGAGCTCACACCAAGCTTCACTGACCTTTCAGGCCAGCGCGAGGACAAGAGGGGTTGGCACAGTTCCCCTCATGCCCCTCTGCACCCCGACATGGCTCGTGGAGGACTTCTGTGCTGGACCTCACTGGGAGGAGGCAAGAGTGGCACGGCCCTGAGCCTCGGTTAGGAATGCCCTACCCAGAGAAGCTCGCACGTGTTTCCATGACTCCATTAAAACCCGACACCCATTTTAATTCCTCACTTCCCGTGCCCGTAAAGGAATACACCTGTCGGCGGATTCTCAGATGTCCTTTGCCATCCCATCTGCCTGTCCCTCTGCCCGGAATCTCTGGTTCTACCTGCACTCACGGACTCCAGTAAGCCCTTCCCCTACACAAGCCCTGGTTAAAATGCAGGTGTTTAAACGCCCTACCTGTGGACGGCTTTGTCCAAGTCACGAAAGGCTTGGGTTTCCCCATAGCCTCACACGGGAACATGACATCTGTCTCGGCAGTGACGGACACGGTCTGGGGGGATTTGGTGACAATCTGGGGCTTTTCCCCGAGCGTCCAGAATTTGGATGCAGGTGGTCCTCTGGAAGAGAAGAGCTTTGAGCTGCTCGGATGGAAGCTTCTGGAAGGCTGGGCAGAAGATGTTAGGAAAGGGATGGAGCTCCGGGTGGAGTAGACCAGAGGGATGTTTCTTAAGTTTGTTGAGGGTGGTGTCACGGTCCGGGGAAGGTGCAGTACAGGAGGTGCTGGGGGACCAAAGTCCACGTGGGTGACGCTCTGAGAATGTATCCTGTTGTAGGGACCTGGGTTGACTTTTCTCCCTCTCGTCCCTGGGGCAGGAGAGGTGGGGACCTGAGGCTTCGGAGTAACTGTCAACTGTGGAAAAGAGAGGGTCCTGTTGAAAAAGAAAGGGACTCTTCCATCGGGATAATAAGGGACTCTGGAATCTGGAAGCTTGCCAGCTGGGTCTCTTGAGTCAGGGATGCTGTTGTCTCCAAACAATGTGGGGCTGCCGTTGACTGGGTCAGTTCCCCGGTCAGTCGACTTACTAGGAATGCTAGGATTGGACCTCGGCAACGGAACCACAGGAGTCGTTGAACTTGGTAATACCGGAGCCGTAAAGTGCCTATTCTCCGGCGGATCCCTGGACGGATATGCAGTGATTTCCGGTCTGCTGGTCAGGTGGGGCTGGCGAGTGACCACGTATCTGAAGGAGCTTTCTGTGGCCGTGTGTGGCCGCCTCACGGTTCCTCTCTGGGGGACCGCTGTGGCAGCGACTCTGGCTGGTTGGTGGAAACCTTGGACCCTCCCAGCCTCGTGGTGAGTATCTGGACGCCCTGGAAGGCCGTTTTTGGTCGTACCGTCCAAGGCTTCCTTTCGCAACTCCTGCTTTGGAGCGAAGGTAAATTTGTCCTGGTGGGAAGAGGGAGTGGATAATTCGTTTGGCTTCGATCCATGCTGAGTTCCTTCGTTATTCACTGAAGGTGTTCCGGTGGCTGGGGTCCCCCCGGCATAATGGAAGAAAATGTTTTGTTTGGAAGCGTCTGACGTTGGCAGTGTTTCTGACGTAAGAGGTGTGGGCTTTGCGGTGGTTTCAGCCAGAGACACACGAGTCGTGGGTGGGAGTGGGGTTGCTGGTTCCCCCACCGGGGCACGTGTGGAGACTTCATTCCGGTGTCTGATTTCAGAGCGGAGAGTGGCTGGAGTGGTTTCACGATGACTCTGACCACTGATGGTGGTTTCCACCTGACTTGAAGATGCCTCTACTTTTAGGATGGCGAGAGTAGTTGAAGGGACCGCTTCTTCCCGTTGCGAGAGCATAGAGACGGCGGCAGAAGGTGAAAACTCAGAAGGAAAACCTAGGTCCTCCGACTCTTTTAAGAAGGGTGAGTCTGTAAGAGCTTCTGAAGAGCTGGTAACAGGTGGGTCTGTCTGTAGCCGCCCAGGCTGGGCTGCCCTTGGAGGAGTCCACCTTGCACTTCCTGGAAAGCCAGAAGGAGGGGATGCCTCCTTAAATACTCCCACACTGGAGACCTCGGCCCCAGAAGGTGAGGCCACATGAGTGACTGACTCGCCAGGGACCAGACCGTCGGTTTTAGAGTCCTTGATGTTTGTGACATCGTAATTCTTAATTTCCTTTCCGTCCGATACAGGCTCGTCTGTGACTGGAATTGTCTCTTGGAATTTATCACGAGATAAATGTGTTTCGGTGGCGGCTGTCCTGTAATCTTCCACTCTGGTTATCTCACGTGGGTCTCCAGTTGTGAGAGAAACGGCGGTGGGTGAAAGTACAACTTCCGAACTGGAGGTAACAGTGTTTGTATATTTATTTTCTGGGGAAGGGTTGGGCTTGGACTCAGACGCTATAGAGCTCAGGGTAGAGGTGAGGTATCGCTGTTTCTTTGGCCTCTTCCCATGTTTCCTGCGTGGGGTGCCCCTGGATACCGGTTCTGCATGCTTCTCCACGTCCATCAGTTTTGGGGTACCAACGGTGCTGTCAACCCAAGATGTAGGAACCAGCAAGCTTTCCGCTTGGCTTGAAGTCTTCACTTCAGGTGCCTGAGTCAGTGGTGCCAAGAACGTGGCCGCTGGGGCGAACGTCGTGGGCGGGGTTTGTTTATGCCGGTGCCGGAATCGGTGGGGGCGTAATCGCCTCCTCCCACTGGGTCTCCTTCGGGAAGGATGAGTGGTCAGCGCTGACGGGGATGTGGCCTTTGGGGTTGGCCTCATCATGGCTACCGTGCTGGTGTCCCTGTCGAGCAGAACGCCAAGCGTGGTTCCCTTGGGGTGCTTCACGGCAGTGATGCTTGTCACGGCTTCCAGGGCTGAGTCCAGCAGAGTGGTGGATTCGATGCCTTGCCTCTTACTCTCAGGAATTCTGGAGCGTTTGGGGTCTCTCTCTCGCAGACCTCCTTCCTGCAGTGTCTGAGAATTCTCCTCTGTGCCCTTGGGAATCCGTGGGTGGCCCTGAGTGCTTAAACCACTTTCCACAAGCTCGGGGCTCTCTGTTTGCTCTTGCAGAGCTGTGTGTGCTGGGACTTCGGGGTCCCCTAAAATGGGATCTTCAAATGGCTCAGAGGTCCTGGTGTCAGCAACCCATGAGGCAGGCACTGGAGTAACGTGTGCGGAGGTGTGTCCTTTCGTCGTACTTTCACCTGGTTGTGAATCTGTCTCCAGATCTTGGTAAAAGTATGGCAGGGTCTCGGACTCTGCCAGGGAGATGGCATCCAGTGGCGACTCATACTCACTGGACGGAGACCCTGGCATGGACCCAGCGTCTAGTGTAGACCAGCCCTCTGTGGCCATGTTTCTGTCAGTGGGCTCTTCACGGACCATATCCAGGGTCTGTAGAGTAGAAGATTCGTAAGGCACAGGTAGCGGTGTCGTGGCTGTAGCCCAATTCGAGTCAACTGCAGTGGGAGCTGCAGGCTTGGTCTTCTCAGAAAACTCTTCATCAATCAATTCTTCCAGGTGTGCGCTTGTCACTTCGGGGTCAGCAAGAATCACTCCGTCGTGGCCAGACTGGACCAGAGCCATCCTGGTGGAAGAAACAGTGCCGGAAACCTGCTCTTCCTTGCCAAATAAAGAGACATCTCCTGAGGACTCTTCTGCACTGGTTGTGGTCTGCACAGGTGATACTGAGCGGGAAGCAGCTGCAGGCAAAAGGGGTGTCACTTCTAGACTCTCCGATGGAGGAGTGCTGGTTCTAACGACCTGGGGTACTTCTGTTCCCTTAGGGAGATTTCTCCCACGCACTCTGGCGAGAATATCTGCCCACTGCTCTGGACTGATCTGTTTGTTTGCCACGTTTATCCTTCGTCTGGACTCAAACACTCTGCGACCTTCTGCGATGTTTGTGTCTGGTTCCTTTTCGGAAGTCTTCCAGTGTTTCAGTTTTCTGCGCCCTTTCTTGGTTTTCTGACCTCCAGCGATGGCATCGTCCTTTGCTTTGATGAACATCTCTTGGTCCTTTGGATGGAGAACTCTCCTCATGGTGTTACCTTCATCTCCTAGGCCAGATCCCCCTTCATCCTCCACGACATCTCCTCTTCCTCTGGAAAGGGTCTTCCCACCTGGGCGTCTGCCTCTTTTCGATGACCTGGCAAATCCCTTCTTACTCACCGTGATCCCCACCGTAAAATGATCTGCCCCTTGCTGGTTGACAGCCACGCATCTGTAGTAACCACTGTCGCTTCCTTGGACCTTTGGGATGTAAAGAGTTCCATCGGCCAACATGTATGCGTGTGACGTGTTAGCCATAGCGTTAATTATCCTTCTGTTTGGAAGGATCCAGCTGATCTCGGCTTCAGGTATGGCCAGAGCATTGCAAGGCAGCGTCACCGGCTCCCCTGGGCTCTTCTGAATGGTCACGGTATGTCCGTCAGGGGGCTGAGTGACAGGTGGTTGCACAAGGACCCTATAGACCATTCGATCCATTTCATCCCTCACCTGCGCGATGCACTGGTACAAACCAGCGTCTGACTGCTCCGTGGATTTGATCTTCAGCCAGCCGCTGGTGAGGATGGAGAATCTCCCGTCCTCGTCTTCCATGGGTGCCTTCAGGACAGAGCCATCTGGGAGCACCCAGGAGATGGACGGGCTCTCAGAAGCCTTCACGTTGCAGCTCAGCTGGCATGGACTCCCTTCCAAGACGGTCTGGGCTCTCTGCACCGCTCTGCTAGGCTCAATCATTACCCAGCTTCTGCTCCGAGACGGCCTCGCGTCTTTGGCGGACACAGTGACAGCATGTTGAGAGGAATAGGACAGCAGCACTGTTTGGGCCGTGCTCTGACGCCGGTTGAGCTGGAGGTGTATGGACGGCTGCGTAACCCACTCCGGCTCTGCCAGGATGTGGGCTCTGACGCCCGTGTAGTAGAGGGTCTCGTCGTCGGCGTCTTGCCTGTACTGGTAGCCGAGTCTGGGGTCTTTGCTGAGTGTGAGCTCCCGGTGTAGCGTCACAGGGACCTCGCTGTAATAGGCAATCAGCTTCCAGAGTTTCTCATAGTTTTCTCGCGTCATCGGACACTCAAAATCCAAGGCGACCGTGGCGTTTATCTCTATCTCTTGAGGGTCTGTCTGGTTCAAGTGTAGCTGGTACACGTCCACGGGCTTCTTGATGTCACAGACCAAGTTCACTGTGTTCCCGTGTTCGTCGCTCATATTCAGAGAGACGTTCCACGCAGGATACTGGAAGCCCTGCAGGGAGGACGGGCTGTCGCCGTCCTGCTCTTGACTCTGATTTTCCTCGCTACTCCCGCTCCCGTTCTGTCTCAGAGGGGACTCGATAGAAGGCTTCTCACAGGCGATGTCCTGCAGCCTCTGAAGCTCTTGTTTGTGCAGCTTCCTGGGACTGAAGCACGTGGAGCACAGCTGACCCCCTTCGTAGGTTTTGTCCTTCTTGCACTTCAGAATCCCTGAAACACGCAATCACACACAAACATGCTGTAAGTCAGTGACGCAAAGAACGGCCAGAGGGTTAACGCCTCTGCATCTTTATCACCCGGATGCACTTCCACCACGACTTAGGACCTCACCCACCTCGCTCTGTGACGTCACCTCTGACTTGAAGTCAGTTTAGCACAGTGCGTGGTACCTCACCGGGGTTTTGGAACTTCTGGACGGTGAGTGATGAGTACTTTTCTAAAAGGTATTTTTAAGTTAAAAAAGAATGGCTATTCATACGTGTTATACAAGTAACCTTTTATGAGGGCCCAGGAGAATCTACGTGAAGTCACTGCAACCCGTGAATATATTTCCAGGTTATAGGATCGACCGTCGGCATGGATCGTATCGTGTCTACCTTTTATAATTAGGTTTTCTCTTGCTAGAATTATTCATTTCAGGCAGAGTTTACTTCTTGGACGCACATTCTACTCTTGGCTTCCCAGACATTAAGTCCTCCAGAATTTTCTCCTTCTCTGGTCAACACTGACTCTTTCACTGTTTCCTCCTTCTCTGCCCAACTCGTTACGGATGATGTGCTCCTTGAGTCGGCCTCGGCCCTTTCCCTTCTTGTGCCGAGGTCTCAGATGGCCTCGCCCACGTGCATGGTTTCAGTTACCGTTCACTCGCCAGTGATGAGTTCCAGCTGTGCTTCTCCAGCCCAGACTCATTCTTATGAGTCCCACACCCAACGCCCTACTTGACACGTCTATTAAAGGGCACAAGGGTTCCTCGAACTGACACCTATAGGACCACATTATGTTTTCTCCCTGCTAGACGTCTCGGGGCTTTTCTGTAGTCGTAACTGGGGAGTCTAGAAAACTAGGATGCTTTCTGACAGTCTTCGTGGCACGTGTCCACTGCTTTCCGTCCACGCTGGGAATAAAACAGCCAAACTGCCGTCACCCGGAGCATTACAAACCTTCCAACCAATGTCACTATGTCTACTTTTGCTTCTCTGAATGCAGTTTTCTATTTGAGTTTCAAAATAAACATCTCGAGATGCAAAGAGGATGGTTTCACATACCCCCCCCAACACACATACACACAGATACAAGACATACCACACAGACACACATATGGACACACTCAAACATATGCAGACATAATGCATACATATGGGCACACAAAGGCACAGGCGTGTATCTCCAGAATGGCTGCGGCTCTCTACCTCCCAGAAGCTTCATGATTCCACCACCAGCGTGTAGTGTTCCTGCTGGGAAATGACGGTTTTCAGCCTGTCCTGGACCCAGTGGGGTCTGGGCACTGAAATACGAACAGAGGTGACGTGTGTCTTTTCTGATTAAGAAAATTAAGAGGTCAGTATACCTGTCCTTCCTCATCCTTTGCCTGATTTAGCAAATCTGGTATCAAACATGAAGTGGAACCCTCCATGAAAGAACCTGAATCTCAGCATCTCCAGGTGGAGGAAAGACACCTGGCCACTGCACGCGCCCAAAGGAAACTGCGGCCCATGAAACCAAAACGACAGGGAGGCACCAACTCACACCAGTCAGAACGGCCATCGTTAGAAAGCCTACCAACAATAAACGCTGGAGAGGGTGTGCAGAAAAGGGAACCCTCCTGCCCTGCTGGTGGGAATGTAAATCGATACAGCCACTGTGGAGAACAGGATGGAGGTTCCTTAAAAAACTAAAAAGAGAGCTACTATATGACCCAGCAATCCCGCTTCTGGGCATATATCTGGAGAAAACCATAATTCAAAAAGACACATGCACCCCAGTGTTCACTGCAGCACTATTTACAACAGCCAAGACATGGAAACAACCCAAAGGCCCATCAACAGATGAATGGATAAAGAAGATGTGACACATATATACAATGGAATATTACTCGGCCATGAAAAAGAATGAAATAATGCCATTTGCAGCAACATGGAGGGATCTAGAGATGATCATACTGAGTGAAGCAAGTCAGAAGGAGAAAGACAAATATCACATGATATCGCTTGTATATGGAGTCTAAAAAAATGATACAAAAGAACTTATTTATAAAACAGAAACAGACTCACAGACATAGAGAACAAACTTACGGTTACCAAAGGGGAAAGGGGGGAGAGGGTACATTAGGAGTTTGGGATTAACACATGCACAGGACCATATATAAAATAGATAAACAGCAAGGACCTACTGTATAGCACAGGGAACTCTACTCAGTAAATAACCTACAACGGAAAAGAATCTGAAAAAGAATATATATACATACATGTTATATATATATATATATATATATATATATATATATATATATATGTGAAAACAAAATTGTGACATGTATAAATGAAAACAAAATTGTGACCTAAGGTGTGTGGGCTGGAAGTTCCTCGATGGCCACAGGCTGAGAGGCTAAGCTGAAATTAAGGGTAGCAAGACCTCTCAGAGGAGGAGAGCTTTCAGTGAAAATCTGAACGCTGAAAAGAAGCCAGACCCTTGAACATCTAACAGAAGAGTTTTCTTGGTAGATGATGACCAGGTCCAATGACGCTGAGCTACAAATCGGTTCAGACGGTGCCTGGAACAGAAAGCAGCGCAGTGTGGCTAGAGCAGAGTGAGTACAGGGAACAGTGGGACCAGCCCATCGCAGGAGGGTAGGCACTGCGCTAGCCTGCACTCTAGAGCCCACGCGCCACAACTACTGAGCCCGCGAGCCACAACCACTGAGCCTGCGCTCTAGAGCCCACGCGCCACAACTACTGAGCCCGCGAGCCACAACCACTGAGCCTGCGCTCTAGAGCCCACGCGCCACAACTACTGAGCCCGCGAGCCACAACTACTGAGCCTGCGCTCTAGAGCCCACGCGCCACAACTACTGAAGCCTGCACGGCTAGGGTCCGTGCTCCGCAACAAGAGAAGCCACCGCAATGAGAAGCCCGCGCACCGCAACAAAGAGTAGCCCCCACTCATCACAACTAGAGAAAAGCCCACGCGCAGCAACAAAGACCCAACACAGCCAAACATAAATAAATAAATAAAATAATAAAGTAAGAAATGTTTTTAAAAAAAGAAAAGAAAAAGACCTACTCAGAGCACTCCATTTGCCTCCTTAGAGACAGGAGAAAGGAGTTAGACCCAGGCTGGTGGCTGTGAGGTTGGAGATGAGCCACGAGACTCAGGTAGGATAAGCTCAACGGGCTCTGAGGATGGGTTCCAACGTGGGGCTTGGGGAAGGGGGTGTAAAAGAAAAAGGAAAAAAAATCTTTCTTATTTTGATGCAAAATCTACTTTCTTGCAACTTCTACCTATCAATCCTGGTTTTTTTTCCCCCCTCTGGTTCAGTACAGAACGCCTGTATCCCCCATCACAGAAGAATAATCACATAGCCAGCCCAGTGTTCTCTTTTCCGAGCATCCCTGAACACTTCCTGTAGGACGAGGACGCACGGAAAATCCAACCTTTAGCTGTAACCCAAGGTCGAAAAGAATCCTCCAAACGTGCTTGCTATGCCAACCAGAGTCACCTGTCGATCACTCATTAAATGATAATCGCTCTACATTTCGATAAAGGATCCATGCGTTTGAATTATGCCACGGAGCTGTCTTGACATTTCAGTTATATCATCTCCTGCCTCACTGGTTTGAGGACGTGATTTCACCCGACCTAAGATGAAGCAATGGCGCAGAACGTAATTTGTCCAGAGAGGTGAAGGTTGGACAGCTAAGGGTCACGCAGCCGCTCTCCTGTCCTTACCTCTCGATTTTGCATCCCATTCCAGAAACCACTTCATGTCACAACCACAGGACCACGGATTCCCGTGCAGGTAAAGGTTCTCCAGAAGCGGCATGCTCTGAAGCACGCCGGGGGGAAGGGTTGTAATCATGTTCTCGGCTAAGTAGAGGTGTCTCACGGTGGAGAGTCTGAAATAATCCAGAAACGTGAACGTGGAGAACGTGGCGGGGTGCAGCTGGTGAAGCATGTTTCCCTCTAAGTGGAGTAGCCTTAGGGACGTTAAGCCGCTGAACGCTTGTGGGTGGATAAACTCGATCTTGTTGTGGTCCATGTGTAGCCTTATTAGGTTCCAGAGCCCCCGCAGGGTCTCTCCTGTGATCACTCGAAGCTTATTGTAGCTGAACTTGAAAACCTACAAAGACAGGGAGGACGGGAAATCCTGTCTAAGATTAAATAAAAAAACCTGAAAACCAACCAACCCACAACCAGGAAGAGAAACCAGAACAAAGGGCAGGAAAGTAATGACATTAAGCTCGTCTCTTACGTTAAAAAAAAAAAAGGCCATTTAAATCATTGTGAGGGAACATGCTACAGCTCCCCTCTTCACGACGGGTCCTAGAGGCTGCTAGTCGCGCTGTTCATAAATGCCTGGGTTTACCTGGAGAGAAACGAGGTCTCTCAGAGCCCCGTCGGGGATGCTGGGAATGTCATTGCCGTGAATCATAAGCAGCTCCAACTTGGTCAGTCCCGCAAACGAGGTTTCCGACAAAGCCTGGATGCTATTGAACCTGGAAAATAAGTAACTGGAATGAGGAGCAGTGAAGTTAAATCCCAGCTGGGGAGGATTTCCCAGCCCACCCAGGGGCGACTAAGCAAAATGTTGATTCTAAGGTTGTACTGGTGCCACTCGCAAAGCATAATCCTCTCTCTCCGTGTCCTTGTCTATTTCTAAGGTTGCAAAGAAACCCACACATTTTTATTAGCCTTCGTTCAGTGAAGGCATGATCGCTGGGAATTCTGACTGGGAGTACACTTACGTGGTCACAGGCTATTTGGGGAGATACATAAGACTTAGACCTTTAAACACAGCTGGTCGAAAGGGCCCCTCATTGGAAATCATAACAAAGACACGTGGCCAGCACGCATGGAAACCAAAAAACCAAAACACAGCTTTGGAAGTGGCTTTGCATATAGTAAGACAAGGACGTTCTCTGAAATAAAGGACCAAATGAAACAGACACCCTTATTTCGCGAAGACAAGCTCCCATTTCTGATGGGTGATGGAAGTTATCTGTAAACATTCTGATGCGTTTGGGGTGTTGTTTTTGCAGAGAGATTGGTAAAGACGCTTCCTCGACCGGTCTGGAAATCCCTCACTGCTCCATGGTTAGTGACACCAGGGAATCCCCAAAGTGAATCCCTGGAGAACCAATTATAAGATGAACAGAGAATCCTGTACCTTGCTGTGTTGTAGGGCAGGAACCTGGGGTCAGGGCTTCTGTGGAAATCCAACACATCTATCCTGACATGATTTCTGTACTTCCCCTTATCGCCTCAACAAAAGGAAATGCGTCTGTAGAGGAGGCCGGTAACAGCTCAGAGCTAACTCGGCAGGTGATGGCCAGGTCCAGTTTCCTCCTGAGACACATACGTGCCCCACACCTCGGTGATCACAGCCTCTAGGGAGGTGAGGTCCACCCCAGAGCTCAACATCCTGCAATGCACTGGCCAGCCCCCATGACAAGGAACCGTGGTGTCCCAAACGGTAAGTGGGCCCCAAACGTCATGTGCTGAAGTGGAGAGTCCCTGCCTTAACCCAGGTTGGGACAGGATGGGGGGTTGGTGTGCTGCCTCATTTGTTCATCATTATTTGGACGCTACCAAGAAACCTGCCCGAGAGGGTGAACACCCAAGAGGGGATGAGTATCAGCCCGTAAACCCTTTTCCATTCCTTGTTGCCTGACGCTCGTCTGGAAACAGTTTGTGGGAGAATATTCTCAGGGGAAGTCGGTGAGGCTGGCAGGGACCAGGTAATCTCAGAATTGGGAGGATGTAGAGAGGAAAGAGCTTCCTTTGTTCCAAGTCCACCGGGAAGTCACTAGAGGGTTTTCAGGAAGGCTGTGGCATGAAGAAAGTCACGTGGTAAAACAGCAAAGCTCCAATCTGTGCAGAATGGGTCAGAGACAGACAAGAGGGGAACGAGGAGACCACGTGAATCCCGGGGAGGGACGCCGGTGTCCGCGGGCAGGGTGGCCGCCGTGGAGATCAACGTACGTGGGAAGTTTCCAGACGTGCTTAGAGCAAGAGGCCACAGGCATGGCTGAGGGGTGGAACTGCAGATAAGGAAAGGCTTGCAGCGGAAACACTTGCAAGTTCTATTTGCCATGGGATGTTGAAGAGGCTTGGCAGACGCCACGGTGAGGGTGGGACCCAGCAGGCACGTCAAGACCTGAGATGTGCACATGCAGGAAGCATTCCCGAACGGACGCATGCACTAAGGGCTTGGGGGGAGGTGACACCACCTGCGAAGACCCCAGAGGTAAAGAAGAGTAGAGAGGCCAGAGGGAAGAGGCAGGTCTGGACTCGGAGGCAGCGGGGGTGCAAGTCAAAGGCTCCATCTCTCAGGTGGGTCAGAAAGAGTCTGATGTTCCGCAGCACATTTTCGTTCAAGGCTGTGCTATTCCTCTCCTGGAATTTTTTTGTCTCCCCAGAGCCTCACTTCCAACTTGACGTCCAGCTACAACGGTGGATGCCGCGGTGGGCGGAAGATAAAGGGGAGGAAGATGTTTGGGTGCAGAAGGTCACCTTGTTTGGATTCCCTCCCCACCTGAGTAAATCCCCTCAAAGTCCTGGATGGGGGGCATGTCAGCTCAGGAATCCTCCTTCCTGCATCACCTTCCTGGTGCTTCCTTTTAAGAGAGTGACAGATGCAAGAGCTGCTGGTGTCAAGGTTACGAATGCGGGGTGGGGGGGAGCGGGGGGGGGACATTTCCAGGACAGACAAAAGACAAGGGAATCACGTGAATGGCAAATGCAGGAAGCATTGTATTCTCTCTGCACACCCAAGGGGTGTGGGTGAATTCTCTCCGCATCTGTCTAAAAGCCGGCAGAGAGACGGGGAAACTCACGTGGCAGTCAGGAAAACAATTTGACCGGCAGACTGAAAGGACCTGGTGTACAGTCCCATCCTTTAACTGGTCAGCTACCCATCCTTCTCTCCAAAGCGTCTTCCTCATCTGTTGACAGGCAATAACTGACTACATAACCAGCTAACTGGAATGATTTTTATATCAGAAACACAGAACCGTTTTGCAATATATACACATATCAAATCATCATGTTCTACACCCGAAACTCATATAAGGGTGTCAATGATGTCGCCAATAAAAAAGAAAAAAACAAATATATGTAAAATTGCTTCACGGATACCCGTTAGGATCCCAAGCAAAATTTTAAATGAAAAAGAGCTAATGGGCATGGGAGAAATTTCAGCAAGATGTCATCAAAACTCATCTTTCAATCAAAGGGGGGAAAATCTTTAAAGGTCTATAAATCAGACATTTAACTGCATGATATGTTCTTACTCAGAAATCTTTGGAAAGTGATTTCTGAAAAAGCTTTGGGGCTGTCCAAACAGGAGACAGCAGATCTTTCTTTCAGTGCTGAGTGAGAACCCTAAAAACATCTGTGTGGGAATGAAAATTTTTCATTACTGCTCTGCCAATAATCCCTCATTCCTTGAGAGTTTTAAACCCTTTCCAGACCGCGAACAGACAACTCAGACCCTGAGTTCTATCTGTATTAGACGTTGCTATTGTTTTTTCGTTTGTTTTTTTTTTTTCCCCAACAAAAGGCACAATGCCAGCCTCCTTATCTGCTTTGAGACTGGTTTCCAGAAATAGTGCTGTGATATTATAAGAGTGATTTTTAAAATGTGGCACATTGAATAATGTTACAAATTAAGCCAGATGGAAGTAATATATGTGGGTGCAGTGAAGCTATTCCTTTTTTTTTTCCTTTATCTTTAATATCACACAAAACCATCTCAAGATCTTATTGGAGATGGTAGGAAAAAGAATAATTTTGATATCTGTCTTTCATTCGAGTGGCAAAGTCTTTAGGACACTGTAATTCACTATCTTCAGCATTAATTGTTTAAAATGAAACCACCAAGAACTATGTTCTCATTGAGACGTGACGTAGGTTCCACGCTTACAAAACACGTCATTTTAAAGATGGGCGGAAGAGAACCCTCCTGGAAACTGTGAATGAGATGCAAACAGCTCCACAAAAAAACAGTTTATAGGTCTTGCAAGTCTCAAGCTATCACACAGCTAACTTTTGGGAGAGGATGCATGCGGTGTCTTCCCCAACCCCCCAGCCAACCTGACAGCCCAGACCCTCAACACACAACAGGTGAGGCATTCGGGGCTCCTACACAGGAAACACAGCAGAAGACAGTCCCCCTGCACCTTCAATCCCACACTGTCTAGGGGGCTCCCCTAAGGCCTAACAGTAGCCCCGATTCTGTGCCCTGACAAGGGGTCAGCCTTGAGGGATTAGGTGGTTAACCCGCAAGAGGGACACTATGCTGAAAATGCCTCATGAAAGGGGCGACCCCTATAGACAGAGCTCTTTTGCACCCCAGGAGGTGTAAGAAAGAAGAGAAATCATAGATAAGCTCTATTTTCCTTTCCACAAACTAGCACAGCCCATCCTGGCCTGACTCAAAGCAGCCCCAGTTCCCCTTCTGAATGAATTGTAAGATTGTGAAAAGGAAACTGGTTTTAAAATTGTAAAATGATTTAAAGATGGCAACAAGGAAACTGTTACTGTTCTCTCTGCTGGCAAAGCCAAATTGTTTTCCCCATGGAACCATCATCACTGTGTTAGATTTTTCAGAGTGTCAAATCGTAAAGTTTGCCAAACTTTTTTGGAGAAGGCTATTTAATGGTCTACTGCTACGGATTCAGTGTTTTTTCTTATTGTCTTAACTTCCCGTTCTTTTATTCTACTACTGGACTTTATAATCGATAAATGCAAGAACGGTTGAAGCTCTGTACTCAGAGATGTCTAGGCAGGTTTACAATTTTTTGTTTCATCTTATGAAAATGTCCCCACAGTGGCTATTCATCAAACCCTAATTAATTTTGTTGTTTTATGGGTGGTAGAAAGTAGCGAATAGGTTTTGTTGAAGCAGTCCAAATGATTGTTTACTATTGAAGTTGTACATTGTTTAATATGAAAATTGCACATGAGTACCTGTAATTCATAGCAATGTACACTAATGTACAGAAAGCATATATGGGTACAAAAGGAAACTAAAAATACAAAAATTCTACCCTGAAATGCTGCATTAAAATATCTGTTTAAAAGATACTAATATTGGGCTTCCCTAGTGGCGCAGTGGTTGAGAGTCTGCCTGCCGATGCAGGGGACACGGGTTCATGCCCCGGTCCGGGAAGGTCCCACATGCCGCGCAGCGGCTGGGCCCGTGAGCCATGGCCGCTGAGCCTGCGCGTCCGGAGCCTGTGCTCCGCAATGGGAGAGGCCACAACAGTAAGAGGCCCGCGTACCGAAAAAAAAAAAAAAAAAAAAAAAGATACTAATATTTTAAATAGGCAAAATCTGAAAGAACTCTTATTTCCTCAATGTCACAACTGCGTCATGCAGATAACCTACAAAGTGTCACAGATGCCTCACTTACTCCTCTTATTATTATGTAATAGTTCCTGAAGTCCATTTAGAATACTATTAGTATATTTATGTGTGTGTCATATGCTTTCATATCTGCATTAAAGAACTCTTATCAACGGAGACTTAGCAAGCAACTGAAGCTGTCCGAGACGGTTCGTTATTCAGCCTTGTGACAGAAGCTTCCGGTGACGGATCAATTCAGGTAACAGCCCCCAAAGGACCACATTTAGTATAGTTACAAACGCCCCCTCGATTCAGCCCATATAGGAGCACATAACGCAAGACACAGTGACACATAAAGGAGCATGTATTCGCAGTTACGTAAACGCACACACACATAACGAAAAACCAAATCAACACGCATGCGAGGAGGCTGCGATGGCTCAGAAAGAACGTGGTACAAACCCCAGATTGATTCTTTCCACATGTTTAGAAATCCCAGCGGGCACGGAAGCCAAGGAGCGGAACGTGCAGTGGACCTCGCTGGGAACATAGCAGGCGCAAGGATACGGACAGGCCAGCGCGGCGCGCGGATGTCCCCACAGCAGAATCAGCACCACGGAGAGTGCTCGCCACTGCGCCCGCGTTGGCATCTTGTCGGGGTGGGTCATCCCAGGACACCTGTCGTGGAACCACAAAACCAGATGTCAGGTAGCGCTTCCGTATTTCCAGCGGATCTTACTTGAATGTGCACCATGGGGGTAAGCTTCGCAAGACATCACACAGTATATGTCAGTGACACAAAACATGTGCATCAAGAAACAGAAAATTTATTTTTTAAAATCTTCCGCCATTCACTTTAATCGTTGCTATAGAATATAACCTTCCCTCCTGACTTTGGGATGACTTGGAGATCTCCCTATGCTGTGTAGGAGGGTACGGAATACACATGCCCACATACACGCCCATAAATGTACTTACATACATATGTGCGTGTATAAAGGTATACATACACAGACATATATATTTGTATAAATGTGTATATATGTGTGTGCTTATAGATACAGAGAGAGGAGAGATACATTCATGTTTCTATAATAAAATGAATAATAAAAGTAAATGTTATGCGTCCGCCTCCAACGTTATTGCCGAGCCGTTGCTTATTGTATATATCGGAATAAAAAGCTTCTCAGGAAGGCCGTTATTATCAGAAGGGTTTCCTTCTTTTAATGCCATTCCTTAAAGTTTTAATTATATCTTCTTCAAGTGCTTACAGAGGCATTCACTAAAGCGAAATATGTTCCATTATATGTGGTTTTGTTTATGACCCTTAATTGTTTTTTCCTTGGAAGAGCCCAAATGTTGAGATGGTGCAGCACCATAGTTACCGGAGAGGAAATTTGGGGCAAACCTCTGAAAAATCTGCCACTAGAGAAAGAGGAAAGGAATTATTTCCTGATGAAGAATCTTGAGGCAAACAAAAAAGATCAGTAAGACAAAAGAAAAAAAAAAGGAAGAAGGAGAAAGAGAGAAGGAAGGAAGGAAGCAAGGAAGGGAGGGAAGGAAAGAAACGGTCAGATAAATGTTAGGTTGTGGGCTTCCCTGGTGGCACAGTGGTTGAGAGTACGCCTGCCGATGCAGGGGACGTGGGTTCGTGCCCCGGTCCGGGAAGATCCCACATGCCGCGGAGCGGCTGGGCCCGTGAGCCATGGCTGCGGAGCCTGTGCTCCGCCACGGGAGAGGCCACAACAGTGAGAGGCCCGCGTACCGGAAAAAAAAAAAAAAAATTAGGTTGCATCAGCTACCTCATTTAGAATGTCCGTGATTATTTTTTCATGCATCGGTCATGCCTTCCTTCATCGACTCATATTTCTGTCAACTCTTGCATGAAGTTTATTTGCAGATAAGTAACACACATGGAGAGTAAAGGGCACGGAAGAGAAACGCGCCTGTCGGTTCGTCCCTGCTCTGGGCAAGCCCTCACTTCTGATCATAAACTCTCCCTCCGCTGACACGCGGTAGGGACACCCCGAGGCCGCAGCCCTTCCATCCGTTACAGGGCCTCCAAAGAGATGCTCTCTAAAATCCGGACGCGTCTCGCCTTTCAGCTGCCCCTCCAGAGCTGTCGGTGCAGGCGGCCGCGCAACAGGCAAGCGCAGCTTCCTCCGCTGCCGCTTTGCGGAGAGCAGCCGGCTGGCTCTGCTGAGCCCAGGCCTCCCCCGCTCCCGCCTGCGCGCTTGACCTCCGCCCTGGTTTTCTGCCGACGGCCTCCCGATGCCCCCTCCCCCGCCGCGCTCCGCATCCTGTCTTCCACCCGGCTCCCCCCGGAAGACCGCAGGAACGCTCCCCCGGGAACCCTGGTCCCGAGGTCTCGAGGGAAAGCGCCCTGAGCCTGCAGGACCTCCCGGCACGCCCGGAGAACCCCGGGAGGCTGGCCACGGGACACCAGGCGATAGACAACCTGGAGGGGCCGGGCGCGCGGCCCTGCGCCCCTGGCCGGCTTCCAGCGCCCGCGCTCACGCGGCGGGCAGGCGGCGCGGTGAACGCCGAGCCTTCCCCGAGCGCGGCTCGGGTGGCCCCGCGGGTCTCTGAGGCCTGGCACCCGGGCAGCGAAGGACGTCTCTCCCAGACGGTGACTTCCCCAGCTCCCGCGCGGCTCAGCCCCCGGCTGAGGGGGGCTTCGCGTCTCCCCCTTTCCAGGGGAAGACGAAGGGGGAGAAGGACGAGAGTCTCAGCCCCCGGAGCGAGGCGGCCCTGCAGCGGCGGTGTCCTCCGCCAACGCAACAGCGCAATCGCTTACGCTGGGGGATCCCCTTGGTGACGCCCTGGAAACCAGGGAGGGATGAATGAGAGGTCGCGAGGGGGAGGGAGGAGAGAAGAAAGGCTCGGGGGTTCCTTAGACCTACTCAGCGCATCTTCCCGGAGGATTCCGTCAGCCTCTCGCCTGGACGGAAGCCGGCCCCTCGGCCCCTCCACTGTAGTGCCAGGAAACAGTTCAACCCGTCTGCTTGCCCTCGCCCCCCGCGGCACAGGTCCGTCCCGCACTCTCGTCACCCGCCCCTGGCAGACAGAGCCGGCCGCCCTCGGTCCTCACCTGTCCTTCGGAAGCCGCGGCACACGGGAGCGCTGCGCCCAGAGCATCCGCGGGGCCGGCGCGCGCGCGTCACCGCCGGGGGTCCGCCGGGGCCATGCCCTTCCCGGGGCCGGGGGCGAGGCGGCGCGGCTTCCCAGCGCGGCGCGGCGAGCCGGCGCCCTTTTATGCGCGTCGCCCAGAGACTTCCCCGAGTGCACGCCTCGGCCCACCCCCGCCCTGCCCCACCCCGGGGAGACGGGGCGCGGGCCCCGGCGCAGGGACCCTGGCCGCGCCGCTCTGCGCTCAGCCCTCCTCTCGGCTCTTCATGGCGCCGCGTCCCGAGTGGGCACGCCTCGTCCACGCCGCCGGGAGGACCGGCAGGGGCCAAGCGCACACGGCTTTGGGAAGGAGGGCTGCGGGTCCAAGACGAACTCTGGGGACCCGCGGGAGGGGCAGAGGTCCGGAGCGCGGTGCGAACTGCTGCTCGAAGTCCGCACCCGGAGCGCCCTTCCCAGCAGAGTTGGATAGGGTCTCCTTCTTTCCGCAGAGGAGAGAGGGAACAGGGTTTGCACTCTTCCGGGCGGGTCGGAGTGTTCTCTGGCCGCGCCTCCGAACCCCGGGGTTGGCAAGAGCCGACTGCGCCCGCCGGCATCCCACCGCCCCCACGACCCGGAGGGGCAGGCGCGGCTGCCACGTGAGCCCCGCGGCCACGCCCTCCCGCCTCTGCTGTGGCTCCTGGCCGCCAGCCTCCCTCCCCCTGTCAGGATCTTCCTGCCAAAAAGGTGGAACGCTCTCGTCCCGTTTGGAGAGCCCGAGGGGGGCTGGGCCGCTGCCGGCATTCTGGGGAGCCCGGTGGTACTTGCTGGGGCAAGTGAGAACCGCTTGTGGACAGGGTGAAATAACAGAGGTTGGCGAGGACCCTGCGTCCCCAACGCAGAAGGGAAAGGGAGAGAAGGAGGTATCCTGGTTCCCAGGAGGAATCAGATCTGGGCAAGGGGACCAAGGGGTCAGGTGAGGACTTTCATCAGCAGAGCCCCCCTGGGCAGAGCTAGGAAGAGCACCCACTGTGAAGAGAAAGAAACAGGGGTGTCCCAGGGCCGGCATCCAGGAGGGGAACATGCCAGGTGTCCTGAGTGAGCCTGCGGCATGCCTGGTACCTGTCCAAGAGCTGCTAGGAGGTGTCCAGAAATGAACCTTCAGATGAGCTGCTTCTGATGCACCCAGTATGGACTGGCCTGGTTTCTCCTGAAAAGTGTGTAGGAGGGACTTCCCTGGTGGCACCGTGGATAAGACTCTGTGGTCCCAGGGCAAGGGGCCTGGGTTAGATTCCACACGCATGCCGCAACTAAGACCCACTGCAACCAGAAACAACAACAAAAAAGTGTCTAGGAATTCCTCACTGCCCCTTGCCCAAGGCGGCGGGCATCCACCAGGTAGATCAGGGGCCAGGTCATAAGTGGGTCCATTCACTGCGTCCATTAGCAATAATGTGTGTTGACATATTTCCAGGGACTGGTTTTAGGGATCCTCTTTCTTGACATGCCCCAAACCCTTTAATTACATTTATTAAAAACCTGTCCCCAGAACATCTCCTTAGCTTTCTTGCGTGGCTTTGCCATCCACCTACTCAGCTAAACTGGAAACCGAAGTCACGGTCCCCATGTGCCTCTCCTCTAGGACCTTGAAGCCAACTGGTGGCCAAGTCTAGTGGATTGCGACTCCTGAGAATTGCTGAGCCCAACGGCCTTGCCCGCTCGGTACGGTAGTCTGGTGCTCAAGTCTTAGCTTCTGCCTGCCTCTTCCCTCATCCATTGTTTCTTTGTCCCACACCAACCTGGAGGGCTGCCCCATCCTCAAAACAAGTTCTGAAGTTGTCCACGGTGACACATGACATGGCAGGGTCTTGCCAGCCTGTCCAGGGACCTTGTATCTGCTGATGTTCCGGCTTTGAAGAAATGGTAGCAGACCCCTCCCTTCTTCTCTTCCTCCTTCTTGTGACGTCCATGCACGTTCTCATCTTGAGGTACGTATTTCAGTCCATCGTGTGTCCCTTCCCTGCCGCTGTTTGATGATCTCTTCTTCAGCCTCCATCTCATAGCACTTTCCAACATTCCTGCCCATCCATGTGGCCCTTTGCTTGTCTTATGGCCAGTTACTTGCCCTTGTCTAATTATACGGTTACGTTTCGAAACCCGGAAACTAGCACAGAGCTTAGCACACACTAGGAGCTCAGTCAAATGCATGAATAAGTGAGTGAGGGAATGAATGAGGTTCAATTCTACTAAGAAATGTGTAAATATAAAAAGTCACAGTGCATAACGGATATGACAACTCCATGAATATAGCCTTACGGCTTTTCCATGATTCCATAATTTAAAAAAAAAATAGCTTGGTGTATTTATTCCTTTTGTTTCGACATTTATTCTGCTCCCTCGGTGGTTAGCTCCAGAAACCATGTTTGATTTACTGTTGGATCCCCAGAAGTGCCAACAAAATTCCTTGAATACGGAGGGTTTTAAATACATATCGGTTGGATTAAATGTATCTGTTTCCCCACAATTCCACAAGGTGGAGGCTGCGGAGGGTAGAGGGGACAAGGGCCAGGTCGGTAAGTTAGGACAGCGCGGAACGTGCTTTCTGAGGCAAGGAGTGATTTGACCTCCAAAGCGACAAGAGGTTGGAGTCCATCAGAGTCACCAAACGCCATGTGATTTGGGGGATGGCAGCTCCTTGCACGGTGCGCCCCACGATTTTATCAGCAATTCCTTCTCCATCTTTCTCATTCTAGCGGCATCTGTCTTCTTGAAGGATTCTGTCTGCATCACCGTAAGAGCCCTCCCATCCACTCTTCTCATTGGACCCCCTTAACAGCAGAGCCACTGGTAAAGAGTACAGACAGCTGGGCTTACGCCCCCCTTTCCTCCTTCCCACTCTTCCTTGGCTGGGCAGAAACCTTCCCTAAAATCAGCTTCCCCAAATGTAGCATAAAAACAATGATGCCCATCTTTCAGGGCTGCTGTGACCGCAGGATGCAATCCTGTAGACAAAGACCCGAACACAGTACCTGTGTCGTACCCGTGGTTAATACACAGGATCTGTGGAACCCACACTCCTTTATTTTTTACTCCTTTCTTATATCTTTCATCCTCTTACCTGATTTCTCCCCAAGACAGGGTCTCTGGGGATACAGTGGCTGTTTCTTGCTAGAGCAGGCGCTCTGAATCTTGAATGGGAGAGTTTCATGTTCCAGGGGGGGCTGTGCATGACCACGGGATTATATGGTTTTTTGCTTAACAGGGATTGTAAAAGTAAATCCTGCGTCAGCGGCTGCTACCCAGCCTCCATAATCAGATGAAGGACTGACCCTACATATTTTAGGATGACTGGAGAGAAAGGAAAAAAAAAAGTCTGCACAGGAAACGTCTCCTTGCATAACTGGGAAATCCCAGGGGTAGACTAATAGCTAGTGGGGATGTATCTTTATCTGAGCAGAAAGAGGCTTTCAGGAATGTTGCATGTGAAACTTGCCCCCGGTCTGTCTAGGGTAAGCCTTAAATGAGAATACAAGCTACTGGCAACCTCTCTGAAAATGAGGGGGTATTTTTGTTTCACCTCGTTCCTTCATACCACAGTCAGTGGAAGTCTCCCATTCTGCTGCATTTACTAAAATGCTTCCAGATTTTTCTCAACAGCGAATTTTTAGAACAAAAAAATAAGAAGTACACCTCAGAGGAACTCCCCAGATCTCCCAAGCACAGTTGAATTATATCTGCAAAATGGGCTGGAGCAAATTCTGCTCAGCGGGGAGGGTAGAAATCTACAGAAAAAGCATCAGATACAGACGTGACCTCAGTCCGACCCACCATGGGGGACGCGCTGAAGGGGACTGCTCGGCAAACTGGAAGCTATTTCTCCATCCCTCCCCCTTATCTGAGCCGGAAGCATCTAGAACAAGTCACAGACACAGGCTCTTCCACTCTGGGTCTCCAGATTCTGCTTGGTAGGAAACCAAGTGCAGGGGGATAAGATAATGGAATTTCAGCTCTCTCCTCCATACCACGGGATCCCATGCAGACTGGGGTCAGCAGCCCACGCCACGGCACCCGTTCAAAGACCTCAGCTCTGGATGGCAACGCGGCAGAAACCAAGATCGGGCTTCCGTTTCGAAATAAAAGTTACCAGGGGTCTCTACCTCAAGGTGAAACTATTCATGCCGGAGAGATGTCCTGTGATGGCGACTATTCAACCTTCTACGCAGTGTCAAGACTTGTGGTTTTCGGTGTTTTTTTTGTTTTTTTTGTTTTTTTTTGACAAAGCATTTTGACCTGCATTTACGCTGATTTTACATCCTGCCTCTGGGAATACAAATCAAGTAGCTTCTCTGGGATTTCATACGGCAGGTGCACGAAAGGCTGGAATGAAAGGTCACTAAAAGCTACTTCTGGGACTTCCCTGGCGGTCCAGTGGTTAAGACTCCGCGCTTCCACTGCAGGGGGCGAGGGTTGGATCCCTGGCCCTTCCGTGGGTCTCATAAGGCTAGATCCCAGGGTATTTCTCTCACCTGTGGATGCATTCAAGACACCAGGTAAGGTCTCTTCTGCTTTGGGAACATGCCTCTTTCATGAACTAGGACGGGCAGCCTCACTTACGGACAACAGATGAGTTATGCAGAGAATTTAAGTCATTCTGAAAACAGACAAGCAGGAAGACATTCTTGTGTCTGGTGACCGTCAGTCCTCCCTGCACATCGCGGAAGAGAAACACGGATTTGCCGAATTGTCAGTGGCGTGGGCACGGACAACACACAGGCACGCGTTGTAAGCAGAAGAGCTTAGACAGGCACCCAAACCCAAACTGAGTTCAAAGAAGTTACAACAGGCTTTGGGACATGGTCTTTAAAGATGCAAAGAGAATTTACTTAGGAATAAAGTGGAAGGAACACATGACTCAAAACGATTAGAAAGTGTGAAGCAGAAAATCATGTTCTGTTCATGGTTTTCCAAAGAACACCACGGCAAAGAAAATACTTAGAAACTGCGTGGTATCGTTAGGACTCCTAATTAGCCTTCAAACTTGGATCGTACCTATATGAGTTTTCAGTGGCTGCTGTAATGAACTACCATAAAATTTGTGGTTTAAAACAACAGAAATCTGACTGTGCTCCGCTCTGAAGACCAGACGTCTGAGGTCAAGGTGTCCCAGGACCGCGCTCCCTCCAGAGGCTCCAGGGGAGGGTCCTTCCCGTCCCCTCCAGCTCCTGGGGGCTCCAGGCATCCCTGGGCTTGTGGCCGCGTCCCTCCCGTCTCTGCCTCTGTCTTCCCAGGGCTTTTCCTCTGTGTCTGGGTCCCTCCTCTTCTGTGTCTTAGAAGGACCCTGCCATTGGATGTAGGGCCACCCTCCTCCAGGAGGACCTCATCTCAGACCCTTCCCTGCACCACATCTGCAGAGCGAGACCCTCTTTCCAAATAAGGTCCCGTTCTGAGGTCACAGTTGGACATGAATTTTGAGGGGATACTGTTTGCCTTGCAGCACTACCTGTTTGCCCTGTAAGAGGGTAAAATGTGTCACATTGACATCGACCATGGAAGCAGTAAATCAGCCCCTAACAACCTTAAAATGTCATGTTTTTAAAGTAATGATAGAAATATCGTGATAGAGGAACTAGAACCCTATCATAGTGCCAACCTGAAAATGTAGGTCCCTGGTGTGGGGCACATTGATATAAGATGGATTTTTTTTTTCTTGTTCCAGCATCTAGAACCTCCAGACCCAGCAGAAACACAGTCCTTCCTGGCATTGCTCTTCGCTGAGTCCTAAACTGGGTTCAAGTGGGATTGGCCAGGTTCACGTCATCCTACAATGCTGGGCCATGATTGGCTGGCACCACGGTGAGCAATCGCTGATGGACCTTCTGCACCAATCAAAATGCCTGGCTCCCGGATACAAACGATTGGTGCACAGGTGAGCACATGACCCAGGCCAGGCCAGTCACGATCCATGCCCAGAATTTCTCAAACAGAGAGGGAGATGCAGTTCCTGGTGATGCCCAGTGGGCACGTGTGAAGACCCATGGCCGCCATATTTCTTGTCCCGGTGAGGAAGGCTGTTTAAGAAAGTGAGGTCAACATTTTGGAGAACCAGAAAGGGGAGATGCAGCAGAGAGCACTTGCCTTTTTTTTTTCTTTTCTTTTCTTTCTTTTTTGGCCTTGCTGTGCAGCTTGGGGGGGGGGGTCTAACTTTCCCGACCAGGGACTGAACCCACAGCCTCGGCAGTGAGAACGCAGAGTACTCATCACTGGACCACCAGGGAATTCTCACCTTTGCTTCCTTCTCAAGGTTCATGTGGGTTCCAGTAACCTCCCTGTCTTGCCTGAGTTGGTTCAGCTGAGTTGATAGCTTTTCCTGTTATGGATCAAAGCAGAAATGCCCAATGGGTGGTGTTCCACTCCAAGCCCCATAAAGACAGATGTTCTGCCCTCAGATGCGTTGGTTTTTTGTGGGGAACTACAGATTAACTATCACAAAAGACGCTGCCTCAGGACCTTTGCACTGACTGTGTCTGCTCCCTGGAGTGCTCATTCCCCAGATTCCTCCATGCCTTCCTCTGGACCTTCTCCTGGTCTTTGCTCAGGGGGGTCCCTTTCAGCAAGTCCTCCTCTGACCACTCCCCCCTATACTTTTCACTCGTCTTTCCAGCTTTATTCTTCCACAGGTTGGAGCTGAGAAGAGACAGGTGGACCTGAGGAGAGGCAGATAGAAGTGGGTGGCAGCTTTGAGTTTCAAGGTCATTGTGATCTCCACGGACTGCATAGTTTCCCTTTGATTCAGGCAACTTTCCATCACCTTTCAGCACACACTTAGCCAACAGGCACCTTTATTGCTTTCCTAACTTGAGTTGGGTTTTTGTTACTTGCAGTGAAAAAAGTTCTCAGTGATATAACAATCACCGTTGAAATGTTAACCCAGTTTTGTTTTTTTTTAAATTGCACCACTTAGAACAAATGACAATGTAAGATTCATCACTTTCTGAATCAACAAAACCTGTATGGTTGAAAGAAAAATGTATGTTTGCTTTGTTTTCATTATGATGCTATGTTTTATTATTATTAGAACACATAGTCATTTATCCATGAGTTTCATTTTTTTCCTGAAAAGGGTTTTCAGGATTTCCTGAAAATAATTCCTAAGGTAACGGTTTACAACTGGTCCTTCCCCATTTGTTTCTCAGGCATAATCGTTATGAATATAAGCGTATGCATTAATGTTTACCTTTCATGTTTTACAGTGTTTTTAATGGCATACACCCATATATACGTGCTTGACTGTATATAAAAATTCTGAAGAAGTTAAAAGAAATCGTTAATTGTTACTTCTGACATTTAAGACCGAAAAACAAGGGGGGTAGACAAAAAACGTTTAGGGTTTGTATTCTTTATTTTTTTGCAATATGAGTTTTTAGTTTTATACCAAAAGGGGCCTTTGTTTGGTTTAGAAATGTCTCCTGATTTTTATAACAATACAGTGGAATGTTTTATTGTCTTGGAATTTAAATGTAAAGCTATTAAGGACTATGATGTGAGCCCAGTCAAAGATGCGAGCCCAGGCAAAGCCCAGTCCATTAAAAGATCCAGGACATATAATGCTTTTAATTTGGGGGATTCCTTTTTCTTTTAACTTAGAATAATCTTTTAAGAAGGACTGTTTCTTGCTCAAATGAAACGTGTCCAACGTTTAGTCATTCTTTGACTTCCACTTTTATTTTATCAAGGTAAAAGTCACACCAAACAAAATGTACCATTTTAAACCACTTTAAAGGGCACAGTTCAGTGGCTTTAGAGCGTCCACCATCTTGTGCAACTGTCACCACTACCTGCTTCCAAAACATTTACGTCATCCCCAGAGGAGACCCATTAAGGGGTCACTCTTCATTTTTCACACCTCCTCCCACCCCCAGCCCCTGGCAACCGCTCATCTGCTTTCTGTCTCCCTAGATTTACCTAGTTGGGACATTTCATATAAGTGGGATCATAGGGTATGTGGTCTTTTTTTGTGTGGCTTCTTTCACTCAGCAAAATGTCCTCAAGGTTCATCTATGTTATAGCCTGTATTCATACTTCATTCATTTTTAGGGTTGAATACCTTTCCACTGTATGGCTGGACCACGTTTTGTTTATCCACTCATGCACGGGTGGATAGGTAGAATTCAGTGAAATGCTTTTTAGAAAAGAGCCAAAGATGTAGGACTCTGCTTTAGACCTAGTGAAACAGGCATGGTTCTGCAGGTCAGCAAATGACCACGGGTGACTGTGACACGCAGAGACTCCGATTCACACCTTGCACCCACAGTTCTTGTATTTTTTGCAGGGAAAGGCAAGCTTTGCTCCTAATGTCTCTCCTCTCCACAGGGATGGAATGCATGAGAAATCTCTCTGGATCCCACGTGCAGCATCATTCCATAGAATTACTGACGACAAAATCATTTTTAAGATTCTCATAGTTGTGTTGGATTTTGCTGACTTGTACTTAGCCGCTGACTTGACTCAATTACAGGCATTTGACTCCGAATTTCCTGCCTAGGGGCAAGGGTTATGTCAACTTACAATTTGCATAGATAAAACGATATTTAGGAAGAACTGGCAAAGTGTGTCTGGCATGAAGACTTTTCTCTATAGCTTAGGTGGAATTCTGCCCATTTTAGGAGTTTCTAAATCAGAGAACAGAGAATGAGAGCACACAGATATCCCTTTGCTTGCTAGTAGTTTAAGTTAGATGTAACTTGTTCAAGGAAAAGTATACTTTATGGCTGTGGATGCCTTGACCACCAAGGTTCACACCGATGAGCCATGGTCAGGACTTTAAGGTCTCAGTAGAATAAAGATAGAATCCGTCCTGAGGTGGATACGTACTCACATAACCCCGATGCAACTCAGAGCTCTGAGGCGGAGGGATAAACTGGGAGATTGGGATTGACATATACACACTACTGTATATAAAATAGATAGCTAATAAGGACCTACTGTAGAGCACAGGGAACTCTATTCAATACTCTGTAATGACCTATATGGGAAAAGAACCTAAAAAAGAGTGGATATATGTATACGTATAACTGATTCACTTTGCTGTACACCTGAAACTAACACAACACTGTAAATCAACTACACTCCAATAAAAAATTTTTTTAAATAAAATAAAATACATCAAAATGATAAAGCAACAAACAAACAAAAAAGCTCAGAGCTCTGAGACCTGATTCTGGACCCAAAGGGATGCCACGCTGCGCTGCCGTACGCGTTGGCAAGAGGAGAAAAGGATCCCAGACATATCTTGTCATTGAACGAGTCCAAACACCAGACTCTGAAATCCCAGGTACTTGGTGAAGTCTCGGCCCCACGAGGATGACATAGGAATACCCAGGAAGCTTCTCCTTCCAGCCTCTACCAGAAGACCTTCGAGGGCAGGAGTCCCCGTCAAGCAGAGGTCGTGGACGAGCAGATGACTCTGTATTCTGCACTTTCCTAACATGTGAAAGACGCATTCCTGGAAAGGACTCAGAGAAGCTCTCCAATGAAGCACCCATTTAGAGTCATCACCCGGTTGGCTGTTCTCCCAACGTCACTGGTCTACCCCCAGAATCAAGTAGTCAAGTTATAACGAAAGCCTCGTAGAAACAACGTTACCCCAGCAAGTGTGGGTTTTGTCAGACTTTGTCTATTACTACTTCTCACTGTAGTCTATTTTTTTTCTGAATGGAGTAAGATAATCGATTCATCATTTCTGTCTATCTCTCATCTACCTACCTGCCTATACCTAGTACACCTAAGATAAACGAATGCAACGAATTTCCATTCATTTGACCCAAAAAATAGCCTTATCCAAAGGTTTGCTTGAAATTTTTGAGTCTGATGATTTCTTCTTAAATAAAATAATAATAAACTGCATTCCACATTAAAAAAAAAAATGAGATCCTGCTTTCAGTTCTTTTGACTATACACCCAGAAGTGGAATTGTTGGCTCATATGGTGGTTTTATGGTTAATTTTTTGTGAAACTTCCATAGTGTGTTCTCTACCAACTGTACTATTCTACATTCCCACCGACAATGCTGATTGTTTAACATCTTCACCAACACTTGTCGTTTTCTGTTTGTGTGCTTGTATTTTTTTGTTTGTTTTTACAGTAGCCACCCTAGGGAGTGTGAGCCGATACCTCATTGTAGTTTTGATTTGCATTTCCGTGATGGTTAGCGATGTTGAGCATCTTTTCATGTGCCTGTTGGCCATCTGTATATCTTCTTTGGAGAAATGTCTATTCAAGTCCTTGGCTTGTTTTTTAATTGCGTATTTTGAGTCAAAATCACCAATGTGGCGTCCTCTGCCATTGCTTTGTTGCTGTTGTTGAGTTTTAGAAGTCTGATATGTACGGTGGATGTGCGTCCCTTATCAAGTATTTAATTTGCAAATGTTTTCTCCCACTGGGAGGGTTGCCTTTTTATCTGTTGATATTGCCTTTTGATGCACAAAATTTCTTAATTCTCATGAGGTCCACTCTGTCTATGTTTCCTTTTGTTGCCTGGGCCTTTGGTACGCTGTCCAAGAAATCATTGCTAAATCTAGCTTTGTAAAGCTTTGCCCTAGACTTGCTTCTCCCCATATAATTCAATTACACCAACTTATCAACCCTGGTGATGATTTACCACCTGGATACTCTTCTAAGCTAAGGATCACACTGTCAGGAGGACAACATCAATCTAATGATCCTAGTTTTCCAGTTTCCCAAGTTTCCCCTCAAACCTTCTTTCTTTAAAAGTGCTTACTGAGCCACTCGCTACTGCAAATTTGATTCGACAACTGAACCGTTAAATGCGACATGAATTTAAGAACATCCTTTGAGTGCCTCCTTCAGCCCGTCCTGGAAAAAAGTGCTAAGCGCATGTGAATTGGAATCTTGAAATAGGAGGTCTGCGTTCTAAATGGACCACCCACCTTCTCCCCACGCGTCTTGCAAGGTATCTGAGAGAAGCTACTTTTGTTTACTTAGCCAAATATCCTGTATCCTTAAGAGACACACACCGTGCAGTGATATTATATAACAGTGTTTCCAAGAGAGACAAAACATTTCATGACTGTTAAGGAAGGAAAAAGCAACTAACATGTTCATACATAAAGTTCAACCCTGGGGCCAACACACCTGTTAAACACCTGGAAAATTATATATATATATATATATATATATATACACACACACACACACTGTATATTTTTTGAAGGAATAGATACAATTTACATACTTTCCACGTATGGAAATGATAGTCTGTGTGTATAATCTAGGGAGCTAAGTTAATTGCAAAGGAATACACTGCTGCAATACCAAGTACCACCTTGACCGGGGCGGGAAATGGGTACAGATCCAGCGGAAGTCAGATGACCCAGATTCTTCTTTAATTTTAGTGGTTAGGAAACCTATAAAGAGAGGGAAATAATAGCCCATGGGCTTAACTCAGGATGGCTATTTCAGAAAAAAGTGAGAGAACAGATAAGTGTACTTCAAAAGGAAAAACTTCAAGGAGGGCAGTTTCCTATTTGTTTAGATAGTCCCCATCTGATTTTATCACCCCGTTAATGGCTAAAGTAATTCCACACCATCCTCGCCAAGCTCCTGAATGAGTTGACTGCCTCCAATGGTGGGGGCTTGATTCTGTGAGAGGCATGCCAAAATCTATCACATGCAGCCCCCAATCCATCTCTTTGTAACTTTCATGGGTCACAGGTATGCCCCAAGTGGACATCTAAGATGTCTGTGGTACTTCATCTCCATGGCAGCCCTTTGAAAGTCAAAAAAAACCCCCTGTGCTTCCTGTGTTTTATTTCCTTTAGAATACATACATGTCCGTGCACGTCCTGGTTAAAAGCCCTTGTACCAGGCTTCGCTTTTCTATATTCTTTCAAACTAAGAGTACTCTTCGCTCATGGGTATCCAGGTGGGGCTAGGTAGGGACGCGAGGGCTGTATCTATACACTTCAGCGGATGGAGCTGAGTGTCATAGTATCGTGTTGGCCAAAAAGTTCATTCGGGTTTTTCTGTAACATCTTACGGAAAAACCCAAACTTTTTGGCCAACCCAAAATACATCATCTGATCTGGGAAGGTGTTTCTTATGACCAATTCTCATTGAATCCGTTGTAGATTTTTGTAAAAGCTTTCAGAGGCATTTAGAAATCTTGATACTAAGCAGGGCCCTGGGGGGCTCTTGGGCATAAAAGCCTTTCTGTGTCCCCCGTTTCTTGATTACAGGAAGTAGGCTTCATTCAGCCTTCCCTGAGTTCCAAAGGGCAGCTTCAGACAGATGTTAATCAGGGAAGGGAGGGGATGCAGAGACAAGGGAGGAGCAGTGAAGAAACAACAGTGCAGCCTTGGGGCAGGTCCTGGTTCCCCCTCCAGGGATACACAGAACAATATCTTTGAGCCGTCTTGCAGATACTGAAACCTCCACCAGGCAAGAGACGTTAACTGCATGCTGCCCACCAGCACGCACACCTCAGACGCTTGGAACCAGAAGGTTGATGATGCCGACTCCCACCTACCTCCCCACCAACCAATGAGAAGAAGGTCCACAAGCTGACCACGCCCCCTTTGAACCATGACTGTTACACTCTTTCCTAACCCCCTCCAGGTCAGGACACAAAGTTTTGAGGGTATGAGCCCACTGTGGCCCCCTTTGCCTGGCAAAGCAAGAAAGCTATTCTCTTCTACTTCACCCCAAAGCTGTGTCTCCGAGAATTAATTCAGTGTCCGGGTAACAGAGGCTGGATTCAGCTTCAGTCTCTGGGCATCGGGTGTGGAGATAACAAGTGCTGCTGTGCAGAGTGGGAGCACGTGTCTTCTCCAGGTGGGCCCTACGTCATCACAGGGGTCCTTGGAAAAGGGAGGCCAGAGACTCAAAGCCTGAAAAGGACATGTGATCTGAGAAACAGGTTGGATTGATGTGACGAAGGGGCCGTGAGCCAAGGACTTCAGACAGAGTTTTTTTTTTTTTTGGCCGCGCAGCATGTGGGATCTCAGTTCCCCGACCGGATATCGACCCTGTGTCCCCTGCCTTGGAAGCGCGGTCTTAACAGCTGGACCAGCAGGGAAGTCCCTGGACAGATTTACAAGCTGGAAAGATAAGAAACAGGTTCTGTCTCGGTGCCTGCGAAAGGAACCAAGCCTGCCCACACTTTGATTTCAGAACTTTGTGTCCAGAGCACGAAGAGAATACATCTGTGTTGTTCTGAGCTGCTAAGCGGTGGCGGTATTGTTACAGCAGCCCCAGGAGACAATAGACTTAAATCCTGTCGGTCAAGCTACAGCACACGATAGATCCCTTCAGCCCCTTTAAACCTACTGGAAGCCTCTTTCTCCAAATGCTGAATGGTTTATTAAGATACCGTCTCTTGGGGCTTCCCTGGTGGTGCAGTGGTTGAGAGTCCGCCTGCCGATGCAGGGGACACGGGTTCGTGCCCCGGTCCAGGAAGATCCCACATGCCGCGGAGCGGCTGGGCCCGTGAGCCATGGCCGCTGAGCCTGCGCGTCCGGAGCCTGTGCTCCGCAACGGGAAAGGCTGCAACAGTGAGAGGCCCGCGTACCGCAAAAACAAACAAACAAACAAAAAAGATACCGTCTCTTCAGAGTGGCTCTCCTGCTTCCCTTTGTTCCAGAATAAGCTTCCCCCCTCCCTGTGGCCTGATGGACTTTTGGAAACAGTCGTGAATACTTGGATTTGGTATTTATTGCATCGTCTCTAACCGCTCCCCCTGGAACACGAGGTCAACGGGATTGTCAGCATTCTCACTGCATTTTTCTAAGAACGTGCCTGGAACCATCAGTCTATATTGGAGGGAGAAATGGGCGTGCCCAGGTTTAGGGGGTGGAGTGCTAAATGAGTACAAAGTATCGTCTCAGGAAGGAGGGAAAACAAATTAGGTTTAATCACGGACTGAGAGAGCCATGGGGTTTCTTACGAAGGGTGAAGAAGCACATCCATTGGAAACCAGAATCAGAGGACACCCACATACCAGATGTGTGCAGGGGACACGGGTTCCAGCCCTGGTCCGGGAAGATCCCACGTGCCGTGGAGCAACTAAGCCCGTGCGCCACAACTACTGAGCCTGCGCTCTAGAGCCCGCGAGCCACAACTACTGAGCCCGCGAGCCACAACTTCTGAAGCCTGCACGCCTAGAGCCCGTGCTCTGCAACAAGACAAGCCACTGCAATGAGAAGCCCATGCACTGCAGGGAAGTAGCCCCTGCTCGCCACAACTAGAGAAAGCCCGTGCGCAGCAACGAAGACCCAGCGCAGCCAATAAATAAATAAATTAATTTTAAAAAATCAAGGTGGTCATGTTTTCCTTCTACAGGGTAAAAAGAACTCAAGTTTTAACCTGAGTTAGAATGTGTGTGCGTGTGTGTGCATGTGTGTGTGTTTATCCCTTAAGGACTTGAGTCATTATACTATCAATTTATATTTCTGAAATTGTTTTATTTCACAGTGTTTTATACTCAGCGCCCTAGAGGAAAAAATGTAATTTTCTCTGATTTGAAGCCAATCCCATTTTTTGGCTGTGGTCCAGACATAAGGGGGACTGACAGAATTTTAATTGTCTGTGGGAACGCACGTAAATTGAAATTTATAAAGAGAAACAGTGTGTAGGCAGTGTTTGCCTATTAGCTCCCAAAGGGACAGTAAATATTTTTTTTCCATGTAATTCCATCCCAAGGAATGCCTTGTTTAATTCCCAGAAGCCACCTAGAAAATCAGGGTGTACCCAAAGAGATGCCAGCAAGAGTTCTGACCCTAAACAGAGGAAGCCAGTGTCTGCACCCGATGACCTACACCATTCAAGGGCAGAGAAGTAATACTGTATGAAGGAAGAGCTACCGTATGACCCAGCAATCCCACTACAGGGCATGTATCTGGAGAAAAGCATGGTTTGAAAGAATACGTGCACTCCAATGTTCACAGCAGCACTATTTACAATAGCCAGGACATGGAAGCAACCTAAATGTCCACCGACAGAGGGATGGATAAAGAAGATGTGGTGCCTATACACAATGGAATACGACTCAGCCATGAAAAGAATCAAATAATGCCATTTGCAGCCACATGGATGGACCTAGAGATGATCAATACTAAGTGAAGTAAGTCAGACAGAGAAAGACGAATACCATGTGATATCACTTCTATGTGGAATCTAAAATACGACACAAACGAACCTATCTACGAAACAGAAACAGACTCACAGACACGGAGAACAGAGCAGTGATTGCCAAGGGGGAGGAGGGTGGGGTAGGGAAGGATTGGGAGATTGGGATTGACATATACACACTATTATATTTAAAACAGATACCTAATAAGGACCTACTGTAGAGCACAGGGAACTCTACTCAGTATTCTCTAATAACCTAAATGGGAACAGAATCTGAAAAAGAATAGATACATGTATATGGATAACCAAATCTTCTTGCTGTGCACCTGAACACTAACACAACATTGTAAATCAACTATACTCCAATACAAAATAAAAATGTTAAAAATTATCCATTGTTAATCTGAAACTCACCTTTCACTGGAATCCTCTAAACCTGGCAACCCTACCACTGGCCATTTGGAGTTTGAGAAATAAAAGATAAGTGGCTTGATATTAGACCAAATATTGGACCCTTTGGCATCAATAGAGTAGTAATAATTATTATTACTATTCTATTGCATCAGTATTATTTACAGAATACTATACATAACTTTTATAGAGGAATTATTCTATAAAAATTATTATTCTACTGATTGCTTAAAATATATAATGTATTAATAACAATAATAATTATTATTATTTTATTGTTGTCTTTCGGTGGAAGAATTTCTCCGTTCGCCTCAAATCCCGCTGCGTTAGGAATCGCCCTAATGCCCACCCAAAGTCAAACCTGCTTGCTGACTCTCGTTTGCCATTTCTTCTCACATCTCCGGGTCAGGATACCAAGAGGCAGAGACAAATCATGAAGCCCACAGGAAACAGAGGCTTCTCTTTGAAAGTAGAAATGCGGACTGAATGTATATTTTGTTTGCTTGCTTTTAACTTTTAATTCATTCATTTATGTTAACTAACCCGAACGTGCTTTAAAAATTCATCTTCATTTGTGATGCTAACGTATTCATCCTGTCCTTCTTTGATCATTTTCAGCCACCTGCCTTCTGGGTGTCTTTAAAGGATGTCCTTTGCGTTTGCAAACGGTTACAGGACTAGCATTTGGAAATAAAAGTGAAATCAGTTCAAAACACTGGAACTTCTTCGTTTTGACCCTGGAGTCAGAGGTAACCTTTGATGATCTATAAACCCTTGGAAACTTTAATTCAACTACATGCAAAAGGGGAAAAATTGGCATTTTTAGACATTTTTATCTGAACAGTTCTTAAACAGACCTCAGCACAGAAAAGAAAAAATCTGCCATGACTTTACTATACGAGACTATGTCACAAATGCGAAACATAACACATCTTCACTAAATAATGCATATGGTGAATATTACAAGCAAAAGACAGATTAATAGAATAGACCATGATCTACAGCATGTCAGTGTCTAAAGAAAAAACTTTTAAACTTAATAAAGAGAAGCAACTGAATCTCCTTTTATGATTTTGGCAAAGACCTTGAAAATTGCAGCTTTTTAGAGCAAATGCACGTTTTCACGGTCACTAAGCAGGTAGATGTGAAGAAAGGAAAAGTGGTGGTCAAAAAAAAAATAATATGATCAGAGGAGTGTTAAATTCAATAAAGCAGATGGCAAGGGGCCATCCGTTAAGTCGCTCCACATCTTGGAACACAAATTCAAAAAGGAAGCCAATTTCCAAATTAAAAAGTAAAGCCACGGCTGAAAGAACGGTTCCTTTCTTCAAGTTTTTCTTTATTCTTTGTAAGTTGTGCCTACCTTCCCAGTTACCGGTCGTCTGGGACTTTGTGGTCGCAAATTGTTAACATATAATTTGTTTCTAAGAGTCCACATGGTGCCCTGGAATTGGAGTCGATGTTCTTGGGGGGTTTAGCTTCGGTTTAGGAAAAAAATGATGAGTCATCAAAAGATTCTTTCTCAATATTGTTTACTTTGAAAGAGACTGAAGGCTCCTTTCTGGCTCTTAATTTATCCTGATTTAAATTAAAGGGTTGTGAGGGCAACCATCTATTAAAGCAATCTAAAAATAAAAATGCAGATGTAATATCTATAGAGTATGTGAAGAGGGTGCTGGGGGAATGTGTTTCATGGGTGGACGGCCTGTTAAGAGTTTCTTAAAATACAATCAGTGCTCCCTAAGTTTAGGAGATACGGTATCATGCGTAACGCTTTGCAAGAAGAAAACCCCATAATGGACGGGTCTGAGAGATCTTCCTAGACCTGCGCTTCTAAAGTTTTAATGTGCTTTTGAATCACCCGGGATCTTGTTACAATGCAGATTCTGGTTCGGTACATCTGGAGTAGGCGCCCCAAATTCTGCATTTCAGACTCTCCCAGGTGATGCTGATGCTGTGGGTCCATGGACCACACTCTTGAGTAGCAGATCCATTAGAGCAGAATCTTGGACCAGAACCTAGCACTGGACCAGGTCACGTTAATATGTGGTCAGGATCGAAAAACCCAGATTGACCCCAACTCCTTGGTTTTCCAGGAGAGGAAACGTAAGACCTAGTGTTCTTAGGACATGGCCACGTTCCCATGACAACAAGGAGGAACCATGGCAACCGCAGCCCACTTCCCTGATTCCCAGGTGTTGGCCTCCATTCTGCACCACCTTAGCATCCCTGATCTGAGGAACTTTGACGGATGAGAACACAAAGTGTGCACTCACGTCTCAAAGGCTACAGCTAAGAGATGGGAGGAAAAAATTCAGTCACAAACATTTTCTTTCCTTCTTTGGTGGTGTTTCCACTTGCCAGTTGGGACGTGGTCCATCCCCATCCTTTTTTTTTTTTTTTTTTTTTTTAACATCTTTATTGGGGTATAATTGCTTTACAATGGTGTGTTAGTTTCTGCTTTATAACAAAGTGAATCAGTCATACATAAACATATGTTCCCATATGTCTTCCCTCTTGCGTCTCCCTCCCTCCCACCCTCCCCATCCCACCCCTCCAGGCTGTCACAAAGCACCGAGCCAATATCCCTGTGCCATGCGGCTGCTTCCCACTAGCTATCTACCTTACTGCGTTTGTTAGTGTGTATATGCCCATGACTCTCTCTCGCCCTGTCACAGCTCACCCTTCCCCCTCCCCATAACCTCAAGTCCGTTCTCTAAGAGGTCTGCGTCTTTATTCCTGCTTTACCCCTAGGTTCTTCATGACATTTTTTTCTTAAACTCCATTTATATGTGTTAGCATACGGTATTTGTCTTTTTCTTTCTGACTTACTTCACTCTGTATGACAGACTCTAGGTCTATCCACCTCATTACAAATAACTCAATTTCGTTTCTTTTTATGGCTGAGTAATATTCCATTGTATATATGTGCCACATCTTCTTTATCCATTCATCCGATGACGGACACTTAGGTTGTTTCCATCCCCATCCTTGATGACAGTAGTTGGACGAGACAGGATAGGGAGACAGGTGGTAATAGGGACAATGAAGGAGAGGAAAAGCGAGACATAGCCTTCAGTCAGGGCTTCCCTGGGCTCACGCCTACATAAGAGACACCTCTGCAGAGTCGTAGTTTCCACGGGGACGGTGCACCCATTCCCGGTCCACCCATCTGCATTCCCTGACATACCCACTTGCATCATCTGAAACACATTATTACTACGAGTGCTAGATATTTTTTTTTCAAAAGAAATTTCCTGAAGAGCTGCTAGAACCAACCATGCCTGAAGTCCAGCTGTCACCAACCGCACCATGAGATCGGCCTGAACACGTCTTGCTGGTGAGGGTGATTTCAAGAGGCAGACAGTTTCTCACAGCTCAGAGTTACGGAAATGTGAAACAAAGAGGAGTAAAGAGCAGGGAAGACAGAGCTTCAGCCGGTCTTATCCATTTGCAGCTAAACGGAGCAGGGGAAAAGGCAGGGCCGTCCACAAGTCTGTACTTCTTGAAAGAGATGATTTCTTTTTCACAGCTACGAGGGCTTCAGGGGAATGTAAGAAACAGATTTGCACAGATTCTCTTGTTGGGAGAGTTCACATTGAGAAATGTCCTTTGGCACCTCATAGAAACCACCAGGGAAGCACACCTGCAGATTCAAAATCAAGGAGGGTGGTTAGGCATGGTTCCTCCTATGGCCTCACTCCTGGTTTACGTCGGAACAAAAATGCAAGTCTTGTCCGTATCTTCTGCCCCATCCTAAGCTGTTCTTACTTGAATCACCATTTGTTTTCTTCAGTTACAGTCTTCTGCTTGGAGGGAGATGAAACAGAAAAAGCAAAGAAAAAAAAAGAATTTCTAGCAAAAAGTTTCTGTTTCACAGACACACAAAATCCACATTTATTTGTGTGCTGAAAGAATTCCAAGATCCTGATGTGAAAAGAAAAAAAAAAAAACCCACATATAATGATTATGCTGAGCTCTGCAATGCTCTGTGTGTAGACTAGTGGTTAAGAACTCAGAGACAGAAGCCAAACCCTGAGCTCAGATTCCAGCTCCCACTTGGATAATAAGTGCCTGACTCACAAACATAACGTCTGTGAAGCCATTAGCCCCGGACCAAGCACACACAGAGGCCATTCAGTTGACAGTGTCGTGATGATTCTATAACACTTTCAGAAGTCGGTTCGTCGCGGTCTTACAATTAGCTCTTTCTTTTGCTTCTTCCTCTTCCAGACATGCTATGGACCGACAAGATGCTGAGATAATATAAGATTTGTGTGCTGAGGAGATGGGCCATTAGGATGCGAAAACAACCCTGGAGAATTACAGAATAACACATGCAAAAAAAAAAAAAAAATGACCAGCAATAGGAAGAGTAGAAAATAATGATTTATTAGAATCCATGACTCTGGCCAAACATGATCTCAGCGAGCAACCCTTTAGGTAAGTTATGCGTGGGAGGTTCTTCATCACATATATCCAGTGTATCTATTGGGTTCCCAGAAGGCAAACTCGTGGCATGGACGCCATTTGTCTTAGACAACAGAGCTGTCCCCGGGCTTTGTGGTCGAAGAGCTCTGGTCGACAGGGCCAGCCTACTCTGTGTGCAGGAGGAGAGCGGAACTCAGTGTCTAGGCATGAAGACCATCTTCTGACTAGACCCAAGCATGGCGTCTTTGTAGGAATGCCAGCTGCAAACGTAAGCCACCAGATGCCGTCTGCCATAGCTCATCTCCAGGAGACACAGGAAAAAGAACTTAGAATGGCTTCTCTTGAAGCCAGGAACATCATTCCATTGCAGGGATATTTCATATGCCTCCTCAGTCTTTGAGGATCGCGTGTGTGTGTGTGTGTGTGTGTGTGTGTGTGTGTGTGTGTGTGTGTATTTCATCCTACTTGCCTGCTCTGTCGTTCTAGCCCTATTAAACACTTCACCATCTACTGGTGTTGGGTGAATTGGACAAAAATGCAAACCTACTCAGGGCTTGACCCCGTTTTGATTTTGTACTTTATTACGATGCTCTAAAAATACCAATTCATCCGCGTGCAGTTTTCCTTGTGTTTCAAAACATGTTGGTGACTTATGAATTTCCTCAACCCTGATCAAGGGAGTGAACTTTCCTGTTGAAACTCTCTGAGTGACTCTGGCATCCTTGACCGGACTGGACATTTGCTATGACTAAGAATTGCTTCGATCACTATTTCTCACACATTACTCATGAATGGCAGCCTTTATTGTTAATGGGAAGAGAGATGAGCAAAAGATATGAATCCCTAAAAGTTGAAACTCATTGCCACAGATACGCTGTGTGAAACTCTCAAAACTCTGTGACCCATATTGTTTTAAAATAAGCCTTGAAATGATTTAAAGATAATGAATCTAAGTTGAAAATGGAAAAAAAAAACCAACCATGAACCAAATACCTTGAGGTTAGCAGCCATGGTTCTCATCAGCATTGTAAACGCCTGGGGAGAGAAACTGTCCAGCTCAGGTATGCAGACTACCTGGACAGGTATGGCCAGTGCATAGGTGCATTGATGTCCTGTGGACGCCATAGCATAGCGCCATGGATGGGCTGGGTTAAACAACAGACATTTATTGTCTCCCGTCCTGGAGGCTGGAAATTGAAAATCAAGGTGTCTGCAGGGCTGGTCCCTCCTGAGGCCTCTCTCCTGGGCGTGTAGACGGCCGTCTTCTCCCTGTGGCCTCACAGGGTCGTCCCTCTGTGTGTGTCTGTGTCCTGATCTCCTCTTCTTATAAGGACAGCAGTCCTATGGGATCAGGACCCCCCTAATGACCTCATTTTACTTTCATCCCCTCTTTAAAGACCCCATCTCCAAATCCAACCACATTCTGAAGTCCTGGGGGCCTGGACTTCAACATATGAATTGGGGGCAGGGGGGAGGATACAATTCAGCCCATAACGGAACCGCTGGGTCATATAGTATTTCTTTGATTAACATTTTTAAAAATTTATTTATTTTATTTATTACTCTTGGCTGCGTTGGGTCTTCGTTGCTGTGCACGGGCTTTCTCTAGTTGCGGTGAATGGGAGCTACTCTGTTGTGGTGCGCGGGCTTCTCATTGCGGTGGCTTCTCTTGTTGCAGAGCACGGGCTCTAGGTGTGCATGGGCTTCAGTGGTTGTGGCACGCGGGCTCAGTATTTGTGGTGCACGGGCTTAGCTACTCCACGGCATGTGGGATCTTCCCGGACCAGGGCTCGAACCCATGTTCCCTTCATTGGCAGGCGGATTCTTAACCACTGCGCCACCGGGGAAGCCCTTTGATGAACATTTTGAAGAACCTGCACCGTTCACTTTTTTACTTCCATGTAGCCTTAACCACGAACCAGAAACTGTGCATGACAGTATCCTTATAATAAAAGGAGCTTAGGACACACACAGAGGCATGACCAAGTGAGGACACAGGGATGAGAGGGCCGTCTACACACCAAGCAGAGAGGCCTCAGGAGGGACCAGCCCTGCCCACACCTGGATCCCAGATTCCGGCCTCCAGGGCTGGAGACAATCTATGTCTGTTGTTTAAGCTCCCCAGTCGAAGGTGCTTCTTTATGGCGGCTCTAGGGCACAAATACACACATGGAATCTGGGGTTCAGAGTCGTGTCCTAGATCAGTAAGATCAGTTGGTCATAGAGTTAAGCTCCCCACACAATGCCTATCCCTCTATCTGGGTTCGTCACTCAATCTTCATCACTCTTTACTGACCTGCAGAAACATACATACACGTCTCGTGGTAAAAACCTGTCCAACATTTGTCGGCGTCACATGAAGCCAGCTGTGGGGGTCTGGGAGAATTTGAGGACTGACTTTCAGGCTTGCTAAAAAGCTTCTCCTGATCCACAGAGCCCCTTCACCTGCCTGTCACATCTTGAAACGTCCCCGGGGAAGAATCCTCTCTGTTGGCAGGGTTTCACAGTCTTGTATTAAAGGGAATGTGCCCCAGAAGAGACTAAGGGATAAAGGAGAAGTAGTTGTTGGTTAGCTGGAAGCAGAGTCATTTTCTGAGAGTGGAGAAGAGAGGATGCGCAAAGAGGACGGGAAGGGCGAGCTAGGAGGTGGAAAAGATGGATAGAAAGGGCAGACAGGGACCAAGGATGCTACAGGGCAGACGAGACATGAGTGGGCAGAACAGGAAAAGCAGGGAGGAACCCCATGAGACTCTGACTATAGCGTTTCTGTTCCTGCTGCCGGACTTCTCGAGTTTCCTCAGCCCATCCCAGGAGCTTCTGATTTGCTCCCTTCCGTGCTTTATCCACTGCGTTTCCTCCCCCAGACATGCTCCCTCTGGCAGCCACCAGATTCCCACCCGAAACGTTCCCTGTGGCCTCCAAGAGACCACAATGTAAAAACTGCATCTGCTCTGAGTTCTTTCAGGGAAGAAGAGTCTACCACCTTCTTGGGATTTCCCTGGCTGGTGACGAATGCAGACGCCTCATCCTCCCAAGCCCCCCTTGCGCACCCAGACCCGCCAGCCATGGCATCTGTCACTTTTCCTCCCCAGGAATACTGGCTGCTGACCACACAAGAGGACGGCCTGAACCATCTGGACAAGAGGTCCTTCAAAGTGGTCCAGCCTCGTCACCAGGCTCGTGGTGGAAATCGCCTGTGCCGCTCAGCGCCTGTGCAAAGAATTGCTGACCCAAGCAGCTTCATCTGGGGAACAGAACTGCTTCCCACTGAACGGATTTTTGGGGGCAGCAAGGACCTTCCTCCTGACATCTTCTGGAATGCACGATACTTTACTGAAATTGTGAACACATTTCCAGGAACGGTCTTCTCCTTTTCATAGACTTGGTGACTTTTGGAACGTTCCCCGCCAAAACACACGCTTCCTTTTGGCAATTGGCCATGCCATTAAATGGAAGACATGTACTTTTGCATATTCATGGTTTCAGTTCCGGGCTTTAAAATATATTCTTTTCCAGGGGAGATAAGAGACATACAGATTGCACTTCCTTCAGTGAAACAGAATCTACAGTTTCTTGCTGAATTGAAACCCTATGCACTGGTAAGAGAAACAGCAGGAGACCTAGTTTCTAATGAGATAAGATGATTAATGTATTGTACGTTACGCGTAGGTGATAGAAGAAGAAGTGGAAGGGGCTTCCCTGGTGGCGCAGTGGTTGGGAGTCCGCCTGCCAATGCAGGGGACACGGGTTCAAGCCCTGGTCCAGGAAAGATCCCACATGCCACAGAGCAACTAAGCCCGTGCACCACAACTACTGAGCCTGCACTCTAGAGCCCGCGAGCCACAACTACTGAGCCCACGTGCCACAACTACTGAAGCCTGCGTGCCTAGAGCCCGTACTCTGCAACAAGAGAAGCCACCGCAATGAGAAGCCCGCTACCTCTCGCCACAACTAGAGAAAGTCCGCGTGCAGCAACGAAGACCCAACGCAGCCAAACATAAATTTATTAAAAAAAAAGAAGTGGAAGCATCACTAGATGAGTATAGTGAACCATATTGAGTTGTTGATATTGACAGTCCTATTTCTTCATCCTCAGATACAATCTGAAATTTACCCTTAGCTCTCAGTGAGTACATGAGAACGAACTTCACTGACCCCAGAGGATGCATTTGACCTTCTCCATTCTTCCTCTAGGGTCTCTCCTGGACTACTTTCTCTTATTCGACCCACTTTTGCTCAGTGTCCGTCACCACTCTAGACTTTCCAACATTCCAAATGTGTGGTGTAGCCTAGGTTCTGTCTACACCCTCCAGACCCCTATATTTCATCTCCAACACCTCCAAGGTCGTTAAAGTCATCAAGACCAAAAATCAAACTTGCCTCGCAGCCTTGCAGGTCCAGGCCCACAAGCCAGGAGCCTAGGAGTCTTCATTCCTCCTTGTTTTATCCATCAGCGGCCCTCATGGACAGCTCTCCTTGACCTGCATCTCTCTGTGCCCATCAGCACCACTAGGAAACCATCATCAGTCACCTGGACGCTTTGCTTCCTGAATGGCCACCCTACGGACTGGCTCTGTTCCATATTCTCCACCCTTCAGGCAGTGACTTTTCCAAAACTCCCTTGTGCTCGAGGCAGCCTTCCTTCCTTAAAGCTTTCACAGCTTGCCATGGCTGTTACAATGAACGATATAGTTGGCTTGATGTCCAGGATGCTAAATTCCTTCCCTCCCCAGTTTCATTCCGCACCTCTCTCCCCTTTCCACATGCCCTCCCGTCACACTGCTTTCCTTCACTCTCAGCTCCGTTTGCTGGAGACCTTTGGACGTACTGCGTCTCCTGCGGAAGCTCCATCTCTGACCTGCTGCACCAACCCACTCTGTCTGTTAGGCATTCTCCGAGCATCCTGTTTATTTCCACCGTGGCACCTACCACAGTCTATAAATGTCCACTCGTCTGATTTTTAAATTACCGTTCGCTTCCAGTACTCTGGTTGTACTCACTTCTTAACCCCCGTCACCTAGCAGGCATGCAACGAAAACGCACCAATCAATGGATACAAGTAATGCACTCCAGAGCTATTTAAAGAGTTCGCTACCAGGAAGCCTGTCTTGGACGAGAAAGTTAAACAGGAAACTCTGTCCCTCAGGGGTTGTTCTCTGGCTCCTTGCAACGATTCTGAAAAGCAAAGAATGTACTCGGGTAGCTCAGACCGCACAGTTCATGACCACGTCTGAAGCAGCTCCTTGTTCCGCTCACGGGAACATATTGTATTTAATACCTTCTGTGATGTTAGGTTTGTTTCTCATCTAAACGTTGGAATTCTGAGCGTAAGGACTCTTTTTTGGATGCTGTTCTTGTCTCAAATCTTATTAACCCTAATAACCGCTTGATTCCGTTTATGCCTCAGACTGAGAGGCACGTCAGGATTCCTCTTCTCAAGCTGCCAGCAGTCAGGTTCCAGATGCCAAGGAGGACGCGAGGTTGTTCATGAACGCTAAACATCCTTTCTCACCTTGGATGGAATAATTAATTTCTTGTGTTGTTTTCCATTTTTTCAATTGGGTATAATTGATTTACAATGTTGTATGCGTTTCAGGTGTACAGCAAAGTGATTCACGTGTATATAGGTATGTATTCTTTTTCAGATTCTTTGAAAAGGAAAGTAACTTTGATCCACCATGACCTTCTGGTTATATCCCAAAGTCACGGGTTCCTAGTATTCTATTTTCCCCAATGGCTTCCACGGCAGTATTTTAGAGACTCTGGTAAGACGTAGCAGATGAAGGAGGTGGTGTGTATATGTATACTTGCATATGGAATTCCATCAACATTAGGGGAAATGTGTGTTTCTATATTTGGTTTGGATCTAACCCCATGATGGGAGAATGGGTTCGTTTCATCCAGCGAGAGGCACCGTCTCAAAGCCCAGGGAACACAAATAGGAAGATAAGTCGTATACAACCTCTGACCCAAGTCCCTGCCATATGGCGTCTTATTGAATCCCGTCCATAACCCAGCAAGGTCCAAAGATATTGAATAAAAATACTTGCTCAAGAATTGAAGTCAAGCAGACTGCAAACCTTTGCTTTATCTGGTAGACACTGATCCCGTAATCTGTAATCCCAAGGAGCTCACTGGTAAGCAGAGCAGAAGTAGGGAGAAGGTTGAACAGTTCACCCAGAGAAGTACATAGTCAGTTGATAACCTAGTGCTTGGGATCTAAGTCAGCTGAGTTTGGGATTAACAAACACACACGACTATATAAAAAACAGATAAACAACAAGGACCTACTGTGTAGCACAGGGAACTATATTCAATGCCTTAAAAAAAAATTGAAGTATAGTTGATTTACAATGTTGTCTTTAATTACTGCTATATAGCAGAGTAATTCAGTTATACACATATATACGTATATATCCATTCTTTTAAAATATTCTTTTCCATGACAGTTTATCATAGGATATTGAATACAGTTCTCTGTGCTATACAGTAGGACCTCATTGTCTATCCTTCAATGTCTTGTAATAACCTGTCATGGAAGAGAATCTGAAAAATCTGAAAGATGTGAAACAGAATCACTTTGCTGTACATCTGAATCTAACACAACATTGTAAATCAACTATACTTCAATTAAAATGGAGAAAGTTAAAAATAATTCAAACACAAACAAAGAAACCCCCCAAAGAGTCAAAGTTGAAGAAAAGTAACTGAAAAGCTCAACTCTTTCTTCAGCTATTATTTCTAAGGTCATTACAAATGGAGAAAAATATTGAATTTGCATCAGGCTAATTAGCTCTTTTTTTTCAAGGCTTTTTTTTTTTTCTCTAGAGCAGTTTTAGATTCACAGCAAAATTGAGGGGAAGGTACAGAGATTTCCGACAGCCCCTTGCTCCCCGACCCCTGCCCACAGGCTCCTCCAACGCCCATATCCGCCACCAGACAGAACGTCTGTTTTCACTGATGAACGTACGCTGACACGTCATCATCACCCAAAGCCCCCAGTTTACATCAGGGATCCCTTTTGGTGTTGTACGTTCTATGGGTTTTGGAAAATGTATAATGACATGTCATCTACCATGAATTAACTTTTTAATTTAAAAAATAATTTAAAAAAATGACTTTCCATGAAGCTAGTACATGAATTGATATGAAACCCTAGATTTAATTTTGTTCCCTAACTATACAAGCATGCCTATAATAAACAATATTATGCTGGGTTGCTTTCCTGATGATGCTTCTGGGGGCCTGGGGGGACCGCCTTGTACAAAGATCTCAGGGTAAGGGCCTCAAGGGTAACCCTCAAAACCCAGTCACTTCCAAGCAGGCAACAAACAAGCATCTTCAAAATGGTTTAATTAATTAATTGATTAGTGGCTTAATACTGGAGCAGAGGATTTCAAAGCTTATCAAACCTCGGAGTCATCAGGGGACCTTTAAAGATGCTGGCACCCAAACACAATCCAGATATTCCACTTCACTGATCAGCAATTCATACTGGGCATTAGCATTCTTTTAATTGAAGTATAGTCGATTTACAATACTATATTAGTCTCGGGGGTACAACATAGCGAATTGATGTTTTATAGATTATACCCCATTTAAAGTAATTATGAAGTATTGGTTCTATCCCCTGTGCTGTATAATATATCCTTGTCGCTTATTTCTTTTATACCTAGTAGTTTGTTCCTCTTAATCCCCTCCCCCTATTTTGCCCCTCCCCCCCTTCCCTCTCCCCACTGGGAACCAATAGTTTGTTCTCTGTAACTGTGAGTCTGCTTCTTTTTCTTTTACATTTGTTGTATTTTTTAGATTCCACAGATAAGTGCAATCATATAGTATTTGTCATTCTCTCTTTGACTTGTTTCACTTAGCGTAAAACCCTCCAAGTCCATCCCTGTTTCTGCAGATGGAATTATTTCATTCTTTTTCATGGCTGAGTAATATTCCATTGTATACATGTACCACATCTTCTTTATCCATTCATCTGCTGATGCACACTTAGGTTGCTTCCATGTCTTGGCTACTGTAAATAGAGCTGCTATGAACGCTGAGGTGCAGGTATCTTTTGAAATTAGCATTTTTGTTTTTCTGAAACATACCCAGGAGGAGAATTGCTGGATCATATGGTAATCCTATTTTTAAAATTTCCAGGAAGCTCCATACTGTTTCTCACAGTGGCCGCAGCAATTTACAATCCGACCAACACTGTACGAGGGTTCTCTTTTCTCCATATCCTTGGGCATTAGGATTTTTGAGAGCTCCTCGGGTAATGTGCGGCTAACTTTGGGTCCCTCTAATCTGTAGAATAACAGACCAGACAGACCAATAGAAGCTCTGTTTGCAGGTTCTCAAGTCACCGATGACTTGCAATCAGCCGCGGTGAACGTTTGCACAACAGGAATTGGCAAGTAATTCACGTATTGTTTCTTTTTTTGCGGTACGCGGGCCTCTCACTGCTGTGGCCCCTCCTGTTGTGGAGCACAGGCTCCAGACGCGCAGGCTCAGCGGCCATGGCTCACGGGCCCAGCCGCTCCGTGGCATGTGGGATCTTCCCGGACCGGGGCACGAACCCGCATCCCCTGCATCGGCAGGCGGACTCCCAACCACTGCGCCACCAGGGGGGCCCCACGTATTAAGTTTTGCTGTCATTCCCAGTACTAAGGTCATCAGAAACTTAGGAGCATGGAGTCACTTGGATCCCTCCAAGCAGATGGAGTGAAGATGAAAATGTCACCCTGGGAAGTAGTTGACAGCCCTAGGCTGGCCAGGTAGCCTGTGGTAGAGGTCAGAGGGTAAGGGCCAGTTTTAATTTGCGCCGGGCTGTCCTCATCCCCTGAGGCTGACACCAAACACCCCAGTCACCCAAAGCTCATCACAAAGCTTCTGCTAACTGGTGGTTCCAGTTAGCAGAGATAAACGTCCGTTTATAAGAAGGTGACGATCAGAGGGTTGACACCATGCTGTACCCCTTTTATTGATTTTTACCCTAAAAACCCAAGTTTGCTGCTACACCTAGATTGGCCTCACCAAGCTTGTAATTAATTCTAGACCAAAACAGAGCCAAGAAGTGACTGAGGATATATAACAACCAAGAAGCGATGTACGGTACATGTATGTGTATGTGTGTGTATATATATGTTTACTGGATATCCATTTCCTGCCTTTGATATATGTGTGTGTGTGCTTGATACGTGTTTCACGTGAGAAGAAAATGCTAAGCTTGTACAGGTTATGAAAAGAAGCAGACGGTTTAACTTTATGGCACCATTTTTCAACAAAAAGGTCTACCAACTGTAACATGAAAACTGCAAGCCTTCTCTTGCCAAAGTATCTATTCCAACCTTTGTAAGATGGAAAGGAGCCAGGTGGTTTCACCTTTGTCAACGAGGGATTTTCTTTTTCACTGAAACATCCAACCATTAAAATCAATCATTTGGGAACACAGAACGTCCTTTTAAGGCAAGACAAGCTTTGTTGGTGTTTCATTTCCAGTGTTGTGATTGTGAATTTTTCTTGACAGTCCCTCTAGGCAAAGTACAACTTGGCATATGGTGCCAATAAATGAATTAATGAGCTCGATCAGTGTAAATACATAAATAAATTCTTCCAGAAACAGGAAGGTTTCCCAATGTTATTCGTCTTCAGGTCTTAACAACTGTACGTACATTGGCACGAACCCGGAATTCTTTTTTCTAGGGAAAATTTTGTCCCAATCAGAGGCATCTTCCAGTGTCTTTCCATGCAAGATTGACGTGACTTCTACTAGATATACAACAGAGGTCTCCGTTTTTATGAAAAGACACAGTCCTGACTTTTTGGTTGTTTGTTCTCAATAGCTAGCCTCGGGGTTCTTGCCGGAGATGTCAATGTTGAAGTCCTTACCCTCCGTCTTTTTCAGCATCCCGCATCCCAGGTAAACTATTTTTACTCTGAAAAGATTTCCTGAGGGACATTTAATCAATTTCTCCTTGTACAGATCCTAAAGTCTACCCTCGGGTCAATTCAAACCATTGAAAAGTTTTGGAGTTTAAGAGAAGGGAGACGTCACAGCTGGAGTTCAAAGTGCTGGCTTCTCGGGCTTCCCTGGTGGCGCAGTGGTTGAGAGTCCGCCTGCCGATGCAGGGAACATGGGTTCGTGCCCCGGTCCGGGAAGATCGCACATGCCGTGGAGCAACTGGGCCCGTGAGCCATGGCCGCCGAGCCTGCTGGCTTCTCACAGGAAAGCTTTCCCAATATTGCTTCCGCTCCATGACGGTGGTTTATATTAGGCCCATAAAAACTGGGACCTTTTTTTTTTTTTTTTTTTGCAGTACGCGAATGTCTTGACTTGAGATGGTCAATGAACTCTTAACACTGGCTAAAACATTTTCTTCACGAGCGTGTGTGCAAATGCCTGTAAAGTGGTAAAGATCTTGTCGTCTTGTATTTTACGATCTTGAAGTGAAAGTCACTTTAGTGCTCCATAAATTGTAAGAAAATTAAGAACAGTGGTAAAAGATAGGCAATTGAGGAAAAACATGTAATACTAGATACACCTGTTTTCCAGAAGGGAGTAATTCTGCTTCCTCCACATTTCGGTAATATTTCCAAAAGGATAATATCCCCTAAGAATGAAAATGCATATGGACTTTCTCTATTTCTTGGAGTCCTGTCTAGCAGGTTAAATCTGGAAAAGGAATTCTCTGCCTGTTCAACTAATTATTGTGAGGGATATATAAACAGAGCCGTGCATATGTGCCTCTCATTCCATCCACATTTCGGAAGACAATCCTTGTTTTTGAACATAACTTTAACCCAAATGTTGCCACGAACTCAATATTCAAGTTTTAAAAGAAACTGTAACTATGTTTTGAGTGCATACCATTGCTAACTATTTCCATTTTCAATATGATGACAAAGATACAGGGCTTACGTGGCTTGCCAATTTTGAACAGTTTCTTGGGATCCAGCTAAGTCTTTAATTTAGGATCAATTACTCTACTAGGGCACAAGATTGTTCTGATTCCCCATTATAATTCCCAGATAGCTTGGATAGGAACCATTAGCCGTGAGTGCTTGTGTCTGGAACACCCTTTATTTTGCATTTGAGCTGTGTCCTATTCATGAGCTAATATGAGGTCGTTTGCAAATTACTGCAATTTTCATTTTTAAAACCAGTGCTTTCAAGAAAAATAAGATAACCTTACATAACTCAATAGAAAACAAAACAAATGATCTGACTAAAGATGGGCAGAGGAACTGATGAGACATTTCTGCAAAAAAGACATATAGATGGCCAACAGGTTCATGAATAGAGGCTCAACATCACTAATTATTAGAGAAATCAAAACAAAACCACAATGAGGTATCACTTCACACCGGTCAGAATGGCCATCATCAAAAAGTCTATAAATAATAAATGCTGGAGAGGATGTGGAGAAAAGGGAACCCTCCTGCACTGTTGGTGGGAATGTAAACTGGTGCAGTCACTGTGGAAAACAGTATGGAGGTTCCTCAAAATATTAATAGAGCTACCATATGATCCAGCAATCCCACTCCTGGGCATATATCTGGACAAAACACTAATTCCAAAAAGTACATGCACCCCTATGTTCATAGCAGCACTATGTACACTAGCCAAGACATGGAAGCAACCTAAGTGTCTATCAACAGATGAATGGATAAAGAAGATGTGCTATGTGTAGATGTATGGTATGTATGTATATATATATATATATATGTGGTATGTATATATATATATGTGGTATGTATGTGTGTGTGTATATATATGTGGTATGTATATATATATGTGGTATGTATATATATGTGGTATGTATATATATGTGGTATGTATATGTATATGTGGTATGTATGTGTGTGTATATATATGTGGTATGTGTGTATATATATATGTGGTATGTATGTGTGTATATATGTGGTATGTGTGTGTGTATATATATATGTGGTATGTATGTGTGTGTATATATATATGTGGTATGTATGTGTGTGTATATATATATATATGCAATGGAAAATTATTCAGTCATAAGAAGAAAATCCTGCCATTCGGGACAATATGGATGAATCTTGAGGGCAATGTGGTTAGTGAAATAAGTCAAATAGAGAAAGACAAGTACTGCACGCTTTCATTTATATGTGGAATACAAATAAAAGTCAAACCCATAGAAACAGAGAGTAGAAAAGTGGTTGTCAGGGGGTAGGGAGGTTGCGGGGGGGGGAAGATTGACAGGTGTCCAGCTCCTAGTTCTACGCCTCAAGAAAAGACTTCCCCAGCCTTTCTGTGTTGAGGTGAACCTTTTCTTCCTCTCAGAGGAATGATGAGGGTTTTTGTTCTCCGTGATGGAAAAGGAGGCATTCCCTGTGGAGGTGGATGTCTTAGGTTGGGGTTCCATCAAAAACAGAGCCTGAGCCAGGGACCTGGGTGAGGTCGTTTATTTGGGATGTTGTCCTAAGAAGCTGGTGTTAAGTGAGCCAGGAAGAAAGGGAAAGGAACAAAGGTGACTTTGGTCCCACTGGCAACTCTCTCAGCATCCTTGTAGAATGAGTTATCAGTTGGGATTAACATACACACACTACTGTATATGAAATAGGTAAGTAACAAGGACCTACTGTAGAGCACAGGGAACTCTCCTCAGTATTCTGTAATCTTGGGAAAAGAATCTGAAATATTATAATAAGGGAGAAGAATAATAACCTATATGGGAAAAGAATCCAACAAAGAATAGATGTATGTATAACTGATTCACTTTGCTGTACACCTGAAACTAACACAACGTTGTAAATCAACGCTACTCCAATAAAAGTTTTTTAAAAAAGAATGAGTTATCAGGACCGTGTCCCCCACAAGGATGGGACATCTATGCCCCAAACCCATCCTTGTTTGTTGTGGATAATACAGGGGGCATTCATGATCACCGCCCCACCCCCAAAAGTTTGAGTTTCCACAAGTCCTGAGACAGAACACCCAAGGCAGCAGGCGATGAAGATGGACATGACCCAGGAGAGGGTCCATGGACAGTACACCAACCCCTTTGTGACTGTGGGTGTTACCTCGGGTTGCCAAGAGCAGGGAAGGAAAATATAGGCGTTTCAACATTAATACGCTCAGATACTTCTTCCGCGTGAGTTGCAGGCAACAGAGAAAAGGCGGGTGGATTTGATGGAAGGGAGGTGAGGTCGATCTCAGCTGAGAGAATTTCTGTTCCTCTGTAAGACTGAAGTCGAGATCGTTCGCATAGGATCATTGAGGTTTTAAGAAAACGGGGAGACGTGGAAAACAATGATTTTAAAAAGTGGGGAAAGAACTGTACTGGGAGGAAGAGGATACAGCAGACAACTGGGCACACTGGTGTGATGCTTCCCCAGCCCACAGCTGTTACTGACCACAGTTCTAGGCCTCCAGAGGCCAGATGAGAAATGCAGGCAAGGCTTTATTGGGACCCCCGCTACAGCATGGAAAAGGTAACAGGTTCCCTGGCTCGCTTCCCAAGGCGGGACGAGCGGATTCCTTATACGGGGTGTGGGTAGGTGTCCAGGGGTCCGGCTGGAGGGTCTGCCTACCCCTCTGTGGTCTTGTGTGCAGGGGGCATGTGCAGTGCCCTGCTTTTGCTCCAGACCCTCTGCTTTTGCTCCCGGCTCTTCAGAAGTGGCAGTTGGGTTGTTTTTGGTCTTTTTGTATCTTTTTGTCTATAATTTGCCCCAACTGCGCATGCATGCAGTTATTTTTAGTCCCTTCTAGTTTCTTTGTATCTTGCTGCTTGAGGAGAGGTGTGTCCAGGTGCAAGCCCTGCAGCAAAGGGTCCCAGGTCCCAGTCTGTCTCACACCCGGCTCATGGGGAACTGGCAGTCCGGAACTTAGCACGCTTGGTGTTGAATTCTGCTGTCTAAGAGCTTTGGGTGTTTGCAAGGCAGTGATTACGGCTCTCAGCCATGAAGTGGACCGTAAGTCGTGGAAATACAACCAGACTGGTCCACGTATCGGCGCCCTAGAGATGTGGGAGGACCCTGGAGACGGTGACCCCAGAGTCGGGGTTAGAAAGTGGAGTTCTGGGAACCATTATTTCAGACATGGTGCTGGTGATGACCATCCTATGTGTGACCCAGAAAAGAAGCAGTGGGAGAGGCCAAGGGAAAGACGGCTTGGGGCTCATGAGATCAAAGACAACATAGGGGTAGCAGGCGTGAGTTTTACAAACTTCGCAAACATTAGAATTCTAACGACGCAACTTGAATACCACTTGCATTTTAAGTTGGCTCAAAGAAGCCATAAAAATAACTGAGCGCATTTCTAAGGTTACCGGAGAGAGAAGAATCTGTTTTCTTCATCCCTCTGGCATGTGGAGTAGGTGTACTTTATTATGATGATGACTGTTACGCATATCTTCGTGTGCCAGTAAGAGCATATATTTTTTCTTTGTGGAAATATATAAACTTAAAAGGAAGGCGCTGACACTTTAGATTATGAAAATACTTTAGGAACAGAAAACGTTAAATTATTTTCTGTGTGTGCTTTTTGGCTGTGCCTTCGGAACTAAAAAGGAAAAAAAAAAAAAGGTGACGCGAAGGCAAAAGCTGAAAGAAGTAGGAGGGAATGCTGAAAATTCAATGTTTGGATTCCGTTCACAATAAACGAATGCACACGCATTTCGACAAATTTAATTCTCAGAGAAATACTTTATTTTTTTAGAGTATCTTTTTTAATCCAGGAAGAGAAAACAGCAGGGGAATCGCAGCCTGGTTTAATTCTTCTTCCTCTGTAAATAGACCCCAAGGTTATGATAACAGCTAGGTCTTTGGCAGTCAAGTTGCTTCAGATGGTATAATCTTAATGAAGTGTTATTAAAAGTTTAATCGCGGTAAATGTTTCCTCCTGGTACATAGTAGCCAAATCTCATCGGGACCAGAAAGTCTGTTTGTGTAGGCAGAGATGTGTCCCTCACAGACAAAGCCTTGGGGTGCTCAGGGAGGTTTAATGGGGAGTCCAGCCCATATGAGGAACTCCACGTAGACCCCACCAGAATCTTCCTCTTCTGCCCACCCTCCATCTACCCACCCATACACCGATGGACGCACACCTAGAACCAGCCCAGTAAAAACAGCATCGTGGGTCATTACCCAAATCGGACTCGCGTCTCCAGAGATTTACCACCCGTGGGACTGAGACATGGACCCAGTGAGTCCAGTGGGAGCTTGAGGTTCTCATCCACATCCAAGTATAGAACTTGTTCTCTCTTGTTCTACGCAAGCAAAGCCATCAGATGGAATCCCTGCTGGACCACACACGATGGACCGACGGACAGTGTAGCCGTCCACTCAAACTGCCATGACAAAGCCGCACCTCTCGCAAATGGGGATGATAACAAGAGTACTTCCTGGAGTAGTGATAAATGGCAAGCGGTTAATGGAGCTTTCGGAACGTAATAAATATTCATTTCAGGTTTGAGGACACTTGGTCAAACAATAATGTTATTTTCTGTACATGATCTCAAAAAAGACCCGGTCAGATTGCTACACGGAAGCTGGGATAAGGGATTTTGTTTTTTCAATACACAGTTTAGTCTGGGGTTTCTGCGATGCTAAGTTTTGCCATTGTCTGTGGGTGGATGTGGCCTGGAGTTGAGAAGCCAAGTGGTGTCAGATAAGAAAAAAAGAGCCATTGTGTTCGTGGAACCTTAAAGCACGCTTTTCATTGGGTGACAAGAGAGAACAATGGCAGATCCTACCCAAACTGCTAACTGACACTGAGTCTTAGACTTTCCAGTTTTTACAGGTCCCATGTGGGGAGGATATGAAATATAGGGCACCAGTTAGTTCTGCATCATGTCAGCAGGAATTCGTTCAATGAAGGGAAATCTATGAAAATATCCCTTGTTAAACTCTGCTTGTCAGGGACATGTTGGGACTGGGCCCTCAGAGCATCTGAATGGAAATGGGTTTTCCTTCAGTTTTAACAAATGTCTTTAAGAGCACCAAAGATATCTAGATAAGGCTACAACGATAATCAGTGTTTGGTAAGAAAGAAATTTGCCATACACTTTTTACTTTATTTTGTTACAAGTTTTTTTTTTTTTTTTTTTGCAGTACGCGGGCCTCTCGCTGCTGTGGCCTCTCCCGTTGCGGAGCAAAGGCTCCGGACGCGCAGGCTCAGCGGCCATGGCTCACGGGCCCAGCCGCTCCGCGCGGCATGTGGGATCCTCCCGGCCGGGGCACGAACCCGTGTCCCCTGCATCGGCAGGCGGACCGTCAACCACTGCGCCGCCAGGGAAGCCCACCTCTTGATCTTTAAAACATACTCCACAACAGAGGATGTCATACCTCATGCACCGACTACTATTTACAATAAAATCCTATTTCGTAATTTCCATTGAAACATTTTCCAGATATTCTGAATAAATATGTTATTGTAGACACTCCACAGCTGGTAAAAACGTTATTTTAAAAAATGTCTTCAGGTATAAACAGAAATAGTTTTACCTATTCAAGAATCAGAACAAATGTATGCATGGGTTATAGTAATAAAATGAGTCATTTCTCGGAGAAAAAACGTAATTCCTAGGCAGGCAGTACACGGATTTTATAAACGGTGGGATTCTGTTGCTGGACGTAAGACCCAAGACATGCTGTCTTGCATTCCCATTTCTTCTCAGGTGATGCTCTAGATGACTCTGGTAAGATAGAAATGGCAATTCTGTTATCTTCCTCTTCCGGCATGTGTATTTTTCTCCCCTTATTGTATTCTGTACAAAATATATGGGAAAGGATAGCTAGATGAAAGACTTGGGAAGTCAAAGCCAAGATGCCAGAGGTTATGACTCCAATGAGGACAGCAGTGAACCAAACAAAAAATAAAGCACTAAGGGTCACCATATTTTTAGTTGGTCTTCTTTCTTTAAGACATCTAGCAGACTTTTATGATCAGTAACTCTTCTTTTTCTAAGTATATACTTCTAGCACAGGCAACAGGATTTCACGGGTTTTGTATTGTGAACAACAGAAGCACACTTTTACATATTATCAGCATGTAAAAATAACTGAATGTGAATGTATAGGAATCTCTGTTAGTTTATGGCCAAGTGCAGACTTACAATCCACCCACTTCCTGATGCTAAGTGGAAATCTTACACGTGGGCTTATTTTAGAGTAACACCTGGATCCTGTCTTATGAGGAAAAAAAAGGGGAATCAAAGATACCGCGTCATAAACTTGAAGCATCATTGGAATTTCCCTAGATGACTGGAGAAATATATTGCTAAACGAATGAGTTCAAGCAGATATGGGCCTATCTAGTTAACGTCAAGAATCCACAAAAGAAAAAAATATCCACAAGAGAGATTTACAGTTTAAGGTACGCCTATATTTCTATTTTATGTAAACATATTGAATGTGTAAGTTATATATATATATGCAAGATTGGTAAATGATAATCTGTAATTTAATATATAACTATGTTATCTATTTAGCTTATGCTTACATTTTATATTTGTGTTTTTAATAAAGCATTAAAATGTAAAGGGTAAAATGAGCAGAACTTTGAAAAAAAAAATCTGCTCTTAGCAGAAGACAGGAACAACATAAAATGATTATTAGAAGGCATTTTCCCCCCTTACCTTGGCACTAACACTGGACTTTATGAAAGACATCTATTGGCGTCAACAACACCTGCAGAATCATTTGAGTTGTATATTTCCACTCAAATGTCAGCGCTCCTTGGTAATATAATTTGTGTTGGGAAATTTTACCATAAACACTATACCCCGTGGTTCTGGAAAACCACAAGCAACTCCAGACTGCATGCATAAGACTCAAGGAACCCAGAGAGAAAACAGGGTTAGCGTTATTCTGTGAAAAGTTGATCTTCAGGCTTTCATTCACAAGGCTTCGTGCCGTGCCTCCGACGTGAAAGTTCCGTATCAGAACTGTTTTCATCTTGACTCAGCAGAGATTTAAGGGAGCCCTGTAATTCCTCGGGGCCGAGTGCTCCTGTGAAGTAGAAAGCCAAAGTCTTCGGGAGGGGAGATGGGTTTCCCGCGTTTGTGGTGAACAGCTGTAGCGACCAAATTCACGGGAAGGACCATCGCCTCTTCCAGGTGCCCCAAATCAGACAGACTTGGACGGGGAGAGGCTGCTACAGTCTCCCTCCAGGGCAGAGTGCCAGACAGAACAATGGAAGGAATTTTCAGGAGGAAGAGAAAAAAACAGAAGCAAAAGACTCAACCCAGGGGGCTTTTGTGTTCCAACATAAATGGAAAACAAATTTGGCCCTGATGACAGGCAACCCCCCAGTGAGGGGCCCCTCGGGGATCAGAAAGGACCAGACCCTTGTGTTCTTTTCTTGCAATCTGATTTTCTCTATCTGTACAAGTTTGGAGGGTTGCTCCAGCCCAGCTGGGATGAAGCCAACGTGAGGACACAGGAAAAAAGGGAACCCAGAGTCTGGGGAAGTCAAGACAGCTTGGCTCTGAAAAAGAGTATTTCTAGCTGTCTTTAAGACCGACCACAAGCAACTGATAAGGTCAGACTTAGGGAAGAGACCATCATTAAGATTTCTAGCATTGAATCCTATAGAATCAAAGTAGGTGGTATCTTTATTTTAAATTTCAACTTTTTAATTAGAGACAGACAAAAGTTAACATGCCTAAAATATTACAGATATAAGAACAAATGTGAACACATTTAAATGACATCTTGCTTCAGAAGGATTACACTGATTTCAGGTTTATTATAACTTAAACCAATATTTTCAATTTTAAATGGCAAGCTTTAAAAGGTTTCAACTGTATAATTAAAGCATTGAAAATATACTCGTATAGTGGTGAGGATGAAAAAGCAGGTTGGGGACTTCCCTGGTGGCACAGTGGTTAGGAATCTGCCTGCCAATGCAGGGGACACGGGTTCAAGCCCTGGTACGGGAAGATGCCACATGCCGCGGAGCAACTAAGCCCGTGTGCCGCAACTACTGAACCTGCGCTCTAGAGCCCGCGAGCCACAGCTTCTGAGCCCACGAGCCACAACTACTGAAGCCCGTGTGCCTAGAGCCCGTGCTCCGCAACAAGAGAAGCCACTGCGGTGAGAAGCCCGCGCACTGCAACAAAGAACAGCCCCCGCTTGCCGCAACTAGAGAAAGCCCGCGCGCAGCAACGAAGACCCAACGCAGCCAACAATAAAAACAAATTTTGAAAAAGTAGGTTGTATTAAATACTTTAAAGTGCAATTAAGTAAATCATAGACTTTACTTTTCGAATCTAATCGCGATTTTATCCTATTATTTTCTTGCTTTAGCAGGTTTTTGGTTTAGATAAGTGAAATGATGAGTTGAATAAATTACTATGCTCATATGTTTGTACAGAAACACAGAAAATGTTTGCAATAATAAGATGAATGCACGTGATTGTTCTTTTAGCGGCTGCTTTATGGTAAAATACACTTTATAGTGTTTTTGTTCTGAAGTAACTTTGTAAAGCGTGAATTAAGCTCACTGTGGTGTGCCCACTATAGGCATGCAGTTGTATGAACTTCCATCTCTGCCCTTCTCTGATGTTTTGCAGATATTTCCCAAGTTCTTGGACCTCCACTGAGGGTGTGTGTGTGTGATGAAAGAATTCATCTTATCAATAGAACTGGAAGAAAAAGAAAGAAAAAGAAAGCATTCCATCCTTCCACCATGTATATCAAATCATCCCAGTATACACTTGAAATATCTTACAGTTTTATTTGTCAATTATACCTCGAGAAAGCTGGGGGAGAATGAATCTTTTCCACCCTAGGCCAAGGTTTAAATATTATTTTTTTAAAGTTTTACATGAGATGTTTCATTAGAAAAAAATGGCAATCCATATCTAAAACATTGAGGTGTAAACTTTGTAAAGGCAGTGAGAATTTCTGGGAGATCTGAGGATGCTATAAGGTCAAAAAACTCACCCCGGGTGCCTACCTGTTTTTGCCCACATTCTCCTACCCGCATGGGCAAAAATGCAATGGCAACTCCAGGCGGGCGTCTGGCATGACCCAAGCTGGGGTTTACTAAGCGCTTCACAGCAAGTATAGATAATTCTCATCGCCCTTGACAAGGTGGGTCTTAGTTCCCATTTTGCAACTGATAAAACTTACCCACAAAAGAGACAAGGAGTGTCCTGTAGGAGCAGGTCAGGGTTTCAAACCCAACTCAGATGGATTTAAATCTCAAGTTGCCATTTTCCTATGAGACATGCCCCTCTCAGCAGAAGGCATGACCGTGTTCTCCTAGAACATGGAAATACAGCTCCAATCTCCCAGACCCATGCCGGAGTAGGTGTTTTTGACGTTTTGCCTTTTGCCTTAAAGATACACGTGCAGGGCTTCCCTGGTGGCGCAGTGGTTAAGAATCCACCTGCCAATGCAGGGGACATGGGTTCGATCCCTGGTCCGGGAAGATCCCAGATGCCACAGAGCAACTAAGCCTGTGTGCCACAACTACTGAGCCTGTGCTCTAGAGCCTGCAAGCCACAACTACTGAAGCCTGCATGCCTAAAGCCCGTGCTCCGCCACAAGAGAAGCCACCACAGTGAGAAGCCCGCACGCAGCAACGAAGACAAAGGCAGCCAAAAATAAATAAATAAATAAATATTAAAAAAAAAAAAAAGATACACGTGCAAACTATGTCCGCCTACCATTTATCTGTTTGGTGAACTAGTTACTGATGTGAAATGAGACATGTAGCCAAGTCCCTCCAACTGGGAGACAAGAGATGCTTATCGAGCTTTCAATGGACAGTAACCACGGGAGGAGATGGATCCCTGAGCGAGGAGGGTAAGTGAGTCCTCCCCCCTGACTTTTCTCTCCTTCCCTCCGTTTACTGGGACTGACGGAGACTCAAGGACACGCTCTTGGAAGTGCAAAGAATGAAAGCAGGTTTTTGGTTTCCTTTGGCATCTGTCAAATAATTATTCTACGCCCCCGTAATGATATTAAGAGGGAAGGGTTGCATTCTTTGATGGAGACAAAAATAAAAAGTGTTTATTTCAGTGTGTCTGTACAAACCTAAATTCCCCACGCAGATGGGCAGCTTTGCAGAGGGAAAAATCTGTGCCATGCCCTGATCTCCTGTTATGGACTGAATTGTGTCCCCCTAAATTCATACGGTGAAGTCCAAACTCCTAGGACCTCAGAATGTGGCTGGATTTGGAAGTGGGGTCTTTAAGGAGGGGACGAAGGTAAAATGAGGTCATTAGGGTGGGTCCTGATCCCAAAGGACTGGTGTCCTTATAAGGAGAGATCAGGACCCAGACGCACACAGAGGGACGACTCTGTGAGGACACAGGGAGGAGACGGCCGTCTACACGCCCAGGAGAGAGGCCTCGGGAGGGACCAGCCCTGCCCATGCCTGGATCTCAGATTCCAGCCTCCAGGACTGGGGGAAATAAATGTCTAATGTTTAAGCCGCCCCGTCTGTAGTATTTACCCTAGCAAATTAGTACCTTTGCCTTATCAATAGTGATGTTCTAGATACATCCTGCTCCTGTGTCCATCAACCCTGCCTGCACATGCGTCTAATCGATGGGACTGTTAAGGATTTCTGGGATCAATATTTCACCCTCGGGCCAGGCATCCTTGGCCAACCCCAGTACACACCGGGGCTCTCAACTCTGGGTAGAAACAGACCATGATGGTCCCAAGGAGTTCACATTCTTCAAGGTTCTCTGGGTCCAAAGTTTTCTGTCCTCTCCCCATTTTCCACTCAGCTTTCTCATTTAAATTCCCAACATACAAATGAACTTATCTACAAAACTGAAATAGAGTTACAAATGTAGAAAATAAACTTATGGTTACCGGGGGTAAGGGCGGGGGAGGGATAAATTGGGAGATTGGGACTGACAAACACACACACTACTATACATAAAATAGATAACCAACAAGGACCTACTGTACAGCAAGGGAACTCTACTCGGTACTCTGTAATGGCCTATATGGGAAAAAATCTGAAAAAGAGTGGATAGATGTGTTTGTATAACAGATTCACTTGCTGTACATCTGAAACTAATACAACATTGCAAATCAATTAAACCCTAATAAAATTTTTTTAAAAAGTAAAGGACCTAAGAACCAAAAAGTCCCAACGCATCTCCCACTTCCTGGCCCTGTCTGTGTCCCTGGGGAGATGGAATTACCCACATCCAAAGAAAGCAGAGTGGGTGGGACTTCCTGACATCACCGTCAAGTGCATTTTCACCCCGCCGCTATCCCATAATCATCGCACGTCTGCAAATGCCGTGAGTGCGCTTTGAATGAAGTCTGTGTAAAAATGTACTAATAATGATCAAGATGAAGTGATAAAGGTGTAAGTGATGGAAAGAATCAGAAGAGGAATGTCTCCTCTCCCTGGGGAAAAAATGTGTGTGTGTTTGTGTGTGTGTGTGTGCACGCGTGTGTGTTTGCAGAGCTTGTGTGTGTGTGTGTGCACGCGTGTGTGTTTGCAGACGAATTCTAGCAAGGATTGCATGGCTTGGTCAGGGCTCTGACGGAGCATCGTGTGTTCAGGGTTCAGCCACGTTGTAGCCTGTGTCACTGCTTCCCTCCTTTTCAGGGCTGAGTTATACTGTGTGGAAAGACCACCTTTTTTATCCATTCATCTGTCGATGGACACTTGGGTTGTTTTTGCCTTTTGGCTCTTGTGAATAGTGCCGCTATGAACATGACTATTTGAGTCCCTGTTATCAATTCTTTGGGGTATATGTACCCAGCATTGGCTGGGTCGTATGGTAATTCTGTTTCACTTTTTTGAGGAACTGCCAGACTGTTCTCCATAGTGGCTGCACCATTTTACACACCCACCAGCAACGCACAAGTTGCGATTTCTCCACATTACTGACAGCTCTTATTTTCCACGTTTGTGTTTTGCTTTGTGTGAAGTGGTATCTCATTGCGGATTTTATCTGCCTTTCTCTAATGACTATGGCTGTTGAACATCTTATCATGTGCTCATTGGCCCATCTTCTTTGGAGAAACATCTATTCAAGTCCTTGGCCCATTTTAAAAATTGTGTTGTGTTTTGTTGTTGTTGCCTTGGAGGAGTTCATATTCTGGACACGAATCCCTTATTAGATACATGATTTGCAAATATTTTCTCCCACTCTGGGGGTTGTCTTTTCACTTCCTTGAGAGTATCTTTTCTTTTTTTTAACATCTTTATTGGAGTATAACTGCTTTATAATGGTGTGTTAGTTTCTGCTCTATAACAAAGTGAATCGGCTATACGTATACATATGTCCCCATATCCCCTCCCTCTTGCATCTCCCTCCCTCCCACCTTATCTCACCCCTCTAGGTGGTCACAAGGTACTAAGCCGATCTCCCTGTGCTATGTGGCTGCTTCCCACTAGCTATCTACCTTACGTTTGGTAGTGTATCTAGGTCCGGGCCACCTGAGAGTGTCTTTTGATGCACAGAAGTTTTTAGTTTGGGTGAAGTCCCATTTAATTACTTATTTACTTCTTCTGTTGCCTGTGCTTTTGGTGTGAGCCAGAAAATTATCGTAACTTTTTGGAAACGCTTTTTTTCAAGACAAGCTGATGTGCGTCCAGAGTGGAAAAAGTGAGATCTAGTTGGACGTCTCTCTCCCCAGGAATTCCTGGGTACGGCCAGATGTCCAGACTTCCGAGGTGAGGGGCACTTTTGTCCCTTCTTTACCTCTGCTGCCTGTCACAGCCCAGAAGATGGCAGATTCCCCAGGAGGCGGCAAGAGAAGCCGGTTTTGGCAACTGTGCAAATGGTCACTGTGGGCTCTTCCTTTACCATCAGAAAGTGACTTGACAAGAGACGGTTTAACGATAGCCCCACTGCAGTTACCATAGGCCAAGCACGCCAAATGCACCACGGGTCACTTTGGGAAAGTTCCCTGAGTGGTTTTTTTTTTTTTTTCCTCCAGAGAGATGAGTAAGTCTGGACTGCTGACGAGACCCTCTTTGTGGCCCCAAGAGGTTATCTTAAAAAAGGATGCATTTGCAAAAACAACATTTTCCAACAGGCTACATCTTCTCCCCTGGAGAAGCTGCGACATTTGGAGATGTTACAAGGGCAATGCAAACGCCCCGGGGGAGGGCTTTTGGAAAGGAAGGTGATAGATAAAGCCGAAAAAGGGGCTGAGGTCTCCTCCCAGCTTTCTGCAGACACCACTCAACCTTCGCCTGCCTTTTCCAGGACCCATTACATCACCTCCCCTGGAAGGGCTAAGGCGCAGCTGTCTGCCCAGAGGTACGGAGCTGAGCACAAACCTCCTCCAACATGATAAATCTTGGCGCTGCTGTGTCTAATACCTGAGCTGTCTGCCTCCACCATCCGCCCCGGGCAAGGGCGCATTCCTGTCTTGTGATTTTTAGGGATGGTTTTTCTGTTCCCACATCCTCTGTAGCTCTCACTGACTAGGTGCTACGCTCACAATAATTGTCACCATGATGTGTTTTTTTTTTCTTTCTTCTGCTCCTGTAGACCTGACCTGCATTACCCCAAAATCTATCTCTGCAAGGAGAGCATGATTCAAAGTTATATTATCCATGGGACAAAGCTATCCACGTATCTCCTGGCTCTGAGTTTAACCATATGTAAAATTTGGAAGTGCCTAGTATGTGTTTCTTATCTTTCTCAGAGGTCACCATGAGCTGGATGATGGATAGAAGTGATGAATTTGGGCTTCAGGACGCTTCTCTCTGTGTGTGTGTGTGTGTGTGTGTGTGTGTGTGTGTGTGTGTGTGTGTGTGTGTGTGTGTGTGTGTGTGTGTGTGTGTTTATGAGACAGTGTACACTTTAGACTAGATTAACCAGGGTGCACATGGAAATATCCAACGGAATCTTAAAATGTCCTGCAGGGAAATCCATTACCAACACCCATCCGTAATATTTATACATGAACACATTACTGTGGGTGTGTTTGTTACATGAAGTTTGAGATACGGTCTCTAGGCATTGAAGTAAGTTCTCATTTATCTGTCAGACATTTCTTTGGGTAAACATTTTTTTTTTTCCTGTTGGAAATATGTTTGAAGGTGTGGTGGAACTCAGGATTTATCCTAACATAAACCTCTCAAACTGTCCTGGGAGATGGATTCAAAAGTCTCTGTTCCCAACCTAATAACAAATGCCATCGAGATGTGCAGTTCACTCCACAAACGAGGGACATTTTAATGAGCTTGTTCTTTTCCTTGTTATTTGGAACGGCATTTAGGGAGTGAGACAGAATGCAGGAAAAAATGGAGATGGGAAGGAGAAGACTGCTTTTGATGATACACACAGACAGGTAAATACACCCGCCCATGCGTACATACATGCATACATAAAGTCATGCAGAAACGCATGCGTACACATACACCCAAACGCATGTACAAACACAGATGCGTACACGCAAACCTAAACACATGCCTGCATACGAACACATATGCACACAAATACATGTGCATACACAAACACACAGATACAGACTCATGCAGAAACATACACATTCAGACACCCAGACACACAAAGGTTAAAGACGGTAACCCAGGCCAGAGCCACGTGTGGGATGTGGCTGAGACAGGGGAGGGTTCTCGTGGCTGGCCTTTCGGCCCTGACCAGGACATCCAGGAGGCAGGCAGACTGCAGGATGCAGCCCCCAGTGCTAGCCACGTGCAGGTGGACGAGGCTGGCCTCGGCTCCAACAGGAGCTCAGGGCAGCCACTCCTCAACCCAACCCCAGCCCCAGATTCACGCCTTCGTCCTGTGGTCGGAAGGACAGCTCTGTGCACCTAATCTCTCGGCCACACATCAGCTTGGAGAACTCTTGGAGATGGATAAAGGACCACCATGCATGTATTCAAAAGGCACCCAGTAGCCCCTGAAGAGAATCACCTGTTTACCCTAAATTTACACCTACCATCCTCCCAGCTTGGCAGGAGGCTGGCAAGCCCATCAGAGTAGCTGACAGATAAAAACACAGCACAAGCGGCGCTGAGTATGTCTAAAAGTGAGTCTGGTAATCTGGGCATCTGACCCCATCATAACCGAGCTCCTACTGTGGTCCTGGAAAGAACACTAGTGTCCACTACTTATTGGTGACCGATGGTTACCATGGATACCTCTGTCCAGCACATGTGCAGACTCAACTTTTATCCCACAGTCAGGCACATACACCGCTGTGAACATTCATGTTAAAACCCAATCAAATGGGCACCAATTGTTTTGGATCTTAGTTCCCCGACCAGGGATAGAACCCATGCCCCCTGCAGGGGAAGCATAGAGTCTTAACCACGGAGGTCCCAGCAACAATTTTTTAAATTTGAACTCCTACTGGGTTCAAACTGCTACGCTGACCCACATGCCATGCCTGGAAAGACACTAACAGCTGAAAAGAAAATAAAACCATGTACAGGACTGCCTTCTGCACTGAACCCACATACGAAAGAAACTGAAAATAAAATTTGCAAAAGAAATTTGAGGTGGGCGACCTGATGTGGATGATTTTTCTTTTTTTTTACTTCTGACAAAAACTTTACAAAGTGTTTTGTTAGGCTAATGAAGGGGTTGGTGGGGGGGAAATCTCACTTTCAACACACAGAAGGTGTATCGTGGTATATTTCCATCTATTATGGACTGAGTGTTTGAGTTCCTCCGAAATACATAGGTTGAAGCCCTAACTCCCAGCACAGGTGTATTTGGAGAAAGGAAGCAATTAAGGTGAAATGAAGTCATGAGGGTGAGGCCCTGATCCAATAGGATTAGTGTCCTTAGAAGAAGAGATACCTTCACTCTCTCTCTTTCTCCACAATATGAAGACACAACAGGAAGGCAGCCATCTACAAACCGAGGAGAGAATCCCCACCGGAAACCAACCACTGTGGCCCTTTGATCTCAGACTTCCAGCCTCTAAGACTGAGTAAATACATGTCTGCTGTTTAAGGGCCCCCCATATGTGGTACTACATTATGGCAGCCTGAGCTGAGTAACATACCATCTCTGGGTGTTTAGCGCTATAATTTTCTATCACTGGGGCAAATGGATTTTGTAGCCCACCATATGCTTGTGTTATAGGCCCCTCAAAAAACTGAGTGAGCACTGGCTGGACACGGAGGCTTTGCAAAGACCCTGACTGTCCCTGACTATGGTGTTTGGAGTGGGTTTCTGCCCTCAGGAGCAAGGGAAAGCACATAGGGACACGTGTAGGCTGTGTTTTACATTTTTCAGCATTTGTTTTTGCCCAGATGACCCATGAGTTTGTTTCTCACTGGTTTTCTCTGGGTGGGTGCTGGGGTGGGTAACATTCTCTAATTAATTACACCTGCCTGGACCCTGGCAGCCCTTGACTTGCTGCTCTCACGGGTGGGAGGGCTGTGCTTTGTTCATTGTGGTGGGTGATTCTCTAATAAAATGCTCCTTGAATTGACACTGACAGATCAATGATGCAGGAGGACAGAGTCATAGACAGAGGGGTTGGGGGACACTTGGGTGCTGCCATTTTGTGGTGGACTTTTAGTTCTGGACGAAAGTAACCCTACATATAATGTACTTCCTAGGACTCTGCATGACCCTTTGTGCTCTCACGTCTCAAATTTTAATAAGCATGGTTTGAATATAAGTGCGACCATGGTTCCAAAGTAATTAACACAACAGCACAGTGGAGACCTAGAAAATCTCTATCTATCTATCTATCATCTATTTACTTATCTCTATCATCTTTCTATTTATCTGTTTAGCTATCCCTATCATGTCTCTATAAACTATCTATCTCTACCTATTTCTCTATTTCATCTATCATTATCTGTATCTATCATCTATTTATCTATTATCTATCTCTATCATCTTTTCATCATCTTTCTATCTACCTATCATTTATCTATCATCCATCCCTCCATCTATTACCTAAGTATCTATCTACCTATCCTCCATCTACCTATCTAGCCTCTATCTCTCTATATAATCTGTCCATCCATCCATCCATCCATCTCTTTTCATCCACTTGTCTATCTGTCCATCCATCCGTATCTATGCATCTCTATATCTCTCCATACATCATCTCTCTCCACCCATTCGTCCACCCATCTATTCATATACCTATTCGTCCATCTATCCTTCCAGATCTATCATCTATCTAGTTATCACCCCTATCATCTTCTATTTATCTATCCCTGTCATGTATCTATAAACAATCTATCTATACCTATCTCTCTATTTCATCTATCTATATCTATCATCTCCTTGTTTATCTATCATCTATCTCTATCATCTTCTCATTATCTGTCATCAATCATTTATCATTTATTTATCTATCATCTATCCATCTAGCTATCATCTGTCAGTCATACATCTATTCACACCTACTATGGAAACTGCTTCAGTATGTAGTCAGTTAGAGCTTCCACATGCACAGATTTCATTTGGGTTGAGCACTCTGAAGTGTGAGTTATGGATGATTTCAAAGAATGGTGGGGGTCAACCCTAAAGCATCTCCCAGGTGTGCAGGAAGAGGGCTGGACACTCCAGCCCACAGCCCTACTTTTCTGAAGGGGGACACTAAATGGCTACGGCCCCCAGGATGTGTCCTACGAGCTTTCTGAAAGTGCAGTAACTGACGTTCAAGGTAATGCCCCCTTGAACCCTCTGGTCACTGCTATGCATCAAGCTGATTATGACCCAACATATCTGAGGAGCAGACGCCTCCCTGAATCTCCAACTGTTTTCTCTGTTACATCGGCTCTGTCCCTGACACACACCTGGAGTACCGTTCAGGATCGAGTGCCAGGAAAAGGATGACCTTCTCTGTGCATGCAGGGGAGGACTGCTTCCCATGCCGGATGCAGCAAGTCTGTGAGTTACCTTCAAGCTACCACCAACTTTAGAACAAACAACTATATTTAAACCAACACATGGAGGGGAAAAAAATACATGTTAAAATATACATCTAACGGTTACAGAGAAACAATGCCTGAATTGTCATGACTTCCAGTTTATACCCACCAAATATAATTTCTCTAACAATCAGAGGAAGGAAACTCAGCTTCAGAATTTCCCTGGGACCAGAGGAGTGACTTTCAAATAAGAGTGCTTTAAACTCCTCCGACGGGGCTGAGTTGAAAACCATGCCTTTTACTCTCTAGGAAAATCATGGAGCATGCTTCTGACTCAGGATACACAAAAGGACCTAGTTTGACGTTTGATGAATCGACATCTGACTGCCCTCCTAACAGAAACATTTCCAGGGAATCCATCTCCTCCAATGTGCATTTTCTTCCCCCACGGGAAGCTTTTCTTGGAAGTTCCTCATCTGCTACTTGAAAATCTTTGCACTTACATTGAGCTATTGGGGTTGGTGTGGGGATCTTGGGCTCCCAATGCACAGGAGTCTCCAGGCTTTCATGAGAAAAACCTCTCTGCCAGACCTTAACTCTAGATCTACTCCCAATTTTGTCCCTATCATGTCATTTTGGGTAATTTGAGTAACCTCTGAATGTGAGATCATCACAGCAATTTACTTCCGAATTTCTCTCTGTCCAGTTGCATCCGAAGAGTTGTGATGCACTTGGCCGCAACTGGAATTCAAATCTTCCACCTCTAGAGTTTTCCCTTGACATTCATCAGATTCCCTATTCTCTTCCTTTCCCTGATGGCACTGATAACAGGTAAGGAGCTGTTCCTGCTCAAAAATCATAATCTGTACAGTCTCCATGGGCAGAACCAACTGGGATATCTGGTCTACCACCTAACTTTTATGAGTCCTTGCAGGATTTTGCCTGCGAAAATGAATCACTATGTCACCTTAAAGCTATCTCCTTTCTCGAAGTAGGAGGCATCACACTCTCAATACGATTTAGGCATCCATGGAATCCTTCCCGTTCCTACAGGTCACATTTCCATTTTTACTAAACTTCTGCCCACACTGACGTATATGCACTAGGTGGTCAAACCGTATTTGTGCAATAGATGTGTTGAATTCCAAGCCCTGTCTTCATCTGATGAAGAAATGCATTTCACAGTCACCCAAAGACCTGACATCATAACTGATAAGAGTTCTTGGTTTGATTATTATTTTTTTTGGCATCTTTTCTTTCAGCCCTCCAAGAAGATTACCTTCAAAGTATTTTCCTTGGACGGTTTCTCTCTTATTTTCTTCGTTGTCAATGACCAACATATTCTGTTCTCTTAAGTATTCACAGCTCCTTTCCCCTTTGGGGGTGGAGGGGTATAATCATAGCTACGTTCCCAGGTTCATTGTTTTTCCTGTTTCAGCATCCTTTTTGGTTAATGAACACAGCTTAGGAACACTTATAAGTTTGGTTCAACATTCCAATCTGTTTCAATAATCCTTTCTGACTTTTCTCAAGGAAGCAAGGGATGGTTAAGTGTTTCCAGGCTTGGGGAGGCTCTCCCGGGCATATCCTAAGAGAAATGTGGACTCTTCTTGGGCTTTTCCTGAAATCCAGCTCATGGTCTCTCCATGCAAGCTGAGTCTGCTTATCTGAAAATAACATTAGACTCACTCAAGCAGAATGGTTCGCTCCCTGAGCTGTTTCATGCTCACCTTTGACAAAAGGACAGGTGATCCAAGCCAAGGTAGCTTCTAACCAGCCACTGGCAAGATGTAATCTCTCTAGTCCATTGTGGGACCCCCCCAGTTTTCTTGCCTTAAACCCTTGTAAATCAAGTGAATTTTTTCTTCCACCTTTTCTCTCCTCTCTGTTTCTTCTGTTCCGTAACCCTGCCCCTTCTTGGGGAAGCAATTTTTTTTTCAGTTCTAGTTAATTAGCCTTAGACATAATAATAAAGTTAAACCATATCCATTTTCTGCTAAGTTTAGTAAAACAAGGTTTCCTTCTTTTACTATTCTGCTAAATTGTCTCACAGTTACATACATAACGTACAATTTAAAAAACAACTGGGGCTTCCCTGGTGGCGCAGTGGTTGAGAGTCCGCCTGCCGATGCAGGGGACACGGGTTCGTGCCCCGGTCCGGGAGGATCCCACATGCCGCGGAGCGGCTGGGCCCGTGAGCCATGGCCGCTGAGCCTGCGCATCCGGAGCCTGTGCTCCGCAACGGGAGAGGCCACAACAGTGAGAGGCCCGCGTACCGCAAAAAAAAAACAAAAACAAAAACAACTGTACTTGAATAGGATATGAGAGTGCTCAGAAGCTCCTTCTTTTAGCTAAAAACAAAAATATCTCTTATGTAAAATTCATGCTGTTAAATTAGGACCAAGTTTCACATTATTTTGGTTGATTCTAAATAAGTGGTCTTAAGTAAATTTTGAAACCTTATATCCCTTCTCAGAAATTTTTGTTGACCTCTAAAATTCCTCATCATGTCTCAATAGTTGTAAAATATACAGTTTACAGAAAATTGTGAACATTGACATGAAAATTTCATCAGTCTTTGAAATGGATCCATTTGGATTCCCACCGTAATGCATATGAAAATACTTGAACAAGCTCATTTTAACGGGTCAGAAGTTCTTCATTTTTTTTGTCTCTGAAATTCTATTTTCATATCACTTTTCTTGGGGAAGCAGTTTAATGATTTACACTTCCCTGTAAGAAAAATCTACTCCAATTAGCATTTTTTTCTTCTTCCTGTTTTATTGAGATATAACTGACACACAGCACTGTATAAGTGTAAGGTGTACAGCACAATGATTTCACTTACATACATCGTGAAATAATTATCACAAGTTTAGTGAACACCCATCATCTCCTATAGATACGAAATTAAAGACATAGAAAAAAATTCCGTTTTGTGATGAGAACTCTTAGGATCGACTATCTTTACACCTTTCATACAGAAGACCCCGCAGGTGTTCATTCTACTTTTCATGTTGTACATCACAACCACAGTACTTATTTATCTTATCTTATAACTTATTTATCTTATAACCGTACCTTTTGACTTCCTTCATCCGATTTTTTTCTATGGGTTTTTGAAGTATAATTGACTTACGACACTATGTTATCCCTGGTACACAACACAGTGATTCAGTATTTCTGAACATTTCAAAATGGTCACCATGCTAAGTCTTGTTACGATGTCACCATACAAAGTTATCACATAGTCATTGACTACATTCGCCACACTGCACTTTTCACACTCTTGACTCGTTTATTTTGTAACTGAAATGTCTTTCAGGCACAGGGTTTTGCACGCGTTTGCCCTTGGTTAAATATTGAGGCAACATCATGTTCATGACCATAAACTACAGAGTATCCTAATTTTGTTGGCTATTTGAGAGTGCAGTGTATTACTGAAGGAGCACTAATGCATTTTAACAAGTCCTGATGTGAACATGAGCACACTGCCAGGATTATTCTAATGTGTACGAGCCAATATGTTTATATATATACACCTTCTAACACATATCATATTAAATCCATGCATACAGTTTAGGACAAAACCAAAAAAGGACCCTGTGTTTCCTGTATCGTATAACACGGCGGCATCTGGTACGAGTTTCAGCCAGGTCAGGTCACGTCCCTGACCACATCTGTTATTTAAATAAGACTTCCCTTCTCTCCACTGCTCTGTGAGGTAAAGCAGCTGATACCACTTTGACATTGATCTTCTGATTGCAACAAGGAAATTATAGAAGATTCAGTCCTAGGGAATTCCCGGTGGTCCAGTGGTTAGGACTCAGCACTTTCACTGCCGTGCGCCCAGGTTTGGTCAGGGAATTAAGATCCCGCAAGCTACACGGCGCCCTCCGCCCCCCACCCCAGCCCCCCGATAAAAGATCTGGTTCTGAAAATAAAGTCTTTGGGGAGGAAATATTGCCTGAATGTCGTGGGATGGTTTCTGTCTTTCGCACAAACGTCTGTGTTTTCTGTGGACACCCAGATTCCCAGCTAACTGAAGGGAATTTTGTCTCTCCCTTTTCCAAAGGGAGCCAAAGGCATCCCTGCAAAATATGCAATACACACAGGAGGGCTGGCATGCCAGAAATGCCACAGCAGCCCAATCAAAGATTCTTTCCACCGCAGCCTTTCCGTTAGCTTGGTTGCAGTGGCTGATTTCATGGAAGAGGATGAGCGACCCCTTCTTCAGCCAGCAGCATGGAGCGGAACATTTGCAAAGCTGTGACTGCCTTAAAGGTGGATCTCTACCTCTGATAAAATGACGCACGCACCCATCTTACGGCAGAAAGATTGAGTTGCACCTTTTTGCTCCTAAGATCTCTCAGCCGATCCTTCTGGTCCACAGAGGTGGTTTGAGAGAAAACATCCGGCTTCCAACAGCCAGTATTTCATTTCCCACTGGTTGGCGCAAGTGGACATCATTGCTGGTGGATGGGATGTTTCCTACTGAAGCCGAATCCGGCCTCCGTGCCCTGACACCAAATTAATTTTTGGAGACCAAGTTTGGGGTGAAGCAGAAGAGAATAGCTTTATTGCTTTGCCAGGCAAAGGGGGCCACAGTGGGCTAATGCCCTCAAAACTGTGTGTCCCAGGGACTTCCCTGGGGGCACAGCGGTTAAGAATCCGCCTGCCAATCCAGGGGACATGGGTTCGAGCCCTGGTCCGGGAAGATCCCACATGCCGCGGAGCCACTAAGCCCATGCGCCACAACTACTGAGCCTGCGCTGCAGAGCCTGTGAGCCGCAACTACTGAAGCCCACGTGCCACAACTACCGAGCCTGCGCTCTAGAGCCTGCAAGGTGCAACTACTGAGCCAATGCACCACAACTACTGAGCCCACGTGCCACAACTACTGAAGCCCGCGTGCCTAGAGCCCGTGCTCCGCAACAAGAGAAGCCAGCGTAATGAGAAGCCCGCGCACCGCAACAAAGAGTAGCCACAGCTCGCCACAACTAGAGAAAGCCCGCGCGCAGCAACAAAGACCCAATGCAGCCAAAAATAAATAAATAAATGTTAAACAAAACACAGAAAACTGTGTGTCCCAACCTGGAGGTGGTTGTGAGGAGTTTTACAGCGATGGTTCAAAGAGGGCGTGGTCAGCTCACGGGCACTCTTCTCATTGGTTGGTGGTGAGGTCATCGAAGTCAGCATCATTGACCTTCTGGTTCCAACGGGTCTGGGTCTGCGTGCTGGTGGGCAGCATGCAGTTAACTTCTCCCACCTGCTGGGGTTTCAGTACCTGCAGAAGAACTCAAAGATGGTGTCATGTGTATCTCTTGAGGGGGAACCAGAACCCTGCTCCCAGGCTGCACCATTGTTTCTCTTGACTGTTCCTCCCTTGTCTCTGCATCCCCTCCCTTCCCTGATTAGCAACTGTTTGAACCTGCCCGTTGGAACGCAGGGAAGGTCCCGGGGGCTGAAGGAAGCCTATTTCCTGTGATCAAGAAGTGAGGGGCACAGAAAAGCTTTTGTGCCCAGGAGCCCCACAGGGTCTTGCTCGTATCACTACCAGGGATTGTACGCAAATTTTACATTTTTGGGGTCAACGTCAGGATTTCCTCATTTCAGTTCCATTCAAGTGAGCACATGTGTCTTGAGCCCCTGCTGTGTGAGACCTAAGACGGTCGAATGTATACTCCCACATTGCTAAGGGCCAGACATCCGAGGTCAAGGTGTGAGCAGGACCAGGTTCCCCTCAGAGGCTCTATATGAGGGTCCCTCCTTCCGCCGTCCAGCTTCTGACAGCTCCAGGTGTCCCTTGATTTGTAATGCATCACTCCAATCTCCTTATCCTCGGGGGATACATTCCAAGACCCCTGCAACCGCGAATAATACCAAACCTTATGTACACGCTGTATTTTTCTATACATATATACCTAGGATAAAGCTTAATTTATACATTAGGTACATTAAAAGGATGCCCGAGTTGCCAGCATCACTACTCCTGTGCTTTGGGGTCATCATTAAGTAAAATAAGGGTTCTCTGAACTCAAGCACTGAGATACCGGAGAGAGTTGATCTGATAACCAAGACGGCTGTGAAGTGAGGAAAGGGTGAAACTTGCTGGACAAAGAGAGGATTCACGTCGCGGGCAGGACAGAGCTGACCGCGCAAGATTTTCTCACACGATGCTACACAATTTAAAACTTACGAATTGTTTATTTCTTCAATTTTTCCATTTAATATTTTCTGACTGAGGTGGACCATGGGTAACTGAAACCATGGAAAGTGAAACCACAGATGGGGGGGAGTATTGTATCTGCCTTTGATCTCATATGGCCTTCTCCACCTGTGTCTGTCTGTGTCCAAATTTCCCTGTTCTTTTTTACTTTTGGATTTTAAAAATATTTTTAAATTAAAATAATTTGTAAATATTATTTTTTTTAATTGAAGTATAGCTGATGTACAGCGTTGTGTTGGTTTCAGGTGTACAGCAAAGTGATTCAGTTATACGTATGTATTCTTTTTCGGCTTCTTTTCCCTACAGGTTATTACAAAATATTGAGTATAGTTCTCTGAGGAGGTCCTCGGTGGTTATCATTTTAGAGATAGTAGTGTGTATACGTTAATCCCACGCTTCTAATTAAGGACACCAGTCACGTTTTGTGAGGGCCCGCCCAAATGACCTCATGTTAATTTGATCGTGTCTGCAAAGCACTTATTTCCAGACAAGGTCACATTCACAGGTACTCGCAGTTGAGACGTCAAACATCTTTTTTTTTTGGTGGGGGACCAATTCAACCCCCAGCACCATTCAAGTGTACCAGCTCTCTGAGCACTTCTCACCATCTTCACTGCAATCACCCTGATCCAAAATACCACCAACTCTTTTCCAGCAAACAATCAGAGTGCCGTGGATTATTAGGGATGTTCCCAAAGGCACACGTGATTTCATTATTCTACAGGACTCGCTTCACCCCTTAGCATCTTGTCTGGACAACCTGCTCCTCACTCACTCTTCCCCACCTGTGCTGTTCCATGAACATACTAGGTGACCCCTACCACAGGGCCTTTGCACAACCTGTTCCCACTACCTGGGAAACTCTCCCTCCGGCCGTCTGCTTGAGATCAGCCCTCATGGTCCCCATGCCTTAGCTGAAATGCCACCTTCTCCATGAAAGCAAGCTTGACAGTCCTGCACAGAAAATTTCAACTTCTCTTCTGCTCTCAGCTGAGGGCTCCCATTCCCCATCTACTCTTCTGCTTTTTAAACTTTCCATGGCATGTATCACCTTCTAGCATCTTCTGTGATCCACAGATGCCTGATGTTTATGCTATAATAGAGGCTTCAGTAGAATGCAAGACATGTCTTCTTCCCTGACGTAGCCCAGTAGCCGCATGAGTCCCTCTGAACAAACGTGAGACTCAGTAGATGTCTACTGAGTGAATGAATGAATTCACGATGGATGAGTCCCTCTGCAAAAAGGCAGGACTCGGTAGATGTCTACTGAATGAATGAAAGTTAAATGCCTCTCCCGAGATCTCACTAATAAGAATCAGAAACAGGGCTCAAACTCACATTTCCATGTGGAATCCAACCTTCTTTCCACAACAGCAAAATCTAGTAGAAATACACTCACTCATGGCTACGAGCCCATTTTCAAGATGTAACCATAAGGAAAAACCATTAAGACTCATGTTAAAATAATCTATATAATGATATTTGGAGGATAAAAGGGAAACAAAACATGACCCTGAAGTACCCCTAAACATTTCATTATCTGCTTACAGAATACAAATTTTCAACAGGACAATTTTAACTGAATCAGCTGAGACTGACCCTACGGAAATTCCTGGAGCTGTAATATGTTAAAATGGCCCCGCTCACGTTTTTAGTATAAATACAGTCTCATTTTCTTTCTTACAGTACAAGGGAAAACCAAATAATGTCAACAAATCTCAGGAGAAATAGACAAATTATACCATCAAGGCAAAAACAAATTATTGAGGAAACAAAAAGTCGGACTCAATTCCACAACAAAGCATTTGCATGCTTTTAATACTATTGAGGAGTAGAGCATAAATTGGGTTTTCTAAAAACACTTAATTCCCCTCAATTGCAATTCTTGCTTTGCTGTTTGTAGTGGTTTGTTTGTTGTTCTATCGTCCTAAATTGCTTCCAAGAATTAGAATGTAGTCTTGATGCTAATCCAATTCAGCTATATTCATGTCCTTATTATTTTCTCAATGAGTAAATATTTTCATTTTGGAGAACGGTTCCAAAACACAATTATACCTCCCAGCAAGGGTTGTCATGCAAATTCGTAAGTCACTACTACTTTATTTTTATTTTATTTAATTAATTAATTAATTTATTTATTTTGCGGTACGCGGGCCTCTCACTGCTGTGGCCTCTCCCGTTGCGGAGCACCGGCTCCGGACGCGCAGGCTCAGCGGCCATGGCTCACGGGCCCAGCCGCTCCGCGGCACGTGGGATCTTCCCGGACCGGGGCACGAACCCGTGTCCCCTGCATCGGCAGGCGGACTCTCAACCACTGCGCCACCAGGGAAGCCCGCCAGTCCTATTTTTATGTAAGCAATCTCCGTACTATTCTCCATAGTGGCTGCACCAATTTACATCCCCAGCAACAGTGCACGAGGGTCTCCTTTCCTCCACAGCCTCTCCAACACTTGTGTCTTGCCTCTCTGAGTCACTCCTATTTTAAGCATAAACGGTTTGGGGTGTAACATCCTTAAAGGAAAATTGAGGGGAGCAAATGTCACGTCATCTTCAGAGATTCAATCACTTACCAAGCATTTGTTGGACGCTTCTTAATTCTAGGGCACTGGGTGAGTGTTTTTTTTTTTTTTGACAGAACGAAAAGCCTTAACATTTTTTATTTTTTAACTTTTTAGTTTATATTGGAGTATAGTTGATTAACAATGTTGTGATAGTTTCAGGGGAACAGTGACTCAGTGATACATAGACATGTGTCTATTCTTTTTCAAATGCTTTTCCCATTTTGGTTGTTACATAATATCGAGCAGAGTTCCCTGTGCTGTACAGCAGGTCCTTGTTGGTGATCCATTTTGAATATAGCCGTGTGGACATGTCAACCCAAACCTCCCGATCTATCCCTCCTCCCATTTCCCCCCCGGTAACCGTAAATGTATTCACTCATTCGTTCGCTTAATTATTCAAGAATTTTTGTTGGGTGCTGATTTGGGCTAGTCTCTGTCTTAACACCTAGAGGACGAATGGGGACAAAGTAGATGTGGCTCCTACTTTTGGGGAAGTGTTGATCTTTTAGAGGAAGTTGTTTGAATACTGAGGAGCTGAAGTGAATGTCTAAGAAGGGAAAACAGGGGTGCTGAGGGGCACAATGCCAGGGATTGTGAGGTCTGTCCATTCGAACTCCAGGCTTTCTCTTTCTCTTGGTCATTTTTTGGTCCAGGTTTCTCCAGTTTGCCTACTGCCACGTCCTCCTACGTCCTCCAAGAGGGCGCCTGCCCCTCAGCTCCACGCTTGCCCAAAACCCTCCTGGAGGTCAGGACTCTGCTCTGCCCAGCTGGTTTTCTTTGCATCAGAGGAGATGCTGACAGGCAGACTGAGCATCCTCGGTCAGGTGTAAAGTCATCCACCTGGAAGGACCCTCCCCAGGGAGCTCACCTTGAGTTCTTCACAGATGTGGAGAACACCCCTGGGATTTCCCTGGGGGGGGGGGGAAACCCTTCCTGACCCAAGAACCACGCAACGTCCGTGAACTCTGGGGCCAAAGGGATCTTTCTGCCGCACCGACTGGAGGGTTTAGGACAGTTCAGTAAATCGCTCATCACAAGAGCCTGATTCCTTGGAAATTCATCTGCATGTGTGAATTTTCTTTTATTTACTTTATGTCTCTGTGCTTTTAGGTCACAACTACTTTCCAAGCCTGTCATTCTGAGGCATATCTTACATCCTGATAACCTGTCCTTCTTACTGTGGTTAAAATACTCCTAATATACATTGCACCACCTGTATTCATTTCCTAGGGCCGCCATAACAAAGTGCCCCCCGCTGGGGGGCTCCACACAACAGAAAAATCACTCTGAAGAGCAGAGCGTGAAGTCGAGGTGGAGGCACGACTGATTTCTTCCGGAGGTTCTGGGGGAAATTCACGCCTCTCTCCCAGCTTCTGGTAGCTGCTCACAATCCTTGCGTTCCTTGGTTTACAGAGACATCATCCCAATTTCTGTCTTTACGTTCCTACGCCGTTCTCCCCGCCTGTGTGGATCTGTGTCCAGATTTCCAGTCCTGTTGGATTAGGGTCCCTCCCTCCTCCGGCACGACTTCATTATTTCACAATGACCCTAATTCCAAATAAGGTCACATTCGGAGGGACAGAGAGTCGGGACTTTAACATATGAATCTGAGGGGCACACAGTTCAACTCATAACGCCGTTGTAAGCATTTTAAAATACCCGACTGGGTGGCATTGAGCACAGCCACAGTGTTGTGCGATCATCCCCTTTATGTAGTTCCAAACGGTTTTCATCACCCCAAGGGGAAACTCTGTACCCGTGAAAGCAGTCACTCCCCAGTTTTCCCTCCCTGTGGCCCCTGGCAAACACTAATCTGTTTTCTGTCCCGTGTTTAAACGCTGGCTAACGCAGGCATTTGTAAATACGTCGAACGGAAGCCCGATCTTACCTAGAGAGTTCAGATGCCTTGTGGCGCTTGGAATGGCACGCTCTCTCTGGTTCTGTCTGCAGACGGGGGCACAGGAGAACTTACATGACCTCACTCTTGGATCAGGAAATACTTTTCGCCAGTGATTCGGATAACCCCATTCCAAGAGCAGGCTTTTTGAGCTCCCACGATTAAAACCAGCTGAAGTAAAGCCAACTCACTCCCTTGACGAGAGCGAGATTACCGTATCTAGAAACAGCGATGAGGCTCAGGCGTGGCAAAATAAGAATAAAAAGCCCCAGGGTGATCAGGTCAGGGAGAAAAAAAAAAGATATGGCCGGAGGGTGGGTGAAAGTCAGGGCTGGTCTGAGTGTTCGCAAAACTGAAATGGCAAGATTGTCATTTGTAACTGTCCGCCCTGCTCTTGCGGGCAGATAAAGTGGCGAGATGGCTGGTGTGTCAATCTTGTTTGGAATGCTGAGTCCTAGGGAGACTGGGGCGGGGTAGCACGCCCAGTGGGCTCCCGAAGCCTTTTCTTGTCCCCCCGTTTCTTGTAGGCAAGACTGCAGCCTCCGAGACCTTCCCGGAGTTCCCAAGGGCGGATGTGGAACAGTTGCTAATCAAGTCCGTGCTGACCGGAGACCCTGCACACGCCCTGATCTTTTCAGCAACCCCACCCTTGAACTATTGCTATAAACGCATCAAATCCTCCCAAGGTGGGATACATAGTTTTTCGAGGGCAGGAGCCCGCTGTGCCCCTCTCTGTCTGGCAAAGCAATAACGCTCTCCTTTACTACTTCGCCCCAAACTCTGTCTCTGAGATTCGATCTGGCGCCGGTGCAGACAAGCTCAGTGTTTGACATCACTTAGCAGGCTCCGACACGTGTGTCCAGTGAGCAAATCAACTCAACAAAACATGTCAGACTAGATAAGACTGGCCATTTCCCCAAAACCTTTAGATTCCAAAACATTTCATCATGAGCTCAAAATATGCCTTACATTATGCTATGAGGCTATATATATACCCAACAAACACAAGCATTGGATTTCCCTGAGCGCCAAATGAAAACTGGGGAGCTGTGCAAAGGAGGAGTTCATTTTTCTATTACTTTCTTCTCTTTTGTTGCTGCGGTTCATGGCGAGAACACTGGTGTTTGGTTTTGTTTTGGTTTTCTCAGCGTTGGAGCTGCCGATGGAATCAGATGGACATGCAAAGGTCAGCAAGTTCTGAGAGGCGAGCATGGGATTTATTTTGTGTTTTGGTTTACATCGATGGGTTGCACAGCATGGGAATGGAAATAGCATTTACGGAGGAACTGCTAGATGGGAGGCACAGGGAAGGTCGGGCAGCTAGGATCAAAGCAACATCCTCAAGGTTGTGACAACCCCTTGGCCATGTTTTGGGGAAGCTCAGCTTTGCTCAGCAGCATGTCAGGCTGCTGCGGTCACACAGCTCAAGGGAACATCTAAGCTTCTATAAACAAAACACAGTGAAACAACACACCACAGATGTTAAAATACAATAGGAAAAAAAAATGGATGACCATAAAATCATCTTAGATCCCTTTCAAGAACAAGTTCTTGCAAAACAGACTTCTACTCTTTATAAAAGAAGCCACAGAATTATCCGAATAGATGTTCCCCTTTACGATTTGCTTTAAACTTAAAAATAGATGTATATTTGGATGGTATCCTGTAAAATTAAACTCCATCTCTGTAAACCTAGTGTCCTTTTCATCCAGTGACTGAAAATAGCTGGAAGATAGCCAGTGTTTGAAACGCTCTGAACAACCACAAGGTAATCCGTAATTTGGGACTATTAACTGATCTCTTTCTACATTAGGTTCACTGACAAAGTCTGGTCAGGCTGTTGAAACAAACTGTTTGGCTGCAAGTTTACTATGTCTGTCCTTCATCATCGTTTTCTTTCAACGTGATTTTCTTTTCCTTCATAAATGGAAGAACCACTGGTAAGGTCACATGGGGTAAAATAAATATGGGGGTCGGAGTCTTCTAGCGTAACCAACCAAGAAATGTTTCTTTTTTACAAGGGCTGTGGCTACATGAAATCTCTCTCCAGAGACAGGCAAAACCAACGCTATACATTTAGCATCTGTAGTTTCTCTTCATCACTTTATGATACAGTTAAAATAATTTTCACTGTCCTGAAAAGAGGACCACCCTGGACAATAGATTTTTACCAAGAGTAAAAAAAAAAAATTCCAAGGAATGCCATTAAAACAAGTCCTATTCTCCTCCCAGCTGCCTTTTCTGTGAAGCAATGCTAAAACGCAGTAGCTGTGTGAATGCATCGTTTGATGGACTTTGTTTTTTAACAGAAAATGTCTTATAAATCACACGTCAACCTTTTCTTTTCTGAGCTAAGAAAATTTGAGAGCATAAGGCATATAGTAATATGCAGAGTGTGTGAAGGGACTTCCCTGGTGGCACAGTGGTTAAGAATCCACCTGCCAATGCTGGGGACACAGGTTCGAGCCCTGGTCAGGGAAGATCCTACATGCCACAGAGCAGCTAAGCCCGTGCACCATAACTACTGAGCCTGCGCTCTAGAGCCCACGGGCCACAACTACTGAGCCCGGCTGCCACAACTACTGAAGCCTGCACGCTCTAAGGCCCACATACTGCCACTACTGAGCCCACGTGCCACAACTACTGAAGCCCGCGCACCTAGAGCCCATGCTCCGCAACAAGAGAAGCCACCGCAATGAGAAGCCCGCGCACCGCAATGAAGAGTAGCCCCCGCTCGCTGCAACTAGAGAAAGCCTGCGCGCAGCAACAAAGACCCAACGCAGCCAAAAATAAATAAATAAATTTATATTAAAAAAGAGAGTGTGTGAGTAGACCACCTGGGCATATACCCTGAGAAAACCATGATTCAAAAAGAGTCATGTACCACAATGTTCATTGCAGCTCTATTTACAATAGCCAGGAGATGGAAGCAACCTAAGTGCCCACCAACAGATGAATGGGTAAAGAAGATGTGGCACATATATACAATGGAATATTACTCAGCCATAAAAAGAAATGAAATTGAGTTATCTGTAGTGAGGTGGATAGACCTAGAGTCTGTCATACAGAGTGAAGTAAGTCAGAAAAACAAATGCTGAATGCCAACACATATATAGGGGATCTAAGAAAAAAAAAAAGGTCATGAAGAACCTAGGGGTAAGACGGGAATAAAGACACAGACCTACTAGAGAATGGACTTGAGGACACGGGGAGGGGGAAGGGTAAGCTGGGATGAAGTGAGAGAGTGGCATGGACATATATACACTACCAGATGTAAAACAGATAGCTAGTGGGAAGCAGCCGCATAGCACAGGGAGATCAGCTCGTGCTTTGTGACCACCTAGAGGAGTGGGATAGGGAGGGTGGGAGGGAGAGGCAAGAGGGAGGGGATATGGGGGTATATGTATATTTATAGCTGATTCACTTTGTTATACAGCAGAAACTAACACACCATTGTAAAGCAATTATACTCCAATAAAGATGTGAAAAAATTTTTTTAAAAAATTATACAATTTTTAAAGGTTACTTTCCATTTACAGCTATTACAAAATATCGGTACAAAACAAAGTTATGGTTACCAATGGGGAAAGGGGGGGAGGGATAAATTGGGACATTGGGATTGACACACACACACTACTATATATAAAATAGATAACTAATAAGGACCTACTGTACAGCACAGGGAACTCTACTCAATACTCTGTCATGGCCTATATGGGGAAAGAAACTGAAAAAAAGTGGATACATGTGTATGTATAACTAATTCACTTTGCTGTACAGCAAAAACGAACACCACATTGTTAATCAACTATACTCCAATAAAAATTAATTTAAAAAATATTGGCTATACTCCTCGTGCTGTACAAAACTGGGGGATTTATACCTCATGCTTTCTCGTGGTAACCTCACAGTGTTTTCTTCTGTGCGTTCTCTTTCTTGCTTTTGCTCTTACAGGTGAGAAAGCTCAAATTCAGACAGCTCAGTGTGAAAGCCCAGAGTTGAATCTGATGTGCCTGGTTATAACGTCAGGGTTTGCCCACTGCCTCCAGACACTGTGGAATGCCGTTATTCAACTTGGTTTTCAAAAAAATGTCATACGTGTAGCCATACCCTGAAGAGTGTGTCAAAACCAAGGGAGCATGAAAAGCCCCTTGCACATTTCCAGTCCTACTCGTGCATTTCACAGAGTGAACGTATTCTTTTTTGTCCAGTAAGCCATCTTTTTAGAAAAGCAGAAAGATAAGATGTGCAGTATCTCAAAAAAGTGTCAAATGCATAAAAGTCAAGGTCTTGTCGACAGGATGAAAAATTTGCACTGGGTGTGGCCATCCTAAGCAGGAGGATTGCGGGGAGAGGGGATATATAAATTACTTTTAAGCTACTGTCTGGATTGGTATTTAGAAACAAGTAAATGGGCCTGATTTGTTCCAGACGTGTCCTCGGATGTACAATAGACATTCTATCTCCCTTAGCTGAGTCAGAACTGGGGAATCTCTCTATTTGTCTATCTAAAGATGTTGCCCCAAACAAATGGGAGATCTCACTGTGCAAAGTAATTTCCAGAAGTTGCATCCATTTTAGAAGGAATGTAACATAAGATGGAGAGGAAACCGAACACAGAGAGATCGTCAAAGCCGCGTGCATCTGGTTTTCATTTGGGCTGTATGTTTATTTTCGTCGTGTAACTTTCATTTTCCAAGTGGCTGGCGGGTAAAAGGTTTTAACTGATGCAACTCTTTTTCCAACTGGCAACTTTCTGGCTGTCATCCCGAGACTGTGTCCCATGGTTCCATGAAAATACATTGACGACAGAAAACCTCCGCCTCCAGGTTTATTCAGACCCTTGCAAAAATCCTTCTTAATGGATCACACATGTTCTAGGGTGGCTAAGGTATCAGGCTCTCCCAGGAGTGAGAAGGAGCTTGGAGGAATCCCATTTCCCCCTCTACCACCTACTCAGTACATCAAGTCCCTTGGATTCCACGGAGTGGTCAAAAGGCCAATTAAGTAGAAATAAAGGCAAGCTTTATTCAGTTTATACTTTATCTCTGATCATTCGTTTCTACATAAATCAGACTTGTTATATCTCTCTTTCCTTTGAAAGCAGGATTCTCTCTAAGCGAAGACTTGTAGATGGCTGGGCTGTAGGTTGGACACCTTATTCTTCTAATTCCCCCAAATCTTGCTTTGTGTATTTAAGTGCTTTGCTACCAGGTCCAAAGAACGCTAGCATGTTCATAACTTTTTGGCGAAAATTGATCGCTTCATACTAGCTTTCTTTATCCATAGCTTTCTTTTTTTTTAACTTCCTAAAGTCTTTTTTACTTGACTTGAATAGGGCTCCAGAAAGTTCTTCTTCAGTTACTCACCATTTTAGTGTTTTCATATCTTTATCTTAGCCTTTCTTGGTTATTGGTTTCAGACCCTTTCAAACTAGCAAGAACCTAGATTTTTTTTTTTAAACCCGATCTGAGAGTTCATATCTGTCAAGAGAGATTTTCATCCGTTTATATGTACTGCCATTGCTAATATTTCTAAATTTCATTTTGGGTGCTTATTTTACAATTCCTAGGAACCGTTTCCTTTCTTCGCTTCTATTATTTCTCTTCTATGATACCTAAATAAAAAAAAATATTTCTCCCATGTTTTTAAGAGGAAGCTGTTTTCAGTCTTCATTATTTAGTGATTAAATTTAATACGCCTAACAACTTCAGCAGAAAAATAATGAAGCTCACGTTCACTGTCTTCTCAAAGAGGTGACTTGCTTTAACTTTGTTCCATTTTCATTCTGCAAGTTATATCACTGCTAACTTCGGCCCCACCTTTGCTTGTATGCCTTCATGGAGTCGTAATTTTATTATTGGTGCTGGCTTTGATGTGGTCAGTGTTAGATCGGTTTCACACTCTGGTCCTTTTCTCCTTTTGCTCACAATGTTTCTTGCATCCTTTTCCTTCATCTGACTCCAACATTGTCCTTCCTGTGAGTTTCCTTTTGAAGTCCCAATAATGAGGGTCCGTGAGAGGGAAACACCCGGGCTTTGCACTATGTCTTTATTTCCTCTGTACTCTTTGGGGAAACACTTTGGCTTTGCACTATGTCTTTATTTCCTCTGTACTCAGAATAGACTCGACTCAGCGTAGAATCTTAGACAACCAGAAATTTCTCTTTCATGCTTAAAAGACATACTTCTAGCTTCCAGCCCTCCTGATGGTGTAGAGATGTCTTCTCTGGGTCTTACCGGATACTTTGAGGTCACCTGGCTATTTTAAGTTTACCCCTCTGTTTTTGAATGTCTACCATGTTCTTGCTATGTGTTTGATGGTGTGTTTATTTTTCCATACCATGATTTTTCAACTGGGGAATTAAAGTTTTTCACACATGTACACACTGCTGTATTTATTTTTTATTTATTTATTTACTTTTAAATTATGGTCATATCTCATTTAAAATTTTATTTTTATTTTTGGCTGCGTTGGGTCTTCGTTGCTGCGCGTGGGCTTTCTCTAGTTGCGGCGAGCGGGGGCTACTCTTTGTTGCAGTGCATGGGCTTCTCATTGCAGTGGCTTCTCTTGTTGCGGAGCATGGGCTCTAGGCGTGCAGGCTTCAGTAGTTGTGGCACATGGGCTCAGTAGTTGTGACTCACAGGCTCTAGAGCTCAGGCACAGTAGTTGTGGCGCACGGGCTTAGCTGCTCCGCGGCATGTGGGATCTTGCCAGACCAGGGCTCGAACATGTGTCCCCTGAACTGGTGGTTAGGTTCTTAACCAATGCGCCACCAGGGAAGTCCCGACAATGCTATATTTAAAATGGATAACCAGGGCTTCCCTGGTGGCGCAGTGGTTGAGAGTCCGCCTGCCGATGCAGGGGACACGGGTTCGTGCCCCGGTCCGGGAAGATCCCACGTGCCGCGGAGCGGCTGGGCCCGTGAGCCATGGCCGCTGAGCCTGCGCGTCCGGAGCCTGTGCTCCACAGCGGGAGAGGCCACAACGGTGAGAGGCCCGCGTACCGCAAAAAAAATAAATAAATAAAATGGATAACCAATAACATCCCAATACGCAGGTGTCTTTAGTTTTTTTTGTTACCTTAACCATCCGCTTTCTATTTTTCAGAATTGTGTCGCGAACTGTGTTCTGCTGTCTCCCTTTCTCTTTGTGTGTGATTATGCAGTTTAATCATGTCCTCTCATTTCTGTAGGGCTTGCCTCCATATTTATTACAAATGCTTCTTTTCAGGAACGGCCTCAGGCTGCCACCTGGGAAATAATGAGTTCTGCGTTATTAGAACAGTGTGTCTGAGAAGAACATTGCTGTATGCTTGACATTTGGGGCCAAGGGGTACAAACCTGATTAAATAGTTTATTCTTAAATTGTGCTATTTGATGAATGCAAGTCTTTGCTCTAGGGGTCTGGAACCTGAAGAGCTGAAATTGTGATGTAGGTACTTCAGCCTTCATGACAGATCCCCAGTAAAATTCCTGGACACCGAGGCTCGGGTGGGCTAATCTGACTGGCCAGAGTTCAGATGTGTCGTTACATACCACTGCTGGGACAATTAGCCATAACCACGTAACTCCACCGGGAGAGGACGCCTGGAAGTATGTGCCTTGCTTCTCCTGGACTTTGTCCCACAGACCTTCAGGCTTTGCTAATTTTTTTTTTTTTTAACATCTTTATTGGGGTATAATTGCTTTATGGCTTTGCTAATTTTAAGGAAGGAGGATGAGAGGATGCTCTGGGCTAATGGTAACGTCTACCTCAATAGGGTTGGTCGCACAGACATATTTATTTGTCGAAACTTATCATAGGGTACACTTAATATTTATGCATTTCATTGTATGTAAACTTTACCTAGAAATAATTTTAAACAAATAGTAAAACCTAGTTAATGATACGTATACTGAAAGTTTCAGGGTAGCCTGTGTGGATGTCTGTACGTATTTTAAAATGTCTCAAAAAGAAGCGTAGAATAATGGATGGAAATTGGGATAGATAAATGGACAGACAGGCCTACAAAGCAAGTCTGGTAAAATGTTAATGCTTCATTCTAGGTGATGAGTACATGAGTGTTCAGTGTAAATCTTTTCAAATATGTTGAAAATTTTTCCTAATAAAATATTTGAAAAAATCAAAATTGGAACATTACAACAAACTCTCCATTTTTACTGTGATTTTGAAACGGAAGTTTTGTTCTCAATAAAGTTTCCTCAAGAAAAAATAAATAAATAAAATGGATAACCAAGAAGGACCTACTGTATAGCACAGGGAACTCTATTCAATATTCTGTAATAACCTAAATGGGACAAGAATCTGAAAAAGAAGAGGTACATGTATACGTATAAGTGAATCACTTTACTGTACCCCTGAAACGAACACAACATTGTTAATCACCTATACTCCAATATAAAATAGAAAGTTAAAAAAAAGGTCATTCACAGATCTGCTAAAATGAGCAACCACTGTTTCTTCAAGTATGACTCGGCCCCTTCTTTCTTTTTTTTTTAAATTTTCTTACCAATTGCGTGACCTTAAAATTAAAAAAAAAAAAAAAGTCCACAACTATTCTGGTTCTTAATTTTCTCCTCTGGGTCAGATAATCTCCAAAGATCCTTCCAACTTTAGAGACACAAGACTACAATTCTATCACTTAAGAGGAGAACATGACAGAAACTCTAAATGGACACATTTTCTTTGTCTCCTTGTTTTTCTCCCCTTTAAAAATTTTTAAACTTTTAATGCTTATGAGATTATAGGTTCAAAAGGTGTTGCAAAAATAGGACAGAGAGGTCTCTCTCGTATGTTTTTAATATTTTAATATTTACAAGGGAAACATTTACTAATACACAAATTATTCAGATTAGCTGACTTTGCAGTTTAAATGTCCTTGGAATCATTTCATTGTTTCCTTTATATTTTTTTCTCCCAAATTCCTATAACTGTTTTTTTTTAAATTAAAGTATAGTTGATTTAAAATATTATATTAGTTTCAGGTATAAACAAAGTGATTCAAAACTTTTATAGTCTGTACTCCATTTCCAGTTATTACAAAATATTGGCTATATTCCCTGTGCTGTACAATGTAGCCTTTGTTTTATACACAGTAGTTTATATCTCTTACTCTCCTCCCCCTATGTTGCCCCTCCCTGCTTCCCTCTCCCCACGGGGAACCACTAGTTTGTTCTCTACATGAGTGAGTCTATTTCTTTTTTGTTGTATTCACACCAAAGAGTGCTTCTGTATTATTCATCTATCTTCCTTATTCCTGCTACATTAAAACCAATTTCTTAAAAATTGAGGTATAGTTGATTGACAATATTATATTAGTTTAAAGTGTACAAAGTAGTGATTCCAAATTCTTATAGATTATACTCCATTTATAGTTATTACAAAATACTGGCAATGCTCCCTGTGTTGTACAATATATCCTCATAGCTTATTTATTTTATACCCAGTAGTTTGTTCCTCTTAATCCCCTCCCCCTATCTTGCCCCTCCCCGCTTCCCTCTCCTCACTGGGAACCACTAGTTTCTTCTCTGTATCTGTGAGTCTGCTTCTGTTTTGTTATATTCACTAGTTTGTTGTACTTTTGTTGAGATTCCACATATAAGTGATATCATACAGTGTTTGTCTTTCTCCGTCTGACTGACTTCCCTTAGTATGATAACCTCTAGGTCCATCCATGTTGCTGCAAATGACATGATTTCATTCTTTTTCATGGCTGAGTAGTGTTCCATTGTGTACACGTACCCCATCTTCTTTATCCATTCCTCTGTCGATGGACATTTAGGTGGCTTCCACGTCCTGGCTATTGTAAATAGTGCTGCTGTGAACACTGGGGTGCGTACATCTTTTCTAATTAGAGTCTCGTCTGGACCCATGCCCAGGAGTGGGATTGCTGGATCAAGTATCCCTCACTCTTAGCTTAACACAAGTCCCACCTTCGTTCTGCTCTGGGGTTGCCTTCCTGCATCCTGTCGCTCCCTTTCCACCCACTATTCCAGCGCATGAATCCTTCCCGTTCTGCCCCCCGCATTCTGCTCTAATGATATTTTCTTATTCAGCTTCTCAGCGGCAGCAGAATGTGTTCCCCTCTCTCCTCTAGGGCAGCACCTTCCCACGGTCTCTCTGGACAGCAGCCGCTCATTCACGTCCTCTCCATCAATCGCGAGGCCAGCGGAGGCGGTCGAGCCTTGCAGATTCTGTACTTCATTGGAGGTTTGCATCCCGCAATCACGTCTGCTTTCTGCCTCCCGAACTTCTCACCAGACGCCAACTCTCGGACGATCATTCCATCCGCGGGGGTGATGGGGGCCTCTGTGGGTGTTTCCCTTCATCTTGAGCAATGAACTCTGCGTTCCGAGCCGTGCACACCTGGCATCCCATCGCCTCTCAGGAGAACCTTCTCCAAAGCGACTACATCTGAACAGAAAGGCAAACTGGGACAGCACACCTCGTTTCGTGTGTGAGTGGAAAGCTGGAAACCCGTCGACGTTTCCAATCAGAATACACTTGGCTCAGGTCCGGGGGGCTGGCTTTTCGTGCGGAGCCAGAGGTTGCCGGCAGAACATTCTTTTTGCCTTCCACCTTCTCCGCAGCAGATTCCGGAAGTAGTTTTCCCATGGAGTAAATAAGAACAATAAATGAGAGACTCACCAAACAGATAAATCAGCAATTTTATTGCTTAAAGACTGATCACGCAAACACAGTGTAGTGTTTTGTCACTGTGATGCAGTCTAGCGGATAAACAGAAGCGTTGCTTAGGGGGGAAAAAGTCGAGGGAGCTGGAAAAATACTCAGAAATAATGTCTTGTGTCAAATCTCACAGAAGCTGGGTTTAAATGCTTCCTGTCACTCATTAGCATTTGTAGCAGCCGTCCTCAAGCCCATTCATGAGGAAGTCTAAGAAACACGATCTGAAGACTGCACTGAAAAGTTTCTGCCCAGGAAGCAACGTGGAATTTCAAATGCTGTCTGTATTTCTAGTGGCAAATTTACTAACACACCAACCCAAATATTTAACTTCATGTAATACGTCACTTGCTGTACAAATGCTCTTCCGGAGCAGCGAGAAAGGTTATTTTACGGAGAAATGATGAGAAAGGAATGTACTGTTTGTTTTTTTCATTTGCCCTTATTCTCATGTATCAGAAAGTCTGCAAGCAAACACAGCAATGGCATTACCAGACTTACTTATCTTCTCTGTTGCAGGTAACGTGGGTTATGAAACTTCGTATCTTCCGAAGCAACTGTTCCTCTGCACTTTTTTTATGACGGAAATTTCTAAATGCTACGCAAAGGGGCAAAGACACGAAACACGCAGTGTTTACCTAAATGCTATAGTCATTCCTTATTTTTCCATTTGTCACATGTTCCTGAAACTGTAAATTCATACGCCCGAAATAGTTCTTCAGAATTCAACGTCATCTAAATGATCAGATACGTCAGGGAATGTGAATCTGAATTTTGAAATACAGGCTATAGTTCTTAAAAACAGGAAATTTATTCGGACTGTTCTAGCAATACACTGACCCTGATGAAAAAGCAGACATAGACTATCTGGGTACAGCACTGACTTTGAATCCCAGTCTAATGTAATATTGAGAACCGCTGTGATTTTTTTAATAAGAAGGAAGACGGTTATATGTACATAATCTGAAAATAGAGCTTGTTGATCAAAACACGAAATCTTGCAGGGCTATGAAGGTAGAGGTGACCAGGAATTTGGGGGAAGTTTACAGAAATGATCCTTTATCCCCCAGGGAACACAGCAAGACCACACCCTACCTGCACCCCACCCCAACACTGGTACGTTGGACAATGTTAACGGATGCTGACCAACGGCAACTGGGCAGAAGACGGGTCCCATTAAAAACAAAAATCGTCCCAAGGGATGAGTCTATTCTACATACAAGAAAGAAGAGAACACGTATCTGTAGGAACCTTAAACGTAACAGTAAGACTAATCTCTTTTCTAATGTACTTGTAGACGTGACGTAACCATCGCCTCTGTCACATCGGTTGCACCGAACAAAGCCGGTCCGTTGTGGAAAAGGTCTACACAAGAGTGTGAGTCTTAGGAGGGGAAGACCACGGGGATGCCTCCTAGGGGCTGCTCACTCCAGAGAATGGCTCAAGACAATCCCCCCATGGGGAACAACCCCGTTGGGCTTTGCAGGAACTAGACATAACTATTTCTGTCCTAACCCACTGAGATTTGGAGACTGTTTTTACTACTCTTAGCACAAGCTGCCCTGCACCAGATTCCTTTCTGAAACTCAAGTGGGAGCTTCAAGGTGACCGATCTGAGCCTTCGGAAGGAAACGTGCTCCTACGATGTGTGTCCTTCCTGGATGTCAGGTTACAGCTTTACGGACCTGGTCCCTGCCTTTGTCCACGTAAATGACCAAGGGGACACGCCTGCAGCCAGGCCTTGGAGCTTGGCTGTCACAAAAGTCCAAAGACGTTTCACGAGAGCAAAACCACAGTCACATTCTATGAAAGGTTGATTTCTTTTTTTTTTTTTACTGCATGGATACAGATACTGTTACTTCAATGGTCTTCCTACTTCCCCTTACATCTGCAAAAGTGAAAATGAAGGCAGGTTGTGGTTTCTGAGTTTACACTTCACGGGACGTTTTGAACAATCTAATCCAGGACATGAAGATAGTCTTAGGCTCCTTGTCTCTTTAAAAATACGATTTCCTCATCCTCCTACACTGTTGGCGGGAATGCGAACCGGTGCAGCCACTATGAGAACAGTATGGAGGTTCCTTAACAAAATCAGTATAGAGCTACCATATGATCCAGCAATCCCACTCCTGGGCATATGTCCAGACAAAAGTATAATTCAAAAAGATCCGTGCACCCCAATGCTCACAGCAGCACTATTCACAATAGCCAAGACACAGAAGCCACCTAAGTGTCCAACAACAGAGGAATGGATAAAGAAGATGCGGTGCATATATACAGTGGAATACTACTTAGCCATAAAAAAGAATGAAACAATGCCATTTGCAGCAACATGGATGGACCCAGAGATGATCATACTAAGTGAAGTAAGTCAGACAGAGAAAGACAAATACCATGTGATGTCACTTACATGTGGAATCTAAAATATGACACAAATGAGCTTACCTATGAAACAGATACAGACTTACAGACATAGAGAACAGACTTGTGGTAGCCAAGGGGGAGGGGTGGCGGGGAGGGAAGGATTGGGAGTTTGGGATTCGCAGATGCAAACTACTAGGTACAGGATGGATAAACAACAAGGACCTACTGTAGAGCACAGGGAACTATATTCAGTATCCTGTGATAAACCACAATGGAAAAGGATATGAAAAAGAATGTATATATATGGGTAACTGAGTCCCCTTGCTGGACAGCAGAAACTAACACAACATTGTAAGTCGACTCTACTTTAATAAAAAAAGTAATTTTTCAAAACATGCATTGTTTAATTTGCGTGTCCTAGCATCCGTGTTTGGTAGACTCCTCCCTGAGGTGAGATGGCTGGATTTGTCAGGGTCACACTGCTCTGTCTTTTCTCAGGACAACGTTGCACTTGAAGGGAAAGTAGATGTGCACGTGCATTGGTTACAGGACAGTATGAGAACGTTCCCCGCTGAATGCAGTAAGAGGACGCACTGCATGGATGGAAGCCAACACCAGGGCAGTCGGGTGCGTGGAGAACGTTGTGGGCTGGAGTCACTGCCTGCGTCTCTGCAGCTCGGACACCTGACCTTTCCCTTGATGAGCTGCTAGGAGACTGATTTCTCAGATTCTGTCAACATCCAAACCGTGAGTGGGTGGAATCTCCAGCTGTTCTTTTCTTGCCTGTGGCAATTGTGCCACGACCTTCCTGGGTGTACATGTCCTGAAGTCTCGTCCCAGATTACAACCCCTGAATAGTAACCTTGACAAGCACTAGAGAGAAGGGTTCCAGTGGAAGAGGTATACAAGCAGGGTCAGACCAAAAAAAAAAAAAAAAAAAAAAAAACCGGATAAATGAATAAAGAAGATGTGGTACATATATACAATGGTATACTACTCAGCCATAAAAAAGAATGAAACAATGCCATTTACAGCAACATGGACAGACCTGGAGATGATCATATGAGTGAAGTAAGTCAAAGACAAATACCATATGATGTTGCTTATATGTGGAATCTAAGAAAATGAAACAAATGAATTCATTTACAAAACAGAAATAGACTGACAGACAGAAAAAAAAAAAAAAACTTACGGTTACCAAAGGGGAAAGGGAGGGATAAATTAGGAGTTTGGGATTAACATATACACACGACTATATATAAAATAGATAAATAACAAGGACCTACTGTATAACACAGGGAACTCTATTCAGTATCTTTTAATAACCTAAAATCGAAAAGAATCTGAAAATATATATATATGTGAAACTGAATCACTTTGCTGTACACCTGAAACACTGCAAATCAACTGTACTTCAGTTAAAAACAAGAAAACAATGACACACCACAGTGATCTCTTTCTGCAGAAGGTCCATTAATCTACACGTTGAAATCCCTCCTGGCCACGTCACAAAGGATGCCCTGTTCCAGCAGAGCTCCTCTCCCTCGAAAGCATGAAGTGGTATCCTCTGCTCTCGGTCTGGAAAGCGTCCTTGAGGTCTCCTCCCGAGAACGGTCACTGGGGGAACGCATCTTTAATTGCTACCAAAAAAACCCCCAAAACAAAAAAAGCATTTGGCCACACAGGATGTGAAAGATAAAGTTTAATTTGCTGATGATTGCATGTGGGCTCTGAAGACGGATGATTTATCTCTGACACTTGGCAGCAAACTTGAGGACGCTGAGCCTCTTGTTTACATGCTTTGGAGTTTGTGCAACTGTACGGTACGGAGAGGCTCTGGAGGGATGTTTAGCTTTCTTTCTGAGCTTATGATTACCATGGACGTGGAAGCATGAGGCTCAGAGGAATGTGAAGGGGTCATTTAGAGAAAGCAATTCCAGACTTGTTCCAAGGATGGCAATCCTGGAGCAGCTGTGATTTGGGGGTGCTTCTCACACTCTTTGTGACACCTACGAACTCCCCTTGGGAGGCTTCAGTACAAAATGTGTCGGAAAGGCTGTCAAACATCTAAAGCTTATACTCTCTCCAGAACCCAGGTTGTCAACAAAGCTAGGCGTATTACTTTCCTGTGGCTGCCATAACGAAATACCATAAATTGGGTTGGCAAGACAGTGAGAAGTTACTCTCTTCCAGCTCTGGAGGTCAGAAGTCTGAGGCCAAGGTGTCAGCAGGCTTGGTTTCTCCTAGAGGCTCCTGGGGAGAATCTGCTCCACCCACCATCCCTCACCAGCTGACGGCGGCTGTCGGTAACGCTTGGTGTTCTTCGGTTTGTAGACACATCACTCCCATCTCTGTTTCCAGAGTTACACCCCATTCTCTGAGCCTTCCTCGTTTTTAAGGACACCCTCATGGGATTTCGAGTTCGGCCTGCTGCAGGATGACCTCATCGTAATTAGTTACACCTGCAAAGACCCTCTTTCCAAAGACAATCACATTCAGAGATTCAACAGGAACATAAATTCCGGGAGAAGCTGGTCACCCTATTCAAGGCTCCTTCTCTTTCCTTAAACAGATGATGGGGGCCTCGAGTTTCTCCTTTTCATCCTTCCACAGAAAAATAAATGTTTCTTTTGCATTGGAAAACCTGTGTGCCAAACCCCAGCCCAGAGGGACCGGAGGGGACCGTTACTTCTCAACTATAGGTTTCAAGGAAAGCCTCTCCCCAAATATTTTATTGCATTTCCAAATGAGATCCGTGCAAACATCACAACGGTGTTGACGGGTCTTGGGTCTCGGCCTATGCACACATTCACTCTGAAAGAAGTTTAAAAGACTCTTCCCCCATACAGAGAAAAGGTCGGCTTAAGTGCAACCATCTTTGCATTATTCATATTCATACCTTGTCAGTTTTCACTAACCCTGCAAGTTAAGAATATCCAAAGAGCGATTTATGTCTCTGGGTTTTATAGCTGTTTCCCTTCTCCCTGGCGCCAGGGTGGCCCCAAGACAAGCTCCACGTCAAACAGTTTAAATCCTTCCATGTTTATTGACTGCAGTGAAAGGAGATCTCTGGACGGGCAACATATCTACAGAAACTACCGATTAACAACGGCTGAGTGATATTGCCATATATATATATACACACGCACACACCACATCTTCTTTTCCCACTCATCTACTGATGGACACTTAGGTTGCTTCTCAGCCGTAAAAAAGAATAAAATATTGCCATTTGCAGTAACATGGATGGACCTAGAGATGATCAGACTGAGTGAAGTCAGTCAGACAAAGACAACTATCCTAGGGTATCACTTGTATGTGGAATCTAAAAAAATAATACAAATGAATTTATTTACAAAACGGAAACAGACTCACAGACGCAGAAAGTAAACTTATGGGTACCAAAGGGGAAAGGGAGGGGAAGCATCAACTAGGAGTTTGGGGTTAGCAGATACAAACTCCTATGTACAAAACAGATATACAACAGGGATTTACTGTAGAGCACAAGAAACTCTGTTCAGTATCTTGTTGTCACCTATAATGGAAAAGAATATCTATCCATCTATCTATAACTGAATATATATATATAACTGAATCACTTTGTTGTACACCTGAAACTATTCCAATATTATAAATCAACCATCGTTCAGTAAAAATAATATAAAAACGGCAATGAACTGGCATTTATCAACGGTCAATAGGTTATTGACAACGTAGCTTGTGCACAGGCTTATGAGCTAGCTGTGCTGATCACGTTGCAGCACCTGCCTTTTAAGTGACCTCATTCCACCCAGACAAGGGAAGAGGAGGGGGTGTAGGGAAGAGAGACGGGAAAACAGGTTGGAGAGACAGATGGGTCCAAAAAATGCATGGCCAGGTACTGTATGTGAAGGAGTGTGAATGTCGTCCTCAATGTGACGGGAAGTCAGCGGACAGTTTTAGGTAAGGAAGATGGTGGAAGGTTTACGCTTCTGAACATCCTTTGGCTGGGGCGCAGAAAAGACTACGTGGGGTGACAGTGTATGCAGACGCTCAGCCGTGGGGCTATCGCAGGTGTGCAGGTAAGAGAGGGGGATGGATTTAAGGAGTAGCTCTCTTAGAGATGAAGGAAAGACGACTGGTTCGGGATAGGCTCTGGAGGCAGAAACACCATCCTATGAACTGGATGCTGTTCTAGGGGACGTGGAGGGGAGGAGAGATGTCAGGAACGGACCATGGGTTTTGCTCTTGGCCGTGGAACCAAGACTGACGGAGGAGGTATCACGGGAAGTGACCGAGAGCTCCCTTGCCGACATAACTTTTGAGATTTGTAGTGGATAATCCCAACGTGAAGAGGAAGGGGGGTATCCTAGGAGGTTCTTGGCTTCTGTGACAAATATATGAAGATCAAAGCGGCGTCAGTTATGCTCAGGAACGAGAATGGATTCTAAATTCTGAGTCGCACGAGGAGCATACGCCTGAATTAGAAAACGCTGAAAATCCAGTGCTACTGTTCCCTTGATATTCACAGATGGCCCTTCCGAGAGATTTCATTTTGCACACGCGTGTTTGCAAAGGCCTCTTTGGAGCCACACTCTTCTTTGCCCCCCATAAAAATACTTCTCTGTGTGTCAAGCCCTCGTCTTTGCTGGAAGGGTCGCTGTCTCTCTGCCTCTGGGTTTTGGAAGCAGTAGCTCCCTATTGTTCCTGGAGAAGCCCCTGACCCGCACGGAACGGAAATCAAACCATCTACTGACGTCTTGGGTAGCAAGGCTGTGAGGACAGGCTACATATTCAGATCGAGATATTCAAGGACCTGACTGTCTTCTCCCTTTTTTCTTATCTGTGGGAAGCTAGGGTGCAGCTGCCGTGGCTGAAATTGGGGGAAATGTAGGCACTGCAGAATCTCTTTATGTTTCAGAAACTACGACAGTAGATGTCAAAAACACGTATCCCCTGTGACTCACTCGCCCGCGTTTCCTAGGAATTTCACGGCTTTGTATTAGACAAACATTCACTGAGCGGCTGAAATAGGACCAGTACTGCATGTGGCTTTATCCACACAAGGTAAATAGGCTTCATTCTTATCTTGAAGAAGAGGTTTCCCCATGTAGTCTGGAGGAAAGAAATCCTTTCAGCTCAGGGCACTCTGTTAAAAAAAAAAAAAAAAGGCACATACAGTGCACTGCAAGGGGACAGGGAGAACCCGTATAAAAAGGACTACGGAGAAATGAAAACCAGAAACGCTCACTGGCCTTCTCCGTGTCACTTGGCAACACTTCTTTCCATCCGAGAGAGTGGAAGATGAAGCAGAAAGTACACAAATGATCCAACAGATGCTCAGACCCTTACACACAAATGCCTGTTAAATGGCTCATAACCTCCTTGGGCCAGCCCTGCCCCATGCCATCCGCCATGATGTTCTGCTATCTTGGCAACACCGATATGCACTGAGATTCCTCATGGAAAATGGGAGTTTATAAAACGCAGAGTGTCATCAAATTCAAGCAGTGACCTCTGTTAGGAAAGGTCTTGCCCACGGAGACTGATATATGAATACTCATCAATATTAATGGATTGATGAGTGACCATCTTCTGAAACACTGGGGCCAATTCTTCCTCAGAACTGGACTGGCTACCAAAAGGTCTTGTAGGATGAGAGAATCTGGCTCATTATCCCGAAATCTAGTTAGTGTTCAAGAAAAAGCCCAAATGGTATGCCTCACACTTTGTTTAAAAATTTCACTCCGGTCCTGAATCTTCACTGCCAAGTTTTAAGTATGAAATGCCATAAAAAGATGTTAAATGTTGGCTGCCTCACAGGAGAGGTGAGACATCTGTGGTGATTCATCCAGTGGTCTACCTTACTACAGAACTGCTTACAAGGATAACATTACATCAGCTCTAATTAGGCATTTATCAAGGGTAAATAGGCCTCCTTAGGGTATCCAGACAATGAGGCAGTCCCTGGATGCCTGCTGCGTGGAATTCTGGCTGATACGATGCCTGGGAGACCCCACCAGACACAGTGTCTGCCGCGGTTTGAAATATTTGTCATGGCGAAGCTAGCTTCTCATAAATAGAGACAGTCCTAAGGCATAGCTTCAGAGACTGTCGCAATATTTGCGTTCTCTTATATATTGCTTAAAGATTCTTGGGCATGTGCGCCTTTTGTCTGCACTGACTATTTCTGGCATCTTCTGCAAAAACAGGTTATCTGGTCGTTTTTATTACTTTATACACAATTACACACCGTCCGCCTTCCAAAGTGAAAAGAACTTCTGGGTAAAGCGTAATAAGCCTGGGATGCCAGGGACTGTTACAACAGCTGCTTCATGAAACAAAATGAGGCCACATCCTTCTCCACATTTAGGTCGTGGCACCAGATTGTGAGGCTGGAAGTTTTGTTTCTGATGCAGAGGAAAGAAGTGAGGAATTCACTTTCGTCCCAGGGTGGTTGCCTTTGTCATTTTAAAATTAAACTGAGTTTGAACCTGCCCTGCAATGTTTTTTCTTATTTTATTTTTTAATTGAGTAGAGTCGATTTACAATGTTGTGTTAGTTTCAGGTGTACAGCAAAGTGATTCATTTATATATATATAAAATATATATATTCTTATATATAATATATATTCTTACATATAATATATATTCCTATATATAACATATATCTACTCTTTTTCATACTCTCTTCCATTATAGGTTATTACAAATATTGAATATAGTTCCCTGTGCTATAGTAGGTCCTTGTTGTTTATTTTATGTATAGTGGTTTGTATCTGCTTAATCCCATACTGCTAATTTATCTGTCCCCCCACTTGCCCCTTTGGTAACTCTAAGTCTGTTTTCTATGTCTGTGAGTCTGTTTCTGTTTTGTAAGTAAGTTGCTTTGTATTACTTTTTTAGATTCCACACATAAGTGATATCATATGATACTTGTCTTTCTCTGACTCACTTCACTTAGTATGATCATCTCTAGGTCCACCCATGTTGCTGCAAATGGCATGATTTCACTCTTTTTTATGGCTGAGAAGCAACCTAAGTGTCCATCCATGTATGAATGGATAAAGAAGATGTGGTCTATAGATACAGTGGAATATTACTCCTCCGTAACAAAGCATGAAATAATGCCCTGCATTCTTTAAATGAACTGGGAACACAGATTTTCTAGAGAGGAATGTAAGGGAGAAAGAAACACCCTGCAGACCTCATAGCTGCCGGGCTGCCAGCAGCCAGTTCCTTCAAATGCCTTGACCGTAACAGGGTGACCGGATGGGTGTCTTCTCCTCAGCAGTGGGGAGCTCAGAACACATGGAAACGTTCTGGAGTTACTGGAATTTTTATGTGGCATCACAGCTGTCTGAAAGCTGTATGCCTGGCCAACTGGCTACGTTCCCTCTTTTACTTTTTCAGATCCTTCCCTTCATTTGTATTTGGACGTTGCAAATGATGTTTCAGAATGACTTTAGAATACTGTTACAGCGCCCATGTGTTCCAGCAAAAATTCCATCCTTCATTCGGCCCAGTGCTGAATGCATCCTAAGATGTACACACACACACACACACACACACACACACACACACACACACACACACACACACACACACACACACACACACACACACAGACATTATGACGGTTAATTTTAAGTGTCTTGACTGAGCCACAAAGGGCCCAGATATTTGGTGAGACATGATTCTGGGTGTGTCTGGGAGGGCGTTTCTTGATGAGATTAACATTTTTTAAAAACTGAAGTACCTTTGATTTACCACGTTGTGTTATAGTTTTAGGTGTAAAGCAAAGTGATCCAGTTACACATACATATATATATGTTCTTTTTCAGATTCTTTTCCATTATGGTTTATTACAAGATACTGAATATAGTTCCCCAGGCTATATACAGTAGGACCTTGTTGGATGAGGTGAACATTTGAATCAGGAGACAGAATAAAGCAGGCTGCCCTTCACCATGTGGGTGGGCCTCATCCAGTCGACTGAAGGCCTGAGCAGAACAAAAGGATCTACTCTCCCACAGAAAGGAAGGAACTTCTCTCTGTCTAACTGTCTTCAAACAGGGACATCTGTCTTCCGCATTCAGACCCAGAGTGGAGTTGACACTATCAACCCTTCTGAGGCTGCACCTTGCTGACTATAGATCTTGTGGCTTCTCAGTTTCCATAACTGCAGGAGCCTCTTCCCTACAGCAAATCTCCTTATATGTACATCACTAGGGTCTGCATGTTTCTGTTCTCCAAACTCCGTATGTTGGAGCCCTAACCCCCAAGGTGATGGTATGAAGAGGTGATGAGGTTAGGAGAGCGGTGCCCCCGTGGATGGGATTAGTGTCCTTATAAGAGACCCCAGAGAGCTCTCTCACCCCTTCCTCCGTGTGAGGACACAGCAAGAAGATGTCCGTCTACGAACCAGGAATCAGGCTCTCAGTAGACACCAGATCTGCCAGCAGATCTTGAAATCCCACCCTCCAGAACTGGAAGAATAAATGTCTGTTGTTTCTAAACCACCCGGTCTGTGGCACTTTGTTCTAACAGCCCAAATGGGCTACACATATATGTATCAAATATGCAATATTAATATTATATATAATATTATTTTATGTATGTTAATATATATACTTATATATAGACATATATAACACATGTTATATATATTACATATATATGCCTTATATATTATCACATATAATATGTCCATCTTAAATCTAATATTGAATATAATATATGTTCTCTGGGGAATATACATATATATTCACAAATTCACACACATAGATCTATATGTGTATACAGATGCAAACATATATTCATTTCCATTTCCAGCTGATATATTACAACCTAAAAGCACGGGCAGGCTAAGACCCCACGTGGAAGGCTGGAGTCTGTGAACAACGGCAGACAGGCATCTACCAGCCGGTAATTTCTTCTCCCTCCCTCTGTTTGAGGGTCAGTTCCTTCTGTCCACTGGGAAGAGGGTGCCTAAGATGGAGCAGTCAGCCTGGCTCATACCCAGAAGCGGTAACCCCGCCTTGCGCTGTCTCTCCCTGCTTCCCTGCCCCGGCCCCTGTTCCCTCTCTGCCACTTGCTTGGACCAGCGCAGCCTCATTGCTTTCTCCCTGCTTTCTGGGGGATCCCACCTAAGACATGGACCCTTGAGCTCACTGAGGCACCGGCATCCACAGTTCATCACTGAGCTGCACTTCTCATGCCTTGGTATTTCTTGAAAATGCTCAGTGGTAATTGGCGGAGGGCAGGCACGGTGCTGGGGCAGGACTGATAACAATGAGAAGCTGCACCCCCTACCTTCACATCACTCAGAGACCACAGGGCAAACGGGGGATGAGTAGGGAAGTGAGACCAGGGCTATCATGAAATGACAGACAGTGCAAAGAGACCATCTAGGGAGTGTGCCTGGCTCTGTTGCGGGGATGCTGGGGAAGTAGTAGGGAGGGAGGGGGTGAATCTCTGGGGCTGATTCCAAAAGCAGAGGCATGTGTGTCTCAGGGGGAGATGTTAGGGGAGCATTTCTCAGGGCAGAAAGCCGCAGAGGGATGCTGTAAATGAGATTCAGGGCAGGGTAACATCCACGGTGCAGATGTGGCAATGGGTCCTGCAGTGCAGGGGAGACACACATAGCTGCTGATATGGGGCCACGGACAGAGACAGAGGTGACACAGGGCGCCGGGGACTTGCAGGCTTCCTGGGCAACTCTCTCAGTAAGGGACTGATCTTTGGGAACTGAACAAGCTTCTAAGGCACCCTGTATCAGGGTCTTCCCCAAGTCATCTATTCGAACACCCTTAGTCTCCTCAAGAGACAGGCAAGGAGACTCAGGGTGGCAGGACGTAGCGATGGGAAGCAGACGCATTGAGTTCAGGCTCCAAACAGCCCAGTCGGGGGCCAAGCAGCAAAGACGGCGGAGCAAAGACCCCGAGGTCACCTCGCCTCAAGGACACACCAAAATCACAACCCTGCAGAACAGCCATGGATGAAAAAGACTGGAACCTTCCAGAAAAGATCCTCTACAAACTAAAGACAAAACAGCCAAGTCTGCTTGTTTTCTGCCCTGAATCTGAAAGGGTTCCAGGAGCTTCCTCCCTCCGGGATCAATCGTATGGACCTAGTTTGGGTTGGGTCACCACCTCTTGATCAATAAGCCCCGCAAATGATGGTGACAGCAGAAGACGGTTGTAGAGAAGCTACCTGTGAATCAAAAAGATCCTTTCAACGATGGGGAATTAACCAGGGGGTGGGAAGCCACCCAGGACTGGCTAAAACTAGTTTATTGCGCCTAAAACAAACTTATTTTTTGTGTGAACTGTTGGCGATCTTGAAAAGAAGATATGCAGTGATGTGAAGGTAACGAATAGACAAAGGAATGAACAAAACAAGCATGGATCCACCAGCCGCTTCAAACATCGGGAACACTTCCGAATCGTTATTACTCTCTGGGATCCCCTTTCCTTTCAATGCTCCTCGAGAACCACTCCCCCCAGAGTTAAGTATTTTCCCAAATTTTATGCGCAATAAGAAGATAGTAATGACTTTGCCGAAGGTGTCTGTATTTCTCAACAACATATTAGCATTCCACTCTGCTTGCTTTATTCATTGATGGCACACCGTCTGGTCTCCTGTACTCTTTTCTCTCAACTGTGCGTTTCTAAAATGCATGAGGACGTTGCCTATGTATTCAGTCAACTTGCTTCACTTTTGTACAATATTCCAGTGTCGATCACTTCACACTCTATATATCGGCTCTCCTGCCAGCAGACACGTGGGTCGCCTGCAGGTTGCGGTAGGAGAGGCGTTACTCCTGAGAGCGTGCTTATACACGGACACACATGCAAGACATTCTCTAGAGTTTCTACCAATGAGGGGAACTTCTGAGTCACCCTCAGCTTTTCAAGATGGCGCTAAATGGACTTCCAAAGCGACTGTACCAACGTACAGTCCCGGCAGCAAGGGACGAGTCTTGTCACTGCTTGCGTACGCATCAACAGAGGGTTTTATCCATGGGCAGAGGCTACTAACTGATCCCAAACCAAATTATCCCTCTTCTCAGCTTGGCATCACCTCCCAGCTGGTCTCAGCGTTTGATGTGTCTGTGTGGTTGAGTTCTGGCTAAAGGAATGTGAGTAGAAGGATGTGCACCATGGAAACCTCCCATGGGTAAGCGTGTACGTGTTTTCTCTCTTCCAGCCGTGCGGCACTGAAGCGACGGCAACAAAAAACACCAACAGCAACCAACCAACAAATGAAAACTGGGGTACCTTGGGAGGCAGGTGTTGATGATGGCAGAGGACCACTTTGGCCAGGAACCTGGATCTCTCACTCATCGCCGGGAAGGAATCGCCTCAAGTAGGAACACCTGCAAAGGACGAGTCCTTTAAAATAAACAAACTGTGGCTGCGTTAAGTCTACGAAATTCTCCGGGGTCTTTGTCAAGGCAGTTCGCGTTACTCTCAGCAACACAGCCCCCGAGTCTCAACGGGATCAGCCTCCCGCATCTCCAGTGACAGCTCAGCCAGCGTGAGTTTCTCATTTTCAAACGCGATTGGTTGACTTTTCAGCTGTTTACTCACCTGCGTGATTCCGCTTCCGGGAAGCCCGAATCTTCTTGTCTTTCGCTCACCTAGAGAATGTAAAATAATTGTAAGAAAAGATGAGACTATGCAGATACGTGTAAATAAACAGCTGTAGACTTCTACAGCTACCCTGCATGGGGGGTACAGGAGTATGTGTAACAGACATATTTAGACATCTGGGACATTTTTCAGGATTTAGCTCTTCAATATCAGGGCTTTTTAGAATATCTAGGGAGCCCCATGTTCTGAGGGACGTATATTTGTGCCCTGATTAGGAAGGGCTTTACGCTGCTATACAGAATTTTATGTGGGTATTCACTCATGCCCCTTCGAATCTTCAAATCCAAAAAAAATTCCAAAGGTTAAAAACCCATTAGCCTTATTGTAACTAGATGTTCCTGGGTGATAGCCGGCCTCTAGACGAACACAGTCCTGCAGAAGTTTCTGCAGTGCTGGAATAACGTTCTACGCTGTGTCATCCAACATGGCGGCTACCCAGCACTTGCTTGAAACGTGGCTCGTATGACCAAGGAAGTAAGGTTTGAAGTTGTCTTTTATTTTAAATCATTTACATTTAGTTAGGCAGGGATGACTACTGGCTACTATGTTGGGCCACTGGGATACGTCTCTAGACCCTTCCCACTCAACACATGGGCCACCGGCATCTGCATCACCTGGGTGCCAGCCATGAACGGATGTTCTCAAGTCTCGCCTCGGACCTATCGTGTCAGACTCACATGTTAAAGTCTGAGAACACCACGTTAGAGCACCCACTTCCAGATTCTGACTTGAATAATTATGTATATATACAGCTGACCCTTGAGCAACACAGGTTTGGACGGCGTGGGTCCACTTCTAAGCACATTTTTTCCACTAAGTAGGTACGACAGTACCACACGATCCAAAGCTAGATGAACCCTCGTATATGGAGGAACCATGGACACCGAGTGCTGACTCTAAGTTATACTCGAATTTTTGGTGCTCTGAACCTCCACGGGGTTCAAGGTTCAACTACAGTGGGGCCATTCTCAGAAGGGGAAAACTGGAGGGTAAGAAGAGATTTGGAGGATTTTTTTTTTTTAGAACGGGGTCGGGGGGTGGAGAGTGTAAGCCCAAGTTCTCAAATGATTAGAACAAAGCCGTCCTATCCCCGAGCTGCTCTAAATGATCAGAAGGTGGAAAATACCACAAATAAGGTAATGTGCCCAGGTCGGGCGTTCTCTTTTAGAGAGAGGTCGACCACCATCTTCGTCCTGGCTTTATCCTTTGTCAACGGCTGTGAGAATCTTTCATGCGTTTCTCAGTGGTTCACCTGTTCCCCATGGAGCCCATCTGTTCTCAGAAGACACGTTGGGTTCCATGATGCCAGAACTAGTGGCCAAGGAGGGTGGTCCCTGCTGCTCCCCTAAATCTCCACAGAGACAGTGATGTCTGGCTCCAGGCTCTTATCCCAGCAAGTTCAACTCTGGCTTGTCATGATTCAGCTCCAATCAGACACACCTGGGAGCTTCTGGTAGACGGAGACATCTAAGCCATGGACAACCCACCCTGTTTGATGTATCCACTGCAGGTGTCATCAGATGCCTACAGGTGTTGGCTGTCCAGTTTGCATACCCCACGGCCATGCTACCAATAGGGTCCTGCCACCCGCTGGCCAAGCTTCCATGTCTTCCGAACCCAGGCTATTTAGAGAGAATCACAGAGTATATATGTCAACCCCAACCTCCCATATATCCGCCATTGGCACTATGTATAAAACAGATCACGAATGAGAACCTACTGTGTAGCACAGGGAACTCTACTCACCGCTGTGTGGTGACTTAAATGGGAAGGGGATCCAAAAAAGAGGGGATATACGTGTACGTAGAGCCGATTCACTTTGCTGTGCAGCAGAAACTAACACAGTATGGTAAAGCCACTCTACTCCCATAAAAATTAAAAAAAAAAAAAAACACGAGAGAGAGAGGCTCATGGAGATTTCCTCTCCAGATGGTTCCAATCTTCCTCATGCCTCACTGGGTCGGCTCATTGCCCGTGGGCATCGCTTCAGTCCATTGGGGGTTGGGGGCGGGTCACCCTGGGTACCGTGGAGGCCCAGAGAAGCGAGGTATGCCGGCGGGGCGAGTCTAGGGCAGGATCCTGGAAGAGGGGATGGGTTTTCGTGCGCTGAGCATAGCAGGATGGATGTCGGCAGGACACATTCTAACATTTATAGACCATTTCCAAAATGGTAAATCGGGTGAGTCCTCACTCCTGTGTGTTCTGTGAAGAGGCTGGACATTAAGAAATGGTTGTAGGATGAAGTGAGTGTCTATGGATGACAACTGTGCAGAGGTAGTGGTCCACGTGCATGCCTGCCCAGCTGCCACATCTGGAATAAATGACTCGTGAGGAATACCAGAAAAGTGATTGTCAGTTGATGACAGCAGAGGGGGAGGTGATGCTGGGGAAAGAGAAATCCCCCTGATGGATCCTGAAAGGCTTATAGATATTACTATAAATAGGCACATAGACAATTTTTTTTCTGAACTCTATATACGCCGCTGGGTATGAAATACATATCTAGTGAGAACCTGCTGTATAGCACGGGGAACTCTACTTGGTCCTCTGTGGTGACCTGGATGGGAGGGAAATCCAAAAGGGAGGGGACACGTGTATACATACCCACAGTGGGGCCACTTTGCTGTGCAGCAGGACCTAGCACAACATTGTAAAGCAACTGTACCCCAATAAAAAAATAAATATTAAAAAGATAAGTACAGAAAAGAAAAAAAAAGTACCTGGGAAAGGAAACTTAAACGCATATGACTAAACGAAAGAAGCTAATCTGAAAAGACTACCTACTGTGTGATTCCAGCTCTATGACATGATTAAAAAAAAGAGACAAAATATGGAGACAGAAAAAAAGACCAGTGGTTGCCAGGGTCTAGGGGAAAAAGGGAAATGAACAGAGCACAGAAGATTTTTTAGGGCAGTGAAACTACTCTGTATGATGATAAAATGATGGATACATGTCATTAAACATTTGTCCACAGCCACAGAATGTACACCACCAAGAGCCAACCCTAACGTAAACTACAGACTTGGGGTGATAACGTGTCAATGGGTTCATACATCCATTTTAATTTTACAAATGTACCACTGGGTACATCCGTCACATCTATCTATCTATCTATCTATCTATCTATCTATCTATCTATCTATCTATCTATCTATCTATCTATCTATCCATCCATCACTTCTATCTACCTATCCATCTATCTATCTATCTACCTATTTATCTATCCATCCATCCATCCATCACTTCTATCTATCTATCCATCCATCCATCCATCACTTCTATCTATCTATCCATCCATCCATCCATCACTTCTATCCATCCATCCATCCATCACTTCTATCTATCTATCTACCTATCCATCCATCCATCACTTCTATCTATCTATCTGTCTATCTATCTATCTATCTAACTATCCACCCATCCATCCATCACTTCTATCTATCTATCTATCTATCTATCTATCTATCTATCTATCTATCTATCTATCTATCTATCAGGAGAGGGACAGACGTTATTTTAAGGAATTGGCTCACATGATTTTAGGGCTGGCAAGTCCAAAATCCCCAGGGCAGGCCAGCAGCCTGGAAATTCAGTAAGAGTTGATGTTTCAGTCGTACGTCCAAGTGTCATCAGGGCAGCAAGCTGGAAACTCAGGCAGAATTCCTTCTTCTCTGGAGGACCTCAAATTCCTTTTTCTCTTATGTTCTTCACCTGATTAGATAAGGCCCACCCACATTACAGCAGGTCATCTGCTTTACTCAAAGGCTACTGATGCACATGTTCATTCCAGGTATAAAGTATCTTCCCAGAAACATCTAAACCGTTTGACTGGTCCCTGTGGCCTGGCCAAGTCGACAGATAAAATTATCCATCGCAGGCTGTATTTAAACAAAGCCACTTAACGCAGGCATGTCTCATGGTCTGACCCAACTCCAGCAGGTGATTTCAGCTAGCCAATCTAACGTTCTAATTAAGTCCAGTTGCAGAGAGTTAAAAGCAAGTCCTTGTTTGGACATTACGAGGGCAGAATCAGCATGTGTCTTCTCCATCTGCCCCCTTCCTTGTCCGCAAGGCCATGGACCACAGTAGCTGTACCAGCAGCGGAATCAGACCGAATGGGCGAATTGCCTTGTGATTCATTGTATTAACGGCACCACCGTTAGCCACCAGCTTCTCAAGCCTCTTCACCTCCCTAAATCTATCAGCCTCCACACACAGAAGCATTTAGAGCTTCAAATGTTCTGCTTTTAGAACAACGTCTGGGGTACTGGAGGACCAGGCTGGATGGTCCACAGACAGGAGCGACAGGACCAGGCTCCACCCAGAGCCCCTCGGACCTCTCCGTGGAAGCAGCACACTGTCACCCCACTCTGCAGTCTCCGCGACACCAAGGCTGGAGAGTGGACCCTGCCCCAGCATCTCCGGAGGACCCCACCGCATGGTGCTAGCCAGGAGATGTGTACTTCACGGCGAGCCTTTCTAGCGCATCTCTGGGACTCCTGCAATGACGCTGGACGCACCTGGAGGAATCTGGCTCAGGGGACAAGCCCAGCTGCGAAGTATCCTGGGACACGGATCAGTCACTTTCAGTTCTCTCTTCTGCAGGTGAGCAGGTAGGAAGGGGTTTCCAGCTTGTAGATGGCAGACGGTGGGACTTCTGGGTCTCCATTATCACGGGAGCCAATTACTCGTGAACAATTCTCTCTCTCTCTCTCTGTAGACAGACAGATACATAGATAATAGATATGATAAGTAGAGAGATGACAGATACAGACATACACAGATGAATAGATATTGATAGATAATAGACAGAGACAGAGGTTGATAGCTAAATAGATAGATAGATGGACAGCTAGCTAGCTAGATAGGATCCATGATAAGTAGATAGATGATAGATAGATAGGTCAATAGATGATTGACAGAGGATTGGATTAGATAGATATTAGATAGACTGAGATGGATAGATGATAGACATACAGACTAGATAGATAGATGATAGGTGATATAGATATAGATATATACATATAGATAGATACCCGATGGGTTCTGTTTCCCTGCAGAATGCTAAAACAGGTCATCTATACTAGCAGATGGAGAACAATAACCCGTAGATTAATAACCCAACAAATAACCCGGCAAATCGTGCCAGCTGCCTGTTTCTGTGGACGAGCTAAGAATAAGTATGTACTTTTTAAATGGTTGGGGGAAAAAGTCAAAAGAAATGAAAAAAGTCAATATTCTGTGAGACTTGAAAATTATGTGACGTTCAAATCAATAAAGCTTTATTGGAACACAACCAAGAGCATCCGTTCAGGCACCGCGGTTATCTGTGTACCCGTTGCAAGGCCGAGCTGAGTAGTTGAGACGACGTGTAGGGCCGAGAAAGCCCCCAATAGTTCCTCCCTGGCTCTGTACAGACCACGGGTGCCAAGTCGCACTCTAGCTCTTTGAGGAGAAGCCAAGCAAAAACCTTAAGAAACCATTAGCTGTGCCGTCGCTGTGATGGGATGACACCTTATTCTGCAGAAGTCTCCTATGGAAGATTCCGCAGACATCATCTCCCGATGCTTTTCTGAGGGTTTTCCACCTTTGAGGACACCTTGTCTGTAAGGCCCACGCCACCCTTGACAGCCCCAGCTGTCGCCAGTAATGGGTGTGTCCCGAAAGAGATCCCATTTCCCCTCTAACGAGCCCCGCACAGCCCTGCTCCGCACAGCTTTCAAGGCGCTGAGTCATCTCCTTCTGGAAAACTCAGTCCATTATCTCTCCTTCTGCAAAGCAGCCAGGCCATGTCAGCTCCTTGCCAAGCTCCCACAAACTGAGATAATCAGAATTGCTAAATGGATTACCATAAGGACCAGTTTTGCAAGAGCAGAAACCCAACGGCAGCTGTTACCCCGAAGCGCATTCCAGAGAACGGCATCGTGGGTGATTTCATAGTGCATTAGGTGGTGGTTTATGTGGAAACGACTCCGAGAAGCGAGCTGAAAGGATGAAGGCAGGCGGGATCATGGAAGCAGTCATGGCGTTTTGAAGAAAAGAAAAGCTGGAGAGCAAGTGTCGTCTCTCTGGCTTTTGGGCTTCTCGGCTCCCAGACGAGGGGAGAAGTACTGAGAAGCACTGGACTCACGTCACCTCTTGATCTTAGCAGGTGGCACACATATAGTGTCATCTCATGCTAGGATAGGATGGGTTCTCCTCCCAGAATCCCGAGGATGACAGCATCGTCTGCTTGGTAAATGCAGTCCTTGGTAGTGACTCCAGATACGAGAGGGTGAGGGAAGAAAAGAATTATTGGTTTCCTCCAACGGGAGATCTACTTTTATTTTTATATTGCATCTTCCCACTGTGGAAGATGCCATTGGGGTCCAAGGCAAGGAACAATTTCGGGTAAGAGCCATCAACACCATATAGACCTGGCAACTGGACACCCTCTCACCAGCAAGGGGTGGTCTTGGGCCAGTTTCCAAGGCTGAGAGTGAGTGCAAACCCAAGCACGGGTGCAGAAGTTGAGTGACTCATGGGAAAAACACATGAGTTTGTGCAAATATGCCTGTGTCTGCCTGCCTCCTCACCACATGCCTTACATGTACTGTGTCTATTGCTTAAGAATATGCAGGACAAAATGAGATAACATTAAATAACTGAATGCAATTGTCTGACGCCTGTGACTAGCCTCAAGGAGAGTCTGGAGGTCCAAGGAGGGGAGTGGGTGCGGCTATAGGTTCAGCAAGATTACCCAGGGGGTGGTAATCGCTCAGTGCAATGGGTATATGAGGGATACAATAGACTCTTCTCCCTGCTTTCGTATATGTCTGCAATTCTCCAAACAAATATAAATTTAATCTGACCATCACAAAGATTTTAGAAGGCAGAGTATGTATTTATTTATTTTTAAATGGTTTGTTGGCGTGTAGTTGATTTACAATGTTCTGTCAGTTTCAGGTGTACCGCAAACTGGATCACTTATACGTACACATGTATCCTTTCTTTTTCAGAGTCTTTCCTCATATAGGTCATTACAGAGCACTGAGTAGAGTTCCCTGTGCTCTACAGTAGGTCCTTATTGGTTGTCTATTTTGTATATAATAGTGTGTGTGTGTCAATCCCAGTCTCCCAATTTATCCCTGTCCCTCAGAAGACAGAATATTTTAAAAAGTACTCTTCCCTCAACCCCTTCACCTGCAATGTCTTTATGTCCCTGTCCACCACAATGACAAGATTTTTAAAACTAACTGAGTTCTGAGCTTCTTGACAGCCAAAGGAAAAAGTGATACCTCTTCTGTTCTGTGAATAACCATTTCCCAACAATTCTCCCTGGGAAGAAAATCTGTTCCAGTCATATCTCTGAGTCATTAATCCCTAAAATGTTTTCAATAGTTCCCCCACAGGGAACACAGTGACATAATTTGGAAAAGCACTCTGCTACAAATATTTTCATTTTAACACCCAGTGCGTACTAACAAGGTGCTGTGCAGAGGTAGCAATTCTGTGGAGAACTACAACAGCAGTGGTCTAAGAACTCAGCTTTGGGGTGGTCCAGGGTGAGTTGAAAGTAACACCTATGCTATCTACGAGCCATGGTCCTTCAAGCCAACCTCCCCAAACATCGCATCTTTCAGGTGGTTGCTTGACCCAAATGAATGGCTTTTAACGTCGTATCGTCTGGCAAAGGCATGGAAAAATCCACATTTTCTGTGCCTGGGTAATAAGGGCCGATGCATAAACCCTAATAACTGGCCATGGAAACAGGATGGTTATACGTCTGTCATGGGGGCTCATGGCAGACTGGGTGGTGAGCGTCCCTCAGTACAGCTGATATCGTCCCTACAAATGAAAGTTCTCTCCACATCATGCTAAGTGAAATGAGACAGAGACAAATACTGTATGATATCACTTATATGTGGAATCTAAAAAATACAACTAGTATTAGGGAATAAAACAGAAACAGAAGCAGACTCACAGATAGAGAATAAACTAGTGGTTCCAAGTGGGGAGAGGGAAGGGGGGGAGGGGCAGGACAGGGGGAGGGGATTAAGAGGCACAAACTATGATGTAGAAAATAAGCTACAGGGATATATTGTACGGCACAGGGAATATACCCACTATTCTACAATAACTATAAATGGAGTATAACCTTGAAAAATGGTGAATGACTACCTTGTACAACCTGTAACTTATATAATATTGTACATTAACTACAGTTCAATAAAATAATAAAGTTAAAATTTAAAAAGTCCTCAAACATTTGAGCGAAGGAAATGCTTCAAATTCAGACTTAGAATTCAGCCATACAAATATTTCCATCACTCTCCCATAAAACATCTGGATTTGAGCAATGCACTCTCTGTGTGAAGTATCAAGACGTCTTTCATGCAAAGATAATTTGAAGCAATGAGAACCGCTGTGTGGCATCTCCTTACTTACCTCTACCTTCCATGGAAACAGGGCTCTGGTGCCTGGGCTGCTTCCCACGGTAAAACTGATCCCTTGGAGTCCTATCTCCTGGGGGCGGGGTGAGAACATTAAGTGAGATGTGTTTAAACTACATCCGGAATAGGTCCAAGAGCTTAATAGTAATCAGATAGTAACTGATTATTACATCAACAGTAAAACAAAGAACCCAATTTAGCCATGACCATAAGCGCTGGTCCAAGGTAGCAGGGCACTTATATGGGCTCCCATGGGCTTCTCTAGAAGCCGACTGTATTGTAAATTCCCACTCCCTTGGAATCCTTGTGATTGAGAAGCTCACACAAGTGAAATTCACCTTCTGTCCCCTGTCAGAGAGACCTCTTTCACACACTCAAAAAACTGGGTTCAAAGATGTATTCCAGGGACTCTGAACAGTAACAGTAAGGTGGAATAAGATGAAATACCCAGTGGGTATTTGTAATGCTGACTGAATTACTGCAAGGTATTCTACAGAACAATAACAAAATTGAACATAGCTGTGTACACAAATGAATACGGGTCACCATGACCCTGGAGCAGGTCAAATGTAAGTGTGATTGTGAATCACACACCTTGAATGAAAAGGGCAGGTGAGGCCACGTCTCAGCTCCATCTCCTATGGCTGTGTCCCCTTCCTCAGGTAGATGGTGACTGCATCAGGTGCGTTTTCACCTGAAGAATGAGAACAATGGCAGAATCACTGAGGGTATCATGTGTGAACGATTTACTGGGGAGATGGGAGATAGATAGATAGACAGACATATAAAAGGGTGGATAGAGAGATAGGTAGGTAGATAGACAGACATATAGAAGGATGGATGGATAGATAGGTAGACAGACAGACACAGACATATAGAGGATGGATGGATAGATAGGTAGACAGACAGACAGACAATCAGACATACAGAAGGATGGATGGATAGATACATAGATAGATACATGGATGGATGGATAGATAAACAGATAGAAGGATGGATGGAGAGAGAGACAGACAGACAAATAGAGGATGGATGGATAGATAGATACATAGATACATGGATGGATGGATGGAAAGATAGATACATCAGATAAATGACAGGTGATAGGTGGAGAGATAGATATGAACAGATGAAGGATTTATAGATTCGATAGATGGTAGATAGATGATAGAACAGATAAATGATGGGTGGATGGATAGATAGATAACAGATACATAGATATGGATAGAGGAAAGATTGATAGATTTGATAGATGACAGTAGATAGACGATTGATAGATATGAAACACTGGTAGATGATAGATAGCTACAATAATATGTATTACTTATTATATGAATTTATGCTTATACCCACACCCATGCAGTTGAATTTCTCATGTAGAGTAACCCAGCAATTAGAGGATAGCCATTTCAAGTGAGTTAAAAATTGCAATTTCTGGGCTTCCCTGGTGGCACAGTGGTTAAGAATCTGCCTGCCAACGCAGGGGACACGGGTTCGAGCCCTGGTCCGGGAAGATCCCACATGCCGCGCAGCAACTAGGCCCACGAGCCACAACTACTGAGCCCGTGAGCCACAACTACTGAGCCTGCGCTCTAGAGCCCGTGAGCTACAACTACTGAGTCCGTGCGCCACAACTACTGAAGCCCGCGTGCCTACAGCCTGTGCTCCGCAACAAAAGATGCCACCGCAATGAGAAGCCTGCACACCGCAACGAAGAGTAGCCCCCACTCGCTGCAACTAGAGAAAGCCCGCGCACAGCAACGAAGACCCAATGCAGCCAAAAATAAATAAATCGGTTAATTAAAGAAAAATTGCAATTTCTACATGTAAGTGTCATATATCAAATTTAAAAACCCTTCTTCTTTTAACATTCTCGGTTTGCTAGCACACTCACTTCAGAAAAACTGATGACCTTCCCCATAAATAGTAACAACACCTTTGCAAGGAACCCACAGCCTCTCTGCGAGAGGGGACTTCTTTCCACCTCCTTTTGTGTTGCGCTTGCCTAGAGCAGATGACCACGTTCTTCTCATTTGCTCCTCAGGGGACATGCACGTACGCTGTTAATAAATGAACTCTAGCTTTCCACACTGAAAGCATCTGGAGGTCCAACGTGTTTGGAGAATTATTTTTGAGGCTGACCTCCCCCACGGCTGACAGCTTTGGCGGAGGCTGTGGTCAGCTGCCAGTCATTGCTCAACTGATACGCCAGATGGATGATGAACGGTGCGTGCTTTCCACCACGGGGAGAAGCAGTGACCTACATCTAAAGATGGAGCACTTGTTTCCAGTTTCTGCTGGTGACCTGCCTCGATCTCTCAGGCTTTTTAGAGCTTCCTGGTTCCGAGGCAGGGTCCAGGCAGGGCGGGGGTCCGGATGGGCAAGCATGGCCTGGGTGCTCAGGATTCGGGAATCCCAGGGACAACTTCACGGCTCTACCCCTAGCACGTGTTAGGAAAGGATTTCCCTCTTCATGTTCTGCTGTGGACCTTCATCCCCCCTTTTCAAACCTGCTGTGTATCTGAAGAAAATGAAAACACTAATTCAAAAAGATCCATGCACGCCCATGTTCACAGCAGTGCTATTTACAGTAGCCAAGGTGTGGAAGCAAGCTAAGGGTCCATCGACAGAGGAACGGATAAAGAAGATGTGGTACCTGTATACAATGGAATATTACTCAGTCATGAAAAGGAATGAAATCATGCCATTTGCAGCAACATGGATGGACCCAGAGATGATCATACTAGGTGAAATAACTCAGACACAGAAAGACAAATATTCCATGTTACCACTTATATGTGGAATCTAAAAAGAAAATAAAACAAATGAATGACTATAACAAAACAGAAGCAGACTCACAGATACGGAGAACAAACTAGTGGTTCCCAGTGCAGAGAGAGAATGGGAGGAGGGGCCATAGAGGGGTAGGGGATTAAGAGGTAGAAACTACTATGTGTAAAACAGATAAGCCATGAGGATATATTGTAGAACGTGGGGAATAAAGCCAATATTCTATAACTACAAACCTTTAAAATAGTGACTGCACTGTACACCCGAAATGAATATAATACTGTAAATCAACTATATCTCAATAAAAAAATTAAATATTAAATAAATAAAAGCAAAAAAAAAAATCTAACCTTGACTGGATGGATTTTCAGACAAGGCTGAGTTCTGAAGGTGACAGTCTGCAAAGACGACTTCTCCAAATCAGGTCACGTTCCCCAGTTCTAGAGACAGAGACCTGCTGTCTCTGCAGACACTGATTCAGGCTATGACAGGAAGAAGCTGTCACAACTTTGAGGGGTGATTTTTTTTTTAATGATTACTCTGGAAGAGTGGGAATGCGGATGCATCGTGACCACCCGGTGAATGCCATTTCTTTGCTGGAAGGGAAACAAGCAGTGTTTGCTAGAATGAAAACGAACCTTGGGAGTTTTCCCTTTCAGAGTTTATAGATATCTCAGAGAGGTCCCAAGAGGTTAGAGGGACAAACTGGGGCCAGACGCCCAGCCACCGTTTCCCCCATTCGTGGTGCCTCTCCAAGAGAAAATGAAGTTATCTTTCACAGTGGACGATTCCCCTCCGTTATCCTGAGCCCGGGCGCATCCACCCTCTTCCGTTTCTGTTCCGCTCTGCTCTCCTGGAAGGCAAGATGCAAGGGACCTTGGGACAAGCGCATGGGTCCAAAATGTTAGTTGGTCAGAAAAGCCAAACAAATATCAACTCTCCCAGAAAGAAGAGAAAATCTTTCACGGCCACTGAAACATGGCGGCGGAGATGCCTTCGAGATAACTAGCTTCTCCCAGAGTAGTATTTCTCCCGTAGTAGTGTTAGTAAACATTCCTACTAGAGTAAGAAATATGAACCAGTCCTAAGGGATTCTGACAGAACTTCGGGGGATGAACTGTATTTTCTTTTCTTTTTAATTTTCACATCTGGAACTTCCAGAATCTGTCCATCTAGCACATTTGGACACATGTGCAGCCTCTCCACATGAATTCAAGATGCTGTGATTAAGCGTCATACGCTTTGCTCTCGTAACTTGACAAAAGAGATTACATTACAGAGGATGGAACATGTGATGGAAACAGTGCAGAATCCCTTTTTATTAACTTTCCTATATGTTTTCATATCTCCAGATAATTTTCCCAAAGACACAGGTAATTTTCTTTTCTTTTCTTTTTTTTTTTAGTAATAAAGTGTTTCACTTATACCCTTAGGCCTCTCATAAACTCCTTTGGTGATGAGAAAGAAACTTTCCATCATTAACGAAAAGCATATGCCGAGGTTTAGATGACATCAATCTGATGCCTGTAGAAAGATGGGACATCGGGAGTTCTGTGAAGTTAAAAAAAAAAAAAGAAAAAAGAAAGAAAAGAGAAGAAGCCGTACAGCTTACAGCACTGCGTTTCACACCAAGGGAAATGCATGGAAGAGGGTAAAAAGCCATCAATGAGAATGTCCTGTCATTCTATCAAGGGACGTGAAGAAATGCTAATAAGAATGGGGACAGCTTTCGGGGACGTTGTCATCTTTACGGCATCAGCTTCACTCAAGGCACACTCCGTCCATCTTAGATGCAGCACTGGTGGCATATCTTCACGAGAAGCGGCATCTCCAGCGTGAGTGTCCAGTTGTCCCTCCCAAACTCCATCCTCTTCACTCTTTCCAGTCTCCCCATCTGGCCCCTTCATAATTCATGTCTTGACCGCAGACATCTCCTGCCTCTCCCACCACAGCTGTCCACCCACTCCTCTCTGCGTGAGGCATCTCCCTGACATTCTCTTCCGCCCTTTCTTCTCCTTTGCTTCCACAAACGCGACATAAATGCCAGATGTCAGATGGGGCTGGGCATTTTTCAAAGGAAAAAAGAACTGGCAGGCATCCTCAGACATTCCCGAGACCTCCCTCCTCCTTCCCTGAAGCTACTGTCCCCATCTTTCCCCTTCCTGTCCCCACCGAATGTTCTCGAACATGAACCACACTCATTGCTCTCCCGTTACGTTGACTGCTCAGCCCAACCCACCACTGCTGTGATGCTGCCCCGGGAAATACGGCACGACCTCCTTTCCAACCCAAGAACCCATTTTCAAGAACCCATCTTCTTGGAGCTGTTCACTGCTGTTTCTCCCCAGAAACCATTCCTCTCTGATCTCCACAACACCGTATCCTCTTCTGCTCTCCGTACCTCTCGCACGGCGCTTCATCAATCATCATTTTGGATAATTTCCTCTCCTCCATATTCCCCTACGGGTAAGAGCTCAAACCTCACCAGTATCATTTTTTTTCCCATGGGGATGGGGTTTCCTGTGCTTCAGAATATAGTTTAAATGGACTTTTCAAGTTAATTTTTATGGGAGTACAGTTGATTTACAATGTTGTGTTAGTTTCAGGGGTACAGCAAAGTGAATCAGTTATACGTACACATATATTCATTCCTTTTCAGATCCTTTTCCCGTATAGGTCATTACAGAGCACTGAGAAGAGCTCCTTGTGCTACACAGCAGGCTCTCATTAGTTATCTATTTTATATGTAGTTGTGTGTGTGTGTGTCAGTTATTTGCAAATGAAGCAACTGATAAGGGATTAATCTCCAAAATATACAAAGAGCTCATGCAGCTCAATATCAAAAAAAACAAACCACCCCATCCAAACATGGGCAGAAGACCTAAAAAGACACAATGTAAAGAAGAAGAGAACGTAAAAAAAGAAGATGTGTAATATATATGTGTATAAGTGAATTATTTTACTGTACACCGGAAACGAATACAACATTGTAAAACAAATACATCCCGCTAAAAATTTTTTAAAAATTAAAAAAACCCCATAAATTTCCACTTGACCATGGCTAACGACTCCGTGAATGAGAAAAGGACACATCTGGGGAGCAACGGACAAGCAGAAGAAAGGATAATTTCATTTTGAATATCCATTAGCGGGTTGGGACCATTTAACTGTCCTCCCAGCCAACTCTTGTAGAAGCTGGAGTGGGAGGCTGTGGCTTGCCTGCAGCTGATCTAAGCGGCACTATCTCTACTGGGTGGAAATTACACTGGCTCCTCTGTGGTTTGTGAAAACAGGATGTGAGAGCATTTGGTAAGTCTTGGGACGCAGCTTCAGGGAGCTCTGGGGCTCCAGCATCTACTCTGCAAGCTGTCTATGGAAGACAATTCACGCATTTCAATCTATTTCATTGATGTCCACCGATGCCTGGGCATCCGGTTGGTGGTCATGGGTGAAGCAGCATCAAATGACAAGTCACGGGACTTGCCTGGTGGTGCAGTGGTTGAGAGTCTGCCTGCCAATGCAGGGGACACGGGTTCGAGACCTGGTCGGGGAAGATCCCACATGCCGCGGAGCAACTAAGCCCGTGCGCCACAACTACTGAGCCCACGAGCCACAACTACTGAGCCTGCGCGCCACAACTACTGAGCCTGCGCTCTAGAGCCCGCGAGCCACAACTGAGACCACGAGCCACAACTACTGAGCCCGTGAGCCACAACTACTGAAGCCCGTGTGCCTAGAGCCCGTGCTCCACAACAAGAGAAGCCACCGCAATGAGGCTCGTGCACCACAATGAAGAGTAGCCCCCGCTCGCCGCAACTAGAGAAAGGCTGCGTGCAGCAACAAAGACCCAACGCAGCCAAACATAAATAAATAAAGTTAAACCTTAAAAAAAACAACGAAACAGAACATGGGTGCTTCCATTCTTCCCAGACTGACCCTTCCGTGCAAGATCGCCTCACACCCTAAGATGCTACGGGGAGATCTCCCTTCAGCTTTGTCTCATTCTCTTTACTTCTTATTCTTTTTAAAAGCCCTTGGGAGGGGAGTTCCCTGGTGGCCCAGAGGTTAGGATTCTGGGCTTTCACTGCCGAGGCTCGGGTTCCATCCGTGGTCAGGAAACCAACATCCCGCAGGCTGAGCAATGCAGACAAAAAAAATTTTTTTAATAAATAAAAACCCTTGGGAGAGACTGAAACTTAAGCAGGAAGTTAAGTTTCCCACTTAACCGTTCCTACTTTGCACACTGGGAATAGCTCATTTCTGTGTCCAGAGCAAAGAAACAAAAGGAGCCAGTGGTTGTGTATGTGTGTGTGTGTGTGTGTGTGTGTGTGTGTAAATGTATGTGGCGTGTGCATGAGTGCATGGAGAGACACTGGTGCACGGGGGAGACCACAGTACACAGCTATGCGTGAGGACTAACATGTAAACTGCAGCTCTGCCGTTGGTTCTGGAGTACATTAATTAAGCTTTTTCAAAACGTTCCCTCTTCCTCTATAAAATGGAGATAAGGCCTGTCACCAGTATTTGTTGTGAGATTTAAAAATAAAGCGTCAAGTCCTGGAAGAGACACATGGATTGCTGCTGGGGGAGTCTGGTGTGGCAGAGGTGTGGGGAAGAAGGACTCTGAGTTCTCCAGATATCGGGGCTCCCTCTTGCAAGTGGATGGCAGACAGTGAGATCTGAACCCAATTTGGGAAGGTCGTTCTGTACAGGATGCCGCCACGATGACTGCCGGGAGTCCTCCCACAAACGCAACGGCAGTCAATACAAATATCACAATATCCTGAAACGTAAGTCCCCCATGAATTTCTTCAACGCAGCTAAATCCAGGTGGAGACAGAGACCACTCTCCTAACATGTGGGTTCATGAGAGGTTAACAAGCAAAAAAGAGAAAGAAAGGGAAAGAAAACCTGAATTTGGAAACTGGACATTATAACTTCTACCGTCCTTTGCCATGGTCCCAGCTTGTGGAAAATTTTAAAACTTGTGATAAGTAAAGGAATTCCCTGGCAGTCCAGTGGCTAGGACGCGGTGCTTTCACTGTCGTGGCCCAGGTTCAATCTCTGGTCAGGGAACTAAGAGCCCACAAGCCACACAATGGTCAAAAATAAATAAGGGCTTCCCTGGTGGCGCAGTGGTTGAGAGTCCGCCTGCCGATGCAGGGGACACGGGTTCGTGCCCCGGTCTGGGAGGATCCCACATGCCGCGGAGCAGCTGGGCCCGTGAGCCACGGCCGCTGAGCCTGCGCGTCCGGAGCCTGTGCTCCGCAACGGGAGAGGCCACGGCGGTGAGAGGCCCGCGTACCGCAAAATAAATAAATTAAAAATTGTGATAAATAATTCAACATGTGAGGTAACTATACAGTGTCCTTTACTTAGGGAATTGTTGAACCAATAATACAACTGAGAAGATGCTCCTCTAAGAAGCCTTTCAAAAGGCATCTAGAAGGTCATAAAAGTCCAGCTAAACTCCAATGACTGCCCCAGACAGAAAGAAGAGAAAGAATGGAAGAGAAGGAGAAAGAATATTTGGACAACTAACAGTTGAAAATCCCCCCCGAACTGAAGAAACACAGAAAAGGTTAGATCCAACCAACCCAAGAGGGTCTAGCCATCCTTCAGTCCCATATGGCTCATCTAATCAACTGCTCACCAGGAGGCTATCAAGCGAATATAACCAGAAGCAATGTTGCTAGAAAGACAGAGTCATGAAAGGAAGGACGCTTTGTCACCTCCCGCTCTCAGATGTTCAGAATCTAGGGGAGGGCTCTGTTCCGCCGTGTGGCCCTGACACGGGATGCTGAGAGCCCAGAGTATGCCATGTAAACGGCGACCATCGCTATCAAGACAATCCAAGTTGTGCCCTGAAGAGTGGGACCCAGGCAACTCCACAAAGAGACAGGAAGCACATTCTAGGGACGGGGAAGTCCGCATTCGTCTGGACTGCTCTTCAGGATGGAGCTGAATTTATAACAAAGTCTACAAAACGTAAACTTTACAACAACCCCAACTGTAGCCCAACCCCAGAGTAGGATGTCTCACCATGTGTATCATCACACCAGATGGGCTGCCTCGGAGATAAGTGATTCTGGAAATTTTCAGACAGAGCTGGACAACCCTTGCTCTGACCCTTGGAAACTGACTATGGGATGCTTGGACCATGAGTTGGTGTCCATTTGGAGGAAACTCTGAGTGACCGGCTAAGGGGAGCTGGGCTGTTTTCTATGTCACGCAGAACCTTGGCCCAGCTCACGCACTCAGATTTACAACTCATTTTTAAATATTTCCTTTTAACAAATTATAGACTATGCAATATTTCAACAAGAAAATGCAAACACATTTAGGTAGGCAAGGAAAAAAAAACCTCTTGGAAAGATAAATCCCAAACCCAGCATTTTATGTATGAGTAATTCACTTCCAACAGTGCCAGTCAAGTGGGAAACTAGGGATATTCTGAGATCATCTGAGGATACAGCATGCTTGGCTTTTACGATGTTGGGTTGTTTTGAAAGAAAGAAGAGGGTTTTGTTTAAAACATCCGGATAATTACAGCTGGTCAGAATTTACTATGTGCGATTTTGTTAACAGATAACGAAATGTTTACTTTCTCCATGTGTGTTTCTAAGCAGACTTCAGTTTCTAGAAACCTCAGATCTATAAGGGAAGATAGCTGTGGGGTTCATTCACCTGTGAATTAAAAACCTGTTGCCTTGGCAACCTGAACTACGCCGTGGCGGATGTGTTCTGTTCCTTACGTGGTACTTCACATGGTTTGATTTTGCTGTCAGTCAACTTGTTTGGGGTTTTAAAAAGGTCATCTCAGTTCCAGAAGGTTGAAGAGAAACAGCCTTGGTGTTCTCTGTATGTACAACCGGGACGAATGTATCAAGCTTGCCGATGCGCTTCTGCAGCAAACGTTAAGTTCTATGGTGCTCCTACGATGAGATTAGACTCACCAAAGAGTTAGGAAACCCAAGGTGAAAACGACCCAAGCTTGTAAACGTCGTCCCTTTCTCCTGGCTTCAAGACAGCAACTCCTTTGCTATATGATCCAGTAATCCCACTCCTGGGCATATATCCGGGGAAAAGTCTAATTTGAAAAGATACGTGCACCCCAATATTCATAGCAGCACTATTTACAAGAGCCAGAACATGGAAGCAAACTAAATGTCCATCGACAGAGGAATGGATAAAGAAGATGTGGTCTATATATAGTGTTTGAAATTACATTCAGAAAGAGCCTATGAAATGAACACCAGGTTAAACGCTGGACTCCAAGGAAAGGTGTCCAGTCACCCCGCCCTCATCTTTCCTGTGTTCATATCCACAGGGCATCTCAGATCTGAGTCTGTGACCAAGGTTTATCACTTTACAATTGAATTCTAACACCTCTGAAAAGTCGTCGGCCCAGGCCCCCTAAAAACATGCATTCAGAGATGAAATAAAACAGAGGTTGAGCACGTGGAACGCCAAGGAGGTGAGGACCCAGAGACAGCAAGTTGAAGATTACAAAACAAGGGAGAGAGGAGCACACGCATGTGCAGAAGGACGGATAAGGCAGTTACCCCGCACAGCCAGCCACCCCGCAGAGAAAAAACGGACCCTGTGGTCCTGGTGGGGTAACTCACACCCCGACCCTGAAGGCAGTCCGCCTCGCCCGAGTGGTTCAGCTACAAGAAGCTATGACACCGACTAGGATAAATAACGGAGTTGGTCCGAAGGTCAGGGAGCTCTGAAGAGGTGGCTGCAAGACAGAACACCCAGGACACCCACTTCTGGAAGCGGAAACACCCTCCCCTGCCTCCGGGAGACAAAGGCTCTGGTGCCGGCGTCGACCTGCGGCAGCAGAAGCAAGGCTCCAGGAGAAGGAAAATGGCAAGCGGGACACAAAGGGAGTCCGTGTCGGGCTCCGGCACAGGCAGACTGACATCTTAAGGCTCTGCCCTGAAAGTCTGCGGCGGGTCCGGAGAGATGCTGGGTCACCTTTGTTTGCCGGCACTTGGACGGGCTGCTTTTCCGTCTGTCATCCTGAGTTGCGGGCTGTGTGTGTGTGTGTGTGTGTGTGTGTGTGTGTGTGTGTGTGTGTGTGATGGAGAGAGCTTCGTGACTGATTGTGTGTCCGAACTCCTGTCTCTTCCCTTGTGAGCCTTGGTCAGTGTTCTGAAACAGGGATGTCTTCAGAATCACCCTCCACAGAGCCCTGGCTTCGGTAGGACAGACAGCCACCCGAGGGCTACAGGTGGTTCTGGACCTCGTCGACAAGAAGCTCACGGTGGTCCCTACATATGCCCCCAAATTAACGGGGTCCTTCACGTCCCTCCAAGCTCTCTCCACAATCCTGTATCTCAAAAGTCTCCAGCGACTTTCTTCTCCTCCCCGTGTCTTCAGCCCGAAGTTAGAAACAGCGTCCTGGAGAAACGTCCTCAGACCTCCTGTGTCGTGTGTTGAGCCCACGCTCTGTAATTGGTCCTGCGTTAAATCTCATCCTTTGGGACACCTGGGTGGGACACCTCCAGCAGCCTCTGACAGGTGCCTGCCTAAATCCTTTCCTTCCTCAGGGACCTGTGGCTTACAACTCAATTCGGTGTTCACTTCTGGCCATTTTCATCCCAGCCTCACACCCCATCATCGTGCAAAAAGGTGCGTGGGTCAGTGGAATTCAGGAAGAAAGGAAAGCCTGACTGATAAAACGGGCCAAAGGCTCCCTGTCGCTTCCACCTTTTTCATTGGGCCAAAGTTTCCTAATTGAAGACCCTCGCCGTTCCTCACATAGGAAGCGTCACTTTCCTTGACCTCCACGCAAATTAGGAGCTTGCAACCAAAGTACAGAGACACCTCCAGGGGTGTTTCTTGCCGAAAAGCACAGCTCAGCCTGACGACCCGTGGTCGCTGGGACCTTAAGAGGTTTCCTTAAAGGGCTTTCCAGGTTTTTGCAGCTCATTCTCTGACCCTTCACCACCCCCAAAGGGGAAGGTCGGTCATCAAAGAATGAATGTCACAAAGCAGATGTCGTGAAGCAGACATCTGTAGCGGTAGCAGACCGGGCGCTTTACGCTTTTCACGGCGTGGGAACCTTGCTCTACAAAGACCCCAGCAGGGATGTGGCCAGTGTACATTCTCGAGTCAGTTGGAAGGCTGCTCATTTTCTCACACTCTGGGCTCCACGCACACCCCTTGAAGGAGGGGGTGGTGCTCTGGGGAGAAAAGGAGGCTCTCTCTCCTTTCACTCCCCAGAGAAGTTCACCTGAAATGTGCACACACACAGATTTCTCACCTTCCCAGGGTCGACTTGCAGTCTTCAGCTCCCAGTCTGACCACGGGGCACAATAAACGGACAGTTACATAATCCCGTTCTGGGTTAAACTACAGGAGCATTTGGTTGCCTCAAATAATTAGTCTTCACCAGCAGCTTCACATCTAGAGCAAATCAGCTAGAGATGCAGAGCGGGTTTAAAATCGAAATCATCACGGAGTAAGATGTTGCGAAAGTGGACAACGCTTGGTGACAGCCAGATGTCTCTGTGAGATGCACCAGGTACTTAATCTTAAGAGAATTAGTAGCAGGTGAGCATCAGGCTCAGACAGGACAGAAGTAAAAACAATAAACCTGAAAACTACAGGCAACTTGGAATAAGGATAAGGATCACAGTGGTGACTCCAAGACGCTCAGGAATCTTCTTTGATCTTTCTGCTCTAACACTCCAACACGTTGACTTCTACCCTCAAGCTTGCCACGTGGCTCAAGATGGATGCTGAAGCTCCAGCCATCGTGTCTACATCCCTGGAAGCAGAAATGAGGGAGCAGCGTGGAATCAAAGGGCCTACCTTCTGGGACTTCCCTGGCTGCCCAGTGGTTAAGACTCTGCACTTCCACGGCAGGGGGCCAGGGTTCGATCTCTGGTCAGGGAACTGAGAGGCTGCATGCCGCGCAGCCCTGCCAAAAATTAAAAACAAACCGAACAAAACAAAACAATGCCTGAAGAGCCTACCTTCCAACTCAGTATTCTCAGCAGCCTTCCTAAATGTCCCACAGTGCTCCTAACCAAAATCCTATGAACTTAGTCACATGGCCACACCTAGCTGAATGAGAGGCTAGCAGACGTAATCTGTACACTAATCTGGGGACATTATCACCCTCTTCAAAAGGCAAAAACCTTGAGCTCAACTGAGAATGGGCTTCAGTTATCAACCAGCACTTTCTGCTCAGAGTGTCAGAGAATAACTCACGTCGGGGCAGGTTAGAGATGGGGCCCACTGAGATTTATGAGTCCCAAATGCCAGCTTCGGGAGGACCACCATGCTCCCCTCCACGCGTAGCCCCAAACAAGCCAAGCGCTCGCTCTGCACTTTGGGGTTCTGGCCACTTCTCCCCTCTCATTACACGGTACACCCCTGCAACCCGTGTCCGCTGGAGGTTAGACCCTGAAATGGGTGGGCAGGGTGGTGCTCCTTCCGGAAGCTCCAGAGGAGAGTCTGTCCTCTTGTCTCTTCCAGCTCTTAGGGGCCACCTCCACGGCTTGGCTCAGCAAAGGCTCATGGCCCCTTTGTCCATCTTCAAAACCAGGAGCACACACTCTTCCAATCTCTCTCTGTCTCTCAATCTCTCCCCCATCTCCTTCTCTAACTCCACCCTCCTGCTTGCCTCTTACGAGGACCCTTGTCAAGACATATAGGGACCACCTGAGTACCCCAGGGTCGGTTCCCCATCTCAAGACCCTTAATCACTCCTGCAATGTCCCTTCTGCCACATAAGCTAACATACTCATGAGTTCCGAGCCTTAGAGAACAGACATCTGGGGAGACGGGGGCTTTACTCAGCCAACCGCACCCACTTTAGGATTCTGAATAAAATAACAGAAGTAGAACAGCTGTTTCCAAAAGATATCAGCTGTTTTGGTGACTGTTCTCTGAGTGTTTCAGCGGATGGACTTTAAAGCATCGAGATATTTCAGAGCATTAGGCTTGGCCTCCGCTGGACACTATCATATGTGGGAACACATTCACGGGACAGGGCTTCAACGTGCTGCGTGTTCAAAGAATTCACCGCCGTCACAGGTTCACATCAAGATTTAGGATACCTTGTGAACACACATGGCAAAAATCAAAATCGTTATTCACCCTCCAGAAGAGCACGTGTTTGACAAGTGAGTTGCATTTCACTTCAAAGAGAAAGTCAAGCGGAGAAGACTTGCTTTTGACATAAATGGGTGCTAGGTACAGCAGAAGTTGAGAAAGCTTGTACGTAAGGAAAGTATAAGGCTGACTCTTAGATTGTGGTTAAAATTCACGGTAACAAACGCAGCAACGACTTATTGCACTCACGATATGGGTCGTTATGTTAATACAGATCGAGTTGGCAAGATAACTACGCAGAGAGCGCCCTCGCCCCTTTTCCAGGTGAGGACACAGTGAGAAGACGCCGTCCAGGAACCAGGAACTGCGTCCTCACCAGACACAGAACCTGCCTCACCAGGATCTTGGGGGTTCAGCTTCCAGAACTGTGAGAAAGAAATGTCTGTTGTTTATGAGACCCCCAGTCTGTGATATCCTGTGACGGTGGCCTGAACGGACTAAGACGGGGGCCTTGCGGAGGGTGCACGAGGCAGGATGCAGGATGCGAGGCGGCTGATCTGGGGGTCAAACGTGAGCTCAAACCGAGGGCACTTGGTAGAGAGGAAACTTCTGTGAACTTCACAGCCTGCCCTGGGAGCTCTGACGCTTGGTCTCAGCAAATACCTGACATCCGCTCAGTCTAAAAAGACTTTTCTCAGGGAGCCTCCTACGCTGCTGGTGGGAATGTCAACAGGTGCAGCCACTATGGAGAACAGGATGGAGGGTCCTTCAAACACGAAAAATAGGGCTTTCCTGGTGGCGCAGTGGTTGAGAGTCCGCCTGCCGATGCAGGGGACACGGGTTCGTGCCCCGGTCCAGGAGGATCCCACATGCTGCGGAGCGGCTGGGCCTGTGGGCCATGGCCGCTAAGCCTGCGCGTCCGGAGCCTGTGCTCCGCAGCGGGAGAGGCCACAGCAGTGAGAGGCCCGCGTACCGCAAAAAAACCCAAAAACAAACAAAAAAATGAAAAATAGAGCTCCCATACGATCCAGCAATCCCACTCCTGGGCATATACCCTGAGAAAACTGTAACTCAAAAAGACACACGCGCCCCAGTGTTCATTGCAGCACTATTTATAGCCAGGACACAGCAGCAACCTAAGTGTCCATCGACAGATGAATGGATAAAGAAGATGTGGCACATATATACAATGGAATCTTACACAGCCATAAAAAGAAACGAAACAGTTATTTGTAGTGAGGTGGATGGACCCAGAGTCTGTCATACAGAGTGAAGTAAGTCAGAAACAGAAAAACAAATACCGTATGCCAACACATATATATGGAATCTAAAAAAAAAATGGTTCTGAAGAACCTAGGGGCAGGACAGGAAAAAAGACACAGACCTACTAGAGAATGGACTTGAGGACATGGGGAGGGGGAAGGGTAAGCTGGGACAAAGTGAGAGAGTCGCATGGACATATATACACGACCAAACGTAAAATAGATAGCTAGTGGGAAGCAGCCGCATAGCACAGGGAGATCAGCTCGGTGCTTTGTGACCACCTAGAGGGGTGGGATAGGGAGGGTGGGAGGGAGGGAGATGCAAGAGGGAGGGGATATGGGGATATATGTATACGTGTAGCTGATTCACTTTGTTATACAGCAGAAACTAACAGACCATCGTAAAGCAGTTACACTACAATAAAGGTGTAAAAAATAAAAATTACTTTAAACATGAAAAAAAGATGTGGGGTGTGTGTGTGTGTAATGGAATATTACTCAGCCATAAAAGGAATAAAATAATGCCATTTGCAGCAACATAGATGGACCTAGAGATGATCATACCAAGTGAAGTAAGTCAGACAAAGAAAGACAAATATCATATGATATCACTCATATGTGGAATCTAATTTTTAAAAAATGCTATAAATGAACTTATTTACAAAACAGAAACAGACTCACAGATTTTGAAAACAAACTTATGGTTACCAAAGGGGGAAGCGGGGGGTGGGGATAAATTAGGAGCTTGGGATTAACATATACACACTACTATATATAAAACAGATAAACAACAAGGACCTACCGTATAGCACAGGGAACTCTACTCAGTACTCAATACTCTGTAATAACCTATATGGGAAAACAATCTGAAAAGGAATGAATATATGTATAACTGAATCACTTTGCTGTACACCTGAAACTAAAACAACATTGTAAATCAACTATACTCCAATAAAATTTTAAAAAATAAAATGACTAGTATGGATTTTGACCAAATTTGCTTTCTTACACGAACAAGATAACGGCATTGAAACGCAGAATGATGAGAGAGAAAGACAGACAGCGGGTATTGGCTCTTCCTAATATTTAAAGACACGTCCCTAAGCTCTTGAGAGACAGGGTAACCCGTGAAGTCACCAGAGTCCTGGGATGGGCACCGTTTTCATCTCCAACTCACGGCTAAGGGAACAGAAGCCCAGAGAAATTGGGGAACGAGGCCAAGTTTCCACAAGCAGTAAGTGGAGACATCCTTAGAAGAACTGGGTCTGTAATATGGCAAAGACAGTGGGACACACCAGTTCCTTATTAACAGTCCCACAGATTGCAGGGAACAGGGATTTTTCTGTTTGTTAGTAGCGGCTTTCATTGTCCAGCGTTTAAATTATCAGTGGAATTTCCATTGGACTGTGTGTACCTTTGATGAACATGGCCTGTGGGTATGAAGAGCCACTTCTGAGCAGCAAATAAAGTAAGATGTGTTTATTGCAACCGATGTTATGAAGTTCTAGGAAGGAAAATACTATAAGACTGGGGCTAGAGAAAAACAAACTAAGCACAGTCCTTCTGATTTAAGAGTATCCCGCTTTTGCGTTTTTGCGGTAACACAGCAATGCTCTTACACACTCCGGATGGCTCTCTCCGCCTCTCTCGTATTTAATGAGATTGGACGAGGCATCTTAAGTCGCTCGTCTGCAATTTACGCACGAGTGGATTTTAAAGAATTGGGCGAAACTGTGCTGTCGTGTCGCGGTAAGGTCTGTGCACCTCAGCCAACACAAGCACACGTCAGGTGTGAGAAGAAGCAGGCAGGTGCAAACACCTTTACCCTTCCGAGAACGTGTAACGTGCAAATGCAGACACGGCGATTCCTCGAAAGGCCTGTAAAATGCCGTTTAACAGAAACACACTGAGAATATGTTTTAAAGGTAGCAAAACGCAGCACAGATGGAAGAAAGAACCCAGAGAACGTGAGGAACAGAGAAAGCCAGTCTGGGTGGATCACAGAAAAGAGGAACGTACGATATTTGTATTCAACAGCAAGAGTTTGGAAACGGTCTGAAACCCTGGGACCACTGCCTAAAATTTTCCACTTTCCTCAGCCAGACTAGAAACTGCATTAAATAAAAAAAAAAAAAAAAAACCGTGAAGGTTTTTGCACCAAGAAAAATACATCCATCCGTTGTAGCATCTCATGAACTAAAGCAGAATGGAAAAACCAGAACCAAGCCATGCTCCTAAGGTGATGCCCAAATGCAAAGGAAACGGGCCAGGGGTTGGAGGTGGGAGTTCAGATTTCCGAGGAGTGTCAAATTCAGGTCCTCGTTTGAGCTGCAGTGAGGTGACTGACTACCTCTGAATCTCTCACAGGTTGGGCCTTTCCAACTCAACAGCACCAAATCCCTGAAAGCCATTATTTCAAGCCCGGCTTTACAGCCAAATAAGTTGAGAAGCCACAAAGCAGTATCATTTCTGGGGCGCTGAGATGGTGCCTAGATGAGCTGCTAGAGCTGCCATAATAGAGCAGCACAGACAAGGAGGCTTAAATAACAGACATTTATCTCTCCCCGCCCTGGAGGCTGGAGTCTGAGATCCAGGCGTGGGCAGGGCTGGTCCCTCCCGAGGCCTCCCTCCTGGGGGTGCAGACGGCCGTCTCCTCCCTGTGTCCTCACGGGGTCGCCCCTCTCTGCGCGTCTGTGTCCTGATCTCCTCTTCTTGTAAGGACACCAGTCCTGTGGGATCAGGACCCACCCTAGTGACCTCATTTTACCTTCCTCACGTCTTTCAAGACCCTGTTTCCAAATACAGCCCCCTTCCAAGGTCCTGGGGGTGAGCACTTCAACATGTGGATTTTGATGGGACGCAATGAGCCCATCACAGGGTCCCGACAGAGTGCCTGGTGCCGAAACAGTCTGCGTGTGTCACTGGGTCTGCACGTGTCACTGGTTTTTGCTCAGCATCTTTTTATGGTGCACGGGGAGGCAGGCATCCACTGGCTTCAGACGACATGGCAGGAAAGAGAGGACAGTTTAGGTCAGCAAGCTCAGGTTATGAAGAACTTTCCATGCGACGCCTGACCGTTGTGATTTATCCCCTAGATCAGAGGCCGACCCACTCTAGCGCATGGGCCGAATCTGGGCCACCATCTGTTTCTCGTAAAAAAGTTTTATTGGCACAAGGCTATGCCGGTTCCCTGACATATTTTCTATGGCTGCTTTTGCAATAAAGTGGCAGAGTCGAGGAGCTGCCATGGAAGCCAGATACCCTGCAAAGCCTGAGATACAATGACTCCCCGACCAGTTCCAAAAAAAAAAAGAAAAAAAATGAATATATGCCAATCCCTGCTCTAAATGACGTGGAGCGATTGGAAGGGATTTTACTCAGGAGAATGATACACGCACGTTCACAGGTTTACAATCATTCAAGGAGTCCTGTAGGGATTTGGACCAGAGGGGATTCACAGAGGCAGTAGGATCCCAAGGGAGACGGGGCATGGGGATGAAAGGTGCGGATATGTGTGTCTCTCAGGGGGAAGCAGCGCCTGGTCCCGACAGCCTGAAATGTGCATGGAGACACAGGTGGTGAGCCTGTCTTCTGAGCGAGAAAAGGGTGGGATGAGGCACGTTTGGAAACGGTTACAAGGCTCAGCCCACGAGCTGAGAGGTAAGCATGGCACGTGAAGGGAGATTCCGGTGCCGCCTACAGACCTGGCGGGGTGGGACAGCCCCGCTCAGTAGGTGACTGTCTCCGCGGGGACCTGAGCCCAGGGGTAGCCTTGGAGAACGTGGTCTTAGAGGCTGAGCCAGGCTCGCCGACTGCGGGGCTGGTGCCCGCCAGGGGGCCTCAAGGCAAGGCTGCTTTGCATCGGCCACTGTTAACAGGAGTGGCTGATGTGTTTCCAATGTCTATTGGGGTTTAAATGCAGAACTCCCTACCCTGCGCCAGCCGTCCAAGCATGCATGATTTGATGAGTGCAGATGACCAACGCAGAGCGTGTAGACCTCGGTGTGAACTGTCTTGTCTCAGAAGATGAGGTTGGTTGAGACCCATCTGCTCCTTCCGAGTCACCCAGCTGGGTATGAGGGTCCTGGCTCCCCGGAAGGAAGTGACTTTTAAAGCCGAGTGACAGAAATCGACTGGATGAATAAAAATACCTCTCACATCCCAGGGGAGAGACTCTTGAAGTGGCGTCAGCTGCCCTCTCGTGGACACAGTTTGAACAAAAAAGATCCCGTGGGCCTGTGACACAAAATACTTTTTTCAGTTGTGGACGGGTTGTTTCCGGAATAAAGAGAGGAGAGAAATGTGCAAATGTTTCTTGTTAATTTATACAGTTGTTTAATCATCCACAAAACCACACTCAGCAATGTCAGCAGATATTCTGTATACAGACGGCTGGTAGGTTTGCAGTTCAAATGACCATGAAGTAAACTATTTCTTCCCTTTTGCAAAGATTAGGCAGTGATAAGTTTTTTTGTTTTTTTTTAATGTTCTAATTGGCCACGTTTAAATCTGTGGGGTGTGCTTATCTTTGGAGAGTTTTGCAAGCTCCACTAGCGTCATCATGTAACATAATCCATCAGCAACCACAGAACCACGTCTGCTATTTATAGAAATAAATATAGATTGTAAAACTATAGAGTTTTACAATCGTTGGCGCAAAGGCCCCTGAGGGCAACAGGTAGGAGGGGCAGGGTTTTCCGTACCTTCTGCTTGGTTACAACACTTTCTTTTTTTATTCCTGGTTCCACAAGCACTTTTCAGAATGGAACAAGTATGTGGCAATACTTCATTGCTGGATCCATGAAGCCAGGCGGATCTGAGCCCACTTAGAGAGCCAGGGACTTTCCACAGTGCAGGGAGGAGCTGCTCAGAAGCATGGCGAGTAAGTGAAAGATGTTCCTGCTGTGTGTCATCCTTTCTGGTCCCGGTGGGTGACAGGGAAGAGACAAAAGGCATATTCGAAAGGGTCCTCGGTGTGTTCATCAGATCCCACAGTCCTTGACAGGGACAACTGTACCCCCAGAGGACGCTGGGCAATATCTGGAGACATTACGGTTGCCATAACTTGGGGGTAGGGGTGCAACTGGCATCTGGTGGGTGGAGACCAGGGATGCTGCTTAACATCGTACAAGTACAGAGGACACCCCACCCCAGAATGGTACAGACACAAATGTCAGGGTTGCTGATGCCAAGAAACCCCATGTTAGCATGGGAGATTCTATCTGTCTATCTGTCTGCCCATTCATCTATACATCCATCCATCCGTCCATCCATCCATCCATCCATCCATCCGTCCATCCATCCATCCATCCATCCATCCGTCCATCCATCCATCCGTCCATCCATCCATCCAACCATCCATCCATCCATCCATATGTCCATCCGTCCATCCATCCATCCGTCCATCCATCCATCCAATCTATCCATCCATCACTCCATCCATCCATCCATCCAACCATCCATCCATCCATCCATCCGTCCATCCATCCATCCATATGTCCATCCATCCATCTGTCTGTCCATCCATCCATCCATCCATCCATCCATCCGTCCATCCATCTACCCATCCATCCATCCAAGCTTATCTGCCTATCATCTATCTATCTATCCACCCATCTATCTAACTGCTATTGCTGTTGTTTCTCTCAAGACCTCAGACTAATACACATGGTATTGAGGGAGGAAAGCTGATGTCTCTATTCATGAAAACAAGAATAGTGGGACAGTAGGCAAGACTGGGGTGTGTGGGCAAGCAGAGTGGAGCCCAGAGAGCAGCCCCATGGAGTTCTGGAAGGGCCCCCCCACCTACTGGGTCATAGAAACCCTGGTCCCAAGTTCCCCAGTCCGTAAGTGTTGGATTCAGACCAATCAAGTTACCTTTATCACCTAATAAATACTCCATTAGGCCACCACAATTTGAGTGAAGGATTCTCAGAACAGGACAAAGAACAGCTTCCTGCTACACTGAGGATCTTTGTAGATTTTCCCGGGACTGAGCACTTTCCAGGGATGTGGAGACTTTAGTTTTAAAACCATGAACTTCTCAGGTAGGCTGGGACGACCTGGTCACCCTAATTCCTGGGATGGGGGAAAAATCAAATAAGTAAAGAGCTGTGAGAAGCAAAATTTGTCTAAGTCGTAACTTGCTCAGGGAAACACCATTGCCCGGGGTAGGGGACAGGCAGGGGCTTGAAAAAAGGAGGGCTGTCAAGGAACACCAGATGTAAAAAGATGGATCAGGCCATGTGTATTTCGCAAATATGATTCTATTATCATTTCCCGCCAGAGTTAAACGTTTCCTTTAAATAGACCCACCTATTCTCCAGGGTGGTTTCAGAGGACTTCACTGGAAAGCAACTGAATTTGTAAAACAGAAAATATGAACAAAACTTAATTCTACAGTATTTTAGGAAACAAGGGATCATTATCTGACATTTCAAATTTAAATCCCAATAGATATCAGGCCTTCCAAAGATAAGAATAAGGAGAATGTGCTTAAAATCCCAAACTCAGGTATACTCACGGGCTTCCTGTCTTGCGCTTGCCACCCTTCTGACTATAGGACACAATGAGCCTGCGACTGAAACCGCATTTCCAAGATCTGTGGAGGTCTGCCATCTTTGCACAGAGCGCAGCCCAAGAACTTCAACCTAATTCTTTCCACTGAGCCAACGAAATAAAGTATCTGCAAAGCATGATGGGCACTGGCGAGTGGTGAAGGTATACAAGATGTGAATGGCCTTCATGGGGCAGTCAGCTCCGGGAAGAGGAAAAGCTCACACACGTTCTACAGATAAACGGGTTCACTCTGCATTGAATCCATGGATTAAATGCTCAGATAATCCCAGGGCCTGCTTTCCTGAGAAGTTGAAAAGCACCATCACCACAACTACCAGCATCCCAACAAGGAACGGAGTACATTTAGATGATCCAGGTTTTGTGCAGGCTTGAAGCTTACAGAATCTGGGGGGCATCGACGGAAAAGATGCACAGCCTAAAAGCTGTGAGTTCTGTTTGATTCGGGGACCTGACTGAGGACCACAGCCCAGGAGACAGACTCTCAGAGCTCTGACAGGAGGCTCCAAAGAGCTCAGGGAAGAGCCTGGGTATACAGGAGTTTTTGCTGAAAAAAGCGCCCAAAAAACACGTGCAGTTGAACATCATAGTTACTGCTAATCACAAAAAACCAGACATCTCAGGTCAATGAGTTTCGCACTTTTCTATGCATGGGAAGATGCGAGAGTCTGGGCTCACTGAAATCATTCCTTGGATATGCACCTTATCTGTCTAGGGCCAGGATACTGTTTTCCTCCATCCGAGAGTGCACCACTGGGGCCAGCTGCAGTGGCTGATGGCTTGATGGCAGGAAACATTCACTGTTTATCAGAATGGCAGGTGGTATTCTTTGTCCACAGTGGCCATTTGAAAAAACAATTCAAACATATCCTACATTTGGAAACTGAAAATAGAGTCGTCATAGGATCCAGCAATCCCACTCCTGGGCATATATCCAGATGAAACTCTAATTCAAAAAGACACATGCACCCCTATGTTCATGGCAGCACTATGTACAGTAGCCAAGACATGGAAGCCACCTAAGTGTCCACCAACAAGTGGATGGTTGAAGAAGATGTGGTACATGTATACAGTGGAATACTACTCAGCCATGAAAAAGAATGAAATCATGCCATTGGCAGCAACGTGGATGGACTTGGAGGGCGTGATGCTCAAACAAGTCAAAGACAAATACTGTATGACCTCACTTATACATGGAATCTAAAAACTACACCAGACTCGTGAATATAACGAAACAGAGGCAGACTCACACATGTAGAGAACAAACGAGTGGTTCCCAGTGGGGAGAGAGAAGGGGGAGGGGCAGGATAGGGGGAGGGGAGTAAGAGGTACAAACTATTATGTAGAAAATAAATAAGCTACAGGGATCTGTCGTACAGCACAGGGAATACAGCCAATATTTTGTGATAACTGTAAGGAGAAAGTAACCTTCAAAATTATATAAAATTAAAAAAAATTATTAGAATAAAAAGTGAGGTATTCGAGGCCATTTAGCGCGCTCACAATATTGTTCCGCCACCACCTCTTTCCGGTTCCAGAACGTTCTCATTCCCCCAAAGGAGACCCCATCCCCGGGAGCCGTCACTCCCCGTTCCCCTCCCCCAGCCCCTGGCAGCACAAACCCACTTCCTGTGTCTGTGGACTGGCCCGTTCTGGACGTTTCCGGTCAATGGAATCGCACACCGTGTGTTCTTCTGGGTCTGGCTTCTCTCACTGAGCATCATGGGTTTGAGGCTCACCCACATGGGAACACAGATCCCAGCTTCATTCTTTCTGTTTACGGGGCTTCGTAGGGAAAGGGGCGCTGGCTGCTCTGAGCCTTCCAGGGGAGCGTCTCTGGATCCCTCTGTGGACCTATCATCCCCACATGGCTTGACTTAACGCGGATGGTGAAAAGACTCTCATCTCCACTTTGGAACCATGGATTCACGTCTCCACCCACTCATGACAATGAACAGAAAGGAGGAAGCTCTCGTCAGATCATAGAACACTCTGCTCCTTTCCCCTAAATATATCTGGAGGTTTGAACTGGTTTCAGCACATCGTTACATGTTTCCCTTACACACGCCCATCTGTTCTCTGCATATTTTCCCTTAACCTGCCACATAATAAATTATAGGACTCTTGAAAACTTAGGAAACAGAGGGAAGCACATGTGTGAAACCTCTGTGTGAAACCTGATTTTGCATTACGTATTGCTGGGAAGGGAGAGGCTGGAAACCAACCGAACCAACAGACTTGCAGTCTTCCGAGGTTAAGGGAAAAGTGGGAAAATACATGTAATATCTTCCCCCAGTGATGATCTGATTGCCAGAGGGTTTATAGGAACATACAGAGAGCAGCTCAGAAACGTGAGGAATTTCTGTAAGGATGTCAAGGCAGGTGTCTGGAGTTGTGATAATATTAGGATTCTGCGTCTACACAAAAAAGCATCGAGGAAAATGCAATGTTTTCACTCTCTTTTCACTCCGATTTCGTTATCCTACTTTGGAGGAAATTAACCACGTTTTAGGGGACAAAAATATTTCCAAAAATAGGGGCCACGAATGGCTATCTGTGCCTTCAGCGCCGCCCTGAAGATGAGCGGCCATGCTTTTAGGGGTGAGGATGGTGGAGGATGTCACGGAAACAACGGCCGAGGACAAAGCAGCTGAGGCAGGTTTCCGGATTGTCAAAGTTACGGTAGAAACTCATCTACCCCCTGTTTTATTGTTGTTTGCCATGTACTGGAAAGGAGATGTTTTAGATAGATAGATAATAGATATAGATAGATAGGTAATCGATGAATAGATAGATAGATAGATGGTAGAGATGACAGCTTGATAGATGGGTAGGTAGATAGATGATAGGTAGGTAGATAGATGATAGATAGATAGATGGTAGATAGATAGGTGATAGATATAGATAGACGATAGATATAGATAGATGATAGATACATAGGTGATAGACAGATGATAGATATATAGACAGACAGATATAGATAGGTGATAGATGAATGGATAGATGGTAGAGATGACAGATTGATAGATGGGTAGGTGGATAGATAGATGATAGATAGGTACATAGATAGATGATAGATACAGACAGATGATAGAGAGATAGAGGATAGATAGGTGATTTAGATGATAGATACACATAGATAGATAACAGATAGATGATAGAGATAAATGATAGAGATAAATGATAGATGATAGATATAGATAGACAATAGATATAGATAGATGATAGATAAACAGATAAGTGATAGATAGATGATAGATAGATAGACAGATAGATATAGACAGACAGGTGATAGATGCATAGATGGTAGATGACAGATTGATACATAGATTGATAAATACATATAGATAGGTGATAGATGAATAGGTAGATAGATACATACATACATAGATATATAGATGACAGAGATGACAGATAGAGAGATATTTACATGTATAGCTAACACTTTATCCCCTGTGGCAAGGGCAGAGGTATCAGCCTGCTTATTTTCTCTCTCAGTATAGAACCTGACGGTAACATGAGCACGCTGCTATGGTGATAACTTCCATGTGTTAATAACACACCGCAAGGCACCTGCACAAGACAAGCACACACTGCGTCTTCCTTCCTGAGTTTAAGAGAATTTCTCTCTTTTTTTTACTTTTACTTCACTGTGGTAAGAACACAACTTGAGACTCACCCTCTTTAACACATTTTTAAGCATACGATTCGTCAGTATTGACCACAGCCATGATGTTGAATAGCAGATCTGTAGAACCCAGTCATCTTCCTAATTTCCCCCAAAGTCAGTGGTTTGGAAACCTAATTAACAGGTCACCAAAATATATATACAATGGAATACCACTCAGCCGTAAAAAAAGAATGAGATTACGCCATTTGCAGCAACATGGATGGACCCAGAGGTGATCATACTAAGTGAAGTAAGTCAGATAAAGACAAATATCCTATGATATCGCTTATATGTGGAATTAAAAAAAAATGATACATACGAACTTATTTACAAAACAGAAACAGACTCACAGATATAGAAAACAAACTTATGGTACCAAAGTGGAAAGCGGGGGGGGGGACAAATTAGGAGTTTGGGATGAACAGACACACACTACTACGTGTAAAACAGATCATCGATAAGGACCTACTGTGCAGCACAGGGAAATACAGTCAATATCTTGTAATACACTATGACGGAAAGAATCTGAAAAAGAATATATATACATAACTGAATCACTTTGCCGTGCACCAGGAACTACCACAACATTATAAACCAACTATGCTTCAATTAAAAAAAATAATTTAGAAAAAAGGTCGCCAAAGACCATATTCTTCAAGGTGGCCTCCACCATGCTTTTTGTGTCAGTGAATAACCTAACAAAAACGCAAATGATATCCACCCGACTGTATTAATTCTGCATTAGTCATAACTACATTCTTCAGCTGCATCTGTCAGGGAGAAAACAGTGTTTTATGACCTAAAGGGTTCATCAAGGAGTGGTCTCCAAAGAGGGGTGATTGTTTTCACCAGCGGACACTCAGCAATGTCTGCAGACATTTTTAGTTGTCGCGCTGGGGGGAGGGGTGCTCCTGGCACCTGGCGGGTGGAGACCAGGGAAGCTGCTCTGCACCCCACAGGGCACAGCATGCCTCCCAACAAGGAGTTCCCTGGCCCCAAATGTCCACAGCACTGAGACTGAGAAACCGTGACCTGAAGAATACATTTAGAAATAACTGGAGCGTGACATTTATGCAAAGGACGTTAACAGGATGGCCAGCCTTAAAACTTCCTTTATTTTTTGAAGTGAATGTTATTCTCAGAGAGGGATCTCAGATTTCTCTGCAAACGTACCTCAATTCTGGAGAGTTAAAAGCAGAAGTTAAGTACTCAAAGGAAATGAAAACAAGATCTTGAAGAGACAGCTGCACCCCGATGTTCATGGCGGCCTCATTTATGCACAGTAGCCAAGATATGGAAACCACCTAAGTGTCTGTCTCGAAGGAATGGATAAAGAAGATGTGGTCTGTATACAATGGAATAACACTTGAGCCATTAGCAAGAAGGATATTCTGTCATTGGTGACACCACGGATGGACCTCGAAGTCATTATGCTAAGTAAGATAAGTTAGGGAGAGAAAGACAAATACTATCTGATCTCAGTTACGTATGGAATCTCAAAAAGAGCTGACCTTGTAAACATACACAGTACAACGGCGGTTATGAAGAGCTGGGAGGGTGGGTGAATTGGGGAGATGGTTAAGAGAATAAATGTCTGACCAGGAGATCAATAACTCCCGGAGACCTAATGCAAAACGTAGTGGTTACAGACAATACGGTGTTATAAACATCAAACTTGCTAAGAGACTAGATCTTACTATTTTCATCACAAAAAAGGAATAATCATTATATGATGTGATAAAGTCACTAACTGTGCCCACAAGGGCAGAACGTGCGATACATGTGTCAGGTCAACATGTTACACACCTGAAATTCACACAATGTTACGTGTCAAATATATTTCAATTTAAAAAGTGTGAGTTGAAAGGCGGGAATGAAAGCGTCCTGGTCACCAACCTGGAATATTAGGGAATTTGGGGCACGGTACACAGCAGGCAGCACGTTCCTTCTTAGAGAAAACTGAGAAAGTTATAACAGACACATCTGATGGCGCAGGGAGGGTCCCTCGGACCCATGCAGGTCCCCATCATTTCCAGAAGGAAGCTGGGTTTCTCACCCAGACCCTGTCTGTCCCTGCAGGCCACAGCCCCACCATTGATTGCAGCCCTCAGAACGGCTGCCTCTGACCTGCCCCATCTTCTTGTCCCCTCCTTCCTGGCCTCAGGTCAATGCTCCAAAAGCCAGTTCATCAGAGGATCGATTCCTAGAAACGATCTGTTTTACTGGCTTACCAAAAACATGTTCCTAGGGTAGCCCTCACCCCCGGGAAGCAGAGCTGCAGGCTGGGCTGGGTGCTCATTCACCTGACTGTCTGTCTTTCCTGGGGCAGAGGGACGGTCCGCCCCAGCTCACTCCTTGGTAGCAGCTGACAGCTGGGACACAGATAATCAGACATCCCTTAGAGAGCTTTTAGGAAAATAAAATAAAACCGGTCAAGGAACAGCTACTGGGCTTCTTTATCTTAAATCATCCGACGTGATAGGAGTTGCCGTACACTTCACGAACAGTAAAAATGGTCAAGCATTCACCAAAATCTTTGAGAGCTGTTAAAATCATCTATCATCTATCTATCTATCTATCTATCTATCTATCTATCTATCTATCTATCTATATTATGCATCTATCTACTTGTTTCTATTATCTAGGTAACGAGACAGCTTGCTACCTAGCTCATACCTGTCACCAATCTGCTATATATCCATGTCTATCTACCTATCTACAATTTATCTAACCTAGCTACTCTCTTTCATATGATATATTATGATCTATCTATTCTATTTATCCTTATCTATTTATTTTTAAATTATATATACTTATAGATAGGTAGATAGATAGATAGATAGATAATTTGTAAAACGTACAAGTACTTAAAATGCAACATTTTTGGGGGGTGACATGGGTGGCTTGGTAATTGCCGAAACGGCTCTTGGAGGACTTAGTGATGCGTCTGATTCCCTTTTGATTCACTCCTGCACCCAGCCCTGCTGGGGGCATGCCTGGGACGTCTCCCCCACTCGCTCTGCCCACCTCAGCCTCCCACCCCTGCACCCTGGCCAGCCTGGCTTTGCAGAGCCCCTGCTCCCTCCCTGTCCCCCCAGCACCTCTGGCTCCATCCCTTATCCTGTCCACTCTGGTTGGCGGTCGTCTGTCCATCCCTCCCAAGCCCCTGGAAAGCACCCCAGAGGCACACGGGTTTTCCTCAACTTGTTTTCCCCATACCGGGCCCGACGTTGTCAACAATGACCACGCCGTAAACGTCCAAGTAAATGCTCTCACTGCTTAGTTCTTTCTACAACTGCCACTGAAGGAGTCATAAACGACGGTGCTAATTTTTAACTCCTATGATCGAATCCACAATACACAGGGAGTGTACTTCCAGTTCCAGAAAGTGGCTTTTAGGCAGTCCACTCCTAAAAGTCCCTTGAGCATAATGTGCAATAAAATATAAGTCCTGCAGTGTTTTTTCAGCCAGACCTTCCCCCACCACGAATCCAGTGCATCTGGTTCTATTTCAGGGCGAAGGAATTTAAGTGTGCTTTGTTAGAAGGCTTCACGGCACACATGTGCACGTATCAGGGTGCTTTGGGGGACTTTTCTGATATTTGCTAGTGGTGGCGGGGGGACAATTTGTGTCCCTGATTCCGCAGGTCTCCCCCACTGACATATGTGTAAAGAACTGGATGTAAATTTCATTTTCACATCTCTGTTTTTCCTTATTTTGTTCAATTCCTACTTTCTCACTGGAAGAAACATGATCCAATTTTCCTGAAAAATCATCACGAGATTTAAATCCTATATATCTTTTAAGTATCTCCTAACGTCTGGGGGAAAAAAAACCCCTGAAAATTATCATTGAGATTATTTACATATTTTTGAATGTTTTAATGAGGTTACACAGGATTGGTAGGAAAAATCAATGCCTCTTGTAACAGGGAATCATATGCAGATTTTTGAGGAAAAAAAGCGTGTACATTTCGTGCAACGCCAGGGAGTTCAAATCTGACTTTCTCCTAAAATAAAAGAGACTCCAGAAATTCTTTTCTCCAAGTTTAGAAACCATTCTAAAACTTCATGAGTTTGCTGTTTTGATCATAATTTAAATTTCTTCCAGATTTGTACCCTTAGAAAAAAAAATATGGCTTCATGCTTTTAGTGGAGAAAGATCAAAATAGTACATTAAATGCTCTCAGAAGACTTTCTGTACAGAGAAAAAATATTCAGTGAGTTAATATAAAATAAATTAGAAACAGATTGATTCTCCCCGAGATTACATAAGCATTTCAGTGTTAAGAAGATGAAGGATAAAAATGAGAAGATCAATGAAAAAATATCAATTAACCAAGAGGAACATTTAAAAAGCTTTAATTACGGTTCAGACACCCAACTCCCAACGAAAGCCAAAACGTCGCGACTTTGTTCTTTACATAAGGTGGAATCTTAACCAGGTACATTTTCAGTGCTTGGTTGGAAAGCCTAATGCAGGGGAAATTGGCTGGGTCACCACCTTGGATTAGGCAGCAAAGTCATTTTACAAATTCCAAGTAATAAACAAAATCTTGTCTAAAACAAATACTTTCTTTCCCCTCTGTCCAACTTCCCCTATTCTAAGGGAATTCCCTTCAGAAACCCAAGCTGACCTTGGTCCAGCTTTGCAACTGAGCCACTCTGGAGGGATGTGCCCACCCGTGAATGTACAGCAACTAAAACGAGCTTCTGCCTGCCCAAAATCTCCCCTTGACCCTTGTGGCATTTCCAACCCCACGAGATCCAAGGGTGGCTTCTCCTCCATCTTGGAATTCATTATAAACAGAAGGCATGAGAGCTCCCAGGCTTCCATGACACTAGCTGCTTGTTCGTTAAGGACCCTTATGAGATCACCGGGTAACAACCAACCCCAATACTTTGTCACCAAAGATGACCCACCATTTTCCTTGCTCACGTTTCTAGGGGTTGGCCGTTTAGACTGGGCTCAACTGGGTTGCCTCTCTCTTGGTCTTGTCTAGGGTGTGTCACATGGCCACAGTCACCCGGCAGTTTTAACCAACGATGGATGATCCAAGCTGGAGCCCCTTGTCTGGCTGACGGATGGAATCACCCAATAGGCGTATGGGCGCATCTACTCTAGACCATCCATTCCCATCCAGACCATCCAGAGGATGGCAGCTCCAAAACTGACCCCAGTCCGACCCACACAAGGACGTCCCGGGGGAGCCCAGACCCAGCTGCTGATTCACAGCATTACAAGCAAGTCCAGGATTTGTTATATTGAGCAAACTGGTGCTCAGGGAATTTAAGTAAGTGGCCCACACTCACTAAGACCAGAAGCGATATTAGTTTCTCAGAGCTGCTGTGAGAAATGACCCCAAACTTTGTGAGTTTAAGCAACACAGAATTATTATTCTGCAACTGCAGAGGTCAGAGGTCTGGGACAGATGTCACGGCGCTAAAATCAAGGTGCGGGGAGGGTTGCATTCCTTCTGGGGGATCCAGGGGTCCATCTGTTCCCTTGTCTTTTCCAGCTCCTGGAGGCTGCTGGCTGCTTGCTTTGGGGCCCCTTCCTCTGTCCTCAGAGGCAGCAGTGGGGGGTTGAGCCGTTCTCACCTAGACTCACTCTGGTCTCCTGTCTCCCTCTTGCCCTTTTAGGAAGTGGTTCCGCCGAGCCCACCGGCATGACCCATGATCATCTTCCTATTTTAAGGGCCAGTTAATGAACAACCTTCATCCCATCAGCAGCCTTTATCTGGCCACATAACCAGATATATTCACAGGTTCTGGGGACAAAAGGAGGTAGACAAGTTCGGTGGGGAAAACCATCACCGCACCCACCACAAAAGCAAAGGAACGGAACAAACCACCAGACCGTGAGCTGTGTTACTGATTGGCAGGCAGGGCAGGGGCAGGGATTCGGGTTAGAGCTGGGAGAACCAAGGGTGCCCATCTGTCCCCAGCTCCCTGTTCCATGACGTCACATGGGTATCCTGGAGTTGGCCACGGTGCAGGGAAGTTGGCATGAGCTCTCGACCCCAGTTCCCCAGTACCGGCTGAGAACAGCTCCTAGGATATATCCGCACATGACTGGGTGTGATACAGAACGGGAGAGCAGTGTAGCGTTCCGGGGAAAGGTTTTATCAGACAGATGAGACTTGCTAAAGAAACCCAAGGGAGGCTTCCAGCCATGCACTGGGAGGCTTGGTGGAAGAAGACAAGAGCGGAAGGAGGGCAAGGGGTGAGACAGGTGGAGGGGTTTGTCCAGACAGGAGATGACAACACTGCATATTTGGAAACACGGTTCATAGATGACAGAAGTGGCTGGTAAACGGGGAGCAGAGGGGGAACAGGTAAAGTCGCCCTCTTGAGGAGTCTGGGATGAATGAGCTGGAAGCATGCATTTTCGTCACGGTGACCTGAACGCATGTATTTTAAGAACTCATTGATACAACACTAGATCAAATGTCCTGCAAAAAGGAGGCAGGAAAACCCAAAGGTAGTCGATTACGTCTTGTGGTTTTTCCATTAAGATGTGACAGCTCGTCGCGCCAACTCTATTCAATTCACGACGGTCCTGAAGACGTAGGCAGCGTGGTTTCCCGTGAAGAATTCGATTTTGCTCAAGATACAGAAGATGCACACAGAGTCCGGTCTAGATTTTAGTCCACTTTTTCTGGACCCTGAGATTCATGATGCCACAAAAAAAGGAGAAAAATCCCACAACTAAATCTAACACAAAAGCCAGAAAGCTCTTGAAAGAGAAAGGAGAAGGGGTATTGTATGTTTTGTCAATACAGAGAGTGGTTCTTCTTGATAGGAGGCTTGTCTGGGGCTGTCAGGGAAAGGGCCCCAACAGGGCAGAGGAGGAATCCAGCGGCCGCTCTGCCGTTCTCATGGCTTGGGCGGGACACGTAATGGATCAAATCGCCTCTCTACATGGTTGAACCCACACTGTTGGTGACAAACAGGCTCCCCCTACGTTTCAACCATCTGAACGTTCATCTCTGCCATGAAAGCAAGTTTTAAAAATGGAAGTTCAAGGTGCTGCATCTGGACCCCACGTGTCCAGAAGAATGACTGTTCTTAGGGATGAGTTATGTCTTCAATGGCTTCAGCTGGTGGAATGTTTGTCCCAATACTCAGGTACCTTTGGGATTCACAGTCCACTGGGAAATAAGGTACTAGAAGTTGGCAGGTGATACCTGGGTACAAGCTATATAAACCACGCATGACGGGAAAAGGAGAGAGCTTCCTAGGAACCCAAGATGGGTCTATGGAGGAAGACCCATTTGTACCCGGTGTTGAAAAATAGATTTTATTTGCACACAAGACACGGAGAATCAGTACTCTGAGGAAACTCATGGGAACAAAGCAAGGAATGAAGCATGTGTAGAGAAAAGCAAAAACATCGAATTCAAGTGTCATGGAGGGCTGGTTACTGGAATAATAAGTCAATAATGATGAATGGATAAAGATGTGGTGTATATATACAATGGAATAGTACTCAACCATAAACAAAGAATGAAATAATGACATTTACAGCAACATGCATGGATTTGGAAGGCATTATGCTAAGTGAAATAAGTCAGACAGAATCTAAAAAATAAAACAAACTAGTGAATATAACAAAAAAGAAGCAGACTCACAGATAGAGAACAAATTAGTGGTTACCAGTGGGGAGAGGGAAGGGGGGAGGGGCAAGATAGGGGAAGGGGATTAAGAGATACAAACTACTATGTATAAAATACGTAAGCCACAAGGATACATTGTACAGCACAGGAGATATAGCCAATGTTTTCTAATAACTACAAGTGAAGTATAACCTTTAAAAATTGTGAATCACTACATTGTACACCAACTATACTTCCACTGAAAAATAATAAAAAATTTAAAAATAATTTTAAAAGAAAAAATAAGTCAATAATAATGATAATACTAATACTACGTGTAGGAAGGGACCCATTTTCGAAGGCTTTGTCACTGAAACTAAGAGGTACATACTCGATTCTGTTGAAACCAGAAGCGATTGACGCATCTGGACGGAAACCTTGTCTTGATCATGTGAACTTCTGAGAGATGAAACTCTTTCCACTGTTTCTCACACTGAATATGTGGGAACATATGTATACGTATAGCTGATTCACTTTGTTATAAAGCAGAAACTAACACACCACTGTAAAGCAATTATACTCCAATAAAGATGTTTAAAAAAAAGTATTTTAATTTTAATTCCACTCCAGATGTTAACGTACTGCAGGTGGGTTTTTTTTGTCTTGTGTTTTGACCGTTAACGGGATCGTCCTTGATGCATGAGATGTCACGTGAAGGGGGAAGGAGGTTACAGCACATCCAAGTCCCCAGAGGAAGTTTTAGGTCCACATCACCATTATGATGCCTGATGTTCAAAGCATGGGAGCGTTCATGCCTATGTTCCTGCACAGAATTAAGGGAGAGACTCCTCAGCTGGAGATTCTTTCTGATCCTATAAAGTGATGCAACTATATTCGATGTTATGCTTTTAGGGCAAAGCCAATCTCCAATGAGGGATTCACAGCTCACGCCCACGCTGATTTTAGTGAAAGTTGCTAGAGAACCTTGCAAGATTCTTGGCCACACGTTGGCTGAATGGCCCTCCAGCCCTATGGCTCGAGGAGTTGATGGACCCATAGCAGAAAATGCAGGCTGCCCTTCCTGTGTCGGGCGTGGCGTGCTCTGTGGGCTAAGGAAAGGGCCGTGTGTGCTCCCTGTGGCTGAGCCGGACTTCTGGTTTCCACCGGCCTCGGGGGATGAGACTCAGAGGGTCATATCTCAAGCATTCCAGCTGAGGGGTTTAATACATCATATATTAACCTTGTGCTATCACGCGAGAGATGATGTGCAAGGAAAACAATAATATTCCAAGGAAATCTGACGCCCACATACAACCCTGTTCGAGTCCGTTCTCCTTTTTGAAACCCATACCCTACACATCTGTTGGTGCAGATTGTGTGACAGTCAGTCCCAAACGCACACACTCTAGAGACGAGGCAAAGCGCAATTTATATCAGCTTCTTAAATACATTTATTTTTTCCTGCGGTACGCGGGCCTCTCACTGTTGCGGCCTCTCCCGTTGCGGAGCACAGGCTCCGGACGCACAGGCGCAGCGGCCATGGCTCACGGGCCCAGTCGCTCCGCGGCATGTGGGATCTTCCCGGACCGGGGCACGCACCCGCGTCCCCTGCATCGGCAGGCAGACTCTCAACCACTGCGCCACCAGGGAAGCCCCTTAAATACATTTTTAATATGTCAAAGTCTTCAGCAAATGTTACCCTCTCGAAAGCAGTGAGAAATGCGCTGTGAATATCTCCAGCATGACCGATAAGGGGGTTATCGGATCCTTGTGCAATCTGCCCCTTGAGATCTTTTAGGGGATGCTGTCTAGCCACGCGTGTTTCTCTCTGCAGAAGGGGATCCACATTTTCCAGAGACGAGGATCAACTCGGGTTTTCTGTGCAACGTGGAGCCCCCTTGAGCATCAGACGAAGATGCCTGTGGGATTCACGCCCGGATGTTGCAGCTGATGGGGAAACAGATGGTGGGACTCAAGCCGTCCTTTGGAAAATATCGATACAATCGCTGCAAACACCACAAAGCGAAGTCGGAGAGATGTCTGCAATCCGTGTCAGATACTGGGTCTTTCTAGCTCCATTTGGCCTTTGCCTTTTCCCAAGAATAGTTTATAATGAAGTCAGCACGATGGCTTTTTTCTGGACCAACCACACCTAACATTTGCAAACTGATGACCACCGCCCAGTGGTCTGCAAAGGACAGCTGTTTGCGGTTAAAGGCATCAACGGCATTTCCCCGGGTGTCATCATTTTCCTCGGGCTCCCTCCCTGCAGCTCATTTTCTCAAGTTTAGGGACCCAGTCTTTATGTTTCAGGTCCCAGCCCACACACGTCGCCCCGTCGGACACGAAAAATTACATTAACATGGGATCAATTTTGAGAAAAGAATACTCTTTCAAAAAAAAAAAAAAGACTTTTGATTTTACTCTTTCTTTAGCAAATGTCTTACTTGAGGTAATCCACCCTCCCCTGCCCCCCTTGCTTTTGTTCACATCAGCAACTTTTCGCCCAGAAGGATCTCATCAAGAACGTGCTGCATTTTCTCGAGTGCAAGGATGAAGTGGAATATCTGGCTGGGTTTTTGTTTGCCTGCTGTTAACAAGAAAATTAGTCTTTTCTAAGCCAAATTTAGAGACAAATAATTATTTTTTTCTTTTTATGAAATTTTTTATTGCAGTACAGTTGATTTACAATGCTGTTAGTTTCTGCGGTACAGCAAAGTGAATCAGTTATACATATATATCCACTTTTTTTTAAAGATTCTTTTCCCATATAGGCCATTACAGAGTATTGAGTAGAGTTCCCTGTGCTGTACAGTAGGTCCTTATTAGTTATCTATTCTATATATAGTAGTGTGTGTGTGTCAGTCCCAATCTCCCCGTTTATCCCTCCCCCGCCCTTACCCACAGTAACCATAAGTTTGTTTTCTACGTCTGTGACTCTATTTCTGTTTTGTAGATAAGTTCAAGAGACGAACAATGATTAAGCCTTGCCTTATCTTGGGCACAGTGTGGAATCAACTTAAAAATAGCAGAATGCTATTATGCTAACACATAAATATGGAATCTAAAAAAAAAAAAGGTTCTCAAGAACCTAGAAGCAGGACAGGAATAAAGACGCAGACGTAGAGAATGGACTTGAGGACACGGGGAGGGGGAAGGGTAAGCTGGGACGAAGTGAGAGAGTGGCATGGACATATATACACTCCCAAATGTAAAATAGATAGCTAGTGGGAAGCAGCCGCATAGCACAGGGAGATCAGCTCGGTGCTTTGTGACCACCTAGAGGGGTGGGATAGGGAGGGTGGGAGGGAGGGAGATGCAAGAGGGAGGGGATATGGGAACATATGTATACGTATAGCCGATTCACTTTGTTATACAGCAGAAACTAACACACCATTGTAAAGCAATTATACTCCAATAAAGATGTTTAAAAAAAAATGCTTTTAAGACCTCATCCTGTAGCTGAAACTCCAACTATGGTAAGGTGTATCTGTCTGTAGCATGCGTCTACCGTGTTTTACGAGCTTCACGGGGTGATGACCACCTAGGACAGCCTGGAATGCCCTAAACCACAGGAAATACCCGCGATGCGTCACCTTACACACTTCTGTAAGAATTCCTCTGGGATTTACACCTACAACGGATAGGGCTGGGTCATGAGATGTCCACGTACTTAGTGAGCATCTAACGTCTGGCCAGACGCTCTTCACAAGGGCAGCTACAGAAACTCAGTATCCTGCTGGCCCCCAGGGGTGGTCGTCTCACACAGGCGAGCGTTTCATACTATTCTGTACTGTGGCATCACCCCCCCACACACACACACGATGAAACATACAATATACGCAGGTTGCTAACATTGTAATTAAACCTTTCATTCGTTTTTTCAATCATTTTAAAACTATACCATCTCTTCCACCCATATATGAACCTATGCTGCGCCATCTCTCTTACACAACGTATTTCCAGAAAGGGTAGAGACGTAATATTATTATTACCTTCCTCCCGCAATAGAGGTTTTCTGTGGCATGTATGTTGGGTACCGATGGTCATGATGGCATCGCCTCAGACCAGAAAAGGAACGAAAAGGAAAAGGTGGGGTTCACTAAACTAGGGCGGGGCAACCTCCCCACCTGCTCCTCTGTGGGACTCATGGCTTCTGTCCATCTTTCTCTGTCTTTCCTCCTTGGCTTCCTAAAAACGTGCTTCTTTTCTGGGCTCACGGCTCCCCCTGCAAATGAAGTACCGTAATATAAATCCTCGAAAACCCGGTGTCCTCTGGTCCTGAAATAGCAAGAATCTAAGGTAACCAAAAGGAGGACGGATCCCATTGCCACTGGTTCAAGCTTCCTTTCCATCAATTAAAACCACGTGTGTGTGTTCCCGCCATGAGCTCCAGGTGTCCCTGCGGGAGGGGAGCTCTCTAAGAGCCACGCAATCCGCTATAGTCCCCGACGTGGTATTTCAGTGCATCCGTGTCTACACAAAACCGCCACAGGTGATGGTCAGCTGGGAGGACTTTGTATGAACACGGAGCCGTGCCCTGGACGCAAGGTTCCAATGTCCCGAACCCATAAAGGCAAGTTCTCTCAGTGGTGACCCAAATGCCCCCTTAGCCCATTCACCTGACACTTCGTCTGTCCATCCGATGACTTTTGGAAGTCTGTGAACCACCATCATCCCGCCAGCTGGACCCTGAATACGTCACACCAATATTCATCTCCTTGCCATCTTTTTTTAAGAGCAGGAAAGCATGCGACAGTGGGAAGACACGTACTATGGCTTGCCTTCTCTCTCTTCTAGAATCTCGAGGAAAATCTGGCTGTCCCCGAAGTCCCGTGGATACACACATTTTAATCCGTTGTAACGATTTTGTCTGCAAAGCACACTTCACCCAGGTGTCCTACGTGAATCAGGAGCCAGTGCCTAGTGCGTATCCACTGTGTTGGTAGCCACCGCGCTAGCTTCTGCTTTCAAGGAAAAACGTTAAAGCCCTTGGATTACATGTGGACTTTTGCTTTCTAGGTCATTGTTTCATGAAAATAAAATGTCACAGAAGACAGAAAGCCGCTGCATGCATTCTTTCAAAATGTTTTCCTCTGCCCAGAGAAACAAGCTCCACCTGTATAAATATTAGGCGGCCAGGAAGTAACTGTTTACTTATTATTATAAAGCCTTAAAGGCAGCAGGAAGAAGAATGTCGTGTTTATTTTTCCACACGAAATAACATTTAAAGCCACTGCAATGGCAAGGGGAGATGGGAGAATCTAAGTTGATAGGAATAGTTATGAAACTGTTACAATCGCCCAGATGTATCATCTGGGAGTTATTTTGCATAACGTTGATTTCACTTAGGGCTTCTCATGGGTAGGCGGTCAGTTCGGGCACAAACTGAAGCCCAAAATATTTTTTCTCTCCAAGGCTCACAGCGTTGCCAACCGGGATGAATGCCAACCCGAAGAAGAGGATGACGTTCTTAGCAAAGAACCACGACGGCATCCTGGGCGGACTGACGGACGGTGTCATTCTTCAAGCTATTTCAGACGATGGTTTCTTTTTTTGCCAAGCCTCTCCCTTTCGTGAAGGAGAGCCTTGTTCTCTTATTTGTTAAGGTTTGTTTTCTTTAAGTCGACCCTATTTAGACTTCTTTCTGAGTGAAAGCATCTGGGGATCGCTAGATGATTATCCCTCTGTCACAAACAATTTGCAACAGTGCCCTTTATGGACGGCTGCTGCTTTAGCAAACCAAATTACAGGACGCCTGCAAGTATAAGGATGTCCCAGATACTGCGTTGGACACACTTAACAGTTACCACTCGTCTATTCACCAGCTACATTGGAAGCTGGGGCAAATAATGGATAGTTTTTTTAAGTACGTACGTTAATTGGGGACATGCTCATGCTTTAAAAAATCATTCAGCATTTACCCCAACTTCAAATGTAACTGGGCTTCCTGTATTTTATTGGGCTACCCTGCCTTTATAAGCCCTTTCTGGGGGCGGTGGGATGTGCATAGCAGATGGTACTATAATAATACCATTTTGGTCTTGAGGAAATAGTTAATCCTGGTCCTTCCAAAAGTCAGCCAGGATGCTGCATGAACTATCTTTTACTTTCTAGCAGCGATAATTTGCTCGGGGCGTGGATGGGGGGGGTCACCCGCAGCTTTGAACGTTCACGCCAATCACCTGTAACTAAACCAATGACCATCTGAGCGTGGAGTACAAACTGCAGCCGTTTAAAGTCCCTGAGACAGGAGACGATGGGCAACAATAAATCTTTTGAGGCCGTCCACGGGCTGTCCCGATGCGTACGGAAATCCTGCCCTGCATTCCTGATACCTTCCTTCCCAAGATGTCCACGGCTCCGCCCCCCGCCCCTCAATCCACCAGCAACCTTTTCGCAAGCTTGTCTACGCGGGTCCCAGACAACAGCAGGCTCAGAACATCGAGTTGTTCTACCGCGGAAAGAGAAACTGGTGCTGGACTCAGACCCAAGGTTAACAGCCGACCGGGTCCCATCCTCACGCCTTGGGGGCGTCACCTTCATTCTCTGCGACTGGATAAAGGTTTGTGCCCTTTCCAGAGCGGGCGCTGGTTACCGGGGATGCTGCAAACAGGCGAAAAGAACCCTGCTGGGAGTGTGGGCACTGCTGAGGCTGGGGACTGCAGCAAGCTTGGCGACCTAAGCTAGACATAAACGCCAGTCGGGTAACAGTCCCTACCCGAGGTTCCTGGTTGGGGCAGGGGGCTGTGACGCAAGAATAAGGAATTTAGAAAATGCCTTGCCCGCCCCCCCTGAGCTCGGAGGCCGTGGCTACCCACTCACAGCGGAGGCGTATTGGAGGCATGAAAGTGGCCCGAAGCCAGCCTGACATGGGACAAGAGAAAACAGAGCTACTTCGTGGGTTCTGACTTCTCTCCTTCGGTCCGGACACGTTAAATTACTTTGTTTCCGTCTGTGGCGGATCAATGAAATGGAAGCGATACACCTAATAAGGTTCTCACCCCAGAATGGTGAAAATTGGTTCTGGCATTCGAAGGGCGAGCTTTCTAGAACCGGATCCGATGAGGAAGCGGCACGTTTCCGAATAAAACAGGAGAAATGAGGCTTTGGTTCCTGCTTTACATTCTCGGATAACAGCACGGGCAAGGCGGTGGGTACGTGCGTGCCCTGCGTGGCATTAGTGACCATAAATCGCTAATGGAAGAAATATGACTCTTGTCTTTTACGGATCCCCAAAGGCACCGGAAATACCAACATTCCGCCGCCATTATAAATAATTATAGGATGTACTGGTGATGCTGAAATTCCTTATTTACAAGTCGTCCTAGCAGCCTGGGAGTGTCCATTCCTGGTCATGGCTAATACTTTAAAAATTTACTACAGAGACCTCTTCGGACCAGCCCTGTCTGTGAACTACACATATAGTACGGTGTTTTGTTGTTTTAATAATTATGGTTCTGGTCTCTGTGATTGATGTTTGGTCTTTATTCTCTGGTATCCATTGTTTTTCAATGAATAGGGCAGAAGAGAATTTCAGTTAGGAAGGTCTTTTACCTAATGAGAGATGAGAAATGCAATCGTGGAAGGGTTTGCCTATTGCTTTCGCTGGTAAATACTCTTTTGAAGTTGTGTTCATTGTCTATTAACCGTTAAATTGCTCAGCTGGGTTCGGCTTAAAAATTAAGGCTTTACTATCTACTTCCCTAACGAGAGACGCTGTGGCCCAATTAAATACTGAGAGTCTTACATTTCAGCCCATTTCTCCAGAAAGAGTAGCTCACAGTGTGATCTCACGTTTTTTGGTTTTTGACACCTGAACAGTGTGTTCCCCTCATTTGCAGGAAGGATGGAATTTAGGATCCGCTCCAGCCCAAACCCATGTCAATTCTTAACTCAAATCTCTGTTGGCTGGCCCAACCACTGTGAAAAGAACACATCTTTTAAACACATGAGTGCATACTTAGGATGGAATCAAAATGTGTTTTACAAATACACATTGCCTTCAAGTCCCAGAAGTTTCTGAAATAAATTAAAACATGAGCTTGTCAGATGCCACAGACACCACATTATAACCCCAAAATAGATCCTACAACGCTCTGGCACGAGGCATTTATGAAATAATGAACAGACCTCAGATCTGATAGCCCTATAAAAAAAAGATATCATAAAAACCGATAATAATAATCATAATAATAAGCATTCTGCCTTTCATGAGCCAAAATCAGGATGGAATCACCCCTGATCATCTGTAATGAGCTGGTTATAGAGCAAAATGTTATAAACTTTATACTGTTGCTCGGAATCTGTAATTATTTGGACTGAGATGTTTAATAACAGTCATTTTCCAATGATTCTGATTTAAGAGGAGTCCTATGCCTATGTTTAAGGATTGTAATTTATCCTTTTCCTCAATAATTCCCCTGCGCCTGCATGATTATAATGCTTAACACGTGTGCCTCTTGCCCAGTGACGAAGACAGGGCCGTAAAAAAAAGTAGGTATTCCATCTAACTCTGCTGACTTCAAACAAACAAACCATCAACGTGAACGCACAAGATATTTTTAGAACGCACAAGGGGTTCACAGCACCGGGGGGGGGGGCCACACAGCTAAAGAGCAGGTGTGATATCTTCCTGTAAAAAGTCTGCAAGATCCCTCCACCCAACTGGAGACCGCCTGGCATGACGGTGATAAGGGAGGGGCAAAAGGCAGGGGAGGTGTTTCAAGGCGAAGAGAGGCTTCATCGAAATGTGCTCCCAAGAAAGCTACCTACCCAGATGGCCGCGCACGGGCAGAGCTGCACGTTGGAATCCGACACGCCAAGACAAAGGGAGCCACCAGATAAAAACAGATGTGAAACCTCGGGCACTTCGAACGCTACGGTCGTTTCAATTCTGCCAGTCATATGTAATTCGGGGCTTGGTTTCAAAACTCAAACCATGGAGGAATAAAAGGGAATAAATCCAAAGTTGTTCTTTACAATCTCCCTCCATGTCCCTCAGCTGTCATCTGTTTGATGTGTATCTTTCTAGACCTTTTCTATGGATCTGGGTCCATAAACATAGGAACATGCTGAAAAACGTGTAGTTTCCCGAGATGCATCATTTTCACCCCCCAAACGAAACACAACGGATTCGCCTGAGCGAATTCTGAATTCACTTTTCCACATACCAGTGTACCTTAGAAATCTTCCCTTGACCCAAAACACAGGCCTTCCACAGCTTTTTTTTTTTTTTAAACTCCTGAAGCTCATTCTGTACATTGCTGTACTCTGGTTTATCTTCAAATCTCGCCCTAATTTTATGATTCTGTCTCAGGCCACTTTTTTCTTGCTTTGGTTGTTAGTTTATTCCTTAGTACTTTAATACAAAAGACTCAAAGAACCCAAACTATCTGGTAATTCCAGCACACAGAAATGTGTGTTGCCATTCTCTAACATAAGTTATGTACGCCCATGGCAAGAAAACTCAAACCACATGGAATTCCCACTTTATCGTATGTTTTGCATATATAAATTATTAGGAAAAGATAACCGATGGAAGGGGCAGATGGTATAAGTTATCTCACCCATTTCAAAGCAACATGAAGAAAGTAACATATAACAGATGGTCAACTTGGTTCATTTAAAACTGCACAGCACTGACTTGGAGGGCACTGTGCTTGGGGAGATAAGTCAGATAAAGGGAAATTCTGTATGACACCCCTTACACGTGGAATCTAAAAAAATACAAGAAACTAGTGAATATAACAAAAAAGAAACAGACTCGCAGATATAGAGAACAAACTAGTGGTTCCCAGCAGGGAGAGGGAAGTGGGGAGGGTCAAGATAGAAGGAGGGGATTAAGAAGTACAAACTAGTAGGTATAAAATAAATGAGCCACAAGGATGTATGGTACAGCACAGGGAATACAGCCAAGATTTTGTAATAACTGTAAATGGGTGTAACCATTAAAAATGGTATAAAAAATAAAAATTGAAAAAAGAAAACCAAAGAGTTCACCCAACAAAAAACATTTTTAGGGCTTCCCTGGTGGCGCAGTGGTTGAGAGTCCGCCTGCCGATGCAAGGGACACGGGTTCGTGCCCCGGTCCGGGAAGATCCCACATGCCGCGGAGTGGCTGGGCCCGTGAGCCATGGCTACTGAGCCTGCGCGACTGGAGCCTGTGCTCCGCAATAGGAGGGGCCACAATGGTGAGAGGCCCGCGTACTGCAAAAAAACAAAAAAACAAACAAACAAAAATTTTTAGATGCATATCAAGGTGAAATAGATTTTACCTATGTAGCTAGCAAAAAAACCCTTAAAAGTAACTTCAAAGTACGCGGCAGTAAAGATCTGAAGAAAAGTATTTTTTTTAAATGATTGAGTAGAAACAGGAAGAATATTTTCTGAAGGCCAATTTGCCAAGCTGTATCAGAATTTAACATGTAGGTAAGCAGGAAGTTTGGAGGAGGAGAGACGAAGAGTGAGGCGTTTTTCTATTTCCCATTTGTGTGTTCATGGTTCAAATTAAAATCCTAGAGGTAGAAAGAGAAAGAAAGGGTGGGAAAGCCACATTTCTGCCCCAGCCCTGGGGCTCCTGCACCGGGGGGGGCGGGGGGAAGGTGCAGACTGGCTCTGTCGACCAGCAGGTGGGACATCTCTTCCATGGGGGGAGCAGGCAGACCCTATGTGGGGCCTCAGGAGCTCCTAGACCCACCAGGAGGACAAGCAGAGGAAGACAAGTGTGGATGGAGGTTCCTCTTCCCTCCAGAGACTCTAAGCCAATCCAGGACGCCTCCTTCTTGGAGCACTTTTGCCGGAGACAGTAAGAGCTGGCTTCTTCCAGCTCTGGGAAGTCCACCTTCCCCCCCAGTTGCCACCACCCGGACAGTAAGAGCTGGCTTCTTCCAGCTCTGAGAAGGGGACTTAAATTCTGAAGAACTCTGTGAGCCAGCTCTTCCACTGTCGGCAGCTTGAAATCAGTCACGGCGGGATTAAGTACTGACACCATGGACATCGGCAGAAGCTACGCGTCAGGGCCTTATTTCCCCCGGGAGAACCGGTTTACAAAGCACACCACCACCTAAGACCTTCTAAGCCTCTGCAGCACTGACACGGAGCAAGACCCTATGTGGCCTTCTCAGGACAGACACTCCCCACCCAATGTCCTCCACCTGCCTCTTTTCTGTAGAAAAACTTTAGCCAGAGAATAACTTTAATCAGAGAAGTGAGAAAATGCAGAAGCAAAGGAAAGCAGTCAAACAAAACCAAATAATAACAGTGGAGCCATTACACAAAGTCAAGGACGCTTAGTCCCTCCTCAGGGAGTATCGATCGTATTCTGAGCCACGTCCTGTGAGCTGCTTTGCAGATACTGAAGACCCCGCCAGGTGGAAGAAGTGCACTGCACGGTGACCAGGCTGTAGCCATGACATAAGCTGCCACCATTCTGAGAACTGGCCTCAAGGAAATGGGAACCAACTGACCTTGGAAGTGAAGACCAACCGTACGGAAAACAATCAAGAGGGTACAGATCAGACCATCCCATGACCAATTTCAAGATGACGATCACAGCTGACTGTGCTGTTTCTGCACGTAGCCCCGTCCCTCCGCCTTGACACTCCCCTCTTTTTTTTTTTTTTTTTTTTTTGCGGTATGCGGGCCTCTCACTGTTCTGGCCTCTCCCATTGCAGAGCACAGGCTCCGATGCGCAGGCTCAGCGGCCACGGCTCACGGGCCCAGCCGCCCCGCGGCATGTGGGATCTTCCCGGACCGGGGCACAAACCCGCGTCCCCTGCGTCGGCAGGCGGACTCTCAACCACTGCGCCCCAGGGAAGCCTGAAACTCCCCTTTGAAAGCTCCTGTCCACTGATCAGCAGGGGAGAGGTGGCTGTTAGACATGAGTCCACCTTCTCCCCGCAGTTGCCACCATCCAGGCTACCAATGCCTGCCTCTCGAGTATTGGCTTTGGAGTGGCGAGCAGCGAGACCCGAGTTCGGTAACACGCCGACAGCTGAGTTCTGTGTTCTTGGTCTCAAGGGATTAGAGCAGCAGGCTATATATGGGATTCATCACGCCTGGCAAAGCCACTAAACGGTTTTCTAAGTGTGATCAGGATACCAATGATGGTGGGGATTGACGGGAAAACAGATGTGGAGTGAAAATCCAGAAAGGTATATTCTGAGCTACTACATGGTGCTTAGAGCAAACTAAAAGACCCAGGAGCCTAGGTGCAAATTTAGGAGACAACTGCCTTCCACTGGCAGCTTTCGGTTAAACAGAAAGCAGAGTAAATTTGAGAATAGGAATATTCTCAATGCAGAAGCAGAATAGGCTGCAACCCCCTAATGTTCAGAACAACTGGCCAGAAGAACAATCACAGGCTTCAAAACCCGTTAGGGCTTCCCTCGTGGCGCAGCGGTTGAGAGTCCGCCTGCCGAGGCAGGGGACGTGGGTTCGTGCCCCGGTCCAGGAAGATCCCATGTGCTGTGGAGCAGCTGGGCCCGCGAGCCATGGCCGCTGAGCCTGCGCGTCCAGAGCCTGTGCTCCGCAACGGGAGAGGCCACAGCAGTGAGAGGCCCGCGTACCGCAAAAAAAAAAAAAAAAAAAAAATGTTCACGCAGGGCTTCCCTGGTGGCGCAGTGGTTGAGAGTCCGCCTGCCGATGCAGGGGACACGGGTTCGCGCCCCGGTCCGGGACGATCCCACATGCCGTGGAGCGACTGGGCCCGTGACCCATGGCCTGCGCGTCCGGAGCCTGTGCTCTGCAATGGGAGAGGCCACAGCAGTGAGAGGCCCGTGTACCGCAAAAAAACCCCAACAAAACAAAAAAACCCTGTTAATTTACTTTCAGATGTTAGAGAAACATTGTAGATCTACATCTGCTAATGTATACGCAAACACTACACACCAATGGTAAAACAAAGTATACAGTGGGCGCTCATAAAATGATTACAAGTTTCATGTGGCCTTACCAGCCTAAAATAATAAGAAAACCCCTTTCAATGGGATTATTTGCTGAGTTCAGAGGTTGAAGAAATGGTGCAGGGTGATTTATAATGATTTGCTAAAAATTAAGCAAAGGACAGGCAATTCAGAAAAAAAGAAATGTGAAAGTCCAAAACATGTGGCTATGTGCAAAACCTCACTCATAAATGTGGACTGAAAATACTGAGATATGACTTCTTTAAACCAATCCAGGTACCAAACACTATAAAAGCTGGCCTGTCCACTTGCTGTGGACAAGGCTATGAGAAACTTCTATTCTCTGTTGATGGGTGTAAATTGATAAAAGTGTTTCTGGGTTGCAACGGGCAGTATCTGATCATAATTTAATTGAGCAAATCCTTTGGATCCAGCATTTTGTTTCTAGATCCTTTTCTAGGAACGACTGCTACACACACACACACACACACACACACACACACACACACACGGACCTCAGATATACACACACCAGATACACATCCCACACCAGCGGTCCCCAACCTTTTTGGCACCAGGGACCGGTTTCGTGGAAGACAATTTCTCCGTGGACCAGGGGTCGGGGGTGGGGGGCGACGGTTTCAGGATGATTCCAGTACATTACGTTTATTGTGCACTTTACTTCTATTATTATTGCGTTGTAATATATAATGAAATAATGATACAACTCACCATAATGCAGAATCAGTGGGAGCACTGAGCTCGTTTTCCTGCAAATAGACGGTCCCATCTGGGGGGTGATGGGAGACAGTGACACCCGACGTGAGGGCTTATGTCCAGTCTACTCCGTAAGACGCAGCTTAACTGTCACTTGCCACTCACTGATAGGGTTTTGATATGAGTCTGCAAGCAACTGATTTATGATGGTCTCTGCGCCATCAAACCTCTCTGCTAATGATAATGTGTATTTGCAGCCGCTCCCCAGCGCTAGCATCACCGCCTCAGCTCCACCTCAGATCACCAGGCATTAGATTCTCACAAGGAGCGCGCAACCTAGATGCCTCGCATGCGCAGTTCACAGTGGGGCTCGCGCTCCCGTGAGAATCTAATGCCGCCGCTGATCTGACAGGAGGGGGAGCTCAGGCGGTAATGCGAGCGACGGGAGCGGCTGCAAATACAGGTGGAGCTTCCCTCACTCGCCCGCCGCTCACCTCCTGCTGTGCGGCCCGTTTCCTAACAAGACACGGACCAGTACCGGTCCATGGCCCAGGGGATGGGGACCCCTGCCCCACAACACACACACACACAAAGATGCAACCTCATGTGTATATACATGCACGCTATTTTATATAAAGTATGGTTTGCGCTGTACAAAATGCAAAAAAATTCTCTTCTTTCCAGCAATTCAATACATAAATTACATAAGGGCACCTTGCCTACAGTAGGAGACCATCTCCTCATTGCACAGGAAAGTGCAGTAAGTTTCTCTACACTTAGTGGCAGAGAAACTACACATAACAGAGTTTTACATGAGGGTGTCCTTGCATGTCCTGAGAACTGTTCCAGGCACCAGACATACAACCCTGAACAAAACCAGAGACCAACTTCCCTTCCTCCATGGAGTTTGCATTATAATGGGGAGAGACAGACAGTAAAGATAAGTAAGAAAAGTGGACATGACCCATTAGAAAGTGCTCAGTGCTATGGAGAAAAATAAATGAAGGAAGGGGCTGGTGATAGGGGCAGGAGAAATGAGTTGAAATTTTAAATACGATGCAGGAGGGACCCCTTTATGATAAGACAGCTGAGCAAAGTCTTTAAAGAAATGGTGTAAATGATGGACAGACAGACATAGACAGACAGACAGATATAGATAGATAGGTGGATGGACAGTCTTATGCTAAGGTCCAGGGTCTCTGAACTTCAGTGCTACTGACATTTGGGGCTGGAGGACTCTGATGTGCGGCGTCCTGTACCCCATCGAGTGTGGAGAGCACACCTCTCCCCTGAGAGATCAGCACACCCTTCTTTATTACATTTATACTCTTAATGAAATATTGCACGATCTAAATACTACAATTCCAAAACTGTTTTAAATAATTGCTTTACATATGCAACATTACCCATTTGAGGGGTTAAACAGACGCCTCGAAAAGTGGTGAAAATCTTTTTAAAGGGGGTTATCAAATTTATCTTGCCTGGGTAGAAACAGTACATCTATCGGGAGCTTAGAAAGAGGATTATCTGTCATGACTGAAAGAATATTTTTACAAGGGCAGAAAATGAAGCCGATTTTCAGTGAAGACCAGTAGAAAATGTCAAAGGTAAGAACCAAATGAGAACAAGGAAATAAAGTGAAAACTGGGGGATGGACACATAGGAAAATGGTTACACATGTCGGGGTCTTCCACACCTGACGAGGACACGCTGAATTCTGGAGCCAGCTTTGAGAGAGCTGAGAGTAAGGCACGCGGAATCCCACCAGCATCTCTTCCCCTTTTGGAAAAGAGAACCCTCCCAGCCATCCAGAAGCCCAGACGTCTATGCAGATCTGAGACTGGCTGGGACCCGGGACCCTTGGCTGCAGTGCCACAGTGCTTGAACCTGGACACACCTCTCTTCCAGCAACAAAATATAAACACACTGTATGGGACTAAAAATAACTGCGTGCATGTGCAGTTGGGGCAAATTCTGGACAAAAGACACAAAGAGACCAAAAAACGCAACTGCCACTTTTGAAGAGTCTGGAGCAAAAGCAGGGCACTGCGCACGCCCCCTGCACTCACACCACCAAAGCAGGGCACTGCGCATGCCCCCTGCACTCACACCACCAAAGGGGTGGGCAGACTCCCTAAGCCTCCCCTCCAGCCCGACCCCTGGACCCACCCCTACCCTCACCCCGTAGAAGGATCCAGCTGCCCCCCACTCGGGGAGCGGGGCAAGGGCACCTGTTATTTGTTCTCGCTCCCCCCCTGCTGCAGCAGGGACCCCAGTAAAGCTTTGCCTGAATTTCTTGTCTGGCCTCTGATCAATTTCTATCGATTAAGGAGGCCAGGAACCCTGGCCGGTAACAGATCTTCAATGAGAGCTGGAGACATCTGGGGGAGAGGCTGGTGGCTGCCCCATCGCCAGCTGCCCAGAGCTGACAAAGACCTTCCACCACCGTTAGGAAGGAAAATCCATCCGACCGGCATCCCAGAGCAGACTGTAAAAAAGTGCTGGCCACAGGCCATGTCCATGGCAATTTCGACCCAACAGTTGTAAAACAAACAAACTAACTAACTAAAAAATAAAAGAACACACTGGACCAACGTTCTGTCAAAGTACAAGTGTGCAGGGACTGGGAATAAGGGCTGGAGAAAAGAAAATATGAGTCCAGAAAGACAGAGCACTGGTAAGCATGCTGTAAACCGCACAGATGAGGACAGAGCACCGGTAAGCACGCTGTAAATCGCACAGATGAGGACAGAGCACCGGTAAGCACGCTGTAAACCGCACAGATGAGGACAGAGCACCGGTAAGCACGCTGTAAACCGCACAGATGAGGACAGAGCACCGGTAAGCATGCTGTAAACCGCACAGATGAGGACAGAGCACCAGTAAGCACGCCGTAAACCGCACAGATGAGGACACAGCACCGGTAAGCATGCTGTAAACTGCACCGATGAACCAGAAGGCTAGTGTGCGCCGTGGTGAACAACGGAAATGAAGGGGTAGAAAAGAGGATCAACTTCTAAGTTCACAGACATGATGGGAAAGAGAGCCGCAGCTTTTCTTCTAACCCCTCCCTAGTATTCGGTCCCTCGTGAAATCAGCAACACAGAGCTTGGAGTTCATGTGAGGAAAAAAAAAGCGGGATTCAGAGCAGTCACCTATGGGCTTCCCACAAAAGACCCAAGCCTGAAATGTGGTTTCATTTCTGGATGGTTCTGCTAAACATGCCAAATAGGTTTCCCACCATGACCACAGTAAAGGCTTGAAAAGCACGAATTAGGGGATCTCTGCTAAAGCCCAATTCTTTAAGATGACATTCTGAAAGTGGCATAAATTCCCCCGAATAGGTCACGGGGGCTCCCTCCCTTAGGAAGGAAAAGACAACAGATTCTCAAGAAAAAGCCAAGGATCTAAACATCCGGCCAGGGACTTCCTGGTGGTGCAGTGGTTAAGCATCCGCCTGCCAATGCAGGGGACACGGGTGCGAGCCCTGGTCGGGGAAGATCCCACATGCCGCGGAGCCACTAAGCCCGTGCGCCACAGCTACTGAGCCTGTGCTCTAGAGCCCGCGAGCCACAACTACTGAGCTCACGAGCCACAGCTACTGAAGCCCGTGCTCTGCAACGAGAAGCCACCACAATGAGAAGCCCGCGCGCAGCAACGAAGACCCAACGCAGCCAAAAATAAATCATAAATTTTTTTTTAATAAAAGGATATCAGTTTAAGAAAATAAATAACCATCTGGCCACCGGGAAATGGAGAGTTCTCGGGTATTAGAATGTACTCTGCACAAGGCCAATCCTCCCCCTTTGCCTTTTAGGCATTGGGTCGTGCTTCTCCACCCTGACAAAAATAAGCACAGTGGATAAGAACTGCCCAAATTCCGACCTCCGTGGGCCAAATTAACCTTTGTTCTTTCCCACTTACTGGAAGGACGTCCCTTTAAAAACTCTGCCTTTTGTGGATTTTTTATTTTTCGCTTTCTCTAAGGCACTGGTTTTAAACAGCCTGCACACAAATTCTGATTCATGAGAAAGAAGCATTGTTCAGCCAGTGGCTTTCCGAGACATCGCCCTCCCCGGGGGACTATAAAAGCTGACTGTGCAGCGGGCTCCAAGCCAGACCTTTCTAACCAGATACCAAAGCCAGTCTATTCTCCAGGATGTTCTTGAGAACTGGAAACATTTCGGGTGAAATTCGAGACCCAGCCCCAAAGGCGGCTGCCAGGGGCCAAGGGCAGTGGGGACAGAGGAGCGGTGGGAGGCAGTCACTCACTGTTCAACGGGGATAGAGTTCGGTTACGTGAGAGCAATACAGCCTAGGGAGCTGCTGGACTTGACGGTGCCTACGTAACAGGGGAAACCAGTTACCTGTTCCTTCGACCTCTGTGCTCTGTCGCCTGTGCTCAGTGATGCTGGCTCTGCACCTTTTGTAAAAGAATGTTGCCTGTGGCCTGAAATATACATAACGGCACATGCTCCGGGCTCTGACCTTTACCGGTAAAACACTTTTCGGTTCATATAGAGATAAAAGGTTGCAGAACAGAGAATAACATGTGTCTTGTTGGAGGCTTACGTGAACGCGGTGACCTGACCTACATGGACAGATGCAAGAGCAAAGAATTCCAGCATCCAGAAGGTGCCACAACCCCAGCCCGCCCTCCCCTTGCCTTTAAAAACGCTTTGCTGAAACCCTTCAGGGAGTATGGGATTTTCTGAGCACGGTCTCCTGGCAAGCCCTGCAATAAACCTTTCTCTGCCGCAAACTCCGACGTTCCGGTTTGTTCCGCCTCACTGTACGTCGGGCACACGAACGTGCGTCCAGTAACATCTATACTTGACGATACTGCACTTTGCACTTAAAATTTTATTGAGGGTAGATCTCCCGTGATGCACTTTTTAACCACCATTTAAAAATAAAAGTTTATCTGTGCTCGTAGCTTCACAGGTCTACAAAAGAGTCTCTCGCCTGCATTTCTGGAAGGTAATTTGCCTGTTAATAACTCTGACTTTCAAAAGGGTTCAAGTAGATCATGGTTTCCTGCCTTAAGACAAAGCAAAGCATGCAATTGTCAATGCTCTTATCAATCCACTGACCGGAGGTCTTCAGCATTTGACAGTTTGCCCGGCAACCAATGTTTTCCTCCAAATATAGAGAACCTGGTTCTTTCTTTCTTCAATGACGGTCCTAATATTTTTATTACTGAGATGTCATGTGGTGCACTGGAATGAGCTGGAGTCAGGTGGAGTTTGAATCTCAGCTCCATGATTTATTAACTAGGAGACTGTGGTGAATCACTTAGTTTTTCTCGGCCTCAATTTTGTTACCTTTAAAGGAGGGGGCGGATATCTCCTATTTTTAAATGTTAAATGGTAGCCACGCCCAGGAGTGGGATTGCTGGATCATTTGGTAATTCTACTTTTACTTTCTGAGGAACCTCACCTCCATGTGGCTTTCCATAGTGGCTGCACCAGTTTATATCCCACCCACAGTGTAGGAGGGTTCTCTCTTCTCCACACTCTCTCTGGCATTTGTTGTTTGTTATCTTTTTGATAATAGCCATTCTGACAGGTGTGAGGTCGTATCTCACTGTGGTTCTGATTTGCATTTTGAAGAGGTATCTGCACCCCCAGATTCACAGCATCATTATTCACGACAGTCGAGACACGGAAACCACCTCAGTGTCTGTCAACAGAGGAATGAATAAAGGAGATGTGGCGTACAGATACATACGACGGAATATTACTTGGCCATCAAAGAGGAAATCCTGCCATTCTTGACAACACAGATGGGCCGAGAGGGTATTATGCTTAGTGAAATAAGCCAGACAGAGAAAGACAAATAGGGTATGATATCACTTATCTGCAGAATCTAAGAAAGTCACATTCATAGAAACAGAGTTAAAAGGTGGTTACTGGGGCTGCGGGGTGGAGGGGTAATAGGAGAGATGTTGATCAGGGTATAAAGTTGCAACTAGTAGGTAAATAAGTCCTGGAGATTTAATGCAGAGCACGGTGACTACAGACAATAATATTGTATAATAAACGTCACCCTTACTAAGAGACTAGTGCTTAATTATCCCCACCACATACACACACACAGAAATGATAATTAGGTAACCTGATAGAGATGACAGCTATCGCTACAAGGGCAATCATACTGCAATACATAAATGTATCAACCAACACGTGGAACACCTATCAGAATGTTATATGCCAACTATATTACAATAATAATTTAAAAAACAAACCCTGTAAAGCAGGTATCTTACTGTCCTGTATGGAGGGGAGCTCCAAAAACAGAAGAAAGATTTTTTTTCTGCAGGCAATACCTGAGGCAGCCTGGACTGAGACCACACCTGTTCTTCCTTAACTTCTTGAGACAAGGTTGTTGGATTCTTTAACAAGAACGCAAAATGAGACTGGCTTCCAGACTTCCATGAACAGAGTATGGTTACGGAAAAAAAAGGAGAAAGAAAAGAAAAGAAGCCAATGAGGGCAACCAAAACGGCAGAGGAGACAGAAGAACTTAGCTGCTTCGCAACACAGACTCCGTGGACCATCTCCAGCAGTCCCTCAAAAACCCTTTCTCATTTTCTCCCGAAATATGCATGGATGTGCAGTGCATGTACACACTCACGTACACCACACACACACGTACACGCACGTACGCACACACACTCACTCTCTCTCTCTCTCCCAAACCAGAATGTCACCCCCTAAGCACCTACTCTATAGAAATTCTAGACCGTCACTCCCAGAAGGTTTGCAGCCAGACCCTGAGTTGCCGTGCCTGTCTGTGGAGACGTTCCCAAAGGAATTCCATGAGCAGAGGTGGACAAGGGTGGCCACCAAGTAATAAACAGGCTCGTACGGGACCCTCGTTTTGGTGTGATGCTTGTTACCTGGCTGTAGCAGTGACGTGAATGCTATAAATCACACACGGGTTGACTTACAGTGAGGAAGGGCGCATGTTTCAGCAAACTGCAGAGGTAGCGTGGAAAGCCGGGCGCCAAGCTACGTGACGGATGAGAATGAAATTTTAAAATAGTTCAGTTTTTGATGACAACGATGGAGGTACATTTTGAACAAACCGCAAAGGCGACTGGCAAAGACACCCTCGGGTACTAGACGAGAGGTTGGCAAAGCATGGCCAAATCCAGCCCCCCAGCCTCTCTTTATAAATAAAACTTTATTGGAACACAGCCATGCCCCTTCATTTACATACAGTCTAGGGCTGCTTTTGCACACAGCTTGTCCTGCAGTGCCAAAAATATTAACCATCTGGCCCTCTGCAGAAGAAAATACAATAATACTGTATCATATGTTTGAAACTTGTTTTAAGGGAGAATTTGAAAGTTCTCAGCACAAGAAAAACATGTTATAACTATGTAAGGGGACGGATGTTAAATAGATATACTGGGGTGTTTTTCTGCTACGTATACATATATAGCATCGTTATGCTGTAAACCTGAAACAAACAAAATTTTTTGGTCAATTATATCTCAGTAAAATATAAAAAATTAAAAAGAAAGACTTCCGACACCTAGGCTCGATGAAAGCAGAAAACCTACAGCTTTCCCTGTGAGCAAAGAACCAGACCGGAGACAGACTTTACCTTAAAAGATACAAAGTTTTATTAAACAAACCTGGAATCAATAGTATTATTCCATAAATTAGACAGCAGTAAAATTTTCCTAGGGTATATATACAAATCACAGTGATTTTCATTGTGCAAGGAATTGACAGGGTTTTTTAATCCACATGAGAAGCTGGGATGACCCGGCGGGGCTCCCAGTGTGACTCACTGGGGACGTGCCACGCTGGCCCAGGAACTTCATCCCGCAAGAAAGAAGGAAGCTCTGACGGCCCTGCAGAGCTGGAAAAGCATCTCAGGGAACCAGGAAAGACGGCCTGCGAGCAGAAAGGCTTCACATCCCCGTTGCAAAAACAAACGTGTAATGACTTGTACTTAAATAACAAAAGTCCACCATGGAAGATCAACAGGACATCTTAAGACACAATAATTTAGAGGAAACCGATACAGAGTATTTCCTTTTGATTATGAAGCACTGCTCCTTGGATGCAACCCCACAGGGTCTGCAAAAACAAGCTTGATATGAAAACATTATGCTTGGTGAAAGCATCCCCCCCCATTCCACCTCCAACAAGACAGACAGACACACACACACACACACACAACTACTCAAACACATTAAGACAACTGTGCATGTGTTTTTCTCTTTGTTTTTGGTAACTCAACAACATCCAGGGAAGTGGAACTAATTAGTCAGAAACAGGGCTAGAGGGTACATACAGTGCGTAGGATGTGCCCAACAGGTGTAAAATACACGCCAGGGAGACGGACCCCTGGAGAAAGAATAATGCAGGCATGTGTCCCTTCAAATCTTAATTGGGAGCCATCAAGGGCTCCTGTGATGGTGTAAATTTCGCGATGCAAAATCAAAGGGCTGGGAAAAAAAAATCCAATCTTTCCTGCACCTGCAGCTAACGTGAGGAATTTGATGTTCTGATGGGACCTGCTGCAGCCTGCAGCGTTCACCTGGGTGGGCGGCCCTCGGTGCCTACGGGGCGGTGCGTCGGGGTCTCGCGGGAACAGGATGGAGCTGTATTTCACAGTTCAAGTGGTTCCGAACTGAGAGGCAACTTAGGTTGTACGTAGACAGGGCAAATGTGTGTCACATCACCCAACTGCTCAGCGCTACTGGTGACGCTGTGGCTGGCAGCAGGGGAGTCCCGACATACAGACGGACAGAAGGAAACAAAACACTGCACGAGACCTTTATAAACAGCTGATGGTGCAGCTGCCTTAAAGCATCGTGATGGTGTGACGTGGACACCTGTTACCTGGTGACTGGAGTTTCTTTTGCGTATTTTGACATGTGGAGAGCATAAATCACGATTTTTCCATTGCTGGCACACGATACATTTCTGCTGAGGGGGATTCCAACTTCTGTGACCATGAACATTATGCCGTATGGTCAGCTGTGATTTCATCTCCTTCTCAGCTTTACAGATGCCTATCAAAGCAGGCTGGCGACAATCCCCTTAGGAAAACAAGACCCGCCTCAATCCACCTCTTGCAATACATGTGTGTCCTAAAGACTTTTTAAATAGCATTGTCATTTACCAACTTGTCAAAATTGCAGAAAACAAAAATCAATCTGTCCTTTTCCGGCTCTGAATGTTGTGCTGATGGATGTGAATTTTCTCCAAAACTTTGCACCCTGATTATTTTTGATCCGATATGTGAACGCGGCAGAAGGCCTCCAGGGAGGGAACAATTTTTCGGTTATACACGGGGAGCATGCCATGTGCTTAAGACTCACTTTGATCACACCCATCTTTGCATTACGTCAGACCATGTAATTTATGCCCTGGTCACCGGCAGGTAACGCTTTGTGTAATTAAATGGGCCCGAGGGTCTGGAAGGTGAGACAAACACCATGTGGTACTCTTGGAATTCCTCTTCACTTTCAATGTTTTGCGTGGCTGACGGTCAATGACAACGTTTTTAAAGAACCAAGTCATCAATGCATTTGAACTTTTGTCTTCCCTGCATATTTGTTCAAAATTAAGGCAGTGTGTGTTCATGCATTCTTGGACTCTTTTCATCTCATAAATTAAATCCTGGACAGGAAGCGCGAACCCAAAAAAACACGCATAGGGATCGTGTGTGTGTACAATTTTGCATTGTGTTCAAGAAAGGTGTTTCATTTATTTTGTATTTTTTTAAGCATAAACCTCCAAATAATAATTTTTTTTTTTTTTTTGCGGCACGCGGGCCTCTCACTGCTGCGGCCTCTCCCGCTGCGGAGCACAGGCTCCGATGCGCAGGCTCAGCGGCCATGGCTCACGGGCCCAGCCGCTCCGCGGCACGTGGGATCTTCCCAGACCGGGGCACGAACCCGCGTCCCCTGCATCGGCAGGCGGACTCTCAACCACTGCGCCACCAGGGAAGCCCTAATTGTTTATCTTTATAGTCAGAAGACACAGGACATGTTTTTCCTCGTGTGTCTACACCTCCGTGCAGGTTTGCTTTGCTCATTTATCCTTCTGACGTTCAACGATGAAACAGTGCAGAAATTACATGGTAAAATTTTAGCCCCTGTTGGCCCATGGCTTCATCCAAAGAGCACGGCGCCCGAAAAGTACAGACTGAAAACACAGTTCTGTGGGAACATTTATCCAAGCGCACCCTCGGAAAATAAATTTTTATTGAGCTACTCATTGTAACGGGTTTCTTTTACTAAATTTTGGACTCACTCTCACCTATGGAGTTGGTTTTTGAAGACGAGGTCATTTATGAGAAGGGGGTGATTTAGTGTCTTCAATTTAAAGCTCTTATAGGTGTAAGCTGCCTTCATGTCACCTTCAAACACACACAGCCCTCGTCTTTGGATTCGTGAGTGGAAACTGGCCAAATGTGAGAGGTGACTGCATCTCCTTGGACATTTTTTGCTGCGGTAAAAAAGATGTATGATTTTTTTGCAAATGGCAGCTCTCCACACCCCCAGATGTGCCTGCAGAAGAGATAGAGGTAGGAAGGGGCTATAGGAAGAAAAGCCTTCCTGGCCCAGCCCAGGAAAAACAGTGTTGATGGCAAAGAACCTGCCCGGTAACCCAAGAACACATGAGCTGCAGAGGCCGGGGAGGGGGCTGAGAGCTCAGGGGGCGCCCAACGCTTGACACCAACACACCTGTGGGGCATACTCTGCCCCATGCCGGCTGCCCAAGGAGCTGGACCTTTCTTGGCAGGAAAAGGGAGGATGCAGGAGAGGCGATCTCGGAGATCTATCGGGTGCATCCCTGCCGCCACTGAAGGCTCTGGAACCTACTTCTTAAACACACAGACCTCCACGGAGAAGGCCGTGGTTGGGCCCTAAGATCGGATAACAGGTTTGAGCAATGCTGTGTTTTCAGCTGACTCACAGCCAACAGAGTATGGGCGGCGCCATTAGATTTTCACAGCAAAGTTTGGAATCAGAAAGCAGAAGCAGAGAGGAGAGGAGGAAACGCACGAGGGACCAGACAGACACCAAGGCCCTCCGCCCAGGCACTGCTTCTGGGAAGACCCCTATTTACACAGCAACACACTCATGGCGACCCACTCAGCACGTGGCTTTCAAGATCAGTGCTAAGGGGAAGGCACAGCAGAGCACTCCTCAGGGGACCCTCACCATCACGTCCAAAGAGAAACGAATCTCACCCAACGGTTATGCTGCACAAGCCAACCAGGTCTATGACACCAGATGGACTGAACATTGACAAGAAGAAGCAAAACTAAGCAGAAACGAGGGAGGTTCAAACACTTCCATCGTACCCGTTTTGTTTCTTACTTTTCCTAAAACCAAAGGGAAAAGAAAACATTTGCATAACTTCATTGAGCCAATACAGAAAGCTACGAGTTTGCTTTGGGAGATGCCGTTTGGTCCACGGATTTAACCTGGAATATTAATAGATAGCCATCCCCCTACAGAGTATGAGATTTTTTAATGCAATAGAGAAAATTCCTTGAATAACAGTCATGGCCAATGGCTAGCCTTGCACTAAAGTCCAAAGCCACATCTCCTTCCCTGTCGTCCTGGATTCATGACCCAAGGCTACCAGACACAAAGTGTTGAAGATATTGGATATAGACCGTCGTATGATACTTTCTTCACATATAACCATAAAATGCACATAAGATGGTAAAAAATGCACATATCATACTTTCAAAATTTGTCCCCAAGAGAATAGATGCTTGAAAAAAAACCGGAAACATACAACACCATAGGCTCTGGAAAGTAGGAACATTTACTTCACTGCACAATTTCCCTGATCCAGGCGCACCGTCCTTTTTATACACACACAGACACACGCACAGGCACACACACGCAATTTGTGGTTGTATCTGAACAAGTTCAGCTCAAACTTGTAAAGTCGATGAGAAAAAAAACCCCAGGATATCCCAGTAGGAACACAAGCCTAAAAAGATAAAATCTACAACCAAACAATTTTTCAAAACGTCCTACTGTGCAGTCGATTTCCAGTTGCTTAAATAATTCTAGGTCCACAACTGTCAGCGGCTCTGCCATCTCTTCATACACATCCGGGTGCAGATAAATGTGGAAAAGTCCTTATCCCAGTAAGAAGATGCTTCTTCAGGTCCGCCTGGGGGCAGCCATCTGTCCCAGGCAGGCTCAAATCACCCTGTTTCTGGCATGAAATCAGACAAAGGATTTTGTTAGTTTTTAAACACCTGGGTAGAGTTTGTCATCCTAAGAACAACAGCAACAATAATAGCACGAAAGAAACCCAACTTTCCTTTGGAATTCTTACTGCAAAGACGCACAAGCCTGAATTCTAAGGAGAGAAGATGCCTAATAAGAGACATGGAACAATATTTGAAAGGTGGGTTTTTAATGTTCTACAGTGTTGACATGCACAGAACTAGCCTCTCCTCACCCACGATGAGAAGGGAGATTCATCACTCAAGCAAAAACAGATCCTAGGGCTTCCCTGGTGGCACAGCGGTTGAGAGTCCGCCTGCCGATGCAGGGGACATGGGTTCGTGCCCCGGTCCGGGAAGATCCCACATGCCGCGGAGCGGCTGGGCCCGTGAGCCATGGCCGCTGAGCCTGCGCGTCCGGAGCCTGTGCTCCGCAGCGGGAGAGGCCACAACAGTGAGAGGCCCGCGTACCGCAAAAAAAACAAAACAAAACAAAAACAGATCCTAGTTTCAATGTGCTTTGCTGTAGGATTATACAACCAGAAAAAAACATTTTATGATGAAGAGAACTACAAGGCACAGAGAGCCGAGAGGTCCGCTGCCAGCTGTCTTAACATCCATCTCCACCTGCTGAGAAGCAGGAGTCCACACACAGAGGCACGAGTAAGTCCCACAGCTGCAGAACAGAGCTCCGAATCCTGTAACGAAGCTGAACTCGGGTCTCACCTGTGGGATGAGATTTCGCTTCATGAAAGAATATCTTTTCGCATAGCATCATCACACCTGATCGCTCAGCGGACAATACCAGCCAGTAAGATGACTGAGAGAGATTCAAATATGAAAGTGTCTGGCTTTTAGAAGAGCACAATGCAAGCTGGTTGCATGAACAGGAAGCAATGAGATCATGAAATGGTCTCCTGACTTCCAAAGGGTCACCAAGAATGTCATCAAATACGGCCCCTGCCATTGGCCAAAGTACATTAAAAATAACTCCACTATAAATCTGGAAAAAAAAAATGATACAAATGAACTTCTTTACAAAACGGAAACAGACTCACAGACACAGAAAACAAACTTATGGTTACCGATGGGGAAAAACGGGGAGGGAATATATTAGGAGTTCGGGGTGAACAGATTCACATTACTAGGTATAACATAGACAAGCAACAAGGACCTACTGTACAGCACAGGGAACTATACTCAGTAGATTGCAAAAACCTACAATGGAAAACAATCTGAAAAAAAATCTATACATATATACAATGGAATCACTTTGCTACCCCTGAAACTAACACAATATTGCAAATCAACTATACTTCAATAAAAAATAAAAAAGAAAATAAAAACCAACCCCTAGATACCAGAGAGAAAAATAAAAGGCAATTAAACTAACTCAATAACTAACTAAATAAACTAGACCTTCAAAGTCAGACAGTCATATAGACCTTCAAAGGTTCGTGGAAATAAGGGGCTCAAAGTCATTTCTTTTCAATCTCAAACTGACTTTAGCAAATTTCCCACAAGGTGTTCTCAGGTGATTCCTTTCTAACAAAAAGAGACCCAAGAGCCCTTCTGAAAATCCTTGGGAAGTACTGTGGTCTGGACCTCGGGGATTCCAGGAAGCGGCCACAAGAGCCATGCTTCTCCAATGTGCAGGCGCACCGGTCTCCTGGGAGCCGTATGTGTTGGTACAGACCCTGCCCCGGCAGGTCGGTCCGGGGAGTGAGATCCTGGTGGTGAGGCTGCTGCTCTGGCCGTGCGGCCCACACACACCGGCTGTTTCTTCTGCTGCCCTGGAAGGGACTAGGGCTGGTTCTGCTCCATCGCTCGTGCCCGAAGCGGGGAGAGAAGCCCCACTCGGTCTATGCAAGACCTCCTGCACATGAGGTTCTGTCAACCTCGTTGATTTTTTTTTTTTTTTTTTTTGCGGTACGCGGGCCTCTCACTGCTGTGGCCTCTCCCGTTGCGGGGCACAGGCTCCGGATGCGCAGGCTCAGCGGCCATGGCTCACGGGCCCAGCCGCTCCGCGGCATGTGGGATCTTCCCGGACCGGGGCACGAACCCGTGTCCCCTGCATCGGCAGGCGGACTCTCAACCGCTGCGCCACCAGGGAAGCCCCCTCGCTGATTTTTAACTACTAAAAATAAAGATACACCTTGTCGTTTACCCATTTTAAATACAGCAGTGTGGACGTATCAATCCCGAACTCCCAATGTATCCCTCCCCACTCCCCCCCGACCCTCCCCGCCTCGTAACCATAAGTTCGTTCTCTGAGTCTATGAGTCTGTTTCTGTTTTGTAAATAAGTTCAACCAACGAGGACCTTCTGTAGAGCACAGGGAACTGGGCACAGTGTTATGTAACAACCTAAATGGGAAAAGAATTTGAAAAAGAATAGCTACATATATATGTTAAAAAAAAAGAAAGAAAGAAAGAAACAGAATTCAACTGATAAAATTAAGGCATGAAATGAGATTCCTTGGTATTTAAAAAAAAAAAAAAGATATACCTTCCAGGTGGGGAGCCCATGCTCAGAAATTCTTGAAGACTTCCAGATCTTTCTGTGACACCGGAGGGGCCATGTTCCAGTCGTTCTCGGGATAAGCTTCGAAGTTGGAGGTGTCGCCCTCGCTGCACACTTTGGGCACGATGGGAGGCTGGGGGATCAACAAGACCCAACACCGTGTTACAGAGGAACAGCGCGCGCCAGGATGTTATTACGCTCAGGGCACATTACTGCACTTTGCACAGACTGTGTTTTTTACAAATGGAAGCTTTGCAGCAACCCTACCCTGAGCAAGTCTACTGGGATCCTTTTTCCAACCACACTGGCCCCCTTCGGGTCTGTGTCACATTTTGACAATTCTCACAGTTCAAACTTTTCCACTATGATTATATCTGTTATGTTGATCTGTGACCAGGGATCTTTGATGTTACTACTGAAATTGTGTTTGTTTTGTTTTCTTTTGTACTTTGGAATTAAGGTACGGACACTTATTTTTAGACATAGTGTGACTGTATGCTTAATAGATTACAGGATAGTATATATTGTACATAACTTAATTTTTCTTTTTTTTTTTTTTAATTTTTGGCCACGCCTTGGGTTGCGGGAATCTTAGCTCCCGGACCAGGGGTCGAACCCTCACCCTTGGTAGTGAAAGCACACAGTCCTAACCACTGGACCACCAGGGAATTCCCTATACATAACTTTTATATGTGCTGCGAAACCAAAAAATTAGTGTGACTCACTTTATTGTGGTACTCTGGAACCAAGCTTACAGTATCTCCGAGGTCTACCCATACATCCCTCTATGTCTACAGCTTTCTGTGAAAATGTAAAAAGAACTGGAAAACAACAGAGTTGCTTTTCTTTGTTTATGAACAGGAAAAGCTTGGAATTAAAGATATTGCAAGTGAGGTGTCAACTATCAGATTGATGAATGCTTACACAGTTTGAAGAATTTAGGGAAGAAGGAAGGTACCCAGCACTTGCTTCTTAAATTCTAGAATTGAGGACCACCTGGACTGCTTGTTAAATTGAGATTCCCAGGCCGGGGACTTTCTGATGTAGCTGGTCCTGTAGCCATACTTTGGAAAATTCCAGAAAGATGGAAAGAGCTCCAGACTTGGGTTTTATTATCTCAAGAGGCCATACCACAATCCTGCATTGATAAAAATGAAGGCACTGGGATTGAGAAGAGGGTCAGCGAACTTTTCCCATAAAGGGCCAGTTAGTAAAACATTTTGTTTTTCAGGCCATACAACTTCTGTTGCGACTACTCAGTGCTGCCATTGCAGTGGGAAAGCAGCCATCGACAATCTTTAAACAAATGGATGTGGCTATGTGCCAATAAAACTTTATTTATAAAAACAAGCAAGGGGCCAGATTTGGCCCACAGGTTGTACTTTGCTGATTCCTGCATACATCCAACTCCAAGATTCTGTCACACACACAGACACCAACTAGTTTTCTCTAATCCTATGAAACTGTTATGCTTTGTCCAGAGCCTTTAACACACGTGGTGAGCACCACCCCTCTCTCCCTTCCTCTGCAGGATGGATCCTAACCTGGATGTTTCACAAGACACTTGAGGCTCATGATGCTAGAATCCTCAAGTCAAGTCCAGGATGAGGACCTAGATTTGTCCCTGTCCCAAAGCTCCGTGCTTCCTAACAGACCACAGCAAAGCAGATGCAGCTGGAGAATCCTGACAGAGCATGTGCTCATACGTGGATCCCAGGGGGAACATTTTAACCGCTATGTGGACACAGAAATGAGTCAAGTAAATTAAAAATTATTCATGTAAAAAAAAAAAAAGAAAAGAAAACCCTCTTGTCACTTGTATATTTCGGTGAGTGTATCAAAGTGCAAAGAGCATGGAGTGGTCAGCATCTCAGAAACATCAAGGAACTTCAGGTGAAGGTGCCACGTTCCTCATCTGACTCAGAAGTTCCGTGCCAGAAAGTCTAATTAGTGAGGTTCACGCTGTATACGCACAGCAGACAACTCCCATCCCCAAATGGGCCAAGCCACACGTGAATAGATCTTGGGTTGGCTCCATGAAAGAGGTTGAGGATTTACAAAGATTTTAAAAGTCACAGAGTAAGTTTAATGGTGACTTTTCCTTCATTCTTTCTCACTGCATTCAATAAATGAGCTATTTCTATAAACCAGGCACCACGTGGACAGAAGGTGCATGATTCTGGCTTTCAGAAACCTTCTAGCCCAGTCAATGGCTCCAGGGGAGTATCTCTATCCGGGTGGCATATTTGGAATCACTTGATGAGCTTTGAAAAAGCTATAAAAATAAAGTTACACAGAGATACCTCTTTTTAACCATCAGTTAGGCAAAACTGCAAAAGTTGTATAACTCACCACTCTTGAGCTGGGGGAAAAGAGGCATTTTTCAGAACGAGTCCCCTGGGAGCACAAAAGGATGCCATTTCTACAGGGACGTATGCTGCAAAAGTACCTAGATTTCAAACGCATTTACCCTCTGACCCAAGGATCTCACTTCTGGAAAGTCATCTTCAACACAAAAGAAATGTACGCAATTATTCCTTTTAGGAGACTGGAATCGGCATTAAGGGTCTGTCAGTTGAGGTCTGGTTAAGTAAACGATGGTAGAGACATGTAAAGGAGTTCCATGCGGTTTAAAAAGAATGAGAAAGCTATTCAGGCATATGGGAAGATCTCGAGGTTGTATCGTTAAATGAAAAAAGCAAAATTAGAATAGTGCATGTATAACTGTAGGTTTTCTGTTTTTAAAAAAGGAAGAAGGACTTCCCCGGTGGTCCAGTGGCTAAGCATCTGCCTTCCAATGCAGGGGACATGGGTTCGAGCCCTGGTCAGGGAACTAAGATCCCACGTGCCACGGGGCAACTAAGCCCGTGTGCTCTAGAGCCTGCGTGCCACAACTAGAGAGCCCGTGTGCCACAACTACTGAGCCCAAGTGCTCTGGAGCCCTCGCACCACAACTAGAGAGCCTGCGTGCCACAACTAAAGACCCGACACAGCCAAATAAATAAATAAAAACAAATACATTTTTTAAAAAAGGGAGAAAATAAGAATATGTGTATCCACCTGGGTTTACATTAACCTAAAGAAACTTTTAAAGGATACACAGAAGAATCTAATAAAAGTGGTTACCTATAGCCAGCTGGGAGGGGACAGCCTGGCCATGTATACCTATTAATATTGATTTGGTTTTTGAACAATGCGAATATGTTACTTAGGCAATTTTGTAAGTCAGTGTAATAGAATAAAATACATAAAAGTTAAAACCTTGAACAAAATGAATATCGGTTCCACCCCTAGAGTCTGGGCTGGGGGCGAGGCATTAGCATTTTTTAAGTCTCTCCACTGGCGCCCAAGTGCAACGTTGAAAACATTGCTGTTGAGGATACCCGTCAATCACATATTAAATTCAAAGATGGGCCTCAGAATACTTTCCATCTAAGCTACCACCATCACTGTGCCATATCCGTCCATAAGTATGAGACATGCGTCCTACCTGTGTTATTCCCCCTTAGAAAGGGAACAGATGAGATTCATCATCGTCTCAGAGCCAGGGACGGATGGAGCCAGTTCTCCAAAAACCCAACTGCAAAAGTGGGGTCTGAAGCCCCCATTAGGTGACTCTTTAGCTGAGCTCCCCCCTCAATAGGGAACTTGGCTTGTTAATGATTTGGGATGGTTGCCTGTACCGAATCAATTCATTATGTGTCCATCCTAAGTGAATGAGAGCTCAGGAGAGCTCCAGGCTGCCCAGGGACGAACTGCCCATTTAAATATGTTGTACCTTCAGTTTCCTTTCTGGGACAGTCTCCCAGTCCATGGTCCGGAACCACCGATGCCGTTTCACATCCTCTGCTCCATTCTGCAAAAGAAACATGCATCATCAGTGAACAGAAGGTAGACAGGATAGGAAAGAAAATATTCCAAGAGAACCTCTACGTGATGCCCTACGGAGAAAAACAAGAGTTTGCTACGTTTGCAGTCACTGTGCCCAGAGTGTGAGCTATTAGGGAAAACTACAGATGAAGGCATTTGAGTTTCATTTGCTTTCCTTTGTCGTAGAAAGAAATCCGGGCACGAGGTTCACGTGTATGCCGCTCTGGACCAAAGACCGAAGTATAATTATGATTCAGCCTCTTGACACAAAATTAGACTGACGCGCGGTCAGGTCTGAGTTTGACACCTGTTTTCATCTTGACAATTTCCTCAGGTGAAATGACGCTCATTTTAGGAATGTATAAACTGAGATTCATTAAATGATGTCATTTGCTCTGTACTGCCCAGCGAGTAAGTCTATAACTCAAACTGAGCATGTCAAACTTCAGAGACTTTAACAACTACCCAACGTTGCCTCTCAATTAACAATGTGTACAGCACAGGGAATGCTACCCTATGCTCCGTCATAACCTACATGGGAATAGAACCTAAAAAAGAGTGGATACATGCATATGCGCTCACTTTGCCGTACAACTGAAACTAACACAACACTGTAAATCAACTCTACCCCCCCAAAAATTTTAAAAAAACAAAACACAAAAACCAATGTGTACTAAGGTCTGTCTAGTTCATCCTCAGCTGTGGTGTCAATAGCTGGACGGGAGGCACCACCAGTACCAGGACCTCTGAAAATCCCTTCCAAGTTCTCAGCCTTCAGCTGCACCCTTCTTCTCCTTTTTTACGACACTTGTAGCAACTTTTTAATCAATTAAATGCATGAAGTTATAAGACAGAAACATGTGATGTCTGTGACACAGGAGCCAGTGCATCTGAAGTTAACTTTTTAAAACGTGTATCAGTTCATATTTTTTAAAGTTTTAAATGATTTATCCTCAAAAAAGAAAATTCTCTGTAACCATATCTCCAAAAGGTAGGAGATGGGGTGTCAATGTTTTCTAGTTTTTTTCTAGTCCTATTATTTTGAAAACTCTTTTTCTTTTCCTATTTCTTTCCATCCATATGTAAGTCAAATAATGACATCTTATGAGTGTTACCTTGAGGGATGCTGAGAGAAGGTAAATGGGACTGAAGGTTTACTCCCTAAAAGTTCAAACTCAGTATGGATACTAAGGTTTTATGGTATCTAGATAGATGACAGAGAGATAGATGTAGATGACGGTAGAGGACAGATGATGAGCTATTTAGATAGATACATTTATAGATGATAGATGAAAGTTAGGTAGATAGGTGTTCAATAGACAACAGACATATGATAGATGATGGAAGATAACAGATGATAGGTGATAGATACATAGGCAGATAGATGATAGATAAATTGATAGATAATGGAGAGATAGATGGATGAGATATCTAGATAGATGATTGATAGATGACGGATATATAGGTAGATAGATGATGGAATATGACAGACATATAGACAGACATAGATGATAGATAAATACAACAAATAGACAAAGAAGTGAAGGAGAAAGTAAGTGCTAGAAACTTCCCAAGTGTGGAGGACAGAGCAGTGTCCACAGAGGATGAAGGAGTTAAACACAATGGTCTGTTTGGGAAATAAAAAGAGAAACACTGCAAATGAAGGAGCGCCAGGAGGAGAAACACAGCCCGTTACTGGATGAACAACCATCCCGTTTCACAGATCTGTTCCTTTCACCAGTGATATCCAACCACTCAGCGTTTATTCCCCTCCCTTAAGGACCTCAACACGAGCCAATCTCCATGAGGAGCCTTAACTAGCCAACCGATTTAACTCGTTATGTATTGAGCTGTGCTCCCCACGAAAGGACATGTTGAGGCCCTAATTCTCAGCACCTGTGAATGTAACTTTATTTGGAAACAAGGTTTCTGTAGATGTAAACAAGTCAAGATGAAGCCATTGGGGTGGACCCTAAATGCAATGACAGTGTCCTTACAAGACACAGAAGAGGAGAGACACAGACACAGAGGAGAAGCCCCGGGAAGACAGAGGCAGAGACAGGAGGGAGGCGGCCACAAGCCCAGGGACGCCTGGAGCCCCCAGAAGCTGGAAGAGGCAGGAAGGACCCTCCGCTGGAGCCCCTGGAGGGAGCACGGCTCTGGGACATCTGGACCTCAGACGTCTGGTCTCCAGGATGGGGGAGGATGGATTCCTGTGGCTTTAAGCTCACCGTTTGTGGTCCTTTGTTACAGCCGCCCCAGGAAATGAACACACCCACATAAACAGAGGGCCCCACGAGACCTGCGGGGTTCAAGTCTCACACACAGGTCTCCTTTGTCCCTCAAGACTGCAACTGACAGGGTCAATGCACTGGTCCGCGTCTAAGTTTATCCACAGACGTCCAGAGCTAGAAACAGCTAAGAAGATGTCCCTGGTTTGTCTCAAATTCAGCAGTGCCAAAACAGAACCAAGACAGGCATACACAATATCACAGTTTATACAAGTCAGTTCCTTCCACGTGTCTCCCTCCAGATGAAAAGTTTGACAAAAGCACACATGGTGTACAGCTTCTAAAATGACGATGAATTCACACACCAACCTGCACATGCATGTTTATAGCAGCACTATTCATAACAGCCAAAAAGTGGCAACAGCCCAAGTGTCCACGGACGGATGGACGGATACACAGCACGGGGTCCATCCACACAGTAGAAGAGGACTCAGCCAGGACAAGGAGAAAAGCTCTGACCCAGGCTACCACGTGGATGGACCCTGAACACACGATGCTCAGTGAGAGAAGCAGACACAAAAGGTCATGTTGTGTATGATTCCATTTTCATGAGAGCTCAGAATAAGACAATCTATAGAGACAGAAAGTAGCCCAGTGGTTGCCTACCACCAGGAGGGATAGAAGGATAGAGAGGTGACAGACACAGGATACAGGATATGGGTTTCTTTTGGAAAGGATGAGCAGGTTCTTTAAAACTGTGGTGATGGTCGCCCAATTTTGCAAATACATTACAAGCCATCGGACCGTCCACTTTAAAACGGGGAAACTGGATGGTATGTGAATTATACCTCAACAACGTTGTTTAAAAATACAAAAGTAAATAACGTCATGATTCGTAACCTACAGATCACTGCTGAGTCACTAGCTCCTTTGGAGAGACAAGGAGATGGGGTGTAGACCCAGTTTGATTCTGCAGGCCCCAGAAACCCAGATTTGGAATCTGACCAATGACTGAATACGAATGTTCTGCCTTTGCTGAAGGGTGTGAAGTCAAATGACAGGCACTTATAACGAATACCACTTCACACGTACGGACGGAAACACTCACCTTCATGTTTCCCAATCTCCTGGTTCTGTCGACAACAAGCAATTTCTTAATGAGGTCTCTGTTTGGGAGACGGAGACAAAAACACAGACGTGTTGATACGGACCCAGGCAAACACAGCAGGTCAACAGTACTAAAATCCACACCGTACAATGTGGACAACGGGCGCAGCGGTTCACACTGGCTGAACGCTTTCTAACGCTTCTTTCTAACCATGATCTGTTCCTCAATACTTTCTGCGGCGCAGAGCTGCGAAAGGGACCTAGCTAAGGGGAAGAGGTTGATTAGATCATCGTAGAGAAGAACAGCCCCGGAGCCAGAGAAAATGTGCCTGCCCTGGGGATGGGGAGGCTTCATTTCAGACATACGAGTCCGGCCATCCCCGCCGACTACACGACATGCGCTTTCACCAAAATCGATGCTCTCGCTTTGCCCTGTGAGTCTGTTTATCTGTGAGATTCTTGTCTGGCCATCCTTGCCTTCCCGTAAGCACGTAAACTTATTGGATCCCTTTCGTGTGTGCCGGTTCACTGAGATCCTCCCTCTAGATAGCAGACGGGGGACTTCCCTGGTGGTCCAGTGGTAAAGAATCCCCCTTCCAGTGCAGGGGACACGGGTTTGATCCCTGGTCAGGGAACTAAGATCCCACAGGCCGCGGAGCAACTAAGCCTGCATGCCGCAACTACTGAGCTCACACGCCTCAACTAGAGAGCCTACGCCCTTTGGAACCTGCGCGCTACAACGACAGAGCCCACGCGCCCTGGAGCCTGCACGCCACAACTAGAGAAGAGGAAATCCGCACGCCACAACTAGAGAGAAGCCTGCACGCTGCAACGAAGAGCCCGCGCACTTCAACAAAAGATCCCGCGTGACGCAACTAAGACCCGACACAGCCAAAAATAAATTAAATAATAAATAATCTTGTTTAAAAATAAATAAATAAATTGCAGGCAGTACCAGAATACAGCAGGATGGTCAATTATGATGGGAAACTGGAGATGGTTTTCAAGACTTCCAGAAGATGGGCTAGCTCTCAGAGTAACAGTTAAGGAAATAAAAAGTATAATGTGTGTGTTTAAGTATCTAATACGCTGACCATGTTGTGTATACGTTAATATCCAAGGACTTCAAGCATATGAGGATGTTTTCCAGGACAATCAAACACCCCCGACTCAGCTTTAAGCATCTCAGCTTTCCTGAATCCAACGATGCCCCGGGGTAAGCAGCACAAACGCAGGCTCCAGCTACGCCCTGGGCGCTGTGGGACCCGCTAAGGAGGCTCAGCTGCGTCAGGTGATAAATGAGGGACCGGGGACCCAGGGCTCCTCACATCTGCACTGTGAAATCCCCCAGGTTCCTACTGATCCAACTCTGTTAAGGTATAACTGTAACACAGTTTCCCCACACTGTGTACCTTAAGTAGCACGGGAGTCCTTCTAGACGTTCTCCCAAATCCATCTCAAAGAGAAAACCCAAGAACACTGGCTCACCTAAGGCTAGCATGTAGCCTTAAGGCTAGGATGTTGATGTGTCCATCGAAAACAGAGGAAATGTACTCTTGTGCAAGGCACAGGGATACAGAGCACTGAGAAATGAAGGTACCTTTCCCATACTTAGTGAGTCTCCCCTTCATTATTTTGACATACCAAAGGAACACACTAAAAAACACAAGGTCACCAAACACCACACTCCCAAAACATCCCCAAACCCATGTGTTTTTTTCTTCTTCTTCCCTATTATTTACAGCACCCTTAGCCCTATGAGTGCATATCCTTAAAGCTGCCATTCCCAGGATTACAAGAAAATCAAAGATTTATTTAATATATAAAATCAGATCTTTGCGAAACAGCTCGATCCTGCAGGCAAAAGGTGCAAAGGAAAATGGGCCACCCGATATGGCAGCGCCACACAGGAACTCTGCAGGCATCCAAGACGCGGCAGGTGGGCACCTCCATCCTGGAATGCCTGTGAGTCCACTGGCAGGCCCTTCATTCACCGAGGCTGAAACTCTGAATCCTGCTGACTCCCCGGGTGCCAGCTGGCTTCTCCTCGACACTTTCAGACACAGAGAAACACTTGTAAATAAATATGAGTTCTACCCAGTCGGCACCAAGCCCCCAAGCTTCTACTTCCTTTTCCATGAAACATATTCCTGCAAGGAAACCCGAAACTTCATCCAAAGAGACATGTGCCCAGGCCAACACGCTGACACGGTCCAGCGCTGAGGTTGCAGGAACCCACCAAGGACCTGAACAACTTCAGTCAAAATTCTACCCTCAGGGCCACCTGGTGACAGTCTCTTGGGTAGGAAATCACTCCCTCGGGCTCTGCTTCTCAGCCAGCTCATGAAGATCTAGGCTCAAACGTGAAGAAGTAAAGCTTTACTCAACTATGGTCTGCCATCACCAAGGGCAGCAAAGGGTCCCAGGTTCCTGCCCTTGGTGAGCCCCTCACTGGGGACGTGAGAGGAAGCGCCTGGAGCTGCGCACGTGAGCCCTCGCCCTCGCCCTCACCCTCACCCTAACCAAGGATTCCAGAACAGCCTCTGCTGCTTCTCTCTTGAAAGTAAACTAGGAGAAAAAGACGGGGAGTTGGCAGCAGACCGGACGGAGATTACGTTTAGGTCTGTTCTCTTTCTATAACATCTTCTTGTTCACGAAATGTTGGAAACGTACTCTATATACGAACGTGAGTGTAAAAGAGAATGAAACTGTGCCGTTTGCAGTAACGTGGATGGACCTGGAGGGGATCATACTAAGTGACGTCAGTCAGAAGAGAAAGACAAATATCATATGATGTCACTTGTATGTGGCATCTAAAAAATGATACAGGGACTTCCCTTCCAGTGGTCAGGGCTCCGCACTTCCAATGCAGGGGGCATGGGTTCAATCCCTGGTCGGGGAACTAAGATCCTACATGCTGCGCTCATGGCCAGAAAAAAAAAAAAAAGATACAAGTGAACTTATCTGTGAAACAGAAACAGACTCACAGACACAGAAAACAGACTTATTGGGAAAGGGGGTGGGGGGAGATAAATTAGGAGTTTGGGATTAGCAGATACACACTCCTGTATATAAAATAAACAACAAGGACCTACTATATAGCATAGGGAATTATATTCAATATCTTGTAATAACCTATAATGGGAAAGAATCTGAAAAAGAATTTATATGTATATATAATATACATATATATAATATATATATACATATATATGTACATATATGTGTATATGTACATATATTATATATATACATATATATGTACATATATGTGTATATGTATAACCTAATCACTGCTGTACACCTGAAACTAACACAATACTGTGAAGCAACTACGCTTCAATAAAACAGAATGGATAAAAAAATGGGGGTAAAACAGAAATAAAATTTACTATTTTAACCATTACAAATACATACATTAACATAAGCAAATAAATGACCTAAGATTTATGGATCTTCCCTTCTCCTGGGGAAACACCTCCTGGAAGAATTTAAGTCCTTCCTTGAAAGAGGAAGGGGATCCAGTCTGATGATCTGTGTTGCCTGAGACCGTCACAAGTTTACCAAAGAAAGCAGCAGGCTATGAGGACACAGGAGGTAGTTCATCTTTATCTTGCTTGGAGCACGTGCACCCACGGCAGCAGTGACGTCACACCCATCACGGGCGGGTCCCGCCAACATGCAGCGGGTGTTTACAAGCCGCAGGTGTACCAGGAGAATTCCAGGGAGTCTACAGGGGCCGTCAAGTAGCAGCGCCCATGGGTGTGAGTAGGCGCTACTCTGATCATATCATCGGTCAATCGTTGATATATTTATAACTCAACTTTACTTTTTTCTCTTTATTTTGTCTTCTCTTAATACCCTCCCCCGATCCTTCCTCATCCCTCCCCACCCCTCCCCTATAACTCAATTTGTAAAGTGTTTTGCCATCCATTCGAAACATTGTTTCGAATGGATGGCAAATCTCAATGATCAAAAATAACTGGCAAATCTAAATGATCAAAAATAATTCTCGTGCTGATTCCAAATCAACTCCTCGCATCAACACTGATGGGATCTGGAGCCTGGGAGAGAAATCCTAGACCATATTTCTTCATTTCTTTCTAGAGCAATAGACTTTTGAGTGCTGTATGCATTCCCCTTGTCACCTTACTGTCGGCCCATTCAGGACTCAGAAGTCTCCCTTTCGGATAATTTACGTCTAACTGGAGCCTCCTTTTCTTGCTAAAATCTTTTGAAACCTAGCTGGCGGGTCAAACACGACACAAGCTGCAGCCACACGAACCAAGAAGAACACCATCCTTGGTCCATACTGAACATCGCTGTTTAAGGTGAAACAAAACTAGATGCAGCCAGTGGCCCCAGGATCACAGCTGATCACTGTCATGAAAGAAGTTTTCCCTGAACTTAACAGGTTCCTTTAAAAATACGTAGCAAAACAAGAGAGAAAAGTGTAGTTCTCAACTAAACACAATTAAACCCCATTTGGGGATCAGAAGAGGTTGGAAGCACCTATCAACGTATCTGGGAAATACAGTAAAACGGCTAGAAATTAGGACTCACAACGGTGCCAATGGCTAAAAGCTGACACACAGAGCAAGGTCGTTGGAAAAATCGTTGGAAAACCTAAAGCGTTCTTATCTTTTAAAAAATTTAGCTTTTCCTCCCACTGACACAAAAATGCACACCCAAAGTTTAACAATGAAGCAATGCGACAGTTCTTGAAACAACGAGGGCGTAACTCAACATTCTAGCAGGAGAAAGGACTTTAAGAAAGAAAATAATTTAAGCAGGAGAGAAAAGATAAACTCTGCTAAAGCCATCAACGCTTGTGCCAACCGCAACACTAGCTGGGAGGAAGGACACCCTCCTTGTCAAATAACAAAACGGCTCTCGTATTAAATATGATAACAAACGCCTTTATTCGCTAATTGTAAGTGTCATTTATTTTAAATGATATAAAATAGGGCTGAGAATCGTTAAAAGGTGAAGTCTCATCCCAGCAGAGTCATGAAAACCTCTTCCCTTTTGGTGGAAAAAAGGACCGGTCAAGACGGCTTCAGCCCAGCACAGAGAATAACACAGGATGGTACCCCGCTCGGCAGATGCCATAACTGGGGTTTCTTAGATGCTTTAAAAACAAACACACCCGACGAGGAGGGAACGGTTTACTTACTTGACACTGAAGTCCAAATGCCTGGGGAAATCGATCTTGCCTGCAAGAATTTTTTGGTAAATGCCAAATGCATTGTCATCAAAAAACGGAGGAAACCTGTTAGAAACATAAACATCTATTTTTAGTGCCGAGCAAGTGTGGAAAACATCCCTGCTGGGTAAGGAGGACTCTTTCCGCCTGACCCGGGCAGAACAGAATTTATTTCACGGCCGCTCTTTCCTCGCATCCTGGAGTCCATGGATGGCTCGAGACCAGCTTCGAAGACATGGTTGCGAGAGGCCAAGCGTGAAGCACTGCAGCCCGAGGACAGAGGATGGGCCGGCAAAGAAAAGGCAATGACCGTGAGGCCATCTGACCAACTCTGAGGTCACTAGAGTGCCATTAAAAATGTCTCCCCAACTGGACCATGAGTGGACCTCTTTGTATCCCTCCTGCGTACGGGAGTGTGGAGCATACAGTAGGTGCTCAATAAGTGTACACAGGCCAAATGTAAGAGGAGAGGTTACACTGGATCCTATTTTTTTTGGCTCAAGTACTTCATAACTTTACAGAAGCCAATATGTAGATCTCCACGGTCGATGAATTCACCTCCATCCTACTTTGGGAGGTGAGTGACAGCAGGGCTGGTTTCCAGTTTGCGATTTTAGGCACAAAGATCTACACTAGGGGTTGGCCAATGATGGCCCACAGCCTCTTTTGGTCAATAAAGTTGTACTGGTACACGCATGCCATACACGTATGTATCCTCTGCAGCAGTGTTACCACAATTAAAGACTATAGTCTAGTTAGAGAAACTAACAGACCTATCCTTTCTAACATCTGGAAATAGAAAAACAACACAACGTGACATAAGCTAAAGAAGAAATATACTTCCAACTGTGCGGACCACGAAAAATCCAAGAAACTCTAGAAGTAAACCACTAAATGCATACCAGATAGCCACACGTCCCTGGGCATGAGGTATACTTCTGATACTTCCTCAGAGTGTTCAAGGCAAAGACCTACTCGAAAGCAAAACCTCTATTTAGTTTCTTTAGAAGGAGGTCTTCTAATTCAGTAGAATAAGCAGTGGAAATAAGAAGGGGAGGTTTCAAATGATGGTCTGATTGATGGCAAATCTCAATGATCACCAATAATTCTCGTGCTGATTCCAAATCAACTCCTCATGCCTTTTTAGAGAAACAGTGTATCACGGGTGGAATGGTGGCCTCCAGAGTTACACCCGTGTCCTCACCCCGACTACCTAAATGGGACCTTATACGGAAACAGAGTTTTTGCAGATGGGATGAAGTGAAGGGTCTGAGATGAGGTCCTCAGGGAGAAAATGTGTCATACATACCTACCCACGTGCGTGGAGAATGTGGCACGCAGTACTCTGGGGGAGCTGGCATTACACGACACTATCATGGGAAAGGCATGTTAGCAGTAGTTTAGCGAGCGGAAAAAACAATAATAAGGGAGAGCACTAACACATCTTGCCTGAAGGAAAAAGCACGGAGAGGGCGTATCGGAGAACTCGGCGTGTGCAAAGCGGCCAGAGAAAGTGCCCTCAAGGCTCTGCCTTTAATCCAACAGAATCCTTCCAATTCTTAATAAACGGGTGCTTGTCATACAGAAGTGGGCGTTATGTGCACCTTGCGTTGTCCATGGTGAGATGTAGTCAGAAGGACAAGCTGCCCATCCCCGTGAAGGCAGGCTCGAGACTTTCGTCTGAAAAATTCATGCCAATTTTGCCATTTTCTCCATCATCTATCTGGATTCTTTGTATAGATACCGTCGACCTACCTAAATCTCCCAGTAAAAAAAATGGATTGTCCAGAAACAGGCGCCATTGTTGTGACCTTGCGTTTCTCATCAGACCCCAGAGACCCGTTACAAAATGATGCTCCTGGGACGGCCCCAGTGGTCCAGTGCTTAAGAATCCATGCTTTGGACTTCCCTGGTGGCGCAGTGGTTAAGAATCCACCTGCCAATGCAGGGGACACGGGTTCGAGCCCTGGTCCGGGAAGATCCCTCATGCCGCGGAGCCACGAAGCCCGTGCGCCACAACTGCTGAGCCTGCGCTCTAGAGCCCGTGAGTCACAAGTACTGAGCCTGCAAACCTACAGGCCGTGCTCCCAACAAGAGAAGCCACCGCAACGAGAAGCCCGCGCACCACAACCAAGAGTAGCCCCCGCTAGCCGCAACTAGAGAAAGCCCGCGCACAGCAACGAAGACCCAACGCAGCCACAAATAAACAAACAAATACACAAATTTATCTCAAAAAAAAAAAAAAAAAAGACTCCGTGCTTTCACTGCAGGGGGCACGGGGGGTTTGATCCCCGGTCCGGGAAGTTCTGCATGCCACAGGATGTGGCCAGAAAACAAAAACAAAATGATGGTCCCACACTATGAGCCCATTGTAACAGGGAAAGTACCTTGGAAGGCAGGTACTTTGGAAATGGCTTCAAGGAAAAGAAGAGTTTCTGGAGAGAGAAGTGAGAGATGGCCTGCTATAGTATCGCCCTATTTTGACTTCTCCCTCCAAGGTCCTCGGCCTCATACGTTCCTATAAGACAAATACCTGAGATCCTCAGAAAAAGGGGCAAGAACAAAGTACTGGGCCAGGAAACACCCGGGCAGACTGGAGCGTGAGAGAGAGCCCCGGGGCACCCTATCTTTGGCATGGCAGCCGTGATTCTCAAAGTGGGGTCCCAGGGAACCCTCGGGTTCCTCGAGGCCTTTTCAGGAGATCTGTGACACCCTTTTTCTGACTATAAATCTGAATATGGCTGCATTTTCGTCACATACCTCAACCAAAACAACGAATCACACCAGACAGAGTGTGAGACAAGGGAAGGACGCAGTGGCCCGCAATGAAGCTGGACATAAAATAGTGAACATGTGTACAACGTCACTGTTTTCTCTAACTATTTTTAATACTAGGAAATAGTTATTGTTTTCATTAAAAATTTGATTTATGTTCATCATTAGTCTATCACCTTATGCTTTTACGTATAAACTTATATACTTATATATACAACCTCAGTTTAACTTCCAAATGTGGTAAACGTTGACAGATAGAACCTGCATCCGTGAGAGCTCTTCGGGGTCGATACTAACGTTTAGGGGCGTTTTCATAACTTTTAGGAAGGGAGTCACTTTTAGGACAGATGGTTACTGAAAACTTTTAGGGTCCTGCGGCTGAAATGTTTTGAGAACCACTGCACCGCAGCTAATGTTCTACATGGAGGCAACTCCAAATGCAGACTAGTTCCATCTTCCTGAAAAACAGGCATGCGACTGAAACTCTCCACATGGGTGGACATGAAAGGAACAGATGATGGAAGACATCAGGGCTGAGTTGGGCGCTCCTGGAAAAGCCCATGAATGGTCCACCTGTTTTCAATCCAACCGAAACATTTCTTACTCGATGAAAATAAAATCCCAGTTAGGACATGCTCTCATACCTAATCACGGGGCTGGTTGTACCCAGCAAATGTACTTCTTGTACTTCATGAAACATTTCACCCACCAATGAAAGCAATAAGCAAACAGACAAGGCAGAGTCTAGCCTGATCTTGCTAAAGGTGCCAAAACAGAAGATGGAAATCCAACAGGCACGCGGGAGACGGGAACTTGGAAGAAAAGGCCACCTCCGCCATCTGTATGAGAACTCCCTCCCACTGGCCACCAAAGGCGTCTGGGTTCAAGGGGGTGAGAAGAGCAGCTTGCACCATCCAGTGATCTCGTGGGCAACGAACACACGGAACCAGATGGTTTCAGATCCACTGAGCGCTCCAGAGAGAACAGAAAGGGGTGCTAGGGCGGAGCGTGGCTGGAAGCAGCGGAGGAGGGCTCTGAGGGCAGGTTACAGGTGAGCCTGAATCGTGAGGACTGGAAGCGAAGGGACCGGCCGGGGGGATGCCCTCAGGCGGCTGGCAGAGAGAGGGACAGCAGTGCCGCATCGGGGGCTGGAGGCGCAGCAGGAAGGCCCGCGATCCCAGGAGAGGGGCCAGGCCTCCGTCTAAGGTGGGCAGATCTTCTACAGACCGACTCAGAGCCTCCTATAACGAGGAGCTCCGGGTCTGTCCCCTCGAGGGCTGCTAGGGAGAAGGACGTGGCCTGGCGGGTGTCGGTGAGGGACCCCTTCGGTGGCTGCCAGGGGAACGTGCCACGGGCAGGGGCAGCTGGAGGAGACATGAGGACACTCGGGACGGGTCCAGGCGAGAGCAGAGGCTGGCCAGACTTCAGGGGCAGCCCCGGGGCAGCCAGGCGTGCGGTGTGGGCAAGGACGGGTGTCTCTGGAAATACCACCCAGACAAGCCTGACTCTAACTGAAATGTGGAAAACAAAAATATGCCGACTGTGAACTAACAGTTCCCTCTTATGAAACGCAAAGTTCAGCTTACGGGGTTCTGGGTTAGGAGAGGGTTTGAATTATTAACCTCCAATTATTCTAATAATAGGACCTAGTAATAGATTCTAATTACACTATTTTCTACTGAATTCCTAATATTCTCTGAGAATACTAGAACTACCGTATGGCTAACCTTCTACTGGAACAGAATATTTTCTATTTTCTAATATTCTAATATACTACATGCCAATAGTAATGAGAATATTATTTTAATATATTATATCCTAATAGTATCTTAGTTACTATTAAAATAGCATATTAAATTATTAGAATTCTAATAATTATGTTTATATAATAACCCTCATAATAATTCTAGTATTTCCTAATATTATATTCTAATTCTACCCTATCCTACTCTATTTTAATAATTTTCTATTATGGTCTATCCACACTGTGTTCTAACAGTGTATTATATTCCAACCTTGCCTCTCCTAATGATATTCCGCATTACTGTGTTCTGTACTATTAGAGTCCAACCGAACAATAAAGACAAAACAGAGGACACGTGGACCCCATTCTGCTCAACATGACTGGGCGCCGGGATTCAATTCTCCTCGGACAAGGCTGCCCTCTCGTGGTCAGCAATGCACAGGAGGGAAGGTATGTTGCTGGCTTGAGCGTCGAAGCTGATCAAGTACAGGTGCAGAAAGATGTACAGTTTCTATACCTTCTTGGTGGATCGACCGTACATGCCATTTATTTCAGCGTGCTGCTTTGATGAGGACTTCCTGGGCTAGGGTGCATATGAAGAAACTTGGGTCTATGTGATTTGCTAGAGGTGTCTGACTAAAGAGCAATGGAAAACTGAAAAGATTTGATAGATTGATAGATATTGATCTATGATTGATAGATGTTGATCTATGATTGACAGATATTGATCTATGATTGATAGATGTTGATCTATGATTGACAGATATTGATCTATGATTGACAGATATTGATCTATGATTGATAGAAAGGCAGATAGCTAAAAATTAATAGATATACAGTTAGAGATAGATATAAATAGACGATAGGTAGATAAAAATAAATAGAGAGTTAGAGATCGATACAGGTAGATGATAGAATAGGTAGATGACAGATGATAGATACATAGAATAGATGACATACAGATGATAGATAGCAGATATACAGTTAGAGATAAATAGGTACAGATAGTAAGACAGACAAATAGGTAGACAGATGATGGATAAAAATGATAAACTAGATGATAGGTAAATATGATGATAAACAGGTGACAAGAGTGGGCAGATAGGTACATTATGTAAATAGATACCAGAGCTGACAACAGATACAACAGAGAAGATATACAAAGACGACAGATAGATACAGATGACAGATACACAGACGGTAACTAGATATAAACGACAGACAGATCATAGGTAGACGATGAAGAGATGGACGACTGATAGATGAATACGGACAGGTTTGCAGAGATTGCCCCCTGGTTGCTCACACACTCAATGCAGGAGAAGGCCTCTTTCCATCTTTCTTTCCAACTGAAAGCTGTGGACCAGCCCTGCAGGGAATCACACAGGCATGGAACAGGCTCCGGGTTTTATTAAAACCAGAGCAAACTCAGTGTCTGCAAAACTTACCAGCAAAAAGCACAGCCGCCAATGAAGGCAGGACACAGGGAAGGGGCGGGAGTGTGGACGGAAGGCTGCACGTCAGACAGAAGAGCCTCGCGTTCACAGGACGGGGAAGAATCCCCAGGTCCACAGTTTCTACGAGGGGGATGCCTGCTTTCTGTGTCCACCCTGCACGTCTCACGCAGAAGCCACACACTTCACTATTTAATCATGCCGACCCCTTGAGAAACAGTCCGGCTCTCGGCTATCTGGACGAGGGGCAGCGTGACTCCTAACCTCCCCCGAGGCACGTTTGGGATTCCAGGGAAGAACACCCTCTTTCCCTTCCGGCACACTCTCCGTTCATAACGTCCTCAGTTGCGTGATCCGACACGTACGTTACCCAGCTCCGGGAATCACTCCAGAGCGTCCGTGCGGGAGATGAACAGCATTTTCTTGGGAGACAGGGACACTTACAGACAGGACAGAAGACCTCGACAGCCGTGCCCTGCTGGTCCTTCAAGCCTCCGCTTTTGCTCTTTGGAAATCAAGCCGGACAGTCCGTTCATATCACCGTCACCAGCAGCGGGAAACTGCCGTGCGACCCGACCCCGAGAAGCTGCCCCCGACCCCCGGTGCCCCATCCTGGGGGCGGGCTGGGCACCCCAGGGCCAGCGAGGGGGGCAGGGACTCGCCGCAGACTTCTCCACGGAAACCCGACTCACCCCGAGAGCATCTCGAATATGAGGATGCCGAGCGCCCACCAGTCCACGGCTCTCCCGTGGCCCTTGCTCTGGATGACTTCGGGGGCCAGGTACTCGGGGGTCCCGCAAAGGGTCCACGTCCTGTGGGCAGAGAAAGGGGTCCACAAAACTCAGCTGTGCTTGGCCAGTGCATGCGTCTCAGAAGCACTGAAGGTTAGTCACTGAATTGATCAACAAGATGCCTTAAACCCTCGCCCGGTAGATAAAGACAGTAACCTCGGCTTCCCTGACGTTTGTCCTTTATAGCAAACACTCTGTAACCAAGAAAGAATCTGAGTAACGGCCCTGTTATCACGGCTGTGTCTTCTTCTTGGTGCTTACCTTTGCTGCTCAGAAGCAAAACCCCCCGTCCCTGTTTTCCCATAAAATGATGGAAAAAAGGATTCAAGGATTGACTCAAGGGAACGACCCTCAGAAACCCAGACGTCTGCTTTATGAATAAATGAGCTGGTTCTGTGCCCCCAGAGGAAACACCAAGCGACAGCTAAGTGCCTTTTCCACCTGCTCTGCAAAAGGCCTGAAGTGTTTTTGTGGGTTCGCGGTCATTTTAGTATCCGTGGTGGCTTTTGGAAATCCTCAGGTTAAGGGGCTCTGGGATGTTTGGGGTTTAAATGGGGCGGACAGCTTGGGAAAGGATTTTCTCCCCAGGAGTTGAGACTTCCAAAATATTTAGCTTTTAGCGCCACCTAGAGGACAGCTGGCTGAAAGCAAGAGATTCCAACCAGCCAAGCCGGACCCAGCGCAGAAAGCGGAGATTTCTGATCGCGTGGGTGGTTGTTTTTTATTTGGGTCGTCCCTTCCTTGTGCTCCCACAACAGATGGGAGAAGCAGTCTTCTTCTCCTTTTAAGAGAATTCTATTTATACTTTAAAAAGCCCCAATGTTTAATTAAAACTTATAATTTGTAACATTTCTGCTGAAATATCTAAATTTTTATGCCCTATGGAAAATAAAGAATGATTTTCCTAATTTTCTCTTTATTTGTATATCTCAGTATGGAGGATTTTGCTAACAAAAATTCACCCGTGAAAAGATAAAAACAATACAAACTTCCAGCTGAAAGATTAGGTCCTGGGGTTGTAACATATGTCGTGGTGACTATATAGTTAATAATACTGTATTGTACATTTGGAAGTTGCTAAGAGAATAGATGTTAAAAGTTCTCATCAAGAGTAAAAAATTGTAGGGCTTCCCTGGTGGCGCAGTGGTTGAGAGTCTGCCTGCTGATGCAGGGGACGTGGGTTCGTGCCCCGGTCCGGGAAGATCCCACATGCCACGGAGCGGCTGGGCCCGTGAGCCATGGCTGCTGAGCCTGCGCGTCCGGAGCCTGTGCTCTGCAACGGGAGAGGCCACAGCAGTGAGAGGCCCGCGTACCGCAAAAAAACCCCCAAAAAAACAAAACAAAACCCTGTGTCCAAAGCATAGGAAAATAACACGCTATGGTCATGTTCACGTTTTATATGACAGATCAGCGATAGTGATTAATATCCAAATAGGGAAACCACGGACTTCCCTGGCGGCCCAGTGGTTCTTTGCCTTCCTATGCAGGGGGTGCAGGTTCCATCCCCGGTCGGGGAGCTAAGATTCCACAGGCCTGGTGGCCAAAAAAACCAAAACATAAACCGGAAGCAATATTGTAACAAATTCAATGAAGACTTCAAAAAGGGTCCACATCAAAAAAATCTTAAAAAAAAAAAAAAGGGCAACCAAAGGAGATGCCGGGGAAAACACTGCTGTGACACATGAGCTATGAGCTCCATCGGCGCCTTCAGCCAAAGTCTGAACGGTGACTTTCTCTTCCCCAAAGTGCAACTGACACAGCTAGGCTGTTAAACCACTAAGAAGATCTGGAAACCGTCTGGTTCCAGCCCACGTTCTTACGTTGGGTAAACGTCCAAGGCAATCAATGTCATCTGCCTGTTTTGTGTTTTTGGTGTGTGTTTGTCATCATGATATACGCTAGATCCCCAGAACATATTTATCATATAACTGGAAGTTTGTACCTTCACCCATTTCCCCTTCCGCTCATCCCCTGCCCCTGGCAACCACCATTCTACCCTCTGGTTCTATGAGTTCAGCTGTTTTTTTAAAAAATTAAAGTACAGTTGATTCACAATGTTGTGTTTGTTTCAGGTGTACAGCAAAGTGATCCAATTTAACACATTTTTTTTCAGATTCTTTTCCATTATGGTTTATCATAGGATATTGGATATAGTTCCCTGTGCTCTACAGTAGGTCCTTGTTGGTTATCTATACAGTAGTGTGTATCTGTTAATCCCAAACTCCTAATTTATCCCTCCCCCACCCTTTCCCCTTTGGTAATCATAAGTTTGTTTTCTAAGTCTGTGAGTTCGTTTCTGTTTTGTAAATAAGATCATTTGTATTATTTATTTAGATTCCACATATAACTGATATCATATGACATCTGTCTTTCTCTGTCTTACTTTGCTTAGTACGATAATCTCTAGGTCCACTCATGTTGCTGCAAATGGCATTACTTCATTCTTTTTCATGGCTGAGTAATATTCCATTGTATACATGTACCACATCTTCTTTACCCATTCATCTGTCAATGGACACTGAGGTTGCTTCCATGTCTTGGCTACTGTAAACAGTGCTGCTAGTAACACAGGGGCACATGTATCTTCTCAAATTAGAGTTTTCGTCTTTTCTGGATATATGCCCAGGAGTGGGATCTCCAATTCAGCTTTTTTAGATTCCACACGTTAAGTGAGATGCCACAGTATGCGTCCTTCTGTGGCTGACTTATCTCACTTTAACGCCCCCAAGGTCCAACCATGTTGTCCCAAATGGCAAGATTTCCTTCTTTTTAATGGCCGAATAATATTCCATTTTATACACATCTCCTAGCTTCTTTATCTACAAGCCAAGAAACACGTGAGGCTACCAAAAGCTAGGAGAGGGGCACAGAACAGATGGTTTTCTAGAGCCTTTGCAAGGAACATTGCCCTGGCAACACCTTGATTTCCTACACTGGCCCCCAGAACTGTGAGGCTGTAACATTGTTGGGTTAAGCCCCTTCGTTTGTGGTACTTTGTTATGACGGTCTCAGAAGCCAAACACCCACCCCTTGTGGGCCATATCACATCAGCCCTCACCCAGTTCACCTCTGCTTCTAAAGCACCTGGGGTTTTCACACTCCACACTGGGTATTATAACTTGTGCTACGTGACGGGCTACAAGCTAAATGATGGCCAGGGAAACAAAACATTTGGAAACACAGCTTTGGAGGTCCAGAAAATTGTCATAATGATGTCCACGTTTATCTCTTTAAAGAGGCTGACCACCCAGTTGCCCCCTCAGGCTTGGAGAGATGACATCATGTCACGTAGACAAGGAGCTACAGCTCAGAAAGGGGATGCGATGGGGTTTCCATGAGGAAGAACTTCAGGTTCTCCTTGTGACTTTGCCCTGGGCTCGGCGAGAGGAAAGAGTCGAAAGTGCAGAGGCGACCACTTCACCCCATGCAGATGGCGACCATCAAAAAAACAGAGAACAAGTGGTGACGGGATGTGGAGAGAAGGGAGCCCCCCTGCACTGTAGGTGGGAATGTAAAATGGTGCGGCCACTGTGGAGGGGCCTCAAAAAACTAAAAATAGAATCACCGTTACGATCCAGCAATCCCACTCCTGGGCATATACCCACGGGACATGAAAGCAGGGTCTTGAAGAGATATCTGCACACGTGTGTTCATTACAGCACTGTTCACAACAGCCAAAAGGGAGAAGCAACCCCAGTGTCCCTCATGGATGAATAAACAAAAAGGAATATATCCAGACTATGGAGTATTATTCGGCCTTGAAAAGGAAGGGGACTCTGACACCTGCTACAACGTGGAAGAACCCTGAAGACATTATGCTCAGTGAAAAGGAAAACTACCTAATGATTCCACTTACATGAGGCCCCTAGAGGAGTCATATTCATAGAGACAGAAAGTAGATGGTGGGTCCAGGGGCTGAGGGTGAGGCAGTAGGGGAGCTGGCATGTTTTAACGGGGACAGAGTTTCAGTTCTGCAAGAAGAAAAGAGTTCTGGAGACGGATGGTGGGGATGGCTGTACCACGTACTGAATGTAATTCATACGCTGAATTTTACGCTTAAAATTGGTTAAGGTGGTATCTTGGATGCTATCTATATTTTGCCACAATTAAAATTTTATAAAGTGCAGAGACAGAAGAGGCTAAGAAAGGAGGGTGTCCCCGTGGGCGGGAGATCCAGGAACAGGTGTCTGATACCCAGAGTCAAGGTAAGGTAGCCTCGGCAGAAGCTGGACCAAGGGCGGGTTTGGAAAGGATCCGGGACCAGTAAGTCCAGACAGAGCTGTGTGGGACCCACGTCCAGCTGGCACGCTTCTGCCAACGAGCATGTCTCTGGGGCAGCCACTTAAAAACTCTGGGCTGCAGCCCAGGTCCAGACCACGTGTGCCCGGGTTGCCTAGTGTTGCCGTTGTGTCTGGCACCTGTCTGTAGACAGGGAGAAAGGAACGGCATCTTAGGAGGGAGAAAATACCCTTTGCAAAGAACTCCTCCAACAAGAGATGCAATGATGAAGCACTGATAGAAGAAACCCCTATCTTGCAGGTTTCATGTAAAGAAAGTAACAGTGTCTGCTCACTGATACGTCTGTCCACTCTCTCTGTTTCTCTGCCCATCATCGAGCTCACGCTGACCCTGCTGTGTAAGCAGTGCATCTGGTCCGAGCCCTCCACAGGTCCACTGGAGTGTTGGGGGTCTTGGGCGGGAGTGTTCAGCTCTCTCCAGGAACCCACCCAAAGGTGCTCTTGGGTCCCTGCTTCCCTTCTCCATGACACCTCTCCATTCCCAATCTCTGATTCTTTTTTCACATGACAGACTCTTTCCCATTTCCCTAGGACCCCCTGTGATACAAAGTACCATTCCACTTTCAAATCCTATGGAAGGAATGGAAGGTCACGTTACGTTGGTGCAGATAGAAATTGTATGGTCTGGTAACCAGCCAGGAATTTGGGTGCAGAAGGTGGCCGTAAGTTCAAGGAAGGAAAGGAGATGGGAGACGTGGGTTCTTCCCACACGGAGTCGAGCGGGAAGGGGCTCACACTACCTGCTGGGCTTTTTCAAGTGGCAACCCGTCAGGGTGCACAGAACCACCTGGCGGTCCAGCTGGGAGTTTCTTGTCCCCAAGATTTAAGCTTAGGAGCATCTTTCTTCCCGCCACACCCAGCTGAGTCAACTCAAAGTCAACCCTCGTCGCTCTGGCTCATGAAATTCATTAATTCTGCTGAGAGATCCAGGTACTGGCCCGTGAATGCTGTATTCCCAGGTGGGGCACATCCACGGTGGCCTGAATCTAGCTGGAAGCCTGGCGCTTAGCTGATGTCCTCACCAGGTGCAGGTGGGTGCAGATAATTGTATCTGTGTTAGGTGCGGTGTCTCCGCTTACATGTGGAAAGGTGAGTCTCTCCCTGGCTTCATCCTGGGGTATGGGGCACAGGTGGAAGGCTGTATGACTTTCTAGTTTCTCAGTAAACTCAGGTAGCCTGACCCCCTCATTCAAGGAAAAGCTTTCTCCAAAAAGCCCCCAGGCTTCTTGGATGTAGAGAGGCATAAACTGCTAGAAAGAGCTTCAGACTGCAGTGAACGTCCTTAAAGCCCTAGATTTCAAACAGTACTGCAGTTCCCTAAAAAGTTAAAGAGAACTTCCGTAAGTCCCAGAAACCTCAGTCCTTGGTTAAGGCCCCCAAAGAACTGAAAGCAGGGACTCTAACAGACATGTGTACACCCAGGTGCATAGCAGATGATTACTGTGCAAGGTGGAAGCAGTCTTCTCCTTTTAAGAGAATTCTCTTTACACTTAAAAAAGCTTCCTGCAAAAAGCCCCCATGCTTCTCGGACGTAGAGAGTCACAAATTGCTAGAAAGAGCTCCAGACTGCAGTAAATGTGTTACGACAAGACAGACAGTGGGGGATGTTACTGGGAGAGTGTGCCGGTCCAGGCTGTGAATTATCGATGCCCCTGATCTTATCGTTTCTGCTCACTGGCTCTTGAAGAGAGGGCCAAGTGACACCCGCCGTTCTCAGTTTTCTCACTGTTATCAGGTCCACCACAACTGGGGGTGGGAGACCGTTATCCAAGTATGCTCTGTGAAACAGACGTCCAATTGCTCATGTGTTCCGACTCCCCCACTGCCTTCCATGGCATCCCCACTGAGTTGAATTGTGTTCCCCCCCAAAAGTCCTAGACTCCGGTACCTGTGAATGTATTTGGAAATAGGGTCTTGCAGATGTAATCAGGTTAAGACTGGGACTAATCCAATGACTCGTGTACTTAAAAGAAGAGGAAGAGAGAGAGATCTCTCTACTGTATTAGAAGGAGGCCATCTACAAGCCAGGAAGAGGCCTCACCGGGAACCAACTCAGCCAGCATCCTGACCATGGACTTCCAGAACTGGGAGAAATACATTTCTCATAAGGTCACCAATCCTATGGGATTAGGACCCCACTGTCATGACCTCATTTGACCTTAATTACTTCTTAACAACATGATCTCCAAATACAGCCACACAGTGGGGGTTAGAGCTTCAAGACATGAATTTTGGAGGAATACAAGTTCAGTCCAGAGCAATGAAGGTGATGGTGATGGTGGTGATGGAGGTGATAATTATGGAGATGATGGTGGTGATGATGATGATGGAGATGGTGGTGATGATGATGATAGTGGTGATGATGGTGATGATGATAATGGTGATAATGAGGGTGATAATGAGGGTGATGATGACGGTGGTGATGGTGATGAAGGTGATATCTATGGGATGATGATGGTGATGACAGTGGTGGCGATGGTGGTGGTGACGATGACGTGAGGGTGGGCATGATAAAGTCAGAAGCACCTACAGTCTACTCAATGCTTACTACATGAGAGGAACCGTTCTTAGGAAATACTTTGCATCGAGCAGACCCATCCATTGTTACCAATCACCCTGCAGGGTAGGAACAATTCTCATTACACAGACGAGCAAAACCAAGGCACACGGGGTGACGACAACATACAACGTACTCAATCTCTCCAGCTGGAGAGCGGCAGACACAGGGGTCCAGCAGAGGCAAGTGGTCCCCATATCCACTCTTCATTCCTAACTGCCCCTCTGAGGTGCTTCCGTGAACAGAGGCTCTTGGTAAGGGAAACAAATTTAACCCGGAAGCCGTAAGGTACTACCACTTGGCAATTGTGGGGATACACGCAAACTGCCTTACCTCTCAGGGCCTCAGATTTCTCAGCTGTAAAATGATGACGGTTGGCCAAACTTATCACCGAGTGCATTTGTGAAACACTTTATTGGTTGTTTGTTTGAATCAGGGCTTCCAAATAAAATGATTAAAAAAACCCCAAAAAACTAGCAGGTGGACTATATACCACACGTTACCAATAGGGGGCAGCACCAATGCCATAAACCAATTTTTAAAACTATATAAAGTCCTCACACTCTTCTACGTAAAACCATCCCATTTTATTCTCAGCCATGAAATAGATGAAATTCTATAGGGGAAAATCAGATTGCATTTAACAGCAGCCTAGAACGAAACTGGGTCATTTGTAGAGACATGGATGGACCTAGAGACTCATACAGAGTGAAGAAAGTCAGGAAAACAAACATCGTATATTAATGCATATATGTGGAACCTAGAAAAATGGTACAGATGAACTTACCTGCAAAGCAGAAATAGAGACACAGACGTAGAGAACAAATGTATGGATACCAAGGGGGAAGGAGGGGTGGTGGGATGAATTGGGAGATTGGGATGGACATATATACACTATTGATACTATGTATAAAATAGATAACTGGGCTTCCCTGGTGGCACAGTGGTTGAGAGTCCACCTGCCGACGCAGGGGACACGGGTTCGTGCCCCAGTCCGGGAGGATCCCACGTGCCGCGGAGCGGCTGGGCCCGTGAGCCATGGTCGCTGAGCCTGCGCGTCCAGAGCCTGTGCTCCGCAATGGGAGAGGCCACAGCAGTGAGAGGCCTGTGTACCACAAAAAATAAAAATAAAAAAAGAAAGACAAGCTGTAATATGAGTTGGTGACGGTGTGGAGAAAAGGGAAAGCACGTCCACTGTTGGTGGGAATGTAAACTGGTGCAGCCACTATGGAGAACAGGATGGAGGGTCCTCAAAAAACTAAAAATAGAGCTACCATGTGATCCAGCAATCCCACTCCTGGGTATATATCTGGAGAAAACTCTAATTCGAAAAGATACATGCACTCCAATGTTCATTGCAGCACTATTTACAATAGCCAAGACATGGAAGCAACCTAAGTGTCCATCGACAGAGGAATGGATAAAGATGTGGTGTGTATATATATATACATATATATATATACACATATATACACAATGGAATATTACACAGCCATCAAAATGAATGAAATCATGCCATCTGCAGCACCGTGCATGGACCTGGAGATTGTCATACTGAGTGAAGTGAGTCAGACAGAGAGAGACAAATACCATACGATGTCACTTCTGTGTGGAATCTAAAGAAAAAGGACGTCACAGCGCAGAGGACGCAGAGCACGCTGCCAGAGGCAGGGGGCGGGAAGATGGGAAAACGGGGGAAACGCTCACGTACTTGTCCACCAGTTTCTTGGCGAACCCGAAGTCAGTGAGCTTGATGTGACCGTCTCTATCCAGCAGGATGTTCTCCGGCTTGAGGTCCCTGTAGACGATCTCCTTGGAGTGCAGGTACTCAATGGCACAGACGATCTCCGCGGCGTAGAAGAGCCCGGTGGAGCTGGGGAAGCGGCCCTGGTTGCGCAGGTAGCTGAAGAGCTCACCACCCGGCACGAACTCCATCAGCATGTACAGGAAGCGGGCATCGTGCCCCGTCCAGAACCTGCGGGGCCAGAGCGGGAGTGAGGGCTGCGCCTCGGAGGGACAGGAAGGGACAGGGACGGACGGATGCTGGGATGGCGCTTAGACGGAGGTCGTGTTCCATGAACAGGTCACGTTAAGATATATCTCTCGGTAAGACATGATCATACGAAGTGAAGTGAGTCAGACAGAGAAAGACAAATACCATATGATGTCACTTCTATGTGGAATCTAAAATGAGACACAAATGAACTTATCTACACAACAGAAACAGACTCACAGACACAGAGAACAGACTGGTGGTTGCCAAGGCGGAGGGGGTGGGGGAGGGAAGGACTGGGAGCTTGGGGTTAGCAGACGCCAACTATTATATAGAGAATGGATAAACAACAAGGTCCTACTGTAGAGCACAGGGAACTGTATTCACTCTCCTGCGATAAACCATATGGAAAAGAATATGATAAAGAATGCATATATACGTATAAGGGAATAACTCTGCTGTGCAGCAGAAATTAACACGACATTGCAAATCAACTATACTTCATTTAAATCTTTAAATCTCTAGGTCCATGTTAGGATACTCATATACATGGACAGATGCAAGACGTGTGTGGACAGATGTTAAGATTTGGTAGAGGGCTTCCCTGGTGGCGCAGTGGTTGGGAGTCCACCTGCCGATGCAGGGGACACGGGTTCGTGCCCCGGTCTGGGAAGATCCCACGTGCCGTGGAGCGGCTGGGCCCGTGAGCCATGGCCGCTGAGCCTGTGCGCCCGGAGCCTGTGCTCCGCAACGGGAGAGGCCACAACAGTGAGAGGCCCGCGTACTGCAAAAAAAACAAAACAAAACAAAAAAAACGATTTGGTAGAGATCGATGTTAAGATATGTCTATAGGTATTAGAACAGAAAAACCAACACATAAGCAGATGATTATTTTGTAAGAAAAGATACATCCCTAGGTAGATGTTAAGATACTCATACAGATGGACCGATGCCCACATTTGTGTGTGCGGCGATGCTAAGATTTGGTAGAGAGCGATGTTATTGGTACAGATACATGTTAAGACATGGCATAGACAGATGTCACGTTATGTGTATAAATACACGTTAAGATCGATCTCTAGGTGGATGTTAAGATACTCGTATAGGTGAACAGATGTTGAGATATGTGTGTGGACACATGTTAAGGTTTGGCAGAGATCCATGTTATGGGTACAGGTACCCATTCGATGTGCTAAGATGTGGCACAGATGATGTTAACGTTACGTGTACAGACACACGTTTGGACACGTATAGGCAGACGTTAAGATTCAGGTGCACGCAGATGTTAGGATACAGGGAGACACAATGCTAAGGGATGGCTATCCTGTCGACGTGCAAAGGTCTCAGAATGGCCAAGAGTAAATACCAACTTCTGACGATAAACTGGTGAAAGGCTTGTTATGGGCTGAACTGTGTCCCCAACCCCCAAATTCATATGTTAAGTCCTCACCCCAGGACCTCAGGAGGTGATTCGATTAGGAAATACGGTCTTTAAAGAGGGGATGAAGGTAAATGAGGTCACTAGGGTGGGCCCTGATCCCATAGAACAGGTGGCCCTATAAGAAGAGGAGATCAGGACACAGACACACACAGAGGGACGACCCTGGGAGGACACAGGGAGGAGACGGCCGTCTCCACAGTCTCAAAGGGCACCCACAAGGCCGACATCCTGACCTCAGACTTGCAACCTCCCCAAACATGCACCAATAACTCTGCTGCTACAGCCGTGCCATCTGGGGCGCTTGTCTCACAGCCTGAGCAGACTCACACGGGGTGGGCACACCTCAGGGATTACACCTGGTTCAGTGGCCCCAGGGTCGTCATCAAGACTGCAAATTTCCAGTCCATTCATGATGGCCTCCCAGACACCTGCTGGGAAAGGTGGCCATTAACAAAACCCCAAAGCAAGAGACTTCTAAGCAACGACGGGTAGGAGATGTCCCCAGAGAGTCAGAAGAGACGCGTCACCTTTAGAAAGGCGCTGACTGGCTCTGTTCACGGGAGCAAAGGCAGCAGCGAGAAACTGAGGAGAAGAGAAGAATCTAGATGCGAGAAGAGACAGAGTCCTGAATGAATTTTAGAGGTCACGGCAAAGAGGAAAAGCAACAGCTACATCCTGGGGAGATAAGCACTGATGGAGAGGAAAGTTTGCCTGTAAAGGAGATGTACCTACGTATGGCTGATTCACTTCGTGATACAGCAGAAACTCATACACCATTGTAAAGCAACTGTACTCCAATAAAGATGTTAAAAAAAAAAAAAAAAGATGTAGAAAAAAAGAGAAACGCTCTTTGGAAGTAAGGGCTCTGTTTCTGAGCGGATTAGGACACAGACGTGTGACTCACGCACAAGCATATAAAGGTCCCCCCGCAGGATCGGGACACACAGACGACGATGTGAAGCAACGCGAGGCTACTGTGCCAGCGGTGCCTGATCCCCGAACCCCCGGGCCGGGCATCTTCTCTGCTCAGGACACTGTGCTCCCCTCCAAGGCTGGTCCCAAAGAGCTGCGTCCCTCTGGGCTTCCATGAAAACAAAGGATGCTCGGAGGAGCCGGCGTCCTTGGGTGAGGATGCGCAGGGCACCATGCACCAGATGGTCCTGGCTGCTGGGAGGGGCTGTTCCAATAAAATAAAGAAAAAAACAGGCACGCCTCGTTTCAGTGTGTTTTGCACACACCGCATTTGTAACAAATGGAAGGTCTGTCACAACCCTGTTTTGCAAGCAACTCTACGGGCACCATGTTTGCCACAGCATTCGCTCACTTTGTGTGTCTGGGTCCCCTTTTGGTAATTCTCGCGATAAGGTCCCCTTTTGGTAATTCTCGCGATACTTCAAACCTTTTCGTTATTGTGGCGACCTGTGATTTGGGGTGTTTCTATTGCAAAAAAGCAAGTCACGGAAGGCTCCGAGGTTGGTGAGCAATTTTAACCAATAAAGTGTTTTTCACTGTGGCACCCACACTGCTTTTCTTTAGACACAATGGTACTGCACACTTAACAGACTACAGTCCAGCGTAAACGTAACTTTCAGATGCGCTGGGAAACCAAAAGCTTCGTGTGACTCGCTTTACGGCGATATTTACTTTACTGTGGTGCTGTGGAACGGAACCCACCGTTATCTCTGAGATCTGCCTGTAATCAACCGTATCGATATATACACAAAGCACTGGAGGAGATAGTTTGCAATGACCCAAAAACTAGCTGGAAGGAAAATCACGAAGCAATAACCGAGTGTGGCAGTGGTCAGGAAGGTGTAAGTTTATGCAATAAACAAAAAGATGGGGGACCTCCTGGGCGGTCCAGTGGTCAGGACTTGGTGCTTTCACTGCCGAGGGCACGGATTCAATTCCTGGTTGGGGAACTAAGATCCCCGTAAGCCTTGCGGTGCGTGCGGTCAAATTTGAAAAAAAAAAAAAAAAAAAAAAAGATGGGCTGCAGAGAGGAAAAACGCCCCCCGTTGTGGATGTGAAAAACTTTTCTATGCCCAAGCGAAGCCTTTTAAAAAGAAAAAAGGACAACATACTCTTCTGATGTTCAAATGAATGGCTTTTTTGTTAAGCACTATGGTTTTTATGTCTTTGCACAATATGGGCCACGCGTTACGAAAGGGTTTCTCTACATGCGCGTTTCCACGTGCAGACTCTTTGCACGACGGGTGCGGTTGGGGGATGACGGCTACCCTCCGATAGGGTTGCCATACATGCCATTCTTTCTCGGTGTTCCCCGTTGATTTCTGTCTCTCAGAGTGAGAGACGGCCCGGGGTCCTGTCTGTAAGAAGCACAGTGGCAGCCCCGTCTAGGCGTTGCTTTTCCCCCAGTTCCTGATAGCCGTGCATCTCTGGCCTGTTCCCCTTCTCACATCTGACAGTTCAAAGGCTCGAGATTTGCAGTGTTGAAACTTGAGGGAACACAGGACGCAGGAAGAGTGCTTTGGGGTTGTGGGTTGTGGCTATTGCTACTGGAGTGGAACACAACTTTGCTCCCCCCCGCAAAGTATCTCTTGGCATGCGGATTATTTCGACTTGAAAACAATCAAAGACTCAAAAGAGAAACTTTGACCTTCTCGCTAATAGCCTAAAAGAATTTAGACGGAGGAGCTGTTCCTGGGACCCCTATCCTCACCAGAGATGTCTGCCCGTGATATGGGCCACCCGTGGTGGGGAAACAGCAGGGCCTGGAGATCAGGGTCCACTCCGTGTCCCATTGTCTCTGCAGGCTCAGCAAACACTTGTCTACCAACTTTTTCTTTTCCGTCTCCATGTCGACGGCCTTCCTCCCCTTTGAAGTCCCAAGCCACTACCCCAACAGGCTCTTTTGTCTTTAGCTGAAGATGATAGCATTTAAGATGAGGGTTTGGACCATGTCTGTGAGTGACTCCGTTTTCCTGGGTCTCTCCCGTGTGTCCAGGGGATTCAACTTTCGTGTGACTTTCTCCTGTTCATCTGTCTCACGTCCATTTCATTCTCAGACCAGCCAGAAGAGCCTGGAAGGATAAGGAAAATGTCTTCCTCCCCGACATGGCTTTCTGGAGAAATCGTCTGAGCAGACGCCCATCCTCCTTCCATCATTTAAAATCGAGATGAGTCGTTATCTTTGGGCCGCCCGCCCTCCTTCTCCGATCCACATACCTACGTGTATGGCAAGGATGTTCCGTGCCGTGACGCTTGCATAGAAGCGCACGGTACCCCAAACGCATGACAGCCTCGCTGTGTTTTGCGGGCGAGCTTAGAACCCAGCAAGGGCTTTGCGGTTCTGACGGGGAGATGTGTTCTAGGGCAGGGGTCCCCAACCCCCAGGCCACGGTACTGGTCCGCGTCCAGTTAGGAACCGGGTCGCACAGCAGGCGATGAGCCGCCGTTCCGCCCCGCCCCCCCACCGCTCTCATTACCACCTGAAGCCCACCATAGACACACACCTTCCGTGGAAAAACTGTCTTCCACAAAACCGGCCCCCGGGGCCAAAAAGCTTCGGGACCACTGTTGTAGGATCCTGACACCTGACTGGTGAACTTGTACACCGAACCTCTACGTAAACTGGTGACTTGCTGAATTTCTCTGGGGCAGGGCGGATGGCCAATCTAGTTAGCACTCATCTGGGAAGGCCTGGTATTCTGGGATTTTGGGGCCGAACTGAGCCCTTAAGAAGACGTGAAACAGTCAATAATATCTAAGCAAGGGCACGACCATTTTCTACAGCTGTGAATTGGGTTGAAAAGGTAGGAGAAATATATATAAGCCTATCTCTCTGCTGCTCCAATGCACGCACGCACGCACACACACACACACACGCACCTGGAGGGCATCAGTGAGCTGCTAGGCAACTCACTCTTTGCGTAACTTCTGTAACTGCTCCCACAGACCCACTACCAGGCTAAGAAGCTGCCCTGACGTATTCCCAGCTCCGGCAAACAATGGATCACAAGGTTCCAAGGCAAACTCATCTCAAGTCTCAGGAGCATCAGATAATGAACAACGTGGGGAGGTGAGGACAGAACCCAGATGGGGTTAGGAGCGAGGAATGAGACGACTTTCAGGGTTGAGCAAGTAGGTGGAGTGCGTCAGTCCCCAAAAATAGCGTGGCTGGACACCAGGTGATTCGGGAAGGAGGCCGGGGTCACAGTCTCTCTTTCCGTCCCCTGGGCTCCAGGGGAACTGCAGTTTCATCCACGGGTAGGTCGACCGACACAGGAAGCAACTGAGGGTGAAGTGTCTGTTATCCGGCTCCCAATTCCTCACACGTCAAGCCCTTCTCGGATACCAGCTGGGTGTCCTAGAATTCAACTCAGTTCTGGTACTATGCACCCAGAGGTACCATCAGACCCCATGGGGTAAGGGCTCAGTCCCACAAGACCCCAACGGCAAGTCCAGGGGGCCACCTGTGCTTCTGACCGACCGGCTGCAGGTGGAAGGTTGCCACGACCTCTCCTTGGGTTTCATCTGCTAGAACGGCTCACAGAAGTCAGGAACGTTTACGCGCTAGATCGCCTGTTTATTATAAGAGGAGCTAACTCAGGAACAGCCAGATGGGACCAATGCAGAGGGTGAGATTTGGGGAGGGGGCAGGCTGCACTCTCCCCAAATCTCTACATGTTCACCGACACGGAAGCTCTCTGAACCCTACCTTCTTGGGGTTTTATAGAGGCTTCATTACGTAGGTCTGATGAACTCACTGGCCACTGGGAAGTGAACTCAACCTCCAGCCCCCCTCCGCTTCCCAAGGTCAGGGTGGGACTGACAGTTCCAACCCTCTAAGGGTTGGTTCCCCTATAACCAGCCCCCAGCCACAGGTGACCCGGGGGCTTTCCAAGACACCTTTATGGCTCTCGACACTTAGGAAATTGCAAGGGTTTTAGGAACTCTGTGCCAGGAACTGAGAAGAAGACCAAATAAATATTTCCTAGGGTAAATCACCGTATCACAATCTCAAATGTCACAAACAAGGGATCGAGTGGGGAGAACTATACCGACCGACCAAGCTGGATGAAGATGTTCGTTCCACAAATATCTAATGAAATCAAACAAACCTTCAACCAACCGCCATACCTACGAAAGCCACCGTATATTAAGCGGATAAGTCATTTTTGCCTTTGTAGATCACACGCAGAAGTGATCCGTCATCAGCTTGCTTAAGAAGCAATACTTTTCAAATAAAGGCCCCCATAACGAATAGAACTTACGGCTATAAAACAAACAAAAGTCCTGAGGGCCCTGACGCCACTTTCCTCCTCCAAATCACGAAAATCAGATACATTATCGAAAGGAAGAAAACAAATTCCTCCGATACATCTTTGCTTCAAAGCTCCACCAGTTAAGAGGTTTCTTGTATGGAAAGAAGTTGTAAAAAGTTGGGTATTATTAACGATCGGAAGTAAACGAATATTCAAACAGTTCCTGACATCACGACTCCAAGAACAGTTACAGTCATCGCTTGGTGCTTGTGGCTGACAGGAGGCAGTCCACGTGACCACAGAGGAATTCAACTCTTGAGTTTAGAGAATCAGAAGCGGGATGAACTGCAGGAGCTAATCTGTTCATCCCGTCATTCTCATCAACTGCAGGACCGAGTCTATAAAAAAAATAGAAGTTCGAGGGCCAAAAGCAAGGTTTATCACGTCGCTACGAGAAAAGCACGCATGTAGTGGATCTAAAAGGCGTGGGACCCACGGTTAGCATCACCAAGCAGCATCTCCAGTAACTCATGATCGCCCGTCTTTATTGACCTCACCACCCACTGGTTTTCTCTGTTTAGTGGATACATCTGGACAAGGACCCACTTCGGGGACTTCCCTGGTGGTCCAGTGGTTGAGACTTCGCCTTCCAGTGCAGGGGGTGAGGGTTCGAGCCCTGGTCGGGGAAACTAAGATCCCACATGCCTCACAGCCGAAACACCAAAACACATAAAGCAGAAGCAATATTGTCACAAACTCAATAACGACTTAAAAAATGGTCCACATCAAAAAAAAAAAAAAAGAAATCTTAAAAAAAACCCAACAAAGGACTCACTTCAAACCTGGCAATGTCCTATCTTGGACACACTGGAAAGGGCATCTCCCGTTTGGCCTGTCATGAGCCTTGTGGGAAGCAGGGGAACCAGCTCTAAACACCGAACACAGAAGGGGGTGTGTGTCCCAGCAAGATGGGAAGGGTTGCCCAGGTGTATCTGTGGTCGAAGGAGGCTGGGGACAGACATACAGGGAAGTTGGAAACTGAGGCACCAGTCAAACCCTAGAGCTGTGGATGCACCGTAGGGAGTCTGCATTTTGTTGACGGCAGGAAGGAAAGTCATTGACGGGACTGGAAAACAAAGGATGACAGTTGGGTTTTCATGTCAGAAAGAAGCCCCCGTCTCCAATCAAGAGTGGATAAGCCCTGGGGAGGTGACTGAGAAGAAAGAGAGGGGACCCAGATGAACAAAGGTGGACGGACTTTGGAGATGTGACTTACAAGAGGAAAGGGCAGGTCTGGAAAAGATGAAAACTCTAACTTGAAAAGATCCATGCACCCCTGTGTGCACAGCAGCAGTAGTCACTACAGCCAAGACATGGAAGCAACAGAAGTGTCCATCGGCAGAGGACTGGAAAAAGAAGACGTGGTACGTGTACATACAGTGGAATACCACTGAGCCATGAAAAAGAATGAAACAATGCCGCCTGCAGCGGCATGGATGGACCTGGAGATGATCATGCTACGTGGGGTCAGTCAGACAGAGAAAGACAAACGTTATACAGTATCACTCATATGTGAAATCTAAAAAGTAACAGAAATGCATCTACGTACAAAACAGAAACAGACTCACAGACCTAGAGATTATCATACTGAGTGAAGTAAGCCAGAAAGAGAAAGACAAATGCCATATGATGTCACTTAGATGTGGAATCTAAAATATGATACAAACGAACTTACTTACACAACAGAAATAGACTCACTGACACAGAAAATAAACTTATGGTCACCAAAGGGGAAGCGGGGGGAGGGGTTAAAAAGTAGGGGTTTGGGGTTAACATATACACACCACTACATATAAAATAACCAACAAGGACCTACTGTACAGCACAGGGAACTGTACTCAATAGCTTATAATAATCTATAATGGAAAAGAATAGGAAAAAAGTTTTATATAAATATATAAAACGGAATCACTTTGCTGTACACATGAAACGAGCACAATATTGTAATTCAACTATAGTTCAAAGAATTAAAAAAAAGGAAGAGGAAAGGGCAGAAGCCCTGGTGAGAGTGAACACAGCAGCAAAGAAAAGGAAATCAAAAACAGTGCCCGGGGGGTGGGGGGGTGGGGGGGGACCCAGGAGCTGGAAGGGCCATTTGGGGGGAGTCCAAAGGAGGAACTGATTGGAGGTGTGGGGCAAAGAGGAAGGTCAAGAATTCCTTTCCAACATGAGGACCCTGAACTGCCTGCAGAGACATCCGGGCAGAAGGGACCAGGCGCCAGGTGGGTGGATGAGTCTAGCTTGGAAGGAGCAGGTGTGAGTGAGAAGCTGAGCTTAGGAGTCTAGAGTGTCTAGTGTGCAGCAAGTGTGACTACAGTGCATGGTTTTGGGAGCACGTGCACACGTTCACACACGTCCGTCCCCTATACCACGTCCGCTCCCTGGTCCTCACACCTCTACCTTGCACGGCCCATGGCCCAGCTTCTCTCCAAGGAAAAGCTAAGAGACCTCCCTCCCTTTCTGTACGCCCTCACCCCTGCCCGGCCTCCTGGAAAGCGTCCACCCAAAATGCCCAGGAGGGATCTCTACGAAGCAGAGTTAAAAACAGTGAGAGGCAAAAAAATAATATGCTGTAAGAATGCCACACTCTGCATGTGTGTGTGCGCGCGCGCACAGAGCTCTTTAAGCACGGGGAGAAGGACAGAAGGCATCATACCAAACTGTCCACGTGGTGACCTGGTGATGATGGAGGGACAAAGGAAGAAAGAAAAGGGAATGAGGCAAGCCGAGGAAAAAAAATAAAAAAGAAAGAAAAGCAGAGAAGAGAAGAGAAAATGCTTAAGCACTCTCCACGGGCAGGAAAGAGAAAGAGATGTTGAAAATGCACTCAAGGAGTTGAGGCTGGGACTGAGACGCCTGTACACCTGTGTTCACAGCAGCATTACAACAGCCAAGAGGTGGAGGCAAACCAAGTGTCCGTGGATGCATGATGGATATAAACAAATGTGTTCCAGTCACACAATGGAATATTACTCAGCCACGAAAAAGGAAGGACCTTGTGATACAGGCTACAATGTGGACAGGCCTTGAGAACATGATGCTTGGTGAGAGAAGCCAGCCCCCAAAGGACACACAGTGTGGGATTCCACTCAGAGGAGGTCCCTAGGGTTGTCACACTCATCAGAAAGTAGATGGTGCGGCTGGGGGAGGGGGAGGGGGACGCAGTGTTTCATGGGCACCATGAGTTCCAACTTTGCAAGATGAAAAGGTTCTGGAGATGATGGTTGGGATGGCTGCACGATGTGGATGGACTTAATGTCACTGAAGTATACACTTAAAAATGGTCAAGATGGCAGACGAATGGATAAAGAAGATGTGGCACATGTATACAACGCAATATTGCTCGGCCATAAAAAGAAACGAAGTTAAGTTAGTTGTAGTGAGGTGGATGGACCTAGAGTCTGTCATACAGAGTGAAGTAAGTCAGAAAGAGAAAAACAAATACCATATGCTAACACATATATATGGAATCAAAAAAAAAAAAAGGTTCTGAAGAACCTAGGGGCAGGACAGGAATAAAGACACAGATGTAGAGAATGGACTTGAGGAC